>NC_139845.1:23813405-24460905 GCF_963691815.1 Echiichthys vipera
GCAAAGTGAATATACGTGCAATGATCAGAATGTAAAGTGTTGCCCAAACTATGTAAATATTGCCGTAACACAGTCGGGCTGCTGGCTTTTCCACCTCAGGATAGATATGATATAGAAAAATATATATGATAGCCATTTTAACATATTTTTGACAATACATATCTCCATGTTTCTTAGCCCAACTTCAAATTTAAAGATTGAATATGGAGAATAAGCAGAACACCACCATCTAGTGGTGAGTAGATCTAGCGGTAGATCGCAGTCGCAACAACAAAAGATAATATCAGTAGTTGGGTTGCCAGGTTCGTTACCCAGTAGCTACAGGAAACCAGAGTCTGTTTGAGCCTGTTTGAACCCATCCCCTCCAGCAAATCAAACCATAAAAACAAGTGTTGCAGAGGAGTTTGACTGACAGTTAGCATTAGCCGTTAGCGTTAGCCGTTCCAGCTAAGTAAAGATGAAAGTGATGTTAGCGATCAAGGAGAAATGTAGCCATTTGGGCGTGCGTTTGAATGGTGTTCCTCTCCTTTCTCTCAGTCCATGGAGTAATTGCTCGGCCTATAATGACTCTGGTTTTTGCCCGTCTCCGCTCACTCAGCTGCTGGGACAAATAGCGCCCCCTTCACTGAGGCTCCGAAGCAGCTGCAGGATTGGCAAACTCCATTTCACCCAGTGCCAGCCTATAGTAGCTGCACCCAACAACAGACAACCCTGGCAACCAGCAACGCCAAATTGGCTGCTACCATGGAATCACAACGGGACAGAAAGTCGCTGTCAAACCCATCAAAATGTTTTAAATATTGATATTAATATTTATATATAATATATTTTTTAATGGAAAAGCAATACTTTCATTATGTACCCCTCAAAACGCCCCATGGGTGTGTGTATATATATATATATATTTAAATCTCTTAAATAAATAAAGCTTTTAATAAAGATTTTACATATTCAACCTTCAAACGTTGCAGCACATTATTTTGTTCACAGTTGATTGAAACTGTGAAATGTCTCTTTCTCCCCTTTGAGGATCGTCACCTCATTCCTCATCAGCCTCAGAGGAAACAGGGAGGAGAGCGACTGTTAGACTCTAAATTATCCTACCCCTCTCTCTCTCTCTCTCTCTCTCTCTCTCTCTCTCTCTCTCTCTCTCTCTCTCTCTCTCTCTGTCTACCTTTGTCTTCCACATTCCTGTCCTCTTCAGTTTTTCTCTCTCTACCCGTCTTTCACTTCATTCCTATTACTTTTTTTCTCCCATCATACTCTGCCAGCCAGACTTTTGGGGCTTTGGGGTGTAACACTGCAAGAGACAGGTTGTAATAACACGACTGTGATATGCTTGGACCTCATCTGTAGCCAGAGCTCCTGGGAGAGCAGGAGAGAGAGAGAGAGAGAGAGAGAGAGAGAGAGAGAGAGAGAGAGAGAGAGAGAGAGAGAGAGAGAGAGATGTGTGGAGAGGTGGATAAAGAAAGACAGGGTAAGTGGGAGAGACAGACAGACATAGGATAATAAAAGAGACAGAGGCGTGACTGTGTGAGAGACAGAGTGTGTCCTATAGGGGCTCTTACCGGGCAATGAAGACGTGTCTCAGTGTTTTACCTGGACCTGCTGGGGCTCCCAGTGAGGAGCTTCAGTGTTTGTGAACCTGATGACCTCCCCAATCTAATCAAAGCTCCACAGCAAAATGGAAAGAGGAAACGACAACCGTTTCACAACATTTTCGTTGTTAACAGAGGAATTGCCATCAAAATTGACAAACACCATTCCTTCAGAGCTAAAATGACTCAAACATATATATTAGACAGCGACTCGTCTCACTGTTTCTGTTGTATGTTTTGCTTTTTATGTCTAAGTTTTATTTATTTTTTTCACAATTTATCGCATGATTGTCCATGTTTGAATTCCACTATGAAAGGGCATAGAGTGGAGAAAATCATAGAAAAGGCTCAAAACCAACTCCTCGGTGAGCGAATAAGGCAGGTCAATTTCACCATTGAAGGGCTTAAAGAGAAAGCGGACCTCTCACTCCAGAAACTGACATCAATCCTACCTGTCTCTATCATGGAAAGAGTTGTGGATTTCACCCAGAAAGCCCAACTATCTCAGCACAACAAGAGCAAAGAGAGACAAACCAAGAAATTTCACAATTTGCAATCCCGGGACACTGGCAAAAACACAGAAATACTCACTTGGAGGCAAAAAACTGACCTTCCAGCAAAGGAAGAAACACAAAACAGATGGGTTAAGAATTTGTCGGACAGAGATCTTTCCCACCCAGAGAAGGAGGTCTTAGCCAAGGGCTTGAACTTTGCCATGACACCAAAAGAGGTACCCGTTGTGGAGTTGATTACGGCTACGGAATCAGCTATAAAGAAAAACAACCTTAATGGAACTGAGGCTGAACAGCTAAGGTTGAAAGTGTCAGCAGCGTTGTCCCAGGCTAAGGTCCCCCCATCCAACCTCACCATTGAGGAGAGAAAAGCAGTAACGGCACTGAGCAAAGACCACAGCATCACTATCCTTCCAGCAGACAAGGGTAGATGCACAGTTGTTCTCAATACAACTGATTATCAGGCAAAGATCTCTGCATTACTCAGTGACTCTAACACTTATGAAACTCTGAAACGAGACCCTACCAGCGGTTACAAAAAGAAGGTGATAGAATGTCTACAGCAACTACAAAAAGAAGGAGTCATTAGCAAACCACAGTATTACAGGCTTTACCCCCAGGACTCAATCCCCTGCTTATATGGACTCCCAAAAATCCATAAAGAAGGGGCCCCGCTCAGGCCCATTGTCAGCAGCATAAACTCGGTCACTTATAACATTGCCAAGCATGTTGCCAATATTCTGGCACCACTGGTGGGAAACACCCCACGCCACATCCAAAACTCCATGGACTTTGTGAACAAAGTCCGAGACCTAAAAATGGATCCAGATGAAACCATGGTGTCCTACGATGTGACTTCCTTGTTCACTTGTATTCCAACCATGGAGGCCTTGGCCACAGTAAGAGAGCGGCTCACACAGGACATTTCCTTACAAAACCGAACAAATCTCAAACCAGACCACATTTGCCAACTTCTGGATTTGTGCCTGAATACCACATATTTCCAGTTTAATGGCATTTTTTACAGACAGAAACACGGCTGTGCCATGGGTTCACCAGTATCCCCTATTGTGGCAAATCTATACATGAAGGAGGTAGAGGGCAAGGCTTTGAACTCCTTTAAAGGAGTAACCCCAAGCCATTGGTTCAGATATGTGGACGACACATGGGTTAAGATCAAATCCAAAGAGGTGCAAACTTTTACTGAACATATCAACTCAGTGGACAGAAACATCAAGTTCACCAGAGAGGAAGTTAAGGACAACAGCTTGCCCTTCTTGGACTGTGACGTCCATATGGAGAATGACAGGAGCCTCCACATAGGGGTATACAGAAAACCCGGTAACACACTCAGACAGAGACTAGTACATCCGAAGGACAGAACACCACACCACCACAAAAGCAACCTGGTTTATGCTGTCCAATGCAACGAGGAATGCAAAGATCTTTACATTGGTGAAACAAAACAACCACTGCATAAACGCATGGCCCAACACAGGAGAGCTAACTCCTCAGGCCTGGACTCGGCTGTCCACTTACACCTCAAGGAGAAAGCCCACTCCTTTGATGACAGCAATGTCCAAATCTTGGACAGAGAGGACAGATGGTTTGAAAGAGGAGTAAAAGAAGCCATCTATGTAAAAGTGGAGAAACCATCGCTAAACAGAGGAGGGGGTCTGAGACACCACTTATCTCCAATTTACAATGCCGCCCTTTCATCCCTTCCCAGGAGATTCAACAATCTAACCTCACAGGACAACTGTTCACACATGGCCCGGGTGACCCCAACGACTGTCGTTCAGACTCAATAGAGCACTAACGAAGTCGAAACCAACTGCCCACCAACGACTGTCACTCTAACAACGGGCGTGGGCACTTGGAGCACAAAGGGTGTCAGTGACATCATCGGCCTTGTGAGAGGTTAAATACCTGGATCTCCACACCAGTTAGTTGGACCAGCCTGGTCAGATGCGTACATGAACTGATGAAGCCTCTTGGATGAGAGGTGAAATGTCTTCCTAGACAAACAACCAGTCCAGTTGTTTTTGACTGAAATTGCTTTGAGGATAACGATGACCTGGACGAATGAGAACATTCACAGGATGATTGTCCATAGAAAACTTGCCATCAATCACAAGTGAGTCGCACATTTTTATTTGTTCTAAATGTACCTTAAGGGGACATTTTTCAAGTTTTTATACTCCTATTAACATGGGAGTGGACACATGTTTGCTTTATGAAAATATATGTTTATTATTATTGCCACAATCCAAAACAATAAGAAATACTGCCCAGAATATTCTCCAGAATAAAAAAATATGCTGAAAGTGCACATAGACAGTAAATGCAGATAACTTTGGTCTTGTACAGAGAAGCTTTGAAGCTGAACTTCATTATTATTCAAAATATCTCCTTTATTAATTTCTGCTAAAGGATCTTTGTTTCTACTCGCCATCCACAATGTTACTGCTGCATCGCTTCCTGATTTACCAAACTAAGGCCAAGGGTCATGATCACAGAATTGCGCGTCAAAATAATTAGTGTCATTAAGAGGAATTTGAGTTAACACATTATTATTGCGTTAACAGCGACAGCCCTAATATATATATATATATATATATATATATATATATATATATATATATATATATATATATATATATATATTATGCACTAAAATCAAACATAACTTGATTCTCTGTCTTGATTCCTCAGTTCATGTCATCTTCATAGAATGCCAGGCCATAGTAATGTGTAATGTTAAGTACATAGAACATGACCACAACGCTGGTATTGTTTTCACCTTGTAAGTTTGTGTGTGTGTGTTCCTGGAGACACCTGTGGGAACTACCACAGAGGTGGTTTTAAGTATTTTGCCAGGTGTGTAAATTTCTGTCTGTCTGCAGACATATTTTGTAACCGTTATAACGTTACAACTGTGCAGGATGAAGTCACAAAACCTTACAGGTGCGTAGCTAAGATCAAAATGAAGGGTTAGAAGTTTGAAGTTGGGTGTGGTCCGAGCCCAGGATGTAGTAGTTATACCAGAAACTATGGATTAGAAGTGAGAAGGTACAACTAATTGTAACCTCCTATATCTGTGTCGTGTGTGTTTCTCCACTAACCCGCTTCTTTAGTAGACTAGCAGCAGGTCCAGAGTGTGTTGATTCCACTGGGAGAAGTGTGAACACAGATTATGACCAATCCCTCAATTAATTTTTGGACTCTTTTTTCACAATCCACATCTCTGCAGAATATTCTGACACTAAAATGTCATTTTTCAGGACAAATCTGGAGAAAATTAACTTTTTATGAGACCTGTCTCTCAGCAACAAATTATTGCGAGATCAGGGAACTAAGCTAACATCAACTAACGTTTGCAAATATCTCAGATTAATATATTTTTTAATGCTAAATATGACCGTTAGCTCTGTTAAAGTGTAATTCCAGCACAAAATCAGTCAATTTTTTGGGGGTAATTCCGTACATCAAATAAGCCATTGAGACAGTTTTTTTTCGTGTATGAACTATTAACAGAGAAATCCATGAGAGTCGCTAACAGCCGGGCGTGGCTAACACTGATTAGCTCGGGGCAGTACGGTGAAGGCATTAAAACGTCTTTTTAACCACTAATACTGCTCAAAATAACAGCAAACCTCTGCAGCAGCATGAGAAGAGTCCCTACACAGAAAACAAAGCACCAACCCAGAGTTTATTAAAAGAGTGTTTTAAAGACTTAACTACTGGCCCCTGTACCAGCTCCTCTCATAGTAAAGTCCATTCAAGTGGATTACCAAAGTCAATCCCAAAGGAAGGAGCTCATTGGTGCTTTGCTTTCTGTGTAGGGACTCTTCTCATGCTGCTGCAGAGGTTTGGTGTTATTTTCAGCAGTTTTAGTGGTAAAAAAGACGTTTTAATGCCTTCACCCTACTGCCCCGAGCTAATCAGTGTTAGCCACGTCCAGCTTTTAGTGACTCTCCCGGATTTCTCCGTTTATAGTTGTTCCACGAAAAGGAACTGTCTTAATGGCTTATTTGATGTATAGTATGTGCCGAAAAAGACCATGGGATGATTTTGTGCCGGAAAATTATTCATATTTAACATTCACTACACTGTCTAACAAGGCCATATCCACTTATCAACAGGGGGCATAGACAGGAGAAGTGTAAAGCATTTAATTTGATTGTCTTTAGTGTAGAGAATCTTTGGTTATACACACCTGGCCAGATTTGGCATCATGGTCTTGATCAAAAAGTCCGTCAGTGATGTGTTTGAGATGTGAAGGAGTCTTGCATGACTGGCTCAGTTATTGTGCAGAGTGATCAATTGTTTTGCAGGCAGTTTTTGTGTGATATGTCACGTGTCATCTCTTTTATAATTGCCTATTGTATAGTGTCCATGTGAGCTCTGCCTGTCCCTGTCTGTGTATCAGCAGGTCAACACTGACGTTCAGCTAAACAGAGCTCGACATCAGATCTGACTGAATATGTATCCAGGGACCCATGTGGGTTATTCAAGTCTGACAAGTAAACGTGTCGGTGAGCTGCCGGCTTACCCTCTCGCCCTCGATGCCTCATCATATCGGACACGTTGAGAGGCCGTGGTTGGTGTTTGTTGTTTTAGGCTCAATTGTGCTGAGTCCCAGGCCTGTGTCCACCTTCTCTCTCTGCCTCGGTTTATTTGACTTCTCCCAGGTTTAAATTGATTGTAGATGCTCTGATGTATTATGAGTTTAGTTTTCAAACAGGGTCAATGCATGCTTTGACAAACTGTTTAAAGTTTTTTTTACCCCCTGGCTTCATTGCTCCGAAATCTTTTGGGCTGTACAGGGTACAAATTTGGCTGTGCTTCAATACCTGCCTACATTTAATGTTAACTGAAATACAGTCTGTATTATATAATGTTGAATAGGGGGCAGATTCTGTTGGATCTTTTGTTAATCATGTAAATGCACAATTTCCTTTGGCTCCTTTGATTTAGGACTTTGATGGAATAGTCCTGTTGGGAGTGGACAGCTAGAATGGCAGTGTTTAAGAAAGGACTTTTTGTTTGTGAAGGGGACTCTCTAGAAGGAATGGCACCCTAATGAGGTACTTGAAGTGCTCTTGGGCCCCATGAAGGGACATTATTCACCATGGTGACCAGGGAAGGAGTGTGTCTTTGAACCAGATGAAGTTTGGTGAGTGCTACCACAATACTGGAGTAAAGAAAAATAATCACTTATGTGATAGTGTGTCTTTAAAAAACGGTTATAAATGTACTGCACTTTAAATCTTCCACATGGTGCTTGAATGTTTGTAGAGCACCGTCAAGCTCAGGGCCTTAATAGCCAAAGCAAAGCATTCAGAAAGCACATCAGTCTGCACAGTCCACTGAACGTGTTATTATAATAACAGTAACTATTTACAAGATTTCCATTTGGATACTTATCTGTAGCAAAATATACACAGTAATCGACTATTATGATTGTATACACCGATAGTACCACCTTAAAGTGTAATTCTGGCGCAAAGACATCCCATGATCTTTTTCTGTGTAAGGAATCTTCACATGCTCCTGCAGAGGTTTGCTGTTATGTTGAGCAGTGCTGCCCCGAGCTTATCAGTGTTAGCCCCATCCGGCCGTTAGCGACTGTTGGCGACTGTTGGCGACTGTTGGCGACTCTACCGGATTTCACTGTTAATAGTTCATACATGGTTTATTTGATGTGTGTAAGTGCAGAGAAAGACATAAGAACATAAGCAACTTGTTTTTTGTTTTGTTTTGTGTCCCGCATTATTGGGACGTGCGATGAAAGCGGTGGACAGCCAAGTGCAGAGAATCGAGCTGATAAACCTTTTCATTCCTCACTGCTTCAGCCAGCTCTCACTGTATTTCCTCTTCACTGATGATGCAGAGGAACGTCTACACCAATCAACGGACTACAGTGTTTCTGCTCCACCTTTTTGTATCAGATCAGTCTGCTTGGTACCTCAACAGAGGGGTAATGGAAAACGGGACTGATTGAAGCGGTTCTATCGATACCATCCACAACTTTCACCAAACACAAAAATAACAAACTAAACTGAAGCAGACTGCCTCCCAGCTACTAAAAAACTACAGCTCTTCTACTGTAGCTCTAGAGTTCCATCCAGCACAAAACGAATAATAGAGTCTTAAGCTAATGTGATCTTTTTTGTATGTCACATCTATATCAGTGTTTTACTTCAATTCTTCAATTGGAGAAGGATCCCCTTTCATGCCAGTGAACTTTGACAAAGAACAGAAGGAAATGGATGGAAAAACAAATTGATAATGATGTCTGGGTAGGAGCAGCGTCTTTTTAAGGAAGTTCATGTGTCATGGTGGTCGTCTTTGTCCTTGTTTAATAAGACTCCTCTGAAAAGTCACAAAGAAGTGTGTTGATGCTGTGGGCACAGAATATGATTGATTGGCACCAGGAGCAAAGAGTTTGCTACAAGATTGTCAGTTTACCTCATGGAGCAGCTACCAAAATGTTACAACGGGAGTTTGAAGGGGCTTTCAAAGAAACTTTGCTAAAGCTTAGTTGTAAACACATACAGTACACAAACTTTGTTAAAGAAACCATCTTTTCTGAGTAAAGACATTTGATTGTGCCATGTCGGGTAGACATCCGCACACTCCCAAACTAACTTTTCCAGTTCTTCCCAGAGCTCAGTGATATCTTTGGCTGGCTTCTCCTTCCCTACTCGGTTCTCTGGAGAGCACTGGCCCTCCATCCTCCGCCTCCTTGCTTCCTCCCCCAGCTGATGAAGATTTAAACACTGGCCTATTTCGGATATTATTGCCACAGTGTGCTCTACAAATCACCAGGATAGTAGACCACATCAAACAGGCTGGGGTTGAAGGAATGAAGGGTTGGAGGGATCAGACGAGTTGGAGGAGGAACGACCAGGAGTGCTGACAAGAAGAAGCCTCGGATCTTTGACAGCTGAAAACACGGGCTGAGCAGAGTCATAAATTAAGGCGCAAGGCTTAATTGGTGCTGATGAAGAAGAGGAAATGTGGATTTTATAGTGTGAGAAAGTAGGATTTCAGAAAGCATAAAATAGTTTGGTGTTTTTTTTAGCAATTAGGAAAGGAAAACATCGGTTTGATGACCCTCTGCTGTTCTCTCATAGGCAATGGAGAAACCAGGCTGTAAGACTCCTCAACTCGTCCTTAATTCATAACAAATTGTTTTGTTGTATTTAAAAAAAATAATGTAGCATAAAGCAATGCTACCGGAAAACCCTGGAAATTTGGAGAGTGATTTTCCAGTCATGCAAACACCTGGAAATTGATTAAAATTACCTGATATCCTGGAAATAATCTAAGTTGTCCTGGGAAAATGTAATTATATTTTAACCCCTCACTCAGATACTGTATGTAAACCTCAGTGCTTAATTAGTTTGAAACTGGACTTGTTTGTAGGATACAGCCAGCTGTGTGGAATGACACTTGAAAGCAGGTTTACCCGACACGAAACAAAACTCTGCTTTTTTTTTAATTCGGGCTCTAATGTTGGACAGAACTGACCTGCAGCGATCTTTCAGGCCTCAAGTATATTCTGCAGGCGGAATTCTCAGAGAATCCCAGGGGAAATGCTCTAGAGTGTCATACATCGTGAGTCATATTTTTCAGAAGCATCAATGTCACAATTAAAGAAAGTGTAACACAGAACACAAATAAGGTGTTTGTTCAGGAGAGCTTTAGAAGTGAAGACGACCTTTCTGCAAAGTGAATAAATGGGTGTGGTTGGTAGCAGTAATGAAACTGAGACACTTCAACATGAAACCTGTATCATTAAAAAAATGATATTTACTTATTTTATTTCTTAAAAAGAGCTTGAACCCTGAAAAAAGGGACTACAACTCTTATTTCATTGTGCAACCCTGTGTTGTAGAATAACAATAAATGATCCTTGAATATGTCAGCATGGAGTCAACACAATCACAATAAATAATCCTTTAGGGCAAGGGTGTCCAATTCTGCTCCTGGAGGGCAACTGCTGTGCATGTTTTAGGCTGTTTACACCTGGCCGGCTATTTTCAAAAACGGACATTTCGTCATCTCTGTTTTCAATAATAATATTGTGCACACCTGTCCGTCTTGGTTTACACTAACCCGTGTATATGCTGCCAAGAGCATGCCAAACCTGTAGGTGGCAGTGTATAGAAAAGCTCAAGACCACTTTAGACAATGAGACATGATCACCACAGCCAAATGAAAATGGAAACGTTTTACGAGTCAAGAACAGAGTTTGAAATGAAGTTAAACATAGGTCACACCTATGGCGCGGGTGCCGCAAACTCAGTTTTTCTCTGTGTACATGCAAACATGCAACTGGAGTTTTTCTCTCCACTCTGGCCGGAGGTTTTACAAAGAATCATTTTCAGAGGCAAATTTGCCGTTTGCATGTAAACTAAGGGCACAAATGCAGGGAAACGTCTCTATTTTTTTTTTTCAAAAATAACCGTGTACGTGTTAACTTGGCCTCAGGTTTCTCCCTACTCTAACACACCTAATTCTAACGATTTTCAAACCTTTGACCAGCTTCTGCTGCTCAGGTGTGTTAGAGCAGGGAGAAACCTAAATTGTGCAGGTGCAGCACCCCTGCTTTAGGGAATTGTTATGTTCACACAACAGGGGTTCCACTCAGCTTTCGTATTTCAGACCGTCATGTGTCAGTGGTTCTAGCTCTGTCTCATGTATAGTGTTATAAATAAGGGTTACGTTTTAACATCAACATATGATCACTGTTTAACTTGATATGGTGAACTTGTAAGAAAACAGTCAGTTATTTACTCTTCCAGCATCTACAGAGCAACATGATCATTAATTTGGAGTTATAATATTAAGATTTTTTTTTTTTTTTTTTGTTTTTTTACCTCTAACCGTTGCATGAAGATTTAGATTCAACGTTTCTTTCTACTTTTCATAACTCACCAGTGCCAGTCAGACAAAAGTTCCACAGCTCTAAAACCCTGTGTCTCTCTCCCCCTACATAGACGGGATGAACTGCATGAACAAGGACCACAGCTGTGCCCACATCTGCAGAGAGGCTCCAGGCAAAGGTGGGGTGTCGTGCGAGTGTCGTCCTGGCTTTGAGCTTGCCAAAAACCAGAGAGACTGTACATGTAAGTATCACACCTAACCCAAATGCTACCCCACACACACACACACACACACACACACACACACACACACACACACACGCGCGCACACACACACACACACACACACACACACACACACACACACACACACACACACACACACACACACACACACACACCAGGAAGTGAGGCTCTGATTTATGTGTCTGTTTTGTTCTGAGCAGCTCACACATTGGCTGTCTTTATACCCTACATGTGGTCAATACACTACTGTGTAAAGCTTCCCATCATGTGTTAATCTTTTGTCAATTGACTCGTCGCTTTCTTTTCAAATTCACATGGAAGCCAGGCATTAACACTTTGTTTCACAGACTTGATTTTATTGAGGTTACGTACCGCCGTGATGAAGGATCTTAACTGTTCCTCTAATAAACATCTGTAATAGCAATGATGGACAAGTTCCAGTTGGCCTTCAGCGGTAAAATATGAGGGTGGACATTTAATACCAAAATCAGTAAAGCGTTTCGGGCCAAGCTGAAGGTGCTGATGGATTCAGTAGAGAGAATTCACGTGTCTACCTCCCCCCTCGCAGCTCCATCACTGTTTCTCACTCTTCACATCGAGTGCCTGCAGCCATGGAATTTAGGGCTGCTGTTTTTGATGGGAGGAAAATGAGCTTTTAGTTACACTTTGTTTGGCAACACTTCTTGTTCTCCTCTTAGACGGTGAGAGTGTTAAGATTGTGAAAGTCTCTGAAATGCGTCCCCCGCTGTGGTAATATTCCATTAGTAGCGAGGGAATCCAGTGCTGTGCTGGCCTGTTGAGCATGGCGGCACAGGACGATAGTAAACAAGAGATGAAATAAACGCTGGTCATGTCTATGCACATCTTTCCTTCCTTCTCCTCTCATGGTCCATGTCTCTGTTCAACTCTCTCCATTTTCTCCCTTGTTCCCTTGTCTCCCATATCCTCTCTCGCCTTCGCTCTCTGCCTCATTCTTTCTCCTTGTTATCTAACCTATACCATCCTTTCTTCCCTTCTTCATTTCATTTCATTTCATTCATTCATTTCATTTTAATTTTCATTTATATTGAATTCTTTAGAAAAGAAATGAAATGGAGCAGAAAAAAGATAAACTTATAATGTCTGCCCCTTGTCAGCATTCCACAAATAATGATAAAAAAAAATCCAATTTGGTGCGCTTACATATGTCAACTATGCAGAACGAATACAAAATAAACATTCACTTTTTCTGCTAAATAGCATCATCATATGTTTCTAATAATAGCGCTTTTACACGTTTCTTGAAAATAAAAAGTGATTGAAAAGTTTTAATTTCACTATTTATATTTTTCCACAGACTGACACCTTGAATTGAGATGCATCTTTCCTTTGGTTTGATTCTAAACTCTGGTTTCAGAAAGACTTCAGTTCCTCTTAATGTGTAACTACTTTCTCTCTTAACAAATCTCTTTTGCAAATTTTCCGGGAATGTATATTGGTGAGCTTTGTACGTTGTTTTGCGAAGGCTAAATTCTCGTAATTCATTAAATTTGAGAATTTTTAATTATATATTGTATATATATTGGATTTGTATGATCCCTGTATCCACTTCCATTTACGACGCGAATGGCGCGTTTTTGTAGTTTGAAGACTGGATCAATATGCGTCTTATACGCACTTCACCATCCTTCAATGCAATAGGTCAGATGTGGAACAATCAGTGAATTATACAGCAAAAACAAGGCACACTTATTAATCTATTCTTTAACCTTGTGCGGCACAGCTATGGTTTGGGATATCTTTGATTTAACATGGTCGATATGGGATTTCCATGTCAACTGTTCGTCAATCAGAACACCTAAAAACTTAAATACATGGGTAATTTCAATCTCCACACCTTTTACTGCAATGCTACATCAAAGTCCTTATTTGTACAACTAAAAATCATAAATTTAGTCTTTTTAATATTTAAGGACAGTCTATTTGCATTGAACCATCTCATAATCTTCCCAAACCCATGCTCTACCACGTGTAACACCTCTTTTATATTTTTGCCAGCATAAAATAGGAGTAGTGTCATCCACAAACAAAATACCTTTTAGTAGACTGGAAACATTCACAATGTCATTGACATAAAGAAGGAAAAGTACTGGACCTAGTACCGATCCAATGGGGTACACCACAGGTTATTTGACAACTTTTAGATTTTGTATTATTGATTTCAACAAACTGCTTTTTTTCATTTAAATAGCTTGTGATCCACCGATGAGCCATTCCTCTTATACCTTATTATATAGTTTTCTCAATAATATTCCATGATCTATCTAATCTAAGTATCGAATGCTTTTTGCAGGTCAACAAAAATACTAACAAAAACTTGTTTTTTAATCATAGTATTGGTTATTTCTTCTACCATTTCCAAAATTGAGGTTGCAGTTGAATGACCAGTGCGGAAACCATATTGACTACTGTTTAATGTTTTATTTGTGTCCATAAAATTTTTCAGTCTCAACACAAATAGTTTTTCTAAAATCTTAGATAACTGAGGTAGTAGGGATATGGGTTTGTAATTGGAGACATCATTTTTATTTCCTTTTTTCAAAAGTGGAACCACTTTGGCTATTTTCACGTGGTCTGGAAATGTTCCTGTTGTAAAGGATGGATTGCAGATATATGTGAAAGGCTCAGCGATAACATCTGTAATTTGTTTTATCAGTGACATGTTCATATCTGCATAATCATTTGACTTTTTATTTGCAAATTTATTCACAATTGAAAAAAATTTACTTACTTGGACACTCTCAAGGAAAATGCTGTTTACACTATCAGGAATAATTCCACCATCAATTGTTTCACCTGGGATGTGTTGCAATAAACTAGAGCCAATTTTTGCAAATTAATTATTGAATTTGTTAGCTTTTTCCTCTGCTGCATAAATATCCATATTATTCTTGGTGATGAACTCAGGAATAATAGGTTTGGCCTTGCATTTATTCAGGACAGTATTTATCACACCCCATGTGTTTTTGGTATTGCCTTTACTATTATCTATTAAACTGGTGTAGTAATCTTTTTTTGTTGTCTTATAATTGATACAAGTTTATTTTTATATATTTTATACCGGCTCTCTGTGTCTTCTGTTCTTTTTTTAAGAAACATCCTGTACAGATGATTTTTTTTTTACAAGCTTTTCTCAACCCGTTCGTCATCCAAGGGTTATTTAAGGATTTTTATACACTCTGAGCACAGATTTTGATGAGTTTGCATTTTTTCATTCATCTTAAACCTCTTATCCCTGTCAGGGTCACAGGGGGGGCTGGAGCCGATCCCAGCTGACATCGGGTGTGAGGCGTGGTACACCCTGGACAGGACACCAGTCTATCGCAGGGCACATAGAGACGAACAGAGACAGACAACCATTCACACCTACAGGCAATTTTAGTGTCATTAATTAACCTAACACGTGCATGTCTTTGGGAGGAAATCAGAGAAAACCCACGCTGACATGGGGAGAACATGCAAACTCCACACAGAAAGGCCCCAGCTAAGATGCGAACCTGGAACCTTCTCGCTGTGAGGCGACAGTGCTAACCACTACACCACCGATCGTACCGAACGAATAACTTTGGTGTCAACATAGAGGGCTACACCCCCTCCACCTTCCCCCATCCTGTTAACATAAAACATGTTGTAGTCGTTCATCTGTACGCTGCTGACTTGCATGTCCTTCAACCAAGTTTCTGTCCTTTAACCAGGTTTCTGTTACAGCAATTACTTTAAATGGCCGTTGTAGGAAGTCGTTGATTTTTTCTAATTTACATCTCAAGCTTTTACTATTAAAGTGTATGATGGAAAAGGCTTCGTCTGTAATCCTGTTTGTAGTCCCATTAAACTCTTGCGATGTAAAGTAGCGGCATTCTCCGGGCGAGAGTATATTCCGTGAAAAGTCAGTTTCCAATTCAAATATTTTGTCACTGTTTATGTCATCGTTTAAGTCTATTATCGAAGGCATGAGCGAGGTAGTCTTTTAATACAGTCATTCGCTTTGTCCGACAGCAAGATAAGTCCATTGATCCCAGCACAAATCTTGTCATAAGTAATGACAAGTAATGACTGCGTTTAATAGGTGTTGAAGTAGGCCTATGTCGACAATAGGCATAAACAGCAGAATGCACGCCATACTATTTGAATTTAATCAAGGTCTATACTGTCTCTCACCATAATCACTTTAGCTTGTTCCGTGTTCCGAGTTGACCCATTAAGTTGAATAAATACCTTACAATTTTGCGTCCATGTCGCCTTGATGTTCCCGTTTTTGCGCAGGATGCAGGCTTCTCTCGCAACGTTTGCTGTTTTCTGCGTCAGATGCTCATTCATATATGCCGCTGTTCCTCTCAGTTTTTTTCCTTGGCTTAGTATTTCAGATTTGTACTTCCGATTTATGAACCGTATGACAATTGCAGGCCTTGTCTTGTCTTTACGTGGGAAAGTATGGCACGCCGAAATGGTTTTCGCATCCACGTGGATGTCCTTCTCTGCCAGAAATTGGAGAACTTGTCTTTCCAGCATTTGCAAATCACCTTTCTCCGCACCCTTGCTGACATTGTTGCCACTTGCAACAGCTTTGGCGTAGGACCGCGGTTTAATTGTCAGACCAGTAATTATTACAACCTCCATTCCGTTTGCTGTTCGAGGCTGATAGCCTGGAGCCTTCTCTCCAGTTCATTGATTGTCTTATCCTTTGCACTTACTGCGTCTTTCATTTGTTTCACCTCTTCTACAACTTGCGTTAGTTTTGTCAGCTGTTCGGTGACTTTTGCAAGTTCCCCGCTCAGCTGTTAACTTTGACGGGTTCCCCAGACATTCGACTGAGCGACTGGCGTATTTCCTCCATGTCGCTGTCCAATTTAGGATCAGTTTTCCTCGGAGGCGCCATTAGATTCCCAGTGCAGTTCCAGATTCTAAAGATTCTTCTTATTTCCTCCCAGTGTCACCAAAAGGTGCACTTAGTGTATTTTGCGCTGGCTTTCAATTATCACGTCAAGATCTGTGAAGATTAGGCAAATTAAGAGGTAAAAATGTTGGACAGCTCACAAATGTCTCACATAGTTTCAATATCTGACAAATCAAATCTGTATATTATGGAAACACCCTCATGAAGTGTAATTCCGGTGCAAAATTATCCCATGGTCATTTTCGGCACTTACATACATCAAACAAGCCATCAAGACAGTTTTTTCATGTATGAACTATTAACGGAGAAATCCGTGAGAGTTGCTAACAGCCGGACGTGGCTAACACTGATTAGTTTGGGGCAGCACGGTGAAGGCATATAAACGTCTCTTTTAACCACTAATACTGCTCAAAATAACAGCAAACCTCTGCAGCAGCATGAGAAGAGTCCCTACACAGAAAACAAAGCACCAACAACGTAGTAAATGAACCCAGAGTTTATTAAAAGAGTGTTGAAAGACTTACCTACTGGCCCCTGTACCAGCTCCTCTCATAGTAAAGTCCATTCATGTGTGTGACCCCTTCCTGGCGCTGGAAGTATAGTATGAGATAAGGTTACTAAAAGAAAGGTTTAACAAACAGGATCCTGAGCCCTTAGCAATTGATGGTGAATTAACGAAATTCCCTTTTACCATTAGATTGTAGGCTTGTAACGTCAAATGTCTGTAAGTTATACTGGTATTTCCCCAGAGACAAATGTTCAATATTTTAGATATACTCAAACCTTAGTAAAATGAAATATGCAGGACAACCCAATGAAATGTATTACAAAAGTATATTTATTTGCTTCAATTCTAAGTTAATTTTCTTGTTGTTGTATTCAAATTGTGTGTCCTTATTTGGTTCACTTTCAAATTATCATGTGATAGTCAACATAAACCATTTCTTTCTGTTGCTTTACTGTTCTAAAACAATCATAGTCAACAAAATCCCCAGAAAATAATAAATGCAAACAAAAGTTTAGGGAAGAGATATTTACCCCTTGTTCTTGACTATTTAACTCTTATAATTAGGAATTAGTTCCCTTTTTAGCTTAACCAATATTCTTTACTGGGCCACACTTCCACATGAAATACGAGACACAATTACATTTTAACACAGTCAACAGTCAATGAAATTACACCTTGTGGGTGGCTAACCGGTTAAACCTTTGGTTTTAAATGTTCAGAACATTACCAAGCGCTTGGGTTTTTACCGTTGGGGCCCACAAGTTGGTGCACATATGAAAAACTAATTCTTAGATCCTTCTATAACGTCGACACACTCTGTGTCCGATAGAGAAAACACCTTCGTTACTCACGCATCCACGGTAACGAAGAAGAAGCAGTGTGGTAGAGTCGGTGCGCTGAGTAGATGGGGGAACAGCTTCAGTCGAGGTTTCAACAGGCAAGCGTCTGCATAGCAACACGGGTCTGGCGGGTTAGTGTAAGCGGCTAACTAGCACAGTCCTCCAGCGAAGTCCTTGTCTTTCCCGGGTCCTTGATGAAAAGCTGCGGCATGTGTTTACAGCAGGCTGTCCCGCACGACATTGCTAACTTAAACCTCCATGTTTTACAATTCACACTTAACGCTTTTTTCAAAGCTAGTGAAAACAACTAACGCAGTTAACCTGGCCGCACTTCACTCAAAACGGAAAAAACAAGTCCCAAACTGCCAGTTACACAGGACAGTTAACTGCGAAATGATATTTGTGCAAATACTTTAACAGTATTTAAGTCTACAAGCATCATTCACCTCGGTATTAATTTTAGTTTTTCTGCTTCGCTTGCTGCACGTTTCTCTCAGACTCCAGTATCACTCAATCTCCCGCAAAAAGCAAAAAACAAGAGAAGAGGGAAACAGAGGATTCTGGGAAATGAAGTCCTACTCTACTCTGTCTTCTATGATCAATATAGAAAGAGAATCTGCATATTCCTACCACCACTAAGATGATAGAAACACAGTTAAATAACATGGAATGTTCTTGCACATTTTTAAGAGAACCCCACATGTGGATTACCAAAGTCAATCCCAAAGGAAGTAGCCCATTGGTGCTTTGTTTTCTGTGAAGTGACTCTTCTCATGCTTCTTCAGAGGTTTGCTGTTATTTAGAGCAGTATAAGTGGTTAAAAAAGATGTTTTAATGCCTTCACCGTACTGCCCCGAGCTAATCAGTGTTAGCCATGTCCGGCTGTTAACGACTCTACCAGATTTCTCCATTGATAGTTGTTACATGAAAAAAATGTCTCGATGGCTTATTTGATGTATGTAAGTGCCTAAAAAGACCATGGGATGATTTTGCACTGGAATTATAGTTTAAGACACTGTTAAAAATGAATATTTAGCAGTATATTTTAGAGCGAAGGTTTTTTCGAAACAGCTCAGAGAAAGGTCCTGCAGTGAAACCTTCTCGTTATCTCCCCTTTCTCACATTTTCCACTTTCCACCCTCTCTGTATCTTTCCTTAACGAGCGCATGCTCTTTCCCACTGTTCTACATCTTTTCTCATCCCCTGTGTTGTTCACAGCCTTTCAAATTGTTTTGTTTTCTTAAGAAATTATTTCCTTCACTCTTTCCCTCTCCCTTTTCCACTTTAGGGCCCATACATATGCCGGATTTTATGCTTCCTCAAATCCATTGTCAGTGTAGAAGTGCGAGAGGCTGTCACGCTGTGCAGACATTCCCAAGCATTTCTTTTTCAGGGCACAACAGCTCAACAAGTTCAACTTTTTGAAGGCAGCAGCACATACCGTATTTGCTGTGATAAGGATCAACCGATCTGAGCAGGTGTCTGCAGCTGTGTTTGGAGTGGTGTGGAGACAGCTGGTCCAGTCTTTGACAGAAGCAGATATTGCCCTTTGTAGTATCATACATATTGATGAATGGTTATTCTACCTCTGACCAAAGAGCCTCACGTTTTCCAGGATGTAAAAGATGCAGCAGATGTCCCGGCCCTTAGGCCCCTCTTGAAGTTTACCAAGAAGTCAGATACCAGGCGTCTGTTTTTTCAACCCACTAACTTTTATTGAGCTGGCTAGTTAGCTAGCTAGCTCTCTAAATTAACCATGTTTTAATGCTACACTGGTTACAGAAAATGAGCCCAATATTGCTGTCAGTCATCCGGCAATATGTGTTTTCCTACTCTGTTAAGAGTGTGAATAAAGAATTGTTACATTTTAAAGGGAGACAATGCAATTGAATATCAAAATGAAACATGTCCAGTTGATTATATGGTAGAAGAATGTATTATAAAATAGAAAGGTCTACAAGAAGGAGTTAGCAGAGAAGTCTCACAGCCATCAAGGGGAATTTATTGAATCAAGGCTAACACAAATTCCAAGATTCCAAATCCTAAATTCCTAAATTCCAAGTGTCTCTTAACAGAGCTTCCCCTCTTATACTGAGGTTTGTGTGCTGACAACGTTTACACGCCCCATCAGGTCTTTCCAATACACACTCATACATTTACCATCAGTAGGGTCTACTTTGTGTCCAGACGTCATCATGCCCAAATATAGTTCTATTATTCTCTAAACAGAATGTGTGCTTATCAGGCCTTTGTCCCAAGTACACTGTGAACTTGTCCTGTTATTCACTTTCTCAATCATGTTTTCTTCCACATATCCCTCCTGTGAACCTCATTAAAGTATTATCGTTAGAAATCAATTCGCCATCCGCGGCTCATGCAGGTGAAAAAACTGCGCTGGGCGCAAGCAACGGCTGCATTGATTTCTTCACGTTAATCTTTTAGCATGTGATAAAAATGAACCAGTGATAAAACATTTGTAAATAAAAATATATAAACTGTAAAACTGTAAATTATAAATGCAATCATGATATAATGTTATTACCTGTAAAACTATCAACTGAATTACAAATGTAGTGTAAGCCTGAGCAACTGTAGATTGGCGCTTGCTTGCGTTGTGCAGTTGTGTTAAATCAAAACATGAAATCAAAGTGTTTATGTGTTAATATCTGAAAATTAATCTTAACCTAACTGAGTTTACATGTGTTAATATCTGAAAATGAATCTTAACCTAACTAAGTATAATGAATGAAAATGAATCTTAACCTAACTAAGTATAATGAATGAAAATGAATCTTAACCTAACTGAATATAGTTGTTGTTAAATCATGTTTTGATTAGAATAAACAATGAATGAAAATGAATCTTAATCTAACTGAATATAATGAATGAAAACACTACTTTCTTCTTTCCTGACTCTCAACTATGCAGATCATCTGCTGTGATCTGGTGATTATAACCATCTAATCTCTGAGTGTTTACATCAACCATACCATATCCCTCCTGAAGTCACTATTCGTGATTTACCTTGATTGTCTTATTACCATAAAACCTGTAACTATTCTCTGGTGTATGATTATGATGTAACCTTTATAATGCGACTTACACTCTAATATTGGATAGCATAAACATCTGAAATTCATGAACATTCTTGTACAGTCTTAAACAATAATGGAATAATATTTGGGTGCATCATCAGTCCTTGAAGTCGCCAACTCCGCCAATACCAAGATTCAGTGGTGTGATATTTCAGCGTGAGAGGATGTCTCATGGCACAGTCCTGATGAGCCCTCTCTCAGTTAGTTTGTGTCCATTTTACCATCCTCCTTACTGCTCTAAAAGACAAAAAGAAAGAATCAGAAACCATGTAGATATCCCATTGTTCATTTGCCCTGGGTAGTGGTTCAGTTAACCAACTCCAGTTGAACCATTTGTAGTTTTGTATCACGTCGGGGTCACCAATTTATGGTAGAACAATGTATTATAAAAAAGAAAGGTCTACAAGAAAAGAAGGAGTCAGCAGAGAAGTCTCACAGCCATCAAGGGGAATTTATTGAATTAAGGCTAACATAAATTCCAAGATCCAAAATTCTAAATTCCTAAATTCCAAGTGTCTCTTAACAGAGCTTTCCCTCTTATACTGAGGTTCGTGTGCTGACAGTGTTTACACGCCCCATCAGGTCTTTCCAATACACACTCATACATTTACCATCAGTAGGGTCTACTTTGTGTCCAGACGTCATCATGCCCAAATATAGTTCTATTATTCTCTAAACAGAATGTGTGCTTATCAGGCCTATGTCCCAAGTACCCTGTGACCTTGTCCTGTTATTCACTTTCTCAATCATGTTTTCTTCCACAATTACTGATATTAAGACAAATACTTTTTTTACTATAAGTTTTCTGATATTCAAACAAGGCATTATCTTAGAAAATATGCCTTAGCAAAAATGATAAATGTAAACAGTGGATAAAGCCAGGTTCAGCATTCTTGTTACATTTCGTGGACATATAAGAGTCAAGGTTTTTACAAAGGGGATTTTGGATAACTCTTTTTATGAATGATATATGAACAAATTCCTCTATAAAATCCTTGAGAATACATTTACAAATATGTAAGCACTACTGAAAAACCCATTTTGAGATAATTGCCTTTAAAGATATGGATTGTAAAATTCTGACATTTTGCAAGCCACTACAGGTGAATAGTATAAACATGTAGATATACTAGTAGATATCACCATGGAACATTCCCAGTTGATTACTTACATTAAGACAGTTGTTTTTTATGTCACAAGTTTCAAGAGAAATCTACTGATGCAAACTGAAATAAAATAAAAAATATGTGTTTTGGATGTTTTCATTCCACCAGTCTGAAAGAAGACATGTTAAGGTAGCTAAGAGACTAGTTTGCCTGAAGGAGCGCCCGGGGTCAGAGCAGACTGGTGGCCAGGCGCTGGTTGAATTTGAGTTCCTACAGCCGGTAAATGATGGTTTGCCTCCGGGTGCGGCTGTCTACTTTTTTCTCAGCGAAGTAGTCTCCTAGAGGTTGGAACCACTAGCTGGTTGGGCTCAATTTCTGTCACCAGCATAGCATAAGAAGATGGTGTAATTATCAAGCTAACTGGGATTTCTGTTATGATCCATAGCTATGATCAAGGAGTTGATGACAGACAGCGTTAGCACGCTAGCTAATGTCAGCGCTACTTAAAAACTTTACCTCCAGGCACCAATTGCGATCCCAAATGTAATTATTATTTAGCATTACTGTACTTGAAAAGTTAAAAAAACAAAAACAATGTATTGCTGAAATCAGGGTTTTGTTAGACGATTGCTAGTTAATGGCTTATAGATGATTATAAGCCTTTAACTGGCCAAATTTAAAAAATGATTGACAGTTGCCCCACCATCTCAAAGTCTCCGGTCTGCACAGATTCTATTCTCTATTTTAAAGAGCTGATTTTTACGCACAGAGTGGTTTTCTACTTTTTCCCATCTTATTTTTTTTTCTTTGTCCCTCTTACCATCTTCATACCTACTTCTCCTCCTTTCTCATACATCTCTCTCCATATGATTCTCCCCATCTCCTCTTTCCCTCTTCCTCATCCATTTTCTACCATAGCTCTCTCCCTTTCTTTGACTTCATCTCTCTCCCTCTTTTTCTTGCTTAGTCCTCTTGTTTTCTTCTCTTGTCTCCTTTTTCTGATACTCCTATTTTATCTCTTACCCTCTCAATTCAACACTCTCATCCTCTCTCTCTCCTTTACTCTCTGTCTCTCTCTTTCTATCATTGAATCATTCTCTACTTATCCCTCTCTTTCTGTCTCTCTCTTCAACCTGTAATGTTCAGCTATATATTCAGCCTGGCATCATTTTGCGTCTTTATCACAGCACAGTATAAATATCCTGCTACTCTAGCTCAATAAGGAATTAGTGGACATTTGAAATGTCATGAGCCTTGTATTATACATCATTTACAAGCCAGAGGTAAGACTTGAATGTGTGTGTGTTGTTTTCAGTGACGTGTAACTATGGAAACGGCGGTTGCCAGCACACATGTGACGACACAGACACAGGGCCAGTGTGTGGGTGCCACCAGAAGTACGCCCTGCACTCAGACAGCAAGACCTGCATTGGTGAGTGACAACTAAGATGGCTTCCCGGCTCATGCACACACACACACACACACACACACGCACACACACACCCTGAAGCCCTCACAGCTGTTTGACTGTAACATCTGTTGTACGATAGAAGGCCCAGAACAGGGTCAGTGTAGCACAGCTGACAGAAGAAGGACAGTAAGGAAAAGAGGAAGTGTGTTGGGGAGGTTTGGGGTTGGAGGTGGATAGATCATCTCGGAGCTCCCCAACTTTTATTCTCCCCTTCCCTCGACACTCTGAGCACAGAAAAGACAGGAAAACAACACTAAATTTGTTGTGTATATTTTTTACAATCAATATATAATGTTTTAAAGATTGTTGATGTTTTGATGAGTACTTTCCTTGTATGTTGTGGGAAATAGGCCTTGGTGAACTCTAGACGTGACCAGCTTTTCGATGAAGGATGTCTTACGGTATTGCTCAATAAAAAGAGCTTGTATATCGCCGTACTTTACAACCACATTTTCCTGAATTTGGCTGATTTTAAATTCATGAGTGGCAGTGGGAAGTATCCCTGTAACATCATTGTCAGTCCACACAAAGAAGCCACAAAAATGGCCTTTATGTGGACAGAGATATTTTTTATCAGTGGTGTGGACGGGATTTTTTTTTTTAACCTGGGGCAGTAAAAGTTTGGTTTTAAAAATAGTTGTGTTCGTGTGGACTAGGCCTCATATTCATCTTGCTATTTTTCTAATCAGTAGAGGATGGACAAGGCAGGTAAAAGGAGTTGTTCCTAACTCCATTTTCTCCACCTCCATCCTGCAGATATTTATGTAAGAAATAGTGTGTAGAGCCTGAAATTAAATTGCATTACCACTTCTCTGCTCTTAGCCAGTTTACTGCAGCATGTTCCAGTAACGTATGTATGGAGCCCAGGCAGGCATTAAGGTATTGGTCAATTGTGCACACAAATTTGCAATTGGTACTATCAAATGAATAATTACTGTGCAGAAACCATCATTTAAGTTTTATTAATGAAAATAATGCCCTTTCATTACTTACATGTATTCCCTAAAATGATAGCATTCAGTTATATAGAAGTAGGAACTGAAGGAACAGAGTGAGGTGACCACTCATGACTGAATTTTATGATAAATAGGATTTAACAGCTATGATGGATTCCTCTGTCCTCCCCCCTGGACACTCTTTCTCATAAAGTTTATTTTGCTGGCCAACTTTGACTGACAGTTGCACACATATTCATATCTAATGCAGCAAAATACCATAAAATGGGCAGTTCGTACACAATCTAAATGGGACACTTGGGTTGAATACAGTTCTATGTTGATTCTGTATTATATTATGTGGATATATTTCACTTTGTGGCTGTTAAACACAATGTGGTGTTTCTGTTCTTTCACTTTGTGTTGGAATTATTAATTTGAAGGTATACATTTAGAATCATGGGCCTACATTCAGTGCGTTAACATGCAGTTTAAAAACCCAATTATATTCAGGTTAAGGGCATACTCCCGTTTACCATGTAAACACCGTACAATCAGAGTTCTCATACCCCAGTTAACAGACCTTGATAACTCCTTCAGTACCCCGATTATTCGTGCATGTAAACAGTGTTCTCAGGTTAGGCTGGGGGTTATAACTCACCCCTCCCCACTCTGTGGCGTTGGCTTTTGAAACAACCTGAAGCAACGGCGCCGAAAACAACGTGAAAACAACAATAATAGAGCGTTACCTTTAAACCGAGGGAGGACTTCGTAACGGCAAGTAACATTACTACCGAGAAGACCTGTTTCTGTCGTAATTCTTGTGTCCTTCGTGATTTTGACAAAGGTGAACTGGAAAAAAAAGCTGTATTCCGACCAGCTGTATGTTGGCGGAGCGCTACCTACTGTATAGGTGGAAGAGTTACTCCATCATGTTCCCATTCAACCCTCTCTCATGTATACGAGGGGAACTTTAATAGTCAGATTATTCCCTTAACTGGGGTAAGACCATTTTCGGGTTACTGATGTGCATGGAAACGCACTGAGTGTAACACTCTTACAGCAGTAGGCATACATAAAGCAGTTAATTTGAACTCTGAGGTAACAGCTGTTCTTCAGTTTGATTCGTTTGGATAGATGAGAGCAAAGGCCTTTGGTCCTCCCCCAAAAAAGTTGGAAAGGAAGGTCTGTACCCTTTTCTAAAAGAACTGCCCTGTGGTTTGTCAGGAGTAAGGACACGGCAGCCAATCAATTACAGAAAACTTCCCCAAAATGCAGGATTTATCTAATATAGTGGAGGTTGACATGTGATAGCCAGCATTTCAAACTTGGAAAGTTTAGCAAGACGACATGAACCATGACCAAACCACAGTCTGGACTAAAGTCTTATTTGGCCGTTTCTCTGGGTATTTACAATTAATACACCAGAAAAGGTGTTCACAGCATTTCATTCTAGGCAGAAATCCCTGGAGCAGTTTAGAGCTTGGAATCAGAATTTGTTTTGACTTCCCCTGCTGCCAGGATCTAACCTGGCAGGATTACAGGTCACCAATTAGTGAGCTGCTTGGGAGTCCATGTGACTCCTCTTTACAAGTTGTGGTTCATTTGTAATTGGGCAGCGTAAACCTTAATGAACCAAATAAAACAAAAATCAAGTAAACTTTTCCATGTGGTTGAAACCAAAGAAAACAAAGTAAGTGTGATTTAACACCTTGTTACATGTCAGATGCTGAGATTAAAACCACCTGCAAAAGTAGAAGACACATTAAGTTTTCTCATTCCTGACTGTGGAGTGAGAAACATCCCAGAATGATACCAAAGCTGCTGATAACACACACATGGATTATCTGATATCATTTTGATGTGCTGTCCTTTCTGCTGTGTCTGTACACTGGAAATCTCTCTCTCTCTCTCTCTCTCTCTCTCTCTCTCTCTCTCTCTCTCTCTCTCTCTCTCTCTCTCTCTCTCTCTCTCTCTCTCTCTCTCTCTCTTTCTCTCTCTCTCTCTCTCTCTCTCTCTCTCCTCTCTCTCTCTCTCTCTCTATCTATCTCTCTCTCTCACCCTCAACTCTCAAACTGATTATCCAAGCTGCCATTCAGCGGCACTAGGTTTTAACTGCCAATAACCCCTTTTTTTCTCCAGCTGCTTTGAAGAAGTGGAACGCATCATCAAGAAAAAAAGGCTGCAAAGATGAAGAGAGAGAGAGAGAGAGAGAGAGAGAGAGAGAGAGAGAGAGAGAGAGGGAACCCTCCTCTCCCTCCTCTCCCACCTCTTCCTCCTCTCCCTCCTTTCCCAATGTCTCGTGTCTTTTCACTCTCTCTTTGTCTCTCTTCATACTTTGACACGAGAATGGACCTCTGTGTCTCTGGTCTTGGTGTCCGAACCGCTCTCTGGACCTACCTTTAACCTCCCCACCCCACCCTCCCTTTTACCCTCTCTATGTAGCACTGTCCCTCTGCTCCTCTTTTTCTCCTCCCTCCTCCTGTTGCTGCTTTCTGGTGATAGTACCTGATTGCCTGTCTTGTCTGAGCATCCATGTGAAAACCAAATCGAGTAAAATTAAAAGGATTAATCCTTGACGCACAAGAGGAAAGAGTGACTCGGGGTTGGTTGTGGGGGGTCTGGGTTGGGGTTTGGGTGGTCAGCTAGCCACGTATTAGTCTCTATGGATAAAAACAGACATCTCAATTGCAGCCTGATCTTAGGGAAAGCTCCCACGAAAGCAAACCTAACCTACTCCTCCACCTCTCTCTTTACCTCCTCATCCTCCACCTTCTCCACGAGTACCAAACAAAAAGCAAGCGGCTCTTCCAAAACCAAAAACCTTGCCAGCAACAATAGGACCTCCATGCCTCATCCCCATCCATCAGCCCCTTTCTTACTCCGTACAACTTAATAGAGAGGCAGGCACTTGCACCGCTCACCCTTCTTTCTACTGCATGTGTCCACTCACACGTGCCACACCGTCGTATTGTCTGCCACCGCCTCTTTGACTAATCATCCCGTTCGCCTGTCTGTCTGTTTGTCTGCTCGTCCAGCTGCATGGGAGAGCCTGTACTGCATTTGTATGGGTTCCCTTTTTTTTCTATGTTCTTTTTTTTTTCATTCATTTTTCCATTTTGGAATTAAAGTACATTTTTGTTGTTGTTGTTGTTTTTAGTGAACCTGGTCCTTCTGTTTCCTTCCAGTGCATTGGTTTTTACAATTTTCCTCCTAGCTGTAGTAGCATAGAGGGGTTTAACTCTTCCCCCATCCTCGTCCCGCGTAGGTCTGGCTCTCTATAACACTCCCCTCTCTGTCGCCTCTGACCACTGCTTAGCCCGTAGACTCTGTAGGAGCGAGTGGCATGGACTCTTCTCTTACCGCCCCCTTCTCAACCTGTCCTAAACATCCACCCCGCCCACACATACGCACATTTTTATCTCCCTCTCTGACAGATTTTTTCACACACTCAAGATGCAGATGCTTAAAAGCATGCAGACTGGTATGCACAAGCTTTCAATTCAACAATCACACACACATTCACACAGCCTTATTTCACCCGTTAGCTGAGCACCAGAAAGCCTCCATTCATCCCTGAGTGTACTTCAGAGAGTCCTCTACTTTGTCCATCAAGCGCCTGAGAGGAGAGAGAGAAAACAGTAGTGGGCCAAGGCTGGGGAATGGAAGGGACATTAATTACCGCCATACCCCCCCGCCCCAACCACCCATAGGACTGTGTGTATACATCAAAGCCCAGTCCTATAGCGGCAAGTGGCGTCCATTCACAGAGAGATGCTCATTCAGGCCCTAATGACTCAAACCCAAAGAAAGGCTGCCACCTAACCCCCCCACCCCCCTCCCTGCCATCATCAAACCCACCATCCCCAACGACGCACCACATGCATGCCATCTTAACTATGATCTTACCCCCTTCTACAACCATGACCACCTTTCTCCTCTCCCCCCTCAGCCCCCCACCACCTCCGCTGCCCAGCTTTGGGAACGTGGTTTTTGCAGTGTTGACTGTTAAAGCCCGTTGTGATGTGTTCCATAGACAAACAGGCAACCAGCGCTGCCCCCAGACTACCCCCTACTGCTTTTTTATTTCTCTGCATGCCCTCCCTACACCTCCCCTTCAAACCCCATTTCTCAGTATGTGCACCTTTCTTTCCTTCATATATCTCTCCCACTGTGGGCCATGATGGGACTGATTTTGTCTTTTCTCATCCTTTTCTCCTCTTCTTGTCGTCATCATCACCCCCTTTTTCTTAGCTCCCATCTCTGTTCCCACATTGAAGGCAACTTGTCTTGGAAATGTTGGACACGACTCTCCCTCTGTCTCTCTTTCTCGTCTTCTTCCTCCATCGTAACGCAATGGAGTCATTGCTGACAAAGTGTGGCCTTTTGATATGGAAGAAAGAAACTCCATCGGCTACAACAGCCACGTCAACATTAGAATTCAAATCCCCCTTAATGTTCACCCTAACCCCATTCCATCCACAAAACCCCACACCTCTAACCATCTTTTTTGGTTGATTTTTTTTACATATGAAAGCCCTGAAGCTCCTCCCCTCCCTTCCTACATACTTACCTACCTACCTACCGCTTCATTTTGAAAGCTACACACGGATACTGATCATTTCATTTATTTTGTTTTGTTCTTTTGTTTGCTCTGGGGGATTTATCATTTGTTCTGGGATTAACACTCTAACAGGGTTTTTGGCGCTTCTTCATCGCTTCTTGCTTCTTGGCTTTGGTGTTTTTGCTCAAACGCCAAGAGGGGCTGAAGGTCTGGTCATTTGGGCTTCTCATTAACCTGCTGCTCACTGTTTGTCCCCTTGTCACTTGTGTTTTAGAGAAAGATGAGGCTGCAATTGAGAGCTCTGAGTTCAATGCCACGTCAGTAGCTGATGTGGACAAGCGGGTGAAACGGCGGCTACTTATGGGTAACTCTTTTCTTCCTCTTTCTATGTGTTGCCATGGCGCTTGTGCTTGTATCCCCGACTCCACTCCTCTCCGTTCCTCCTCGTCCTTCTCTCTATCTGTCTTTTTTTTTGTTAACCTTTATTGTTGTTAACCTTTGATGCCAACTGTGTCTTCCGCAGTCAGTTTTGTTGTAACTGAATCTAACATGATGAAAACTGAGTGAAAGAGGTCACTGTTTCCTTTAGAGTGGTCCTCCTCCTACATCTACCTACCAAATTTCTGGATGGCTCTGAGGTTTTCTAAATAACTAACATTTATTTTCCCAGTTGTACCTTACCCCAAATGTTTTGTGCTTCAATCCCCTCATTTTTGATTACCTTACCACCAAAGCAAAACCCCTTTAACGGTTACGGACCCAACTTTCCATGATTTCAGAACTACTCCATGAAAGTGTTGCACTGTACCTTATAGAATATGCTCAAAACCCCAGTCCTCAAAAGGGGCAGTAAAGGCGAGGAAACACCAGTCCCTTGACATCCTCACATATCTCAGTCCTCTCTACTTAATGAATCAATGTCATGAAGCCTTGGACCACATTTAAAAGCCCAGACACGCCACACTGACATCAAAGAACTAGCAGCGATGGAGGCTGACTGTTGCATCACCTGACGTTACCTGTGTCTCAGCCTTCAACGGTTGCACTTGAAAAACAGCAAAGACTTCAGCCAACGTCCAACTAACATGTATGTTCTTCACCTGCTTGAGAGGAAATAGCTCTCCATAACAGCAGGCAGCATTAGTCTGTATTCGTCATTCTAAAAGGGAGGCCGAAAGCATGAAAGGATGGCTCAAGCTGCTTGGTGGCCAGATGCACATTAACAATACAACCCATTGTTGAAAAGAACAAATTATATTTACTGTGCGCTAGCAACAAATAACACAAACAATTTTCGTACAGTTGCTGTTGAAAGTTTCATTCCGGCGCAAAATCAAACCCTGCTTTGGCCCTTACATACAAATAAGCCATCGAGAAAGTTTTTGCATGTATAAATTATTAACGGAGAAATTTGGTAGAGCCGCTAACAGTCGCTAACAGCCAGACATGGCTAACACTGATTAGCTCGGGACATTACGGTGAAGGCATTAAAACTTCTTTTTAAACTAATACTGCTCACCATACCTCTGCAGTAGCATGAGGAGAGCCCCTCACAGAAATCAAAGCACCAATGGGCTCCTTCCTTTTGGATTGAATGGACTTGACTATGAGAGGAGCTGGTACAGGGGCCATTAGGTAAGTCTTTAAAACACTCTTTAAATAAACTCTGGTTTCACTAACTACGTTGTTGGTGTTTCCTTTAATGTGTAAAGACTCTTATCATGCTACTGCAGAGGTTTGGTGTCATTTTGAGCAGTGCTAGTGGTTAAAATGAGTGTTTAGGCTGGCTGTAAGCGACTGTTAGCGGCTCCCACAGATTTCTCCATTAATAGTTCATACACGAAAAAAAACTGTCTCGATGGCTTATTTGATGTGTGTAAGTGCCGAAATAGACCATGGGATGATTTTGCACCGGAATTACACTTTACGAGTTGGATGGTTGAACAGAAAATCTCACCTGATACCTCTTTTGGATCTAATAGCCTCTTGATGCGACTTGTTTTTTTTGCTTTCCTCACTTCCGTATCTCTGCTTTGCACTGAGTCGGTTAAGCTGAACTGCCAATCAGAGTGATTTCACTCACAGACAGGCTCAACTGCTGATTCAACATGCGCAATTGGCAGAAAAGCTGCCAACAAGGGGCAACTGTGCCAACAGTACAGGACACACAACACAACCCGCTATTGGCCGACCATCGGCCTGGTGTGTCAGAGCCTTTAGGAAACACTGGTTCAACCAGGTTTAGTCTTTTGGTGTTCTGTTCCACCTTATCAAGAACTTCTACTGAAACAGATGATTAGGTCATGACTCTGAGGGATTTTATCCCCTTCTTGATTTCAGATCTTCAACTGATCTTTCCAAATATTCCATATATGAATATTTTTCCTACGATTTGTTCAATCAGACTTACCCAAATCAAATGAGTGTTTTAATCAAAGTTATGCTTTTTCTGAAGCATTCCCGTCATCCTCTACTGTTTTGAATTTAACCTTCCTTTTATTTTTTTAACACAGAGGTACGTCGGAATGCCCTCCCGATGTCCAGTACTCCAAACCGATCTGCTGTACCGTCTTAAGTCTATCCGTTCAATATTTATACATGTTTCATTTCAGCAGGTTCTGACCAATGAGGCCTAAAGGAAGAGTGGATGATTTGTTCATCCCTATTCTACCTCTCTGTTCTTCTTTCTCCTCCCTTTAAACTGAATATTTGATTCCTGCTCACTCCTCACTAAACCCTGCTTCACCTACTGTTGTACCAGCATGTCCCGAAGGCGCCACATTTGTAACCTGTGGTGTTCCAGGGCTTTCCTACTGCATGTCATGTCCTCACTGGGATTACATTTACTAATCCCTGTATAGAGGTTATTAATTTCAAATCAACCCCTTCACAATAACATCAGCCACAACAGCACCTCTGGCTAACGATGCATTGTGTTAAAGACATCGCAGACTTAAACCTGACCAAACACTTAAAAGGCTCTGGGCCTGTGAATGTTCTCATTTGTCCAGGTTACGTTATCCCCAAAGCAATTTCAGTCAAAAGCAACTAGACTTGGTTATTTGTCTAGGAAGATGTTTCACCTCTCATCCAAGAGGCTTCATCAGTTCATGTACACATCTGACCAGGGGCCTGTTTCACAAAGCAGGTTTAGTGAAAACTCTGAGTCTGTTAACCCTGAAATGAGGGAAACTCTGAGTTTTCCGTTTCACAAAGGGAGGTAACTCAAACCAGAGACAGAGGGGTAACTCTAGCCTGTTTCACAAAGAGAGGTAACTTAAACTCTCGGTCAGTTACCATGGTAACATGCTCTCTGAAACTAACCTGGTCGGGACCAGGTTTTTCTCAGAAAACCTTGAGTTTCTCTCTGTCTCCGCCCTCTTTCAGCCACACACGGTGTTTGATTTCCTCATTCATTCAGTCAGCGGGCGAGTTTTGGCGAAGTATAGTTCTGCTATAGTTCCGTCTGTTTTTTCAGAAAATCACTGCAAACATCAGTCATTAGAAGTTATATTAGGTGGCGACTATTTCACTACCATGGCGTGTCCTTCTGATAACAATCCCGTGGATGAAGCTGCAGCATTACTGCGCAGATGATTATATATTCGTCGGGAGATGATTATCAGACTATTGATTATAGATGTTCTTGCATTTCCAGGCAATTCTCTGTTTGAGCGGTACCGTTTCATGTCACAGCAGATATTCTGTGTTGCGCTGCGTTTTTTTGCAAACGGGAGTTTTTGTATACAACGTATAAAAGTCATTCAGTAGGCCTACATTAGAAGTTATATTAGGTGGTGAATATTTACACTACCATGGCATGTTCTTTTGATAACGATCCCGTGAATGAAGGTGACGCATTTCGCAAAGAGAATTAAATATTCGTCGGGAGATGATTATCAGACGTCCTTAATATGCTGCAGCCATAATTACAAAATGAATGAAATGGATCTTTTGAGCAAGTCGAATGTATTTGACTCAGCGTTTCTAAATATAATTCCACTTTTTCTTGCAATTCATAGGTTCAAAAGTGTGTGCTTTTAGTTGGGTTACCGGTATATTAACTACTCCTATATAGCCTTCTGATCCAGAATATCACCTATAATGCGAGGGGGCTGAATACGGCACAACACCGTTTCATGTCACAGTCCATCTCACCCCTCCTTACATTTCCAACATTAACAACCAGTAATGCTCTCATATCACAGCAGATATTGTGTGTTGCGCTGCGTTTTTTTTGCAAATGGGAGTTTTTTATACAACATTGATATGTTGTATAAAAAACAGCCACTTACGGTAATATTTACTTTACGATGTAAAACCTGCTCAAAATGAGGCGTCACCATGAGACTGTGCAGAGGTTTTACCTGTTTGAAAAATGTTTTTATGTTTCATCTTAAGCTGCGCTTCTCCCCCGTGGGAATGCACTTAAATGAAATAAATTAATAGGCTCCCACTCATGCAGTTCCCCCTGTGATATTACTGTGATTGCAACTGGACTACATTTAAACTTATGCACTGACCCGAGCCGCAATGTCCTCCAGCACCGTCTCCCTCTCTTTTGCTGCTGCAGCGGTGTAAACCTGCTCAAACTCTCCGTATGAGCGCATTAATGTTTCCATTTCCAGTTGTAGCGTAGCCCTTCGCTTCCCCGTTGCCATGGTGACTCGTCGAATCAGGGCTCCATTGATGCTGTCTTTTTTTACTTGTGGTGCACGCGCTTAACTCCAGGTCAAACTACTCTGAGTTGATCAACCTAACGCAAATCTGCTGTTCTGGAACCGAAAACTCAGAGTTTCCTATCTCAGAGTAGATCAACTCAGAGTTCCGGGTTAGACTCAGAGTTTTTTGAACCTGCTTTGTGAAACAGGCCCCAGTCCCAGCCAAGTCTCATCCAGATGCTTTTGACTGAAATTGCTTTGGGGTTAAAAGGCTCTGAGGACACAATGCCATCTAGATACCCATCATCCAGCTGGTTGCTCAACATCAAAGAGATGTGCACAGATAGAGACAAAGGAATAAAGTTTGCAACAAAAGGAAAAGTCATTCACTCGTCAGCCAAAACTCACTAAACACTAAACATACAGTAAGTTGGACTGGTGATAATTGTGAAACATACTGTATATGCAGCTTGGGTGAATCCAACAGGATTTATTGAGAGCTGCACTACACATCGTGAGCGGCTGTGGCTCAGCAGGTTGAGCAGGTTTGATCCCTGGATCACGTTGACTTTTGCCAAGACACTGAACCCTAACTACTTGCATGGTAAGCTGCTGCCGTTGGTCTGTGAGATTTGTAAAGCTCCTTGGATAAAAGTGCTATTGAAGTCCATGCAGTCTAAACCATATCTTTACAATGTACGTTCAAAGTCATTTATTTTAATAACTTTGACATTCATAATGCAGCTTTTGCAGCTGCTAATGCAGTCTGTTTGTTCAGTTCAAGGGCCCGTCCACACGGAGCCGCGTTTTCCTGTAACCGCGCAACTTTTGTATATGTTTTATCAGAGCCTAAAAATGGTATCTTTTGAAACCGGGTCTCAGTTAGGGAAGATTTGAAAACGCCCCCCATGGCATTGTTGTCTGGATGGCGAAACTGCATACTTTGTTAAACGATGCTGTCATCGCCCCACCTCCGACCGTCACATAGGAACAACAGTGCTGCTGCGTGAGAGGAGAGAGACAGTGCGTCTCTCTCCTCTCACGCAGCAGCACTGTTGTTCCTAGACTGTTTACTGAACTGGACTCTGAGCTAAATGCATGGGAATGAATTAGGCCGACCACATATTTCTCCCTTTGCCCTGATGCTCTGAATAAGGAGCTAAATTGGTCGCTAGTCGCTTGTATAAATAAAGTTTCTAAGAAGGTGTGAAAAGTCTCTAAATGTAGTGAGAAAGTGGCAGCTTTGAGTGCTTTGGGACGGGGAAGGGGCTCCCAGCAGCACCCTCCGCTCGGTGAGGACACTAACTGCAGGGTGATTGGTGCATCAGAGTCCAAAACAGCACAAAAGTCTCCACTAAGACCAGAAACAGTGGACACATTTCTCTCTAGGATGGAGGAGGATTTGGGAAGTCTCAAGATTTGGAGAGAAACTCTCCGGTGTTTGTATTCTCCAAAGGGTCTCCCCATCTCTTCTTCTCCGTTGTTGGTGTATTTCTGTGGCAGTTAGAGCGCCACATCCAGGCCTGGCATGTGTATTACAGCGTTTTGAGCCGGTTTTGGTTTTGAGTCGTGTGGACAGAAAACTTATTAAGAACGCCGAAGAAAAAAAGGTTGTTTTTGATTGTGTGGACGTACCCTAAACCTCGGTATTTCTGCACAGTTGCAGATAAAGATCAGGCAACACTAATATTAGTAGTATTATACTATTCGTAGAATTACTGTAGATTCTGGTCTTGGCTGCATAGGATTGATTCCGACTCGTGTGATCCAAACATTTCCAATAACTCCAGAGCGATGTGTCTGTCGTATGGGTTATGTTGCTATAATAAGCATACAGGTGCGATGATAAATTATTATTATTTGACGGCCCTATTGGATTTGCCTGCTGATAACATGTATTTATGTCAACAAAAGTAACAAGTTAAATTAATTGGAAAAAGTTGATTTAATAAAAAACATCAACTCTTCTAATCCGATGAATCGCTTTATTCAATGTATTTTCTTTAGGCTGATGTCTTCATTAAATATGATGACTGACATTTAAAGCTTCATTCAAACACCTCAATAGAAAAAATATAAAAGAAGATGATAAAAGATGATGTAAAAGAATGACATCCAGCACAGCCTTATAAATGTATGGAAATAGAAGTTAGTAGTAGACATTTACAGACCCACCATGTCTTCAAAACACAATCTCAAGTTGTAGCAGTGTCATATACATGTTGAATTTGGATTTCACAAACAAGTTAAAACAACTATTCATGCCCTATCGTATTTGGATACTAACCCTTTCCCTTCACCCACAGTGAAATTTCCAGTAGTGTCTGTGTTTTAATCAAATGTTTAGTGTTTGAAACAGGACGTGCCTCATGCATCATGCCTATGTGCATGAACAAACATGTGAATGCATGTGGTGTCTTAGAGCATTGACGCTGACCCAGTGCTGCACTGGCAGGGCCTGAACAGCAGCAGCATGTTAGATTTGACACAGCTATCAGTTTGTCTGCTTCCTCTGACACGCAGCGTTCCTGTCTCTGCCCCCCAACCCCAACCGTCACACAGTGCGGCTCTAATGAAAAGGTGCTGCTGAGACAAGGACAGTCTAGGAAAAGCAAGGGAGTGCGATCGGAGGGAAAGAAAGGGTAGAGGAGAGAGTTGAACGGGGGCGACTTGATGAAAAAGTAATTGAGACGTTTCGTGATGTTGATATTGAAGGAAAATCAGGAGCCAGGTGCTAGACACGTGTCAAAAAAGGAGACTCAGGGGGCCTACAGTTGCTGTGGCCCCCGATTACAAATAAACCATTGCCTCAGGACAGATGGAGGTAAGCTGAGGTGTGTGTAGATATATGTATGCAGTAGGTGTATCCATGTAGCATAGGCTATAGGAGTATAGGCCAAAGCTATGCTGACCGACAGTTGATTTAGGTGCCCATCACAGGGCAATAGGGGATCTTGTTAAGTGCTGACAGGTGATCGTGCCCCTCTCACCTTTTTCCAACAGTGCAGCAGTTGCTGTTACTTGGCGTGATGCTTTAGTATACACAGTGCACATGGTTTTTTTCTCTCATGCTCTCCAGCTTTAATCAATAGAACATGTGTCCTCCTTTCACGGAAAGAGCGGTCAGCTTTTCCACGTGAGGTGTGTGACGGACTTGTGTATACTTACCGTCTTCCCTCTCATTCCTCGACACATTGCTGACATATTGTAATCTCCACAGATGAAGTTGCCGCCCTCTGCAAAAGGAGAGTTGTGTTCTGTTGCTTACATCTTGCCAGACTCACCCTAAATGTTGCCAATTTCTGCTTCCTACAAAGCCCCAGTCAAAGCACCTGATGATTGGTCTCTACCATCCAAGTAAGTCTAAAATGTACATGATGTTCAGCTCATGACTGATCTGAATTCATTCTTTCGACATGCACAAGTAGTGAGTATAGAAATTACAAAGTGTTACTTTATGAAGACATTTGCGAATTGACTGAAAGGAATAACTCAGCATAAAGCTGGGTGACTCGAGCCTGAACCACAGCAACAGTTTTGGCCGGAGCCTGGTTAAAAACCTGAATTTACTCTACTTTTTTATTGATGCTGAGTTGAATCGATATCCTGGAAACTTGCGCAAACGTAACCCGATCAAAGCCCAACTGATTTTTGCGAAATCACAGACGAACCCAATACAGTTCAGGCAGATAATTAAAGCTCACTATTTTGGGAAATACACTTTGCTCCCCTTCTGAGAGTTAGATGCTAAGATCAATACCACTCACATGCCTGTACTATAAATTCGAGATGCACTGATCCAGTTTTTTCCCCAATCCAATCAGCTTGACATAAACATTTAGCCTTTTTAAAAAAAGGTAACAAATGAACACAGAGATGTACTTCATATTATTTATTAACAAATAACAAAATAAATAAATAACACTTCCATGTAGAGTGCACTGCAAACAGATATTATAAAAAGTCATATAAAATATAGCAGCTGCCTGAAGCCCAACAAACAATAACTAAATTAATTTTTATTAACTTAATTAACAAAAAAATAAAATAAACAGAAGTAAATGTTTCCAAGTAGCAGCCTTGGCTCGTTCCAGCGCTTGCAAACATAGAACTGAAGTGACTTGATCGCTGTAGCTGTATTGCTGTGTATGATATTAATAAAAAAGAAATGATGGGATCGGAATTTCTAGCTTCAGGCTGACATTGCCTCTACTCTAAGCAATTTACCTTGGGGAGAAGGATTCATATTTCCCAAACCAGTCACTTAAAACCAAAGTATCTGCCTGAATCTAACAAAATTCACAAAAAGTCCATATTGATGTGTAGTCATGCCAACATACTGGTCCTGCCGGGGTTTTAACAGTGGAGCTGAGCAAAGTAAAAACTAACTACGATGTCTAGCGATATTGAAACAGCTTGACAATGGCGTAAGTCCTGCCCGTGGTACTCATTGGATTACTTTTTCAACCTACAAACACGGAGTTATTTCAGACTCCAGACGGATCTTTCAAATTGGCAGATTCAGGGGTCTGACTTCATGACTTCATGGAGTCTTGGCGTGAAGTGAGGTTACTCAACAACACAGACTCAGAAAATATTGTTAATTTGTATAATTTAGAGATGCTGGTATTTTGCAAAATGTTAAACTATTTTTCTACTCTTTGCCAAAATTGATTACAGAAATCTCTGATGGAGCAAAAAACCACGACACACACTCAGTGCATGTACATGAACATTAGTAGCCTGAAAATGGCCTTTCCCCAATTAAGGGAATAATGTAAATTGAAGTTCCCCGCATAGACTGCACATGAGAGGGTTGAATGGGAAATTGAGGGAGTAATTCTCTAGGTGGCGCTCCGCCAACATACAGCTGGTCGGAATACGGCTTTGTTTTCACATTCACCTTTGTCAAAAGCGGTCGACTTTTGGACAGAATTACGACAGAAACGGGTAACGCTCTATTGTTGTTGTTGTTTTTTCAAATTGTTTTTGGCGCTGTTGCCTCCTAGTTTATTCTATTTCCGAATCAAAAGCCACCACCACGGAGTGGGGAGGGGGAGTTACAACGGACAGAGCATGAGCAGTCGTGAAACCTGATAGTAACCTGGGAAGGCTGTTTACATGTACAAATAATCGAGGTACTGGAGGAGTTATCTAGGTCTGTTAACCAGGGTATGAGAACTCCAATTTAAAAAAATTGTGGGTTTGGTTAAAATAAAGATGCTTGTCATGTAACGAACAGCATTTAAACCGCCGCTTCCTGGGTGAAAGTCCTGTGTTTGTTTGACACATCCACCACCCTGACCTCCTCCCTATGTTGACTTCGTTCCGGTCACTTGCTCTGAGCGTTTACAGTTGAAAGCCTGGTGCGTTTCATACCGACGCACAAATTTGCCTTGTATCAAACGCAGAGAGTGCGCAACAAAGCGTCATCTATAATGCCCGGAGCTCTTCTTTTTTTTCAGTTTCACCCTCACATAGTGAACCGTATCAGCAGACAAAACACTAACTTTTGCAAATGTGGTTATTTGTGAGAAGATTTGATTTGATTTTCTCATTCAAAAAGAAGGTTATTTTGCAAGTAAAAAATGTGCTAAACAAATCACACACAAATTACACATTAAACAAACAGGGAAAAACGGAAATATGTGATCACAATCCATCTTCAGTATTTCCCATTCTCATGAGAGAGAGGTTAGATGCAGAGAAAGGGTCACACACATGCTAATACACTGCCGTGAAAAAGTATTTTCCCCCTTACAAATTTATTTTTGTCGCACTTACATGCTTCAGATCATCAAACACATTTCAATATCATACAAAGATAACCTGAGACAAGACAAAATGCAGTTTTTAAATTATGATTTAATTTACTAACGGAAAATAGCTATCCAGATCAACCTACTGTTAAAGCCTGAATTAATTGTGTTAAACAAAGTCATTGACATCTATCAGTCTGGAAAGGGTTCCAAAGCCATTTCTAAGGCTTTAGGACTCCAGTGAACCACAGTGAGAGCCATTATCCACATTAGGAGAAAACGGAACAGTGGTGAACCTTCCCAAGAGTGGCCGGCCGCCCAAAAAGACTCCAGGAGCGCATCGACGAGTCATCCAGGAGGTCACAAAAGAACCCAGAACAACATCTAAAGCACTGAGTCAGTGTTCATGATTCAACAAGAAGAAAGACACGGGGCAAAAATGGCATCATGAAAGAGTTCCAAGGTCAAAACACCTGCAGACCAAAAAGAACACAAAGGGCTGTCTCTCACCCCACGATAAAACGTCTCAATGATCCCCAAGACTTTAGGGAAAATATTCTGTGGACTGAGGAATAAAAAGTGGAACTTTTTGGAAGATGTGCGTCCTGTTACATCTAGAGCAAAATCTAACACAGCATTTCAGAAAAAGAACATCATATGAACAGTCAAACATGGTGGTGGTCGTGTGATGGTTTGGGGCTGCTTTGCTACTTCAGGACCTGGACCACTTGCTGTAATTGATGGAACCATGAATTCTGCTTTCTACCAGAAAATCCTAAAGTTGAATGTCCGGACATCAGTCACCTTAAGTCCACCTGGCTCAAAAAACCAAAACAAAATGAAGGTTTTGGAGTCAAAGTTCAGACCTAAATCTGATTGAGATGCTGTGACATGACCTAAAACAGTCCGTTCATGCTCAAAAACCCTCCAATGTGACTGAATTAAAACAATTCAGCCACAAGTGTGGGCCAAAATTCCTCCACAGGTGAAATACTCATTTATCAGTTATCACAAACGCTTGATTGCAGTTTTTGCCGCCAAGGGCACAACCAATTATTAGGTTTAGGGGGCAATTCCTTTTTCACATAGAGCCAGGTTGGTTTGGATAGCTTTTTCCCTGAATAATGAAATCATCATTTAAAAACTGCATTTTGTCTTTACTCTGGTTATTTTTGTCTGATATTGAAAGGTGTTTGATGATCTGAAGCATGTAAGTGTGACAAAAAAGCAAGAACAGAAGAAATCTGTAAGGAGGCGAGCACTTTTTCACTGTACACATATACACTCGGCGCAGATAGAAATATGCAGGATTAGACAGAGGTTGTAGAGGCAAGAAGAGGGGGCTGGGGGGGTTACAAGGGGCTTGTCCAGCACATCAATCAGGCCCGGCGGTGGGTCTGTGTTCCCGTACTTAGTCTGGCCCCGGGGCTGGGCAGGGCCTGGAGAGAGAGGGGCTCTGAGACGGACTATGCTAACCCTCACCTAATGATAGGGCCAACTGTACTCAGTATAAATCACTCTGACCCATAAACACCGCCTGCACGCACACCAAGTCTACTCACATGAACCTTTACGCTCACACAAAAAAATCTTGACTGTATACACCTATGCAGGCATGTATACCTTAACCTTACATGATTAGTTATGATAATTATTATTTTTTATTATTATTATTACTTTTAACTTAACAAAACACATTGTCACACACACTTGTAGTATGGTGAAGGCATTCAAACGTCTTTTTTAATCACTAATACTGCTCAGAATAACAGCAAACCTCTGCAGCAGCATGAGAAGAGTCCCTTCACAGAAAACAAAGCACCAACAACGTAGTTAGTGAACCCAGAGTTTATTAAAAGAGTGTTTTATAGACTTACCTACTGGCCCCTGTACCAGCTCCTCTCATAGTAAAGACCATTCAAGTGGATTACCAGAGTCAATCCCAAAGGAAGGAGCCCATTGGTGCTTTGTTTTGTGTCTAGGGACTCTTCTCATGCTGCTGCAGAGGTTTGCTGTTATTTTGAGCAGTATTAGTTGTTCAAAAAGACGTTTTAATGCCTTCACCGTACTGCCCGAGCTAATCACTGTTAACCACGTCCGACTGTTAGCGACCGGATTTCTCCGTTAATAGTTGTTACACCAACAAAAAATCTCTCGATGGCTTATTTGATTGTTAAATAGGTGCCAAAAAAGAGCACGGGATGATCTTGCGCCTGAATTACACTTTAAGACAGAGTTTGAAATTTGAAATAGTTTGATATCTGGCCTTTGGATAATCGAGCGAGGAACAAATACTGGCTAAAAGAACAGATTAAGGGAAGAAGCCATGAGATTGATGCTGTTTGGAGCTGCATGAAGAAACACAAACAAATCTACAAATACCTTCCTGTTTCCCGATAGAAAGCATCAGCCATCTTGGCTCCAGTGTGTTTGTGACTCTGCATTCTGAAAGGCTATTATGCTAATGCACTGACCTCTAGACGTGGATGTGTTTGCCAGCCTGAAAAGGCTTTTCCTGTTTCCCCCTCTTCACTTCTCTGAGGCACACAATCCTGGCATTTTAATTAAATGGGAAAAGCTGCCAAAAAGGGGGAGCGATTTACATGTTGCTGTTGTCCAGCAGAAGCCTTTGAATTCCATTTGACAACTTAGTTAGAAATAAGAAACATTTATTTGATGTGGTGTTTCAGATTTAACCGTTTGGGTGTCAAAGAGGGGGTTTAAGCCCAGGTACGTCTCAGCTCATATACCCATTCACAGTGAAGCAATATGTAGGATCTGGATTTACTGAAGTCAAACCCACCAGAAGCCCAACAGTTACTAAGCGAAACTTCGTTATTAGGTGTAGTTTTACTGAATCTCTTTCAACAAACATGAATCAACGTCAAATTTCAGCCACCTCAGCACTTCTACGGGCCCATTGGGAAAGTGTGTTCTGAGCTTTGCTAAAGCAACAGCGGCTGAGCAGGTGAGCTAGAGTTACCTTGAGTCCATGTTTGCTTTGGGATCAGCTCAGGCGATATTCACAAGTCCCAGCAAACCTTTATCTGTGCCACGTACAAGAACATTTTTCTGGAGTAAAATATATATATATATATATATATATATATATATATATATATATATATATATATATATGTGTGCCAGTTCTGCCCACTTAGCACTCAGCCTTGCATTACTTTATTTTTCTATCTACTTACATTAACCCTACCTTTTATATGTGCTAACTGATCTCTTGTCATGTTTGGAAACAGGACCAACCTTTCAGCCAAAGAGTTCTTCTCCCTTCCTTACCAGCACAGTGTCGTGTGTTTTTGTCTTGTTGTAATGATGCACAGCTGCCGATGATAAATCTTGATTGTGAAATACTGTGTGTATGAACATTGTATTTATTTTGATATAAAAATGTCTTGACTCATGAAAACTGAACGTTGTGATGTACTTTCTTCATCTGTGTGTTGACAAAGCTACATGAGAAAATGTGAGAATACATAATATCCTACTGTGCCGTTGTTTGTGTATTTTTCAACTTCATGAAGCTTTGTCTCAACCAACATCACCTTCGGTGTCTCTAGTTTCTTTCATGCTGTTGTGTCAGAAGCAGGGGCCACATGTTAACACCCCCTTCTTCTCTTTCTCTTCCTCCATCTTTTGTTCCGCCATCTGCAGAGACCTGCGCGGTCAACAACGGCGGCTGCGACAGGACGTGTAAAGACACGGCCACAGGGGTGCGCTGCAGCTGCCCCGTGGGATTCACTCTGCAGCCTGATGGAAAAACCTGCAAAGGTCAGTAAATACATGGAACTGTGGGAAATGTGTGCTGAATGTGCAGTGGTGCACACGTGTCGGTCACTGAGCGCTCTGTGTATGCAGAGGAGGCCAGGTCCACCTGAGCCTGCTATGACTGGTATCTGAGTGATCGAGAGCCAACCCTGACCCCCGCCATCCACTTCACTTCCAACCGCACAGCGCTCCGTTCACTGCCACCGCTTGTTGTTGTTGATTTTCCCGCTGAGCATTTCTCCGCTTGCTGCCGGTGACATCAATGACAGTGGTCCGAGGAGAAAGCCGCTGCAGACAGCCTGGGCCTAAACATCCCAAACTTATTATTGTATGGTTTTGGCTTTCCTCGAAACAAACTTGAACCCTCGAACTGTGGGTTCAGACACAGTTCTTTACAGGCACTGGTGCTTTTTTTCTCTTCAGGGCTGGACAAAGCAACAGTGAGAGGGTTTTGGGTTAAGGGTTGTTGCATTTTCCAACTGTTCATACTGAGAAGATCTCTTTTGGACATGATTCTAATGTAAAAGATGTATCTATCTATCTATCTATCTATCTATCTATCTATCTATCTATCTCTCTATCTCTCTATCTATCTATCTATCTATCTATCTATCTATCTATCTATCTATCTATCTATCTATCTATCTCTCTCTCTCTCTCTCTCTCTCTCTCTCTCTATCTATCTATCTATCTATCTATCTATCTATCTATCTATCTATCTATCTATCTATCTATCTATCTATCTATCTATCTATCTATCTATCTATCTATCTATCTATCTATCCATCTCAAATGCAGGCTAAATATTACAATTTAGTACAATATTTGCTCTTTATGTTATTCCTTCTTCATAGCTCCTCAAGGAAACACTCTTCCGGTGTTCAAGTGGAAATTTTATACTAAAACAACAGTAACTTTGGACAATACCCATTTGATTTGATTAACCCAGACTGCTAATCAAATTGTATTAGTTTATGATTGACATTAGACTGCATTTTTGCACAGCAAATGGTCCTCCATGGTCTTTACACACATCAAGACAGGTTTTTTTGTATGTATGAACTATTAACGGAGAAATCCGATAGAGTTGCTAGCAGCCGGATGTGGCTAACACTGATTAGCTCGGGGCAGTACGGTGAAGGCATTAAGACGTCTTTTTTAATTAATAAAATAATACTAATACTTCTCAAAATAACAGCAAACCTCTGCAGCAGCATGAGAAGAGTCCCTACACAGAAAACATTTGTATTTACTTTGAGGCTTTAGCAAAAGTGTTTCTTTTTTAACTTTCATGTTAATCAAACCTTTAAGTTAAAATTGAAAATTGAAATTGGATGCCACATGTACATGTGTGGTGGTCAGTTTTTGGACCTCTTTCCTCCACTCTTCCTCTACTGTATGCACGTGTGTGTGTGCGTTTGTGCGTGTGTGCGTGCGTTTGTGTGTGTGTGTGTGTGTGTGTGTGTGTGTGTGTGTGTGTGTGTGTGTGTGTGTTTGCAGAATGAGTGTAAGGCAGTTTGAGAATGTGGCATGTAGGTGTGTATAATCCTGGAGACGGAGCTGTCTCAGGCCTGGCAGGCAGACGACGCGTCGGCAAACTTTGAGATGTTTGAACAGTGAGGCCCACGTTGGCCACTCTCTCTCTCTCTGTCTCTCTCTCTCTCTCTCTCTCTCTCTCTCTCTCTCTCTCTCTCTCTCTCTCTCTCTCTCTCTCTCTCTCTCTCTCTCTCTCTCTTCCTTCCATGACATACACACTGTTATGTTTAGGGAAAGGTTATCCAACTATAAAGCAAGGAATCTATGTCTGTCCTTCAAGAAAAGTTCATCCGATCTACTTTAAACAAGGTAGGTGTATTGCTGGGGACCCAAGGACAGACATTGCCAAATTTGGTGCAGTATGGCCAGATGCTGGCGCTACAACAACAACCTTTATACATTGGCTTGTTATCTTTGAATTGTAAGTATCAGAAATGTAATTTGGATTCTGTGCATCTAGACAAATCGACCCATAAAAGCCACCCCTAATTGCATCTACCGTATTTTCTGGCCTATAGGTTGCTCAGGAGTATAGGTCGCACTAGCTACAAAATGCGTAATGAAGAAGAAAAAAACATATATAAGTCGCACTGGACTATAAGTCACATTTTTCGAGGGATGCATGAAGCGGTAGCACCAAGAAGGTCCTCACGAAAAGTCATTCATATTCGCCTTGGCAACTACCTGGGCAGGGAGATGTAACTGCACCATTGACTCTCTCTCCCGGCAGCACGTTGTTCAAGCATCCATTTGTGAACTTGTTCCTCTTGCTATGACCATCTAAGTTTTAACCCGCACTTAGCTTTTTTGTTTTCTTCATTGAAGTTAGCGTATCCTTTGCTTTTCGCCAGTGTCTCGTTCACTCCAAACTTTCTTTCTGCTTCTCGATTACCGTTTTCGGCAGCATATTTTACTAGTTGCAGCTTCTAATCTGCAGAATATGATTTTCTTTTTGTGAGCATTTGTGTTCAGTCTTTCTCAGTTGTCTTTACAAGTACAGGAGTAATAGGAGTAGCAGATACTGGCACATAAGCCCAGAGTGCCCTCTCGTAGCTGTCAGTGTGAAAATAACGAACATGTGAAATTATATATTTTAATAAATAAGTTGCACCAGCCAAATAATGACAAAAAAGTGCAACTTATAGTCCGAAAAACATGGTAGATCATTTTTTCCACCATTTATAACTGTGTTCAAATCATTATTTTCTACTGCCACTCCTACAAATTTTGAGAAATCCTCACTAAATGTATTACAGGGTATCTCTGAACCTCCTTTGCATATCTCAAGAACCTTTCATCCAGTCAACTTTACACAAGGCTGCAAGAACACTGCAGGCAGAACTCCCGGGGGATAAGCAATCGGCACATTTCGAATGGGCACACAAACAGATGTTGTTTCGGGGCACTTGCTGAAACAGTTGATGATGTTTTCTTGGGACAGAACGGTACATATTCGAAAATGATAAGCGATGTTCACGAGACCAACCATTTGGCTTAAGCTCTGGTTGCAGTATTGTCTGCTGACAGGCATGTAACACTGCAGTCGCATGCTTGGAGAGCATCTCGAGCGCCGCGTCAAGTTCAAGCCCAGCAGCTTATGCGAACGCTTCCACTCTGTCTCCCCAGGTGATTTGTGGTCCTGACAGAAACCGGCAAAAACGAAAAGTTCCCCTTTTGTTGGGGCGTGAGTTGAGTGGGGAAGATGGATAGGAGTGCAGTCCAGCTGTGCCCCGCCCACATAATTTGGCTGTGGATGAGCCCCCGGGCTTCATAAATCCCAGAGCGGGGATCAGTGCGGAGGGGAGCTGAGAGACACAGAGCAGGCAGCACTCATCGATCAGTATCTATCACCCGGGCACCGAGCAGGAAGACACACTTCTCTATACACGCCGACCCCCTGTGACATTACTGCTGCTGTTTGTAACTCAGCTAGACCCAGACCATGTGCAGGACTAGAAAAACATGGCAGAAAGGGGTTTGGTGCTCCACACTAATCCAACAGCCATATCTGGACATTGTGTTGGTTTTCGTTTCGCTTAATGTATTCACTTTGAAGGGTCAGTTCACTGGAATTGCCAACAAATGTATGGTCTGTTCTACTTCTAATGCTATCTGACTGTTAACTGACCCTTTAATATAGTCCAAATGTTTTGTTTGAGCTAGGATCAGGGCCGTTTCCATCAACCATTTGATATCACTAAAAGTTCCGCTCTAAGAGTGTCCTCTGAAAAGCTCTTCAAAAACCTGCTGAGACCAACTTTTACCAAGGAACAGGGAGAAGTGTTCAGCTAAGAGACAGGGCGGGGTTTACCCCGTTGCTATGGATGACGTCATACTTCATTAGACTGTGATTGGCTGTCTGGGGTCTTGGGATGTTTTGGGTCTGTCAGTGAATTCTTGATAGAAATACTGTAGGAGGTGTGTTTCCATATCCAAATAAAGAGTTTAAATCAGATGACTGAACAAAGAGTCATATAGACTGCTGACTGGTCCAGTATCTGTGCAACTGTGTGTCAGCCTCTTCCATGTCTGACAGCTCGTTAACTATGAGCGGGTATCCATGGAAGAAGCCTCGTAATGATCACACTACAATAACCATGATGATAGAAAGAGGTGCAAATCAAAACCAAAACAAAACTGGACACAGGAACAGCTTAAGTCCTCTTGATGGTTCACTTTTTTACAGATTTGTTAAATACTCTTATCCTAAAAATTAGGAAGTTTTAATGAATTTCTCCTGATACTGCAGTTACATGGTCAGTGGTACAGTACAGGTACAGTAACCTGACTCTGCCAGATGGATTGATTCCATAGACTGTATAAAAAATGGAAGTAGCCTCTCCGCCAGGGTCCGTTCTCTCAACTTGATCCAATCATATTTGCCTCTGCCATCTTTTGGACTTTGACTCCTCATTTCCTCTTACCAAAAAGGGTGCATTGATGTGACATTGGGGGGAGGGAGATACGTCCGTCTGGGTGACATTTACAGAATTAGCCAAATTAGCTCACATTAGATCCAACTAGGCTAACAACACCTTACTGGATAAACGGGAGTGCGAGTTCCATTTCTCTAGCTGAGATTACACCGGCTCCTTGAGGGAAGTGCAATCAGCATTATTATCGATGATATAAACTGATATTCAACACAGTACCATGCTCATAGACTGTAAAACACAGACCCTCACGGACAGAATCCTCTACCGCTGCTCGTGATTAGCATCTAATGTATGTGCCATAGATAGCAGGCTCTACTGCAAGTCATGGTGCAAGTGCTGCTTGTGTTCCTAAACCATCTTGTCACTTATGGAAACACCACCACACAAATGACCACAGTCCACGGTTGAGATGACGAAGTTAGCATTTGATGCTAATCCTGACAACTAGCCTCCAAGGAGAAGTGAGGGCCAGAGGCTAGCTGTCACTCAAGAGGCCACTCCCCTAATTATTCAAATACTTTAACCTCCAATAAAATAAAAACAAGTCTGTGAAAAAAATATTCACCCTCCTATGTGTTGTCATGGAGATATGACCTAAACATCCAAACTAGAATGTTTTTTTGTACCAGGCCTTAAACGGCCTGTTTAACACAGGGTCAATGAGAAACTGCTTGTGCAAACTACTCCTACTGGACACTCAAAGACCTGGAGTTTTTGGCACCTCAGCATTGAATCAACCAGGAAGTCGCTGTGGTGGGGGCTTGATTGATTCACATGACTTTCATTGTCTCAGAGGATCCATCTGAACTCTCGTTGGAGATCTTTTGGGAATGGGTGAAAATACTGGTTGCTGGTTGGTAAACCATCTGTCTATCACCAACATTCGAGCCAAATCAACCAATCAGATCAATGAAGTGTATGACCCACTAACGGCGTGGAGACAAAGCTCAGAAAGTAAACAACAATTTGGTAAAATATATTTGCCGTTTGTGTAACGTGAATTTACAGATCAAAGGCCCAATTTCAGGAGCCCGGTCCATATTCCACAAAAGGATCCAGAGAAAAAAGAGTTAGTAAGCGGCTTGCTCCATAGCTGCTCTTCTCATCTGTGGATGACACCATGTTGTTAACACTGAACAGTCACTTCTCGTTTCGTCACTTAAATCTGCCTCAAAACCAAATCTGATTGGTTCGGTTGCTTGTCAAACTTTTGGCAAATTTTTTACGCTGCACGTTACCAGACTGATCTGAGAGTAAAATACAATGTGACAGTACAGGCACATTGGAAGTGTGCATAAAGAATACACTCTATATAAATGCACTAAAAATGTACACTATAATAATAATAATAACAATAATAATAATAATACCTACATACATGTGACAGTACAGGCACATTGGAAGTGTGCATAAAGAATACACTCTATATAAATGCACTAAAAATGTACACTATAATAATAAAAACAATAATAATAATAATACCTACATACATACATACATACATACTTACATACATACATACATACATACATACTTACATACATACGAAACCAACTTCCCACAAACGACTGCCACTCTAACGACGCTCGTTGGCACTTGGAGCCCAAAGGGTTCCAGTGACATCATCGGCCTTGTGAGACATTAAATACCTGGATCTCACACCAGCTAGTTGGACCAGTCCCAGCCTGGTCAGATGTGTAGATGAACTGATGAAGCCTCTTGGATGACAGGTGAAAACATGAACATTCACAGGGATACTGACATACAAATTATTGCACAATGAATAAACCCCTAGGCTCTCATCTATCAATTTTCTTAACTGCTTTTGTTGTTTGTTGTCTATCCCAGCATGCAATCGGCAAAGGATTCTGCTCAAGGTTTCTACCTGTTGTGTCTGTAAATGATAAAGTGAGGTCTTGACCTAACTTCTGTTATGATATTACACTTCAAATACATTTAAATTGAATTGAAATACTACTTGGGCAGGTTGCCTGTCCAGCATACTGGTAACACACATTCAAACTAAGAGTCAGTAGTTCCTTTATTGACAGGGCCTGAACAGCATAAAGTATAGGCTAAGCCGTTATATGAGACAGCGGCTTTCTGTAACCTTGGTAACAGCACAAAGAGGTTGCGGAGAGTTAACTAATCAATATCTCCTGCTGAAGCCTTTACATGCGTGTATGTATGTGTGTGTGTGTGTGTGTTTGTGTGTGTGTGTGTGTGTGTGTGTGTGTGTGTGTGTGTGTGTGTGTGTGTGTGTGTGTTTGTCTGTGTGTGTGTGTGTGTGTGTGTGTGTGTGTGTGTGTGTGTGTGTGTGTGTGTGTGTGTGTGTGTGTTTGTCTGTGTGTGTGTGTGTGTGTGTGTGTGTGTGTGTGTGTGTGTGTGTGTGTGTGTGTGTGTGTGTGTGTGTGAGTGTGTGTGTGTGTGTGTGTGTGTGTGTGTGTGTGTGTGTGTGTGTGTGTGTGTGTGTGTGTGTGTGTGCGGGTGTGGGTGGGTGGGTGTGCGTCTGTGGTGGCACATAGAATCACTGTCATGTTAGCATCATAATGTTGTGCACAGACTGGAATATAATTGCTGGCATTAAGTAGTTTACTGAACATAGTATTTAACAGCAAGATAAGTGCCATGCTGTGAGGTGGTCTCATCTCATGTGCCGCTAAATTGCTTGATAGAGACAGACAGCTCTCTCTCCACCTCTCTTTCTTTCTCTGTCTGCGTCTACCTTTGCCTTAAAGCCAAGGGGATGTGCCATGTCGTGCCTGTCTATCATAATCATTTCAATATAAACTATGTAGGTCATGTTTAAAACCCACCAGTCCGATAAACGCCCTTTCATCTGCGCTGACAGATGAGTCGGTTCAGCCTCTCACGATGACAGATGCGCCAACTCAAGGAGGCGTTTCATCACAGGGCTCTCGTGCCGACAACGGGGTTCAAAAAGACAGAGAGAAAAAGACAGAGAGAAAGGCAGAGAGAGAGAAAGACGGAGAGAGAGGGATATGCAAGGAGAGAAGGGAAGAAGATTTTTTTTAACTGTTTCCAGATGTTTGATTAGAAGGTGCACATTGGAGGAAGGATGAGCTACTGTGTGTGTGTGTTTGCGTGTGCGTGTGCGTGTGTGCGTATGCGTGTGCGTGAGCGTGTGAGCTCATATACGAGTCTGTCTCTGTAGGTTAATTAGTATACATTTAGGATGCATGCTAGTCTGTATTTTGTGTACATACAAGCTCATTGGAGGTGGGATGTGTGTATGTTCTTGTGGTTGTGTGTGTGTGTGTGTGTGTGTGTGTGTGTGTGTGTGTGTGTGTGTGTGTGTGTGTGTGTGTGTGTGTTTTTGTGGATAGCGTGTGGTCGGTGCATCATGCTGTACAGTACGCAGTGTGTATTGGCACCTGAGACACGTCCCCACTGGCCTGCATTCCTCCTCCACCTGAAAAGATCTGAATGCACATACACAAACACACAATCAGATCAAACTAAGACAGGGACATAATCACATCCATTCACCAGATTGCTAATAACCTAATTACAAAGGAGCATCATAACCATCTCTGCATCCAAACACAAAGCACAGAGACAGTTTTTCTAGTTTCCATTCAAATTTATTACAAGTTTGTATGTATTTTCCAGAAAATCTGCAAAGGTAAATGCAAATTAAAGGAGTGGCACTGAGATAAACAGTTGGCGGTGCTTATTCTTCAATTCGGTACCATTAAAACTTGCACAACAAGATAACGTAAATAGAGAAAAAACAATGTACGATTTTAGAAATATTGGACCTCATGAACCACTCAAACGAACAGATTTGTTCTAAACTTGCAGCATACACAAATATTTTCATATTTCTCCTGTTGTAGGAGTCATGTAACCTGAACTCTGGTTTGGATATATTTTGGGAAGGGGTGAAAATCCTGGTTGCTGATCGGATATCTGTCTGACTATCACCAACATACGGGCCAAATCAACCAATCACATCAACGAAGTGTATGACGTATTAACAGCGTTGAGGCAACGCTCAGAAAGTAACGTGACGTAAAGGCTGTGTAACGTGAATTTACAAATCAAAGGCCCAATTCCAGGAGCCCGGTCCATATTCAACAGAAGAATCCAGAGAAAAAAAAAGTTGCTCCATAGCTGCGCTCATCTCATCCGTGTAACCTGCCATGTTGTTTACACATAACGTTGCGTCACACTGATTGGCCAATTTTCTTCACCGCACGACTGATCTGTGAGTAAAATACAATGGAGCTTGCGAGATCAGGAGTCATGTGCAGTTGGTCTGCTGTTATCCAAACCTGTTTTTCACTAATGGACTGTATACAGTATTTAGTGATTATATAATATAGTTTTAAATGTATTACTATTGCCTCGCGATATAACTTTAAATTGGCTATTGATGCTGTTGCATAAAACTACAATATGAACATCTCAAACTGCAAAACAGTTGGAAATATTTGACCCATCCAGTCATCGATCGCCTTGCATTCATCATGTTTACGTGGGTCATTTACACAGTTTTCTGAAGTTAGGAGCATCTGCTGAATCTGACATGGCACATTCAACTAGCCCACTGTATGAAAAAAAGTAAGAAACTGTTAATACAACCATGTGAAAATGTACTTGCATGACGCCCAATGTTCCTAGTCAGGCTGTTCCTGTCATTCAGAATCCACATAGGGAGGAAGGTCGGGGTGGTGGACGGGTCCAAAACCACAGGACTTTCACCTGGGGGACCGGTGGTCTTGTCCTGGAACTACTAAGCCTAATCTTAACCAAGATGTTTTAGTGCCTAAACATAACCGTAATGGTCACATATAACTCACTGTTTTACAAAATTAAAGTGTAATTCCCGTGTAAAATCCGGGGCAAGTAGGTAAGTCTTTAAAACACTATTTTAATAAACTTTGGGTTCACTAACTACTTGTTGGTGCTTTGTTTTCTGTGTAGGGACTCTTCTCATGCTACTGCAGAGGTTTGGTGTTATTTTGAGCAGTATTAGTGGTTAAAAAAGACATTTTACTACCTTCAACGTGCTGCCCCTAATCAGTGTTAGCCACGCCCGGCAGTTAGCGACTGTTAGCGACACTTCCAGGTTTCTCCATTCATAGTTTATACACGAAAAAACTGTCTCGATGGCTTATTTGATGTAAGTAATTGCCGAAAAAGATTTTGGCATGATTTTACGCCGGAATACACTTTAAAGTTGTAAAATATCATACGAATGAATGTGCATACGTTTTCGTAAGATGAGAATACCCTGTTCTAGTACATTACATCGCGTATACTATTTATGGCATTATTACTGTTCTTACAATCAACACTTTTGATTTCATAATGTGTATGTGTGTTGATATACTGTATCTTAGTGGTACAGTAGCCGGGGTGCCTCTGTTGGCACACACATCCTGTCATAACACCTTGGTCTCCATTACCTTACATGACTGCAGTGCTCGCTCCGGCCGAGTCCAGTCCAGATCACTGACTGTTTTACTGTTGTGTAAAACGGAGAGTTTCCCTTGGCCCACATGACCCAGTGGAGTGTGTGTTATTAAACAAAATCGTGCGCTCAGGTCGTTTAATACCTGAATAAATACACGCTACCTCCCGGCCTGATGTCTGTCCTCTCCACCAGCAATACCCCGTGCAGAAAACCCAGCCCTCTCCAAGAAAACTAAATCCCCTGTACTCAGTCCGTAATTATTTATAGAGGGTCGGGTTTCTGCAAATGTATTCCATTTAATTGCTTTTTACTGCAAATATTTGGTAAAACTATATTTGGTAAAAGAAACCAACGTTGATTCTCCACTGTGCAGCTCGTACCCTGGAGGTATGAGTAGCACATTCCTACAAGCAAATCTAAATGTGGTTTAAGTGACAACGCAAGAGCTTTATCCCTGGTCCGTTTTGTTCCATTTTTTCCATCTCTCAAGACAAACGTCTTACATAACAGCCTGACCCTGTGCTCTGCCGCTAGATGCTGGGATCAGAGGTGAGGAGTTTGGGTTTGTTCACCCCTCCCTCATTTGTTCCATTGGTGGCAGTTGGTTTAGGCTGCAGCGCTGATCAATGAGGTCAGTCAGGTGTGTGTGTGTGTGTGTGTGTGTGGGGGGGGGGGGGGTCTTTATCAGGCAGCTGAGCCCCGCAGCAGCATCAGGGTCTCCTCTGGAGTCATGTTTCTCATTCCAAACATTGGACTTCTCAAACACAGCCCAAGGCTTACAGAGGAGCAGGCATGAGGGGGGGGGGGCTTGTTTCCTTTGGCCCAGGTGGATGTTAGCGAGCCTTCTCATTTGGCCTCATCTGCAGCCGGCACACACTGTTTGTGAAGAGTTCACTTCCAAAATATGTAACCTGGAAGAAAATGAATTCCCTCCAAGGTCACCGTTCAACTATGAGTGGATTCAGTTAATATTCCATCTTGTAGGAGGCCTATCAGTTGGATTACTGTACACAATATTGTGTTAAAACGTGGCAGAATCTGTTTTTTAACCAATGCAGACAGGCTCACTGGAAATGTTCAATCAATTCAACTCACTGTCATATGAAGCAGACTTTTCAGCCTAATGAACTTGGAACCACAGCCGACTGCTGCTTCCTGTGCTGCTTAACACTGTCAGAACAGCTTTGCTCCTGACAAGACTCACTTCAGCGTTTTTTCAGTGGACATGGATTATCTTTGATCAGTTTTCTATATTGTTTTCCATCATTTCTTCTGCAATGGATTATTGGCTCCACCAACTGTTTGTCGACCCAACATCTAACTGCATAGGGAATGTGCATTAGTTTGCATTATATTTGCCGATTTGCTTTAAATTCTGTCAAGTGTATAAAAATTGAATGGAAATGCAAAACAAAAACAAAAACGCACCCTTCCAACATTTTTGAGATCTATAAAGGTGGTCAGGAGCTCAATAAGGTTGAGACACTCAGTTGTAGCAGCTGGTACAAAATTTTTCTTCTGTTTTATATTTTAGAAATAATGACAATAAAGGTGTACATATAGAACAGGTTAATACAATATATTAATTTTCCATTTGTAGTCTCACAACTTTTAATTAGCTATGTTCAATTGGAAATACACTGCTTTTGCCAGTATTTTTGTTTCTTTATTTTGGTTGTTAAATTTCTCTTAAATCCATTAATGGGTAGCTTTAAAAGGGCCCTAAAAAGAACTCCATGTGGCTGTCTTAAACCTGCAAATTGCATATCATGTACAGGCATTAGCAGATAGCCAGTGTGTCAGTAAGAGATTAGAAATGTTTGTTGGAGCTGTTGGATATTCAGAGAGACAAACAGCTCTTGGCAAAGGATGGAACTATTGATCTAAGGCCGGAGCAAGATATTGATCGTCTAGAGTAAATGTCAGAGATGCATCCCAGGAGACAGCCAGTGTGTGTGTGTGTGTGTTTGTGTGTGTGTGTGTGTGTGTGTGTGTGTGTGTGTGTGTGTGTGTGTGTGTGTGTGTGTGTGTGTGTGTGTGTGTGTGTGTGTGTGTGTGTGTGTGTGTGTGTGTGTGTGTGTGTCTGTGTATAGAAACACATGGCGACAAATCAATCCTCTCTCACAAAGGCAGACAGTAGTGGAAAGAGTGTTTCTGGAGGAAACATTGGAGTGAGAGACAAAACATCACCACTGTTTGATGACCACTGCACATGATTATACATTTCAATATTAAGTGCTGTTCATGTTCAGTCCTATGTGAAGCGCTAATTAGTTAATTAGGAGTGTCCTCATTAAGAAATACCTCAGGCCAGACGGCTTCTGGCACCCCAGATGTTTGTGCATTAGTACATTAAGATGCCCGTTCACATGAACAAACATATTTGATTCTACTCCTGCTCTTATTCAATGCCACTGTAGCGTTTCTAGAGTTTTAGCCATGCTAGGAATGTAGCTCTATAGTTGTCAGTCTTAGTCTTTGAGTCATTCTGAAGTTTGGCTTTGATTCAGACTGAAATAGCTCAACAACTTAAGGATGGATTCCCATTAAATGTATTGCAGTCAGATGCCGTTCGCCGGTCTTAGCCCTATCTGGACGGGTCTGGTCTGCCGCAGTCTTTTCATGGTGCTTTTACTGAGTGATGTAGAATTTATCTACACACTTCTAAGAATCTACAAGTGAAGTTTGATATTTGTGCATTTACAAGTCAATTTTGCAAGTGACCTTGATGAGAGAAAGCAGTAAGAACGACGCACAGCCAGAGTGGCTCAGGTGGTGGTTTACATCAAAAATGGACATTAAGGAGACTTTACGGTATATTTTGGTGCTGTTAAAGCGTGTCATTTTATTGTGAAGGACTGAAGTATGGTCCTGAATGTTTTAACAGCATTGATGTTAATGTGGACAACCAGCAGCTTCCAGTGTTTTTTGCGAGGAGATGGGCGTGTCCGACTAGAGAGGAGCACATGGATAATTCACCGCTGTTAGCGTCCTTTTGACCACTCTGTTAAATACAAAGATAAATTAGGCCGTTAAAACGATATAGGGTTACAAAGATAAGTTAGACTTTATTTTAACACCATTAAATTAACTCTAAAACTTACTCCATCATTTATATTTGCAGGTTCAACAGAAAGCTTGACAGACTTAGCCAAAAAATGTGACACAGTTCCGTTATTTCAGAGGTTAAATTCTAATTACTTTAGTGATCCCTGACTTTTCAAGGCTATCAAGGTTTCCACTTATCCAGTGAAGTTCTTTTCACATATGAACCACGACAATGTCAAGAGAATCAGGTCTGAACATTGTCCTGAGTTTAGCTTTTACATACGTAGCACCCAACAGGAGAATGTCCCTGTCAGGTGAGGTCTCACTTAGGGGCCGTCCATACGACCGTGGGTATTTTTGAAACTGTGTTTCTCTGCACGGTTTGGCCTTTCATCCACACGTAGCCGCAGTTGTGGGTTCCTGAAACCGGAGTTTTTTGTAACAGGAGTCCACAGTGAACTTTTTTGGAAAAGTGTGGTTTCAGCAGTCATATGTGACAGGAAAACCAAGGAAACCCACAATTTCTTGTCGACATTGTTTGACGTCACACTGTGAGACAGTAAACACTAAGTTGTATCCATGGAGACTTGTGGGGCACTCTCGACATGCCCAGATGACGGAGTTGCTAATCAAAATACTGATGCTATTTAGCAACTTCTCAACACTTTGTGTGTCTCACTGTCAGTCCACACAAAGGAATCTGCTCGGCCTCAGTTCGCCATTGTTGTTTTTCCAGTATGCATTTTTCCAGCCTTATGATTGGCTAAATGGCCTTCCTGTTAGGAGTTCTATCAGCACCTATTTCTTTGGCATGTGCGTGACATAGTTTGAGCCGGATTTTGTGGTTTCATGTGGACAGGATTTTTGTTTTCTTCTGGTTCCTGATAGGAAGGTCTAAGCCCCCTCGGCCCAAATGGAGAGCTGGCAGATTAAAGTCCATTTAATGGCCGATCCGATCCGTTTGGTTTGCAGTGCATTTGTGAAAGGGGCCATAGATGGATTGGCACAACATTTTGATTGTGATTCTCTGACTTCTCATCTAGTGCCATCCTAATCAGAAAATATCCGATACTTTGGTGTTTGACCTGTGATTAATGACATTCTTATCAGGTGCAACCTTGTGGCATTGGTGAAACATCAAGCTGAGTGTTAAAGCACTAAATCTCAAAAGCTTCTCCTTGACCTACTTTAAGATGGATTGTACCTCATCTGTACGTCACTTTGGACAAAAGTGTGTGACAAATGAATACCGGTCAAATTGAAATGTACTTTGTGCTAATAAGCAAATATTATCATGTTAACACTAAGAAACCAAGGTGGTAGCAGTGGTAAAAAATGATAAAACCCTGATGATGTAGTTTAAAGACTATATGGACAATGTTCTCCAATTGCCACACATGCCAGGCCACCCTCCATTCTCCCTTTACCCACTCTCCTCACTCGCCTTTATCTGTCCTCTCTCTTCTCTTAAAGCTTTATCATTTCAAGATGTGCGGAGGCTTAATGTATTTATTTAAGCTCAAGCTTATTTAAGCTCCATTAAAGGTAATTATATGCCCAGTTATAAGGCTCAGCCATCCCCAGAGTGGCCATTAAGTGTGGGTAGATTCCGTGGTTCTGCCAGTGTTTTGTGGTTGCCTGAATAATTACGAAACTGTGTCTGTCCGTGTTGGGTAGACCCAGGATGGTATCCACTGTTTTTACGTAGGCATTAGAGCGGAGACGATGTGGGCAGAGGGGGAATGTTGTGGGAGGGCGTGTGTGTCTGTGTGAGTTTCTCAGTTTGTGTGTTACTTGCCAACATGCTTGATTAAAAAATCCTGAATTTCCTCCCTCTTCCTGTGATTTCTTTCCCATATTTTTGTTATTGTTCTAGTTCACAAGATGCAGGAAAAGATTTGAACTTTAAGCTGTCCTAGTCTTGAAAAAAATGCCTTCATTTGTGTAGTCTCGGAGTTGGCAGAATGTACAGTGTGTGTAACCTGAAGAGAGAAAGGCAGCCATCTCTTCTGCATATTAGCCTCACAAGCTACTGTCAGCATGTCGAGGAGAGAAGGACAGGAAAATGGTTATGATTGATTTGAATCCTTTCGCAGACGGCCCTTCAGGTTAGACATGAGACAATAGAGCATGGGAGGAGAAACACTGAGAATGACTTAAAAACAAAAGAGAGTCAGAAGTCTGAGGGGGGAAAAACAGAAGAATCAAAAGCGCAGAGCCATTGAAATTCAAGAGGATGTAACAGAGAGAGATTGAAAGGAGCTAATCAATCTAAACGCTTCTCTCCTGGGATGACCTCACATTTTGGGGCGTTAGACAGACACTCTCCTTGAACCCCCTTACCTGTCCAGCTCTCCTTAAAAAAAAACAGAGCCTCACTTTCTTCCCACCAGCCAGGGAGAAATCCGTTTTAGCCGAGCCAGATGGAGGGACAATCCCTTTAAAAGGCCGCTGACAGGGCACAGCGGGACACACGGTTTACTACATTTTTACCGCGGCATGCAGCCAGCTTGTTGTGGGTTCCTGTCTCGGCTCCATATTTAGATGAAGAGTTCATTCAGCAGAAGAAGCTCCCTGAGGATGTAGAGTGAGAGGATCAGGTCATGGAGGCCAGAGTCTACCCTGACGGAAAAACACAGGGGCTTAGTTACTGGTTGTTTTATAAAGCTATCACGCTACACTGAGGGCCATTTGAGAGTGTGTTGACTGGACCTCACTGTGCTCTCTCCACCTGCTCTTGACCCTGTTCATAGCCTGGTCTCAATTGATCAGACTACTGCATACTGATAGTTTTAATATGTGTAGTTAGTATAGCCTTTCCCACTGGCCCACACTTTTCACTGCAATCATGGCCTACCACCAACCAACACTTGATAAGCACTTGTTTAAAAGAGATCATTGAGCGCTAGGCGTGTTGCAAGATCTGTGCATTCCCCGGAAATCTGTGCTGTCTGATAAAAAAAAACACCATATTGATGAATGAATGATGAACATAGCCAAGTACAGTAGTCTTCAATGTGGTTGCATCGAAAGCAGCCACAGATGCAACATTGTAGCAGTGTCCACACTGACAAGTGATAACATCAAACTCAAAGTTAAAGCAGACTGACTTAATAACATCAAACTCAAACTTAAAGCAGACTGACTTGATAACTTCAGAATCCAACTTAAAGCAGACTGACTTGATAACTTCAGAATCCAACTTAAAGCAGACTGACTTGATAACTTCTGAATCACACTTAAAGCAGACTGACTTGATAACTTCAGAATCCAACTTAAAGCAGACTGACTTGATAACTTTAGAATCAAACTTAAAGCAGACTGACTTGATAACTTCAGAATCAAACTTAAAGCAGACTGACTTGATAACTTTAAATCAAACTTAAAGCAGACTGACTTGATGATTAAAGCAGACTGACTTGATAACTTCAGAATCAAACTTAAAGCAGTCTGACTTGATAACTTTAAATCCAACTTAAAGCAGACTGACTTGATAACTTCAGAATCCAACTTAAAGCAGACTGACCTGATAACTTCAGAATCCAACTTAAAGCAGACTGACTTGATAACTTCTGAATCACACTTAAAGCAGACTGACTTGATAACTTCAGAATCCAACTTAAAGCAGACTGACTTGATAACTTTAAATCCAACTTAAAGCAGACTGACTTGATAACTTTAAATCTAACTAAAGCAGACTGACTTGATAACTTCAGAATCAAACTTAAAGCAGACTGACTTGATAACTTCAGAATCAAACTTAAAGCAGACTGACTTGATAACTTCAGAATCAAACTTAAAGCAGACTGACTTGATAACTTCAGAATCAAACTTAAAGCAGACTGACTTGATAACTTCAGAATCAAACTTAAAGCAGACTGACTTGATAACTTCAGAATCAAACTTAAAGCAGACTGACTTGATAACTTCAGAATCAAACTTAAAGCAGACTGACTTGATAACTTCCGAATCAAACTTAAAGCAAACTGACTTGATCACTTCAGAATCAAACTTAAAGCAGACTGACTTGATAACTTCAGAATCAAACTTAAAGCAGACTGACTTGATAACTTCAGAATCAAACTTAAAGCAGACTGACTTGATAACTTCAGAATAACACTTAAAGCAGACTGACTTGATAACTTCAGAATCCAACTTAAAGCAGACTGACTTGATAACTTCAGAATCAAACATAAAGCAGACTGACTTGATAACTTCAGAATCAAACATAAAGCAGACTGACTTGATAACTTCAGAATCAAACTTAAAGCAGACTGACTTGATAACTTCAGAATCAAACTTAAAGCAGACTGAGTGACGTTGTTTCAGTTTAACAGTGACCCTGTTAACTGGAGACTTTCAGCTGAGTGCCTCTGCGGTTTCTATAGTGCTGCAGATGATGAAAACAGGATTGTTTTAACAGAGATACTCATAAACTGTGTCAAAAGGAGATACTCTGAGATTTGTTGCTGGTGGCGCACCGGTTAATCTCTAAACGGTATGACTACAAAGGAGTGGAAAAAGTTATTTTTGTAAAGTGGTGAATAAAATTCTACAGACACGTGTTTACACAGGCAGGTTTCAAAGACAAATAGATTAATTTAGAAAATGAATTAGATATAGGAAGAGCAACTCGCTCTCTCCCTGTTTACCGTAACAACAAGCAACTTACAGAACTCCACCGACACATTTACTCAAACAAAACTATAAAGACTCAGGTAGGTGACGTTATGTTTGACATTGTAATGTAAAACTAAACAGGCATTCACGAGGACCATTTTCTTCCTGTTTTTAACGCCTGTAGTCTCTATGGCAACCACAGACGCTTTCAGCTGAAAGTGTCCAGTTAACGGGGTCACTCGTTAAACCCAAACATCACCCGGAGAGAAAACGTCCTTCAGAGCAGTGATGTCTTCTAGTTTGCACAGTTTCAGACCTGCGGTGGATTCAACACGGTCCACTTGACATCAGGTCGGTGCATGACAGTGTTTCTGGGACTGTAGGCTGTTCTAATGTCTCATCCTGGCTGCTGGGGTCTGTGCTTACCTTCCTATTCTTAACAGAAACATTAACCTCCTCAGTAGACCTGCCCGACCCGAGTCACACATGAACATAGGTCTTTCCTTTAATTCTCAAACTACACCACAGCTGCATGGTCATCAGCCCCATTTCAAAAAATTGGGGGGGAAAAACCCCCCAACCCCCGTCTGAAAAACACTCTAACTTCTGGGCTACAGCCCCAAATTTTTTCACTAGCTAGCGACACGCTGTTGAGTGCTCTCCTTTACTATGACATCATCACATAGCAGAGACTGAGGCTGGCTTGCGCAAATGCTGTGTAGAAGTATTTTTTCATCCCAACTTGTCATACAGACGCTTTGTCATGACCCTGCATTACTTATCAATGCGCAAATTCAAACAAAACTACTTGATTTGGGTTTCAGAGGTTTTTGCGGATGGGGTTAAAATAAGTATGTTTGCAACATAACTGAAGTGACACATTGGACACACAGGTGAGACCCCTGTGGTTGTTTGACCTGTCCACCACCCTGACCTCTTCCTGCGTGGACTTTGTTGCTCTGACAGCCCGGCCTCATAAGGTTCTTGGAAATAAGTCCTTCAGCATGAAAAAAGCAAACAAAATGACCAATAGTCTAACAAAGTCTTCATCGACTTAGACCAAAACAACTGTTTGTCAACTAATCCACGAAGACGAGGCAGCCCTATGCAACGTAGATCAAAATATTGGAGCCCAGGGTCTCTAGTGACTGAAACTCTCCAATCATAGCTGGGCATGTTCTGTCACTAGGCATGCCTGGACTTCTTTGTTCCAGTACAAGCGATATAATACCATTGGCATAGAGACGAGTGTCCAGGATGTATTTCTCACCAATTGTTGGACATCCAAAATGCAGTAGCAGAAGCCATTATCTGCAAATTCAAAATCAAAGGGTTCATATTGAAATGTGTTTAAGTGTTGCAAAGAAACACTAAAAATGTCTATGAAAGTGATCATTCACTTCTCTTCCTTCTCCTACCCACTACTTTCTCCCTCTCGTCAGGTCTCCTCTACCTCCGTCCCCTCCCCCTCTCTCCTCCTCCTTTCTCTCTAGTGTCTTGCTGCACTTATTCCCCTGGCTCAAGGGCTCGGGTGTTAATCCCTCACAGTTTTCACCATTTAGAGCACCAATCAAAAAGGGTTTAGTCCGTGTAATCTGCCAGACTATTGTCCCCTCTCACTCCTCCTTTTGCTCCAGCTCCTCTCCTTCACCCTCTCGACCTTCAAAATCTTTCCAGCTAGATCTCTCCTCCTCTAGAAACATAGTTTTCCAGCATGAATGGAAAAATAACTTTAATGATCTGGCAGGAGATAAGGAGTAACCAAATGTATTTATAAGGAAAAGCTACTGACAGGGTTTTGCAGTTTGGGTTCATCTGAGGGCGCTGTACGCTGGTTTAGACAAGGGAATGAGGTGGCATGGTTGAGGGTTTTTCAAGTCAAATCTGCCAACAGGGTTGCGGTTGGCACTGAACATGCTGCCTCGGGGCGATTGCATTCTGTGCCTCTAAATGGCTGCACCACACCTGGGCTACAGCTCAGGTATCCAGGTTTTATTCCGCAGGGACTGAACAGACACTCTCTGCTCTCTGTTACTATGGGACCAAGATGAATGTCAGAATCTTACTACCTTCTCATACAGCATTTTATAATAATTGTTAAAATCAAACTCTTGAAACCAAGAGTTGTACTTAGTTTGTTGATGCAGTTGCAGGTTTAGAGCGTAAAACACGTTGTAATGATAACTACAAATTAGGTATTAATCAGGCAGAAAGGAGGACAACAGACTGTTATCACAACTCCATTCTTGGCATTAGGGGATGTGTTTTTAATGACTGAAGCTTCTCCCATTACTTTCCATATCCTACATACTTTACTTTTGTTTAATGAGATATTGAGTCCATCTCTCTCTTCTTTAAACTTACTAAACATACCAAAGGCTGCAGTATATGACTGCAAATTGGAAATGATGAAAAAAGCAAAGCTGTCTCTTGGAAATCAGTTATATATTATTAATTTATTTTGCCAAATATGTTTTTGCAGGAACTCATGGCAACATTTGAACATTGGAATTTGATCCAGACCACAGTCTTTCCCAAATCTTACTGTGAGTTGCTTAACCATAAGAAGAAAGAGTTTAATGATACTTAAGTTGATATGACAGATATTGTCAGGAAAACAATGAAATCTGTTGTCAATATATGAATTGCAAATCCCTTCGGTTTCAACCATGTTGATGACAGAAAGAGATGACAATCGCTTCTTTTATTGGCCGTCACCCACCCTCCAAAAGAAAGGGGCATTAATAGATTTCTCACAGAGAGTCTCTTTCTCTCGCCCAGCAGCTCAACTCCATTAGTTCCAGGTAAGTAGCGTATCATGGGATGAAACAGTGAGATCCCTATAAAAAAACCTGATCAACACTGCCTGCTGGAGCCCTGTTAAACAAGCAGAACATTAAATGTACCCTTCCAGTACAGACACCACAATCAAAAACTTCACTTTATTTGCTAAAACAATAAAAGGACAAAGAAAGAAGCGTGTCTGCATGTTACATGACGCTAGATGTATATGAACTGTGTGTGTGTGTGTGTGTGTGTGTGTGTGTGTGTGTGTGTGTGTGTGTGTGTGTGTGTGTTTGTGTGTGTGTGTGTGTATGTGTGTCTTTTTCTTTGTCTTAAAGTGTACAAAATATCACTGATGATGAAGGCTAACACTGATTAGCTCGGGGCAGTACGGTGAAGGCATTCAAACATCTTTTTTAACCACTAATACTGCTGAAAATAACATCAAACCTCTGCAGTAGCATGAGAAGAGTCCCAACACACAAAACAAAGCATCAATGGGCTCCTTCCTTTAAGATTGACTTTGGTAATCCACTTGAATGGACTTAACTATGAGAGGAGCTGGTACAGGGGCCAGTAGGTAAGTCTTTAAAACACTCTTTTAATAAACTCTGGGTTCACTAACTACGTTGTTGGTGCTTCGTTTTACATGGAAAAAAACTGTCTCGATGGCTTATTTGATATATGTAAGTGCCGAAAAAGACCATGGGATGATTTCGGGCCGGAATGACACTTTAATAGCATACTAGCATGTTCTAAAGGTGTAGGAACATTTCTGGAGAAACTTCCTGACAACTTCAATAACTTCAAAGTGTGTCAAACCAAGCTGCGATGGGAATAAGTTGGACTCATCCTGGGTTGAGCTTTGACACAAATGAGTGCTTTCACTGATGGCCTGTGTGTTTTTCATTCATTTATCTTCTCTACCCAGACATCGACGAATGCCAGGAGAATAACGGAGGCTGTGATCATTTCTGCCGGAACACAGTGGGCTCCTTCGAATGCAGCTGCCAGAAAGGCCACAAACTGCTCACTGATGAACGGACATGCCAAGGTCAGTGACTAACAGCTGTCAATCACACAGATTCGGTCCTGCTTTCAGGTTCAGGGTGTTACCAATCAGTCAGGTCTAAATATACTCAGGCCCTGCTCCGACCTGATCCACTGATGGTTCCTGGGGACCACACGGAGTTTCAGAGAGCCAGGGATTAGAGCAGATACATAAATACTAACCTATAAAAATACAAAAAGAGCCCAAAGACTGAGCTTCCCATTTGGCTGTGGCCTTACCTGGTGGAAAAGTCAAGCCAAGCCGAACCAAATCGACCAATATGTTTGATGCATTTGTAATAAAGGGCTTTTCGAAATTCTCAGCCATTGTGAACAAAGCCAGTGAATTAGTATTTCCACTGATGCAGAGGGTGTCAGGTGAGTAGGCAGTCCTTCACTGTGGCTCAGAACACATTCACATACACACTGCTGAAAGAATGTAGCCAGAGACCATCTCTGTATGTGGTCTGAGTGATCTGATGTGTCCTCAGAGTATTCACACCTGTCCTTTTAACTGCCCACATTGCTGGGGTTGTGCAATATAACATTGCATAACCCATTCCATACCATTGCTACCATGCCATCTTTCTACTGACCGCTCCTTTTTTTTACCTGCCATCTGCTGGACTGGAGCTTACCATGGCTAATAGTGTGGTACTGGCTGGAAGGCTACCAGACTTTGGCTCGATATAAACAGGAAGAAGTTGAACAAAGCTCAAAGAACAACAGTGTATCTGCCTCATATTGATAACACAAATATTTGTTTAATACTTGGAAATGAGTGGAATCGAGTGGCTATAAGCGTCTGCTCCCCTTTAGACTCTGGATTGGCGGCTCAGCCTGTCACTCATGAATTCCATTAGATGGAGGCGGGATCAGAAGAAAGCTTGTATTAGTGTAATGATATGGCAGTCTATGGCAGAAAACAGTTAAAAAATCTACACTTTGTATCAAGTCCAGTTCTTGCACTACTTGTGCTATGCTAGGCTAACACCTCAGTGGACCAATTGGACACAGGATAACACAAATAACAAACATGTAAATCTCCATTAATGTCAATGACTGGTACTTTAAATTCCTGCTGCTCTAGTGTGAAAATTTGAGTGTTTGTAAATCCATCCCGTGTAAATGTATAAACATTTAATTGCATAAGAAAAGAAATGTGAACAATCTTATAATCTACACTTTGTTGCTGCAGCAGTGTAGCTCACTTCCCCAGCTGGGTGTGTAGTGTACATGTCGAAGCCGTTATGTGGTTATATTTGTACGACCAAAGGCAGATTCCTGGTTACAAGTTGCAGCAAGCGAGACAGGAGAGCATTCAAACACAAAATGATATTTATTAACAACAAAACCCTGAGGTGCTTCTGTCCCCGGCCCAAAACCACAGAAGTACATGCATGTGTGTATGTGTTGGGTTATGTGTATCTTTGGCGGCTCGTTTGGAGTCTTTAATAATGTGGTGTTGAGTTTTGTTAGCCACATCATAGCGTCAGTTCCTATTTCTGACACACCTTTGCCCCTGCACCATGCCAGCCAATAGCTGCGAGCTCCGTCCCGTCCACTGGACTATTCAGCTTCAGCATGACCTTAAAATGAAATATGTATGTTTAATTTGTCAACTCTTTCTGTGCCTGTGAGCTTTTCCAGAGAAAATAGCTCCTGGTGATACTGCATTGCATGCCAAAGCATTTGCCAGAACTAGCTGAGAAGCCAAAGCTGAAAGATTAATCATTTGCTATAGTTGAATAAGCAATTTCCAAAAGTCATTCCTTCTGTTCAAGTATAGAAAGGCAGAAAGATAGAGAGAATGTTATCAGCAGTTAGATAAATGTCAGCAATCACTGTCAAAACACCTCGTCATGACTGAGGGCGTGGCTCACAGAAACTCACATCAGCCAAACCACAATTTATTTTTTTATTTGCTCCTTTTACATTTACATCAGTTTATGTAAACTCTGCTTGTGAATTAGCTCCAAACAAGCTATTCCCCTCACATGAACAGTTGCCTGGTGTATTTACCGAGCTAACATCCAGGCCTTAACAACTTCCTCCTCATGACAAACTCCATTCTAACATGTCGTATTTTTAGCTCCTGTAAAGCCCCGCAGAACAGCCTGAAATAAACCAGGTGTGCTTGAAACGCCGGCTTCCATTCCAGGTTAATAATATTTGGTGCTGGACAAGAATACATAAACACATGTGCAGGCAGACGTGCGCACACACACACACACAGACATTGACGTAACAGTAAATGTGTTCTGTCTCACCGTCAGTCCTGTGAAGTTTTATTTTTCCACATTGGTTTATTAGAGTGAGGTCTTGTCCTAGTTTACTGTGGAGCTCATGTATTTGTTTACTAGACTGTCCACTGTGATTAATGGGATGGCCTTTTCAGTCCATGGTGTTTGTCCATTAATGAGCCGTTAAGATTACGATTTCCGAAAACCACTCGTCTCGCTGACCTTTTCTTGCACTGATGCAGTGGAACAATCCTGTGTGCTCTCAAAAGACTGGTTTAAACCCTGACTGGGTCAATTCATAATGCCATTAATGTGTGTGGAATCCAGCAACACCTGTGTTACAGCCGTAGCACCATCAGCATGAGACATGTGAGGCTGGAACACTCCGATGCAGTGTTGTGTTCTTTACTCAAGGAAAACCAGACTACTTCATTAAGTTTAAAAACTTTATTATAAAAACAGCAAGGCATTTTCTGTTTGGCCAAGGGGTCTCTCTGGGGTCAGAAATCACAGTCATCCTGTGTAGACTGCAACCAATGAGCCAGAAAGAGCCCAGAGAGCCCTCCTTTCATAAAGAACTCATACAGCAATAAAGTTCACTGGGTTGTTGTAATTGGTTCAGAATGTAGCTGAGGCAGTTCCTGGTTCAGGCTTTGGAATGTCAATCACTCCCAGACTGGCTCGTATTCGTTCACGAGTTGAATCCTTGGGCCCCTGGTCACAGGGTTCCTCCAATGAACAGCCAGTTCCTGTAGAAAGAACACTCCCTACTCTGTAACCTCCACTTGTTTTTTTATGAATTTGCAAAACATCACGCTGTTTTGATAAACCTCAAGTTGGATATGTATTAAAAAGGGTAACAAGAAAAGAAAGACTCTTTTCTGAATCTTTTCTGTTCCTTCAAGCTCTTTTGTCTTTCTTTTCTTGTTACTCTTAATAAATACATGTGTGTCACTGTGCTACATGTGTGTCACTGTGGTCAAAATCACAGTGACACACATTGAGATGTAGTTCCTATTATGGTTTTAGCTTAAAAAATGCTGGATTCCCACAATGCAACCAGTGCCATCCCTCTGTCAAACTTTATTTTCCTAGTTAGTAACACAGGCTTTGTGTTTTACATTTGCTGTCATCATCATGGTTATTTTAGCCACAGAAGACATTATACAACAGTTTTCTCAGGATGAGTAGTACTAACCATCAGAGCCAGACCGATATATCGGTCAGCAGATATTATTGGCCAATATTGGCCTATGTTGGTATGTTGAAAACCTTTTACAGAGCAAACAGTATAATGCAGAAAAAAACACTTGGGGTCCTTTATAAATTATGCCATATAGCATTTATTTTATTTTTAGTTTATCCTTTATATAAATAGTCAGGAATTGACTGATACTGAACATGATGTTTATTTAGCTGTATATATATATATTTTTTTTAATTTATTATTTATTTAAATTGTCAGAATTTAACTGATACTGAACATGATGTTTATTTAGCAATTTACTTTATTTGCATTTATTCTTATTTCTAGAATTGGTTGACAATGTAATAGATGCTGTTGTTTAATAATGTTAAATATTATTTGATAAGGTTATTTGTTTAGGAAAGCAGCATTCTCAGTACCTTTGCTGAGTCATATTAGTGCACAATCGCATAGAAAAGGTCTTTTTCCAGCTCAAAAATTCACTTTATCGGCCACCATTTCAGTAATCCGTGGTGGTTTTTCTCTAAAGCTGGCATTGGTATTGGCCTCAAAAATCACATATTGGTTGGGCCCTACTAACCATGGTGGGTGAACTCACATTTACTGTATGTGAAAAACTCAGGGGGGTTTCCCACTGGATGCTGGCTGTAAGGGTACAGCCTGTATTGATGTGGGGAAACCAACTATGAGTGCATGAACAAAAACAGAAATGAAGCCTAATTTGATTAGTCACTGTCTCCATTTCCTGTTCCCTTCTTTTCCATTGCACAGAGCTACATTATTTCTCCCCAGTCATGTTTCTCTTTGGTCTCCCTCAGACATCGACGAATGCTCCTTTGAAAGAACCTGTGACCACACTTGCGTCAACTACCCTGGCGGCTTCGAGTGCCTGTGCAACAAGGGGTACATCCTCTACGGCCTCACTCACTGTGGAGGTGAGAGCCCGCTCAGATCCAACCCACTGCAAAGAGCATGACACAGCAAACTGGCCTGAAACCAGCTGTTAGACACAGGCGAAGTGTGTGTGAAATGTATTTGTTGTGTGTATTCACTGAAAGGGAAATGCTTTTCAGAGTGTGAAGGTGAGGGGTCACTGAGCGCTGACAGCTCTCTCACACCTCACTTCCTCTCAATAACTTTTCTGTGTGTGTGTGTGTGTGTGTGTGTGTGTGTGTGTGTGTGTGCGTATGTTGTCACACACCTGTAGCTCAGTACAGTTCTGACCTGTTCTTCCACTGTCTGACGTCACTGATGGAAAGGTGGAGTGAGCCTGATCACAGCAGCAGGAGCGGGATGTATCTGTAGCAACAGAGACAACACACTCTCAGCTGCCAGTTTATTAAGTACACCTAGCTAAAGCTAACGCAGTGTAATACAACAGTCCTGTGATACATCGTCCCTTCATGACGGTTTGTGCTGAACTGTTTTAGAGAGCCGTTGATTCAACTGTCTGATCATTTTGGAGGCTGCAGTTGCATGACTGTCCATCTTGGAGGAGGGATCAATCCTCTGTTGCTCTACCTCAAGTTTCCCTGCTGTGATCTGTACCCTGTAATTCCGGCGCAAAATCATCCCATGGTCTTTTTTAGCACATGCATCAACTAAGCCATTGAGCCATTTTGGCGTAACAACTATTAACGGAGAAATCCCGGACAGTCGCTAACAGTTGGATGTGGCTAACAGTGATTAGCTAGTAAATTAATCAGTGTTAGTGACTTTCCCGGATTTCTCCGTTAATAGTTTATACACGAAAAAAACTGTCTCGATGGATTATCTGATGTGTGTAAGTGCCAAAGAAGACCACGGGATGATTTTACGCCTGAATTACACTTTTAGGTGTTGGTTTGGGAAGATGTTCCTTATCTGAAGCAAAGGTCCAAGGACAAAGGGGTTGTATGCTGTACAGATCCTTGAGGCAAATGTGTGATTTCGGATATTAAGCTTTATGAATAAAATGACTTGGGACATGACATTGAATACTGTTGAATATTTTCCCCTTGTAAGTTACAGTGAATGCTGAACACTTCCATGTGAAAACAGCTCTTACAATGTACCAATGATGTAAAGCTTTGTATAGCTGTCCATATATGGACCACCCATGTTGGTCGTGGTTCTGCCCTCACAGTCCCTCATGGATCACATGTGCCTAATCCCAAATATGTTGTATAATTGTAATTATAATGTCCTATATTTCATACACACCCTGACTGTAATGCTCTCGTGGTTGTGTCCCAGATATTGATGAGTGCAGCATCAGTAACGGGAGCTGTGAGTACGGCTGCATAAACACCCAGGGCGGCTACGAGTGTATGTGTCCACCTGGACAGAAACTCCACTGGAACAAGAAGGACTGCATCGGTAAGCACCATCTGTGTGTGTGTGTGTGTGTGTGTGTGTGTGTGTGTGTGTGTGTGTGCGTGCATGTGCTTGTGCGTGTGTGTGCTTGTGCATGTGTGTGTGTTCATCCAGGTGGTTGTCATGGTGATGTGACTCTGTGTGTTCCTCAGAGGCGGTGAAATGTCTGCCCAATGGGAAACCAGCACCCCGAGCCCAGCTGACGTGCACCAAGAGTGGGGGGGCAGAGGTCTGTTCGCTCTCCTGCCCCTCCAACGCCCTCTTCCTCGCAGGTACACACACACACACACACACACACACACACACACACACACACACACACACACACACACCCAAAGGGTTGATAGTGTATAAGAGAGATGGACATAGAAAAACAAAGACTATGATAAAAACAACCTACATTGCTTTGGAAAAAATGTATTTGAGGTGTACTTTGACTTTTTTGTTTTGCTGGAGGGGGCGGGGTTTATGACCTTTACTGCAGCCAGTCGTCAGGGGGCGTCCATGTTTATATACAGTGTATGTTTTATACCCAAGCACCTGATTTTATTTTACTTGGTTTATTGGGATCACCATTAGCTGGGGCCGTAGACACTAGCCTGGTGAGACCATCCATATCTCTGAGCTCCATTGTATTTTACTCTCAGATCAGTCTGGTAACGTGCGACGGAGAGAATTTGGAGAAGATTGCCAAGTGGCTGACCAATCAGTGTCTGTTTTGAGGCAGATTTTAGTGTGACACAATGAGAAGAGACTGTTCAGTGTAAACAACATGGAGGCTTCCGCGGATGAGATGAGCAGCTATGGAGCAAGCTGCTCACTAACTCTTTTTTCTCTGGATCCTTCTGTTGAATATGGACCGGGCTCCTGAAATTGGGCCTTTGATCTGTAAATTCACGTTACACAAATGTAAAATATCCTTTACCCACATGTTGTTTCCTTTCTGAGCTTTGCCCTGACACTGTTAGTACGTCATACGACTCAGTGATCTGATTGGTTAATTTGGCTCGTATGTTTGTGATAGACAGATTGTTTATCCAATCAGCAACCAGTATTTTCAGCACCTTCCCAAAAGATCTCCAAATGAGAGTTCCCAGATGGATCTGCTGAGCCAATGAGACACCTGTTCAACTTTACATTGTAGTGTATAATTACAATGAATAACGATCACAGAAACAAAACATTGATAGCAAAAATAAAAACAAAACCACAACATTCACAAACTTAACACAACACAGGATGTGAATAATTCACAGAATGAAGAGATAGACATATATAGATAAACTTGAGATGTATCAATGATGGTCTGACGAAAGACAGACGTAAATAGACATAAACCCTTAATTATTATATATCTTAATGGGAGCAGCAGCATCTGTTAGATATTACCAAACGCAGAGAGCTGCTCTGCTCTGAGATGTTTTTTAGGTTATGTTTTGAATCTATTGATGCTACTTTCTTGAATTATCTGTCCAGGCATGGTGTTCCATTTACTCATGGCTCTATATACTAAAGTACTTTTTCTCTGTTTGTTTTCACCTTCGGTAGTGTGGATCTGCTTTCCTGGGCATGTCTGGTATTATAATCATGTTCATCAAAGCTGAAACAAAAGCGTTTATACAATACCCTCGGTAATTTAGTCACTGAAACATGTTAAGTCAAATTAAGCAATGAGGCAGTGAATCTATTCTTAGCACTTAACCAGGATAGGCAGTTATGCATTATGTTCACATTAGATCTGTATGAACACCTTAGTAAACAGCGTGCAGCCTTATTCTGAGCAACTTGTAATTTTTTGTGACATGGCAGCACCTGACCAAACCTCTGAACATTAGTCCAGATGAGCTAAGACAATTGTTTTAATGACATTTCCCAATATATATCTCCTTATAACTGAGACCTCTGCCAATTTCAAATACCACTTTATCAATATATTGGGCCCAAAATGTGTTTACAATGATGCCAAGAAGTTTGATCCTTTGAGCTCGTTTAACTGCCATACATTTAACATACAAATTCAATTTTGGTAGCATTAAATAACAGAGGTTTTGTCCCAAATACAATGCTTTTTCATTACTGACATCAACTGGATGGATTGGAACAAACTTCAAGGATTGGTGGTCCCGATGAATCCTGAGGACTATTATATCTCGAAAACTTCAGGGTGGATTGCAGTGAAATATGGTAGAGATATTCAAGGCCCCTAGAGGATGAATTGTAATAACTTTGATCCTCTGGGTTTAATCTAGCACCATCACCAGGAAAAGTCTTTAATTGTCTTATACTTTGGTTTATGACCAAATGACCTGCAAAACTAATGCTAATGATCAAATGCTAGCATGATAAGATGCTGAACTAACACAATAAGCAAACCTGCTAAAACTAAACCTGCTAGTCATGTTGCCATATATGAAGTACAATTTTATTTAATTAGTAAAAAAAAAATGCATATATTAATGCATTTAATTCTACAGCCCTTTATAGAATAAACAATAGACTTTTAGATTTTATTTTTAGATTTTTGCATATATCAAACTATTAAAATATAGATACTAAGACATTTGTTTTTAAAGAGAGCTGCCTTTACCAACTTGAGAACCCCACCATTCCACCTAAAATGTACGTATCTCTAAAACCTGAAAGAATTTTGAAGTGCCTATTGCACTCAGAGTTCAAAGGGACATCTTCAAGTTGCTATTTCAGTCTGACCTCGAGTATGATAAAAAAGAACATAAGATATTCAGGGTTTTTTCCCGTGTAAAAGCTCAGGTTTTGGATGAACTACAGAGGGATCACTGGTGTTAGTAATCTTTGCTCTGATTTGTCTTTTCCTATCTTGTGGCTTGTCCCTTTTTTTCTCTTTTTACATTTGTTAATTCTCATTGGGACATTGATGGGTAGCTCAGGGTGTGCTGATAAGGATGGGTAATGTAGTTATACGTACGTGTCAATTTGTGTTTTGTCTGGAAGTGCTCTGGGTGCAACTGTAGATGCAAAAAATGAGAGAGAAGAGGGGGAAATTGTCCTTTATTGTCATTGCTGCTGATCGTGGTGGTGCCTGCTGCCGTTGCCATGCATGGTGCTTCCTGCTGCTATTATAACTATTACTCATATATACTATCATTAGTTTTATAAATTATAAATATTAGTTACTCATCATTGATCAAATTTACAACCATGATTATTATCATTGTCATATTCTATCACCTTAGCTGTGCTTGTTTCTACTATTCTGCTGTATTAACTGTCGTGACATATAAGTCATATTAACATTACTATAAATATTATTATAGTTACTGTTTCTTTTGTGGTTGCTTGCATCTCTGGAAGTGTCTCTCTGTCTGTCTTTGTCTCTCTCTGTCCATTGGTCCATCTTTTCTCTCTTTCTCTCTTCTTTTCTTTCTCCCCAACCGGTGCAGACAGATGTCCATCCTGCAAAAGGCTGGGTCTGTTCGATTGTTCCTGCTTGTTAAAGGGAAGGTTTTAGTTGCCAATGTGTGCACAAGATTGCTACCCAATTGTTGGGTCTATGTAAGTCATTAATAAGTCATAGAGTGGGGTCTTTACCTACTCTGTAAGGTGTCCTGAGATAACTTTTGTGTTGAATTGGCACTGTAAATAAAATTGAATTCAATTGAATATTGGGACAGAAAATCCCAAATTGGGCATTTAAATTGGTGAGCAGGCAAATGACTCCCACTCTACTCCTGTAGAACACTCTGAAATGAGCTTTAGTGCCATGCTATACACGCTGCTTCCCTCTGGTGGTGACTTATCGCAGTCACAGCTTCTTGTGCCATCCTTTCCCCTCACTGCCGCTGCTGCTGGACCAATGCGCTCACGCTCTTTATTGCTGTATGTGTCGACTCGTGGGGGGCTCTCCACTCAGACTGTTGTATTTTTCACTCTGCAAGGTTTTCTTGGCTTCTGCCGTCCCAGCACTTTGGCTGGCACCCCGCTCTCTCCTCCTGCGATAGTACTTAACACACATCTGTAAATCGATTACATTATTTGATCACGCCTTTTTTCCATAAAGAGGCCCTCGCTCTGTTTAACTTGGCCGACATGGTGTGAGAAGGTGAATAGCTCTCAGGCACAAAGTGAAATATTTGTTTTTCTGCGTCTTAATTTTCGGGGGAGAGAGCCATGTAAATTCCTGTGGCTTAATGCAGCCTGGGCTCTTATTTAATCATCTCACTTTTATGACCTCAGAAGGCTTCATCCCTCATTTCTTACTTGAAATGCATCTTTGTACGTGTGTGTGTGTGTGTGTGTGTACACCAAGATAGAAAAACAGGATTGATAGGTCTTTCATTTCTTTCTTTCTCAGTGGGGTGATATGGCAGCAGAGTTTCCTCTGGGCTGTCCGTCTCCTTTCTGAATACAGGAGAGGGAGGTCATAGAGCATTTATAACATTCTTTTGTATCCCTCAGAACTGTTCGTTTCCCAGGCCACCGCCAAGTGAAACACAGATGCTTCCATACCATACCCACGACTCAGATGTTTGATGGAACACAGTTTTTCAGACCAAATCAAAACTCTCAGCCTCCCTAACCTCCCATCATCATGTCTCATTTCTCTTTTCTGTGTGTGTGTGTGTGCTTGTGTGTGTGTGTGTGTGTGTGTGTGTGCGTGTGTGTGTGTGTGTGTGTGTGTGTGTGTGTGTGTGTGTGGGGGGGGGGGGTGTATGTGTGTCTGTGTGTATGCATGTCTTTGTGTGTGTGTGCGTATCTCTGTGTGTGTGTGTGTGTGTGTGTGTGTGTGTGTGTGTGTGTGTGTGTGTGTGTGTGTGTGTGTGTGTGTGTGTGTGTGTGTGTGTGTGTGTGTGTGTGTGTGTGTGTGTGTGTGTGTGTGTGTGTGTGTGTGTGTGTGTGTGTGTGTGTGTGTGTGTTTTCTAACAGACTCAGAGAACAGTTACACTCTGAGCTGTGGAGTGCCCGTCCAGCCTGGTAAAGCTCCCCAGAAGAGGAATGTCACCACTGCCCTGCCCACCTGTGCCGGTACAAGAAAATCTGTCACTAACACCCAAAATATCTGTTTATTTTTTCATTCTCTGTGTAATCATTCGATTAGTCATTTATAAGGAGGCCATAAACATTTTCACAGTAAACAAAACTCAGATGAAGTGATATAATACGACTAATTAGAGACACATACCGGAGAGAGTGATGGACAGAGGGAGCAGGTGGAGTATCATGTGCATATTATCTAATGAAATACACACTTTAATAACTAAAGGAAGGATTGTTTGGTTGCAGCCTGCAGTGGTTTTACACTTTATTGATGGAATGTTTGTCCACCATGTTTGTGTCGCAGAAATCAGATATTGTGTTTATTAACAAAAGCCAGATTACATAATTGTTCTATCCGGTAATCAGTTTTTGGTTATATACAGTAGGCATGGGTTGATAGAAAAATACCATGTCACAGTTAGTCTGGCCAAAATAATGGAGATGAATGATATAATCGTGACCATCAAAATATCATTTAAAACTCTTAAAATGGCACGAAAACACATTGGGATCCCTTTTACCTACATTTTGTTAGGAAACGAATATTTTTTTATTGCATCTAAGATCGCATCTTTTTTGCCTCTCTTCTTACAAAAAAATGCAGCTAACACTGATTAACTAACACTTTTTCAACCACTTATACTGCTCAAAATAACACCAAACCTCTGCAAGAGTCCCTACACAGAAAACGAAGCACCAACAACATAGATAGTGAACCCAGAGTTTATTAAAAGAGTGTTTTAAAGACTTACCTACTGGCCCCTGTACCAGCTCCTCTCATAGTCTCAAGTCCATTCAAGTGGATTAGCGAATGCAATCCAAAAGGAAGGAGCCCATTGATTATGTTAAAATATTAGTCGTTTTAATGCCTTCACCGTACTGCCCCAAGTTAATCACTGTTAGCCATGTGCGGCTGTAATTGCCGAAAAAGACCATAGGGTGATTTTACGCCAGGATAACACTTTTATTGAAAGCACAGTCAACAGCAGGGGAAAATGCAAAGTTAATCACTACATCAACAGAGAAGAGGAAAAACACACTCTAAGCATTACCTACTGATGAATAAAGTTTGATCTAAAAAACAGACCAAATTCAGATAAAGGGGACAGAACATTTCACCTAGTATAATCACTTGAGTATAGCTTAATGGATTCAAATGTACACTTTACATGATGATGATTTACATGATGTTATACTAAATCAGGACTAAGTGTTGTGTGTTTCTCTCTGCTGTGTATGAATAAAGACACGCTGGCCCCACCCATCAAACAGAAGGCCAGGTTTAAGATCAAAGATGCCAAGTGTCACCTGAGGCCCCGCAACAAGGAGAAACACAGAGACTCATCCAAGCAGAACCTTCAAGGTAAAGATGCACTGGATTAGCACGTTTTTAGGAAGCCTTTTACACACAAGGAACTGGTTATCTTTAGTGTTTCATTATAACACACTGTGATCGTTTACCTTCAGACTCACCCTCTCCTCATTCTCCACCTCTGTTTTTTTCAACTGGAAGGAGGCCAGTTCCCCTGCACTGACGACTGCCAGGTCACTTTTGTCAACCTCAAGTGCGACTCATCGAAGAAGCGCAGACGAGGACGCAAATCTCCTACAAAAGAGGTTTCCCACATCACAGCTGAGTTTGAGATGGAGATGAAGGAGGAGGAGGCTTCAGGTGTGATGTCCTTTCTTACCTGTTTTATCTATATATCTATTTATAAGTGCCTCCTTGGAAGGCAAAACATGTGCTATAGTGCCCTCTAGGAGCCAAAACATGTGCTAAAGTGCCCTCTAGGTGCCAAAATGTGTGCTTAAGGACGTACTCACACTGTCCTTCCACACCGGGTCAAAACAGGTTTTGCGGGTAAAGCCTAGTGCGTTTGACCAGTGTGAGTGCAACTTCTCCGCACCTAGCTTCGGCCAGCTGGCCGTCCACGGCCCGTTTGAGAGAGGTGGGCTTTTGTAGAGTGCATTTGCACATGTACGAGCACGAGCGTGCGCACGTGTACGAGCACAAGCACGACGCCTACGGTGGCTCTCACGTCATTTTATGTAAATCTGTTCGGACATAGAAAGAAAAAAAAACAACGGACCATGCGCGGACATTTAACAACAACAACAATGGTGGTGAAAGGTTCAAGTTGGTGTGATGCAGAGGTAGAGTGTTTACTGCAGATTTGGTCGATGAAAATATTCAAAATTTTGGACAAGTCGGACAGGACGCACAAAAACTCTGAGGTCTATGGAAAGGTTTGTAAACAAAGCGACACATCGCGATGACGTCATCAATGCGTGTGACGTGTTACGGCGTGATGACGTATGGACAGGCAAGAAGCATTTGCACGAGGCCCAGGTAGTGTGAGTGCAAACGGGCTGGCCAGTGGGGGGAGGAGGAGGGGGGGGACAAGTACCCTAAAGCCCTAAGTGCCCTCTAGGAGCCAAAACATGTGCTTAAGTGCCCTCTAGCAGCCAAAATGTGTGCTAAAGTGCCCTCTAGGAGCCAAAACATGTGCTAAAGTGCCCTCTAGCAGCCAAAATGTGTGCTAAAGTGCTGTTTAGGAGCCAAAACATGTGCTAAATTGCCCTCTACAAGCCAAAATGTGTGCTTAAGTGCCCTCTACAAGCCAAAACGTGTGCTAAAGTGCCCTTTCAGTGGCATGGATGCGTTATATGTGCCCTTTCCTTTTCATCCCTGCCCTTCAAAAAGTCTGAGCATGCCACTAGTAACAGTATATATTTGATGTAAATCTTTAAGAAATAGTATGTAGGATTTTCAAACTAGAAAATCAGCAATGTTAAAAACTGCTACAGAAAGTCTTTTGTGGTACCAAATCATATGTAGAATATAATATGATGTTCATAAACATGAAACATTCTCAGGATGTGGTCTTTAAAGGAGCTTAAGCAGAAAAGTGTTCAGAAAGAAAATAATCCATTTGTCTTCTTATTGGAGTTAGTTTTTTGATGAATAGTCATTTCTGCCTCAGACTCGTGTAATGTGGACTGTGTGCGGGAAAGGATGAAGCAGAAGCTGCAGAGTGCCATGCGGACACTCAGGAAGTCCATCAACAAACAGCAGTTCTACATCCAGTTCTCTGGCACGGAGTACGAGGTGGCCCAGAAACCTTCCAAGGTGGAGGGAGCCGAGGCCTGCAGCACGGGACAAGTCCTCCGAGACGGAAAGTGCGGTAGGTTTGGTGTTTTACTAGTCTTTCTGTGTCGTGATCAGTCCAGTGGGAGCCACAGAAAGTATTCCTTAAGCACTGTGTCTCTGTGTCTCCCTCCTCAGTGAGCTGTAGTGTGGGGACGTTCTACAGTGGGGAGCAGGAACAGTGTGTCCAGTGTCCTCCCGGTACGTACCAGGACACCGTGGGGCAGCTGTCCTGTGAGCCATGTCCCAGCACTGAAGGACAGGGCATCGCAGGTGCCAAGAACGTGTCTCAGTGTGGAGGTAACCCCCCCATCCCATCATTACAGTCATTCTTCCTCCAGCAGTACTAGAACATTGGTTGTATTCATCATATAAACACACAGGTTCATTCTTAGTCTACAGCCCAGAGCACTGAGATTCTCCTGACTGCCAAACAGCTGTAGACTTTTCGTTCCCTCTTTCTCTCTGTCATTACTGAACATTGGGACAATTTAAATGAGCTAATGGCTAATGGCACTAATACATATGCATGTATAAATACGTTGAGTTGGCACCACCTGGTGGCTTTGTACGAGTAACTCAAGTAACTCTGAAGAACAACCACAAGAGAGCACCAGTGACCAGAGTTAGTGTATTCAATTCCTGAGCTCTGTGTGGAGAACTGAGCTGAGCCGAGAGAGGGGGATTTCATTGATATAATGTTATAAATATATCATGAGAAAAGGGTCATTGAACACAAAGAGTGTCTAATCTGAATCTAGATGTCCTAAAAAGACAGGCAGGAAAGCAGGCAGGCAGATAGATAGATGGACGAACGGACGGACGGACGGACAGATAGACAGACGGACAGACAGACAGACACTACTAAAATATAAAATGAAATCATAAAATACAAACATAAGATAACATGCTAAAGCTAGATACCTAAAGAGAATAACAGAGAAAATAAAGTGATAGTGTTATTCTTCTTCTCCCCTCAGGTCAGTGTCCAGCAGGTCACTTCTCAGCTGACGGATTCCGTCCATGCCAGTCCTGTCCGCTGGGTTCCTACCAGCCAGAACCAGGCCGTGTCCTCTGCTTCCACTGTGGAGGAGGTCTCATGACCAAATACGAAGGATCCATGTCCTTCAGGGACTGTGAGGCCAAAGGTGAAACTGTGTGTCCGTGTGTGTCACTGTCTTCTTATGTCAGATAATGTCCATGTACAGTATGTGTCTGCTCTGTGTATTTCCTTAGTCACTCAGCACAGCGTCTAATCAGCAGGGGTAAACGTGGTGCCGGAACAATCCAAAACCTGATCTGCAGTTTCACACATAATAATGTCACGCAAATTTGTTTTCCGTGTGCTGCAGCCTGGTGTCTTTCTAGCAAATGCCATCGAGATAGTCAACAAATCAGAAAGTAATGTCAGCCCACTGCCTTATCACACATCAGCAAGTCTTTCCCTCTGCCATCAGTCAGCTGATCCATTTCCTCAATACATTTGCAGTTTGCGTTTGTTACTCTACCCCGCAGAGCTTGGTCCAGAAAGTCTCAACTGAGAAATGTGGTGGATGAGAGCAGACAGGTGGTGGTGATTAGAACAGAAATAAACAGTAAAGTTGTCAAGTGTCACTAATAGAGCGCTGCATTTGAATTTTGTGTGGAAATATTCCCACAGACACAGTCAAATGTATTTCTGGGCAAAGCAGCAAATACAAGCTCTTTCATTAGTAGGTCATATGATCACCATTGTTTTAACTCACTCTTTGATGGATGAAAACTTCTGAAAATCTTACAAATTATAAATTTAAATGTGTCTAATTTTTTGATTTATGACCAAATACACTTAATACCTGCAAAACAAATGACATTCCCATCATCCTCAGCTGTCCTCTGTGTTTAGAGCTAATAAGCTGATGTTAGCCTGCTAACATGCCGACCTAAGGTAACATTACACTTTCTGAGCATCAGCCTGTTAGCACATTGGTATTGTGAGCATGTTAGCATCAGGCATAAGTACAGCCTGACAGAGCATGAGCCTCTGTCAGGCTCTATAGATATAATCTATAGATTGCTTGACTTCCTCCTAAATCATTGAAGCTTTTTATCTGACATTTTAAACCTGAGTGTGTGTGTGTGTGTGTGTGTGTGTGTGTGTGTGTGTGTGTGTGTGTGTGTGTGTGTGTGTGTGTGTGTGTGTGTGTGTGTGAATACTGGCATTTGTAATGACACAAGCCATTTGTCAGCAGTTTCATTCCGGCGGTAATGCTGTCTTAAAGTAGTATTAAGATGTGCATGAGATGGCACATGTAGATGATAAAGTCCTCTTTACAGGGTTTAGTGCTTTGTTTATCTGCCTGCTTTGTGATCTAGACATGAATAATATCACAGCTGTGTCATGAAGCTGGCCCGCTGCTGCTCCTCAATGGTTTTATATTGTGTACACTTACTGCCTCCTTTTCTTCCTCAGTGCACTGTGCTCCTGGACATTACTACAACTCCAGTACCCACCGCTGTATCCGCTGCCCAGCAGGAACCTACCAGTCTGAGTTTGGGCAGAACTATTGCATCACCTGCCCGGGCAACACCACCACTGACTTTGACGGTGCCACAAACGTCTCCCACTGCAAAAGTAACGCTTCTTAACACATACATTCAGCCTGCTCCAATGTATTTAACTAATATCCAGAGGGACTGATAAAGAGTACCAGTAGAGAATAAGCTTTCAGTACAGCAATAGATTATTTAGACATTCGTACTGTTGGGTGAAAAGGAGTTACATTGCTAAGTTCTTCTTTTATTTTGCCCTCAGACCAGATATGTGGAGGTGAACTGGGAGAATACACAGGCTACATCGAGTCTCCTAACTACCCTGGAGATTACCCGTCCAACGTGGACTGTATTTGGACTATTCACCCGCCACACAAGAGGCGGATTCTCATCGTGGTACCAGAGATCTTCCTGCCCATCGAGGATGAGTGTGGAGACGTGCTAGTCATGAGGAAGAGTGGTAAAAAAAAAATCATCCAATTTAAAGTGTAATCCCGGCACAAAATCCTCCCATGGTTTTTTCGGCACTTACACACATCAAATCAATCAAGACAATTTTTTTTAATGTATGAACTATTAACGAACAAATCCTGGAGAGTCGCTAACAGCCGGACGTGGCTGACACCGATTAGTTTGGGGCAATACGGTGAAGGCATTAAAATGTCTTTTTTAACCACTAATACTGCTCAAAATAACTCCAAACCTCTGCAGTGGCACGGTAAGAGTCCTTACACACACACACACCTGTTTTGCTGGAATAAATAATCAATGGGCTCCTTCCCTTTGGATTGTATTTGGTAATTGACTTGAATGGAGCAGCTGGTACAGGGGCCAGTAGGTAAGTATTTACTAACTACGTTGTTGGTGCTTTGTTTTCTGTGTAGGGACTCTTCTCATGCTGCTGCAGAGGTTTGCTGTTATTTTGAGCAGTATCAGTGGTTAAAAGGTCCAACTCGCCACCCTGAGCTAATCACTGTTAGCCGCGGCAGGTTGTTAGCGCCTCTTGGGAAAATCTAAGTTTGTCGTTCATACACAAAAAAACTGTCTTGATGGCTTATTTGATGACCAAATTTGCCTAAAAAAGACCCTATTTTACACTGGAATTTCACTTAAAAGTTTAAAAAGTTTATAACAAAAGCAGCAACGAATTTTCTGCTTGGCCAAGGACTCTCTCTGGGTTCAGAAATCGCAGTCATCCTGGCTTTCAGCCAAGCTGTTGCTGCAACCAATGAGCCGGAAAGAGCCCAGAGAGCCCTCACGTCACAAAGAACTTATACAGCAATAAAGTTCACCGGGTTGTTGTGATTGGTTTAGAATGTTGCTGAGGCAGTTCCTGGTTCAGGCTTTAGAATGTCAATCACTCCCAGACTGGCTCTCATTCGTTCACGAGTTGAATCCTTGGGCCCCTGGTCACAGGGTTCCTCCAATGAACAGCCAGTTCCTGTAGAAAGAACACTCCCTACTTTGTAATTTCCACTTCCTGGGGCAGATCCCCTTTAATCTCACTGCACCTAGTTTTAACCTGGAGCTTATCTGCAACGTCCTTTAATTACTCCATCTGTGTTATATTGATAATAATGTGAAAGCATACTAAATTATTTTTATTTAACTTCGATACATACACAGTGAGTAATCAAAAAACTTAAATTATATTTTGACAAAAATAAACACTTCATGTTTAAAAATCCCCACAGATTATGGTAAGGTTTTCACAATAGTAGAATTTCAAACTTTGATATAAAACTAGTGCAAAACTATACTTGAACCTATACTTACATACTAAAAAAAGTCATAGGCACATGAAATAGGATTTATTTGTATGTATTTATATTTTTATTTATTAGTTTTTTACCATCATATGTATCATTTTGGAGCTTGTATAATTTTATTTAGTATTGAAACAGTATCAAAGAAACTGAACCCATTTCACCTCATCTACTGATTGAGACCAGAGGTTTGAAAACACCCCTAAAGTCCTATGAAATCACAAGCCTTATTCTTACATGTTTGTACCCTTCCTCCAGCCCTTCCCACCTCCATCACCACTTATGAGACGTGTCAGACCTATGAGAGGCCCATCGCCTTCACCTCTCGCTCTCGCAAGCTCTGGATTCAGTTTAAGTCCAACGAGGGCAACAGTGGCAAAGGCTTCCAGGTTCCATACGTCACCTACGATGGTGAGTCTCCTTCAGCACAGTTACAGAGTTTCATCTTGTTCCACATATTGGCTGCCATGAGAGAGGTCTGGATCACCGAAACATGCTAAACTAAATTCATTATTTGTTGTCTGATTTTTTATACTGCATTCCACCCTCACTGTATACACTCCCTTATGTATTGTGCCCATATCATTAAACCTTGTCCTGTTCCAGAGGACTACCAGCAGCTGATAGAGGACATAGTGCGAGATGGCAGGCTCTACGCCTCCGAAAACCACCAGGAGATACTGAAGGTGATGCCGTTTATTGTTAGCATATTTTTGAATTACATTTACTGTTTAAACAATCAAAGCCTTGTATGACTGGTCTAGTGGTATGACACTCTGTCTTTGTGTCCTCCTTACAGGACAAGAAGCTGATAAAGGCCCTGTTCGATGTGCTGGCCCATCCCCAGAACTACTTCAGGTACACGGCACAGGAGTCCAAAGAGATGTTCCCTCGCTCCTTCATCAAGCTGCTGCGCTCCAAAGTCACCAGGTTCCTAAGACCGTACAAATAGACAGGCCTTTCCACTGCCCTGTTGAAGACCTCCGTCGTCCTGCGTCATTCCAAATCCAGCAACCTAATGAAAAACTGCCCCCCCCCCCCCCCACAACCCCCACCCACCCCCTACTTTTCCCCTGCCTTGGTCAATACATTGATGTACCCGCTCTATGACTAATTATCTTCATTTCCTCGATCTGTCCTCTGTTTGTCACATGATGCCTTTCCTCATCTCGGACCCCTTTAATCAGACACATCATTAACTGACACACTCCCCTCATATTAGTGCAGCTTTTAGTATAAGGTTTGACCGATAAGAGTTTTTGCAGGCGAGTATTGTTATTTTTATAATGTAGTAGAATATGCCTGACATATATTGTGTGTATATATATTGTTTCTTTAAATTTGACCATTTTATACCAAACATGTGAGTGTTTTCTCATAGTTTGGTATAGTAACATTTAGCAACTCCTCCCCTCTATGCAATGTCAGTGAAGCTGCAATATCTGACGTAGCATTTTCCACCAAGATCAAAAGAACATATATAAAAGACAAGTTCAGACTCAGCATAGCAAACCTTCATGTCCTTTGTCTGAGGTCACTTTCTGTAACAAGCATATCATTATCGAGCTACGTGTTATTAACTGTTGACACTGAGGAGAACAACATGAACACAGAAAGTTAAAGCACCTGAAACTTGAATATTAGGTGTTACAGTGGCTACATAATTTAATAACATATTTTTTATTGAACAGCTCAAAAGCTTAAGAGGCAAATCGAGCTGCGTTGGCAGATATATACTACCGTGTGTATGGTAAATATGAATAAACAGCCATCTTAGCTTAGCATAAGGACTGAAAACGGGCAAACAGCTAGCTGGTCCTCGTAAAAGCAATTACTTGCCTTTGAACAGAACCAAGCTAGCTGTTCCCTTCTGTTTCCAGTCTTTGTGCTGAGCTAAGCTAATGGCTGCTGGCTGTAGTTTCATATATAACCAGAAGGGCAGACCTCCGTAGGGTTATTTGTTTTGTTATAAAACAGCGCCCCCACTGGTGCATCATTAACCGCTCAGGCAAAGAGTGGTACTGCAGCACGGGAGACGGCAAGAGTCTGCTCCCAAATAAAAAAAACACAAAATGATGCTAAATTCAGATGACCCTCTGCGTTAAGTTGATGAGGGGAAAGACACCACAGTTACTGTAGAAAGTGCTGTGTTGATGAGAACTGGTGTGGTGTCTGGGGAGAAAAAGAGGCGAATACAGGGATTGAATGTAACTTTTACTTTAAAGCAATTCTTACCATTCTGGCATTTTTGCACTTTTCTTTTGTAATCTTGAAATGCTCCTAAGAAGCGTATGGCACACTCAAATGTAAAAGAAATCCACCAGTTGTTGAAACTCATCAATATTCAATTCTCATATATTTGTGATAAAAATCTGTCCAATCATTTTATTCGGTATAGAACGATTGGTCGAGCTTCCTGCCTGTCAACATCGCACCATTCCTTCCAGTTGCCCACCGCTGTCACTGCTTGCAAGTCGCCTCTCTGCAGGGTGAGTGGGCTGTGAGAGAGCGCGAAGAATGGCGAACAACTGATGCGTCAAGAGGCAAGACGCGAGTCAACATGGGCAGAGATGGTGGAGGCTAATGCAGCTTCATCTGGAGCTAAAGAGAGATGAGATGGTGGTGGAGTTTCTGTTGGACAGGAACATTTAGTTTGACTGATCCTAGAACGTAGCATTACATGTTATGTTATTTGTTCAAGGAAGATAAGCGTTAGCCTTAGCATCAGCGCTAACGCCGCCAGTAGTTTAAACAAATCAGCCGTTTCACTTGCACTGCTCACTTTCTCAGCACACGTGTCGGGGGAGGAGGGAGGGTCAGAGGTGGGGCAGGGAGAAGAAGGCGGGACACTGGAGGGCGGAGGAGTTGGTCATATTCAAAAAAAAAATTTAAGTGCTGTGTGACATGCAAGAAAGGGAAGAATTGCTTGAACTTTGGTGGAATATGTGTCTGCCGAATTGCAGGAGATGCTTGGATGAAAAGATGCTAAATCGAACTTTATCAGTACATTTAGTTGGTAATTAGAGCTGCGTTGCTATTTTTTTTAATTTTCTTATTTCTTGCTGATACAGAACAACTCAGAGCAGGACTGTGCAGCCAGCCAGCAGTTCGTGACCTGCTTTAATCTTCTTTTTAATGTAATTTCTTGACCATGGCTCCCAACCAAAGCAAAGTTAAAATCATCCAGTCCACTATGTCCTATCTCGCAATGTTAACAAAATTGAAAAATAATTAATGCATCTGCCTCATGATTCAGATCGGCTCCAAAACTTAATGGGTTCTTCCTTGGCCCATGTTACACCCTTCCACCAAGTTTAATGAAAATCTGGGCTGTATGTTTTCAGTAATCCTCCTGAGGAGGTAATGAGAGTTCTTAATCAACTCTTGGCAAGTAAGCCAATTTCCTAAAATGTCAGACTATTCCTTTAAAAGTTGTGCATTAGTAATCTGTAGAGCATGGAAAAGTATGACTTCATTATTATTATCATGCATTCCTGATGTCATGTAAGTACACATTATCAAGTATGTAGTGTCCAGTATCAGCAAACCAACGTATCGGTCAAACCCTATTTCTGCACACAATATACTATTTCTTCTTGTCCCCAACCATCCCCACATTTCTGCCCCTTCATTAACAACTGTGTTCTGCAATCTTCCTTTCACTTCCTCCACCTCCCTCATTTCATTTTTTGCTCTGCCTTGTTTTCTGTGTTGTTTTCTTGTTTTTGTAATATTTATACTGAACATGTCAGAACTCGCAGAAGCCCACATCACAGCAGCACAACACGCATACAGATGTGTGAGACGTGTATGTTTGTGTGGACACACACAGGTGTACATGCATGATGTGTGAAGATGTATCGGCCCACACAGTGTACATGGATTTATTCTGAATTGGATTTCTTTATTGACCCTTTACGTGCACGAGACAGAAAACATTTGGTGCACTTAAAACCTATTTGAACACAGGAGTGATTTGAAAGAAATGTTAAAGTGGGGAAATCTAAACCATTCCACCTTTTGTGGGTGCTTTATTATATTATTTGAGCACAGGGAAAGATTAAATGGGGTGAATCAAAAAGTCTATATTTTTTTTTTTTTTAAATAAAAAAATATATAACAAGATGATGATAAACTACCTGCAAGTAACAGATAGTTACTTTAGAGAGAAATGTATGTCATGTAACTAATATTTGGAACTTTAATTGCACTTGAATTTTATTTTTTAAACTGTAGGAAAAAAAAGATCTAAGTTACGTATTTGTTACCTTTTTTGTGTTATTTTGAAATGTGCCACGTGTGGCGGCGATGAGAGAGAAAGATAGCGGTGTCTCCCGTTTTTGCCCCCGCTCTATAGCTTGCAGTAACCCCAAAATCTTACTTACAGTAGCTTCAAGTCCCATTCACACACACAGTGAAAATCATTTCGGTTGAAGCTTCAGCATCTCAAAACTGTACGTTACACTAATGCGCTGAGAGAAAAGATGTTAAATCACTCACCAACACCACTACAGTTTGTCTGTGTTTTCACTGCCCAGTCCTGCTTCTTCCCTCAGACGTGTCCAAGAGCTGCCAGAGAGAAGAAGCATCAGCGTAAAAGCTTCTTGCATGATGGCACTACTTACATACTACATACAGTATATACCTGTTTCTAAAAAGAAAACTTACAATATCTGCAATCACACAGATGCAATCTCTTTCCATTAAATAGGAAGCATAGAGTGTATACTATGCTTTTCTTTTATAACCCAACTAAATGTTTCTGTGTCATTCCAAATGGTACTAAGTCTATGAAATCCTATACCATGTATTGAAGATGGGCTCTATATCTGCACAATGTGACTGGAGTTGAAAAACATGTATGGTGTGACTGGAGTGTTGGTCTGGAGGTGAATGTAGTGGCAGTCAGAATAAGAGGGATCACCTACGTGAGTGTCTGTGTGTCCACAGCACTTGCAGCCAGTGAACTTTACCCGTGTGTTGTGCTGTTCACAAAGAAGCAAGCCTCCCCTGACGGATGATCAAATAGAATGCTGTGTTATTCTGGCGCAAAAACATTCCATGGTCTTTTTCGGCACTTACACACATTAAATAAGCCATGGAGACAGTTTTTTTCATGTAACAACTATTAACAGAGAAATCCCAGAGACTCGCTAACAGCCTGACGTGGCTAACATTGAACATTAGTAAACCTGGAGTTTATTAAATAGTGTTTTAAAGACTCTCCAACTGGCCCCTGTATCAGCTCCTCTCATAGTAAAGTCCATTCAAGTCAATTACCAAAGTCAATCCAAAAGGAAGGAGCCCATTGGTGCTTAATTTCTCTGCTACTGCAGAGGTTTGATGTTATTTTCAGCAGTATTAGTGGTTAAAAAAGATGTTTTAATGCCTTCCCCGTACTGCCCTTAGCTAATCAGTGTTAGCCGTGTCCAACTGTTAGTGGCTGTTACCTACTATCCGGTATATCTCCGTAAATAGTTTATACTCGGAAAAAAAACTGTCTCGATGGCTTATTTGATGAATGTAACTGTAAATGTAACACTTTAAAGGAGTTAAAGCTCCTAGAAAAACTACTGTAAACTCCTGTTGACCGTGTCTTTCATGAAAACAAAATGCTTCTCCTCTTTGTGCTGAGCATAAAATATGAGATATTGTCAGCGCTCATTTGGAACTTAGCAAGGCTCAGTGATTAGAGATTAAAGTACCATGCTGGAGATTTTGCATGTTTTAGCACACCAAGCCCATTAACTACATGTCGTTTATACTGCTTAGTGTTTTCTGAAATGTTAATCTCTATAGGTATCTATCTTGGGAACCAGATGAATGTTTCTTTTGCTCTGGCAGGTACGTCCGGTTTAACATTCAGACAGATTTCCAGCAGCTTGAGATCTGACAAACTAGTCTGCACTGATCAAATATAAATAAAGATTCTGTTACTGTGTTGCCTATTTCCTGTCTCAAATGTTTTCAGAAACACTTTTTAGTGTAATGTTTAGCTGTCATTTGAGAAAGTTTGTGAGCTGACCAAGCAATGTCCACAACTCACTTTGCTGTGATTGGTTCTAGATTTACTGTATCTATTTGCATCCGGGGCCTTGGAAATTGAAAATTAACTGAAAAGTCCCAGACTAATACACATTTGCAAAGAAAAGATACCTGAATCTGTAGGCAACAGACAGGATTTTGGTATCTGAAGCGCTCTTGTTTCATTTGTAGTCCTAGAGTGAAGCAAAGGAGGGTTGGATGTATGCTGGTCACGTCTAGAGTGCTCCGCAAGTCTCCGTGGATACAACCTAATGTTTACCGCCGCACAGTGTGACGTCAAACAATGTCAACTAGAAATTTAGGTTTTCCTCAGTTTTCCTGTCCACACATGACCGCTGAAACCAGACTTTTGGAATAAGTATGTTACTCTTGTTACACAAAACTCCGGTTTCAGGAGCCTACAGTTGTGATGACGTGTGGATAAAAGGATAAACCGTGCAGAGAAACACAGGCTTTCAAAAACACCCGCGTTCGAGTGGACAGCCCCTTAATCATCCGTCAGACTGTTAGCCAATGGGTTCCAAGATTACTTAAACGCAGGATGTCAGGTTTCCTACTGTCAAGACGAGCATTGGTTTCAGTTCATTTCAGTATACTGTGAATATCAATGTGCATATTTGGTCTATTTGTTCGATGTTTTGGGAAATGCACTCACATTATCCTGTTTATGACATCCACATTAAACTGTTTGATGTTCCAATAACGACGCTCTTCAGTTCAATGCTTTTCAGCATCAAATTTTGATTTTCATAGTGCAGTGAAATGAAACCAACAAGACAGGAACAACAATCCTGTATCTGAAAACAGTCAGCAGACATATAAAGTATTAATGTAATTAATGGGCTGAAGCAGGCAGAACCACAAGTATGGTCCTGAACAGCACTGAGCCAGTCACAGTTAGGAGTTTGATTCCAAATTCTAATTGATATTAAAAGGAAAGAGCCAACAACACAAAGGGAAATCATTTTAAAGACCGATCTTACAGGCATTGGCTGATAATCACCCCTTTCAAGTATAAATTCTTTCACTGTAAACCCAATTGTCACCAGATCATTTCCCCAAATAATAGCTTACCGTCATTAGGTATTGTTCAAGGCCTTGCCAAATATCTGCCACACAGAGAAGTCATGGTATGGCCTACTTCCTGTTTGAGGTGGGCACTGTTAAATATGAGTGTTAAAAATGATATGAAATGCTCTAAAATTTATAATTTACTTTTATGTTTTTTTTTCTTCCTGAGAATGTATTCTATTGTGAATGGGTGGGTGCATGTGCTGTGTGTGCGTGTGTGTGTGTGTATGAGAGAGAGTGAGAGATTCTAAGAATGAATGTGTGTGCAGTGTGAGTGTTTCTGTGTGCATCTTTGTGTTTGAACAGTGAGTTTTTGTGCTGGGCGCCTGTGATAGAGAAAGAGACTGTGTGTTTGTACTTTAGTCCAATTTGTAGAGGAATAATTTTAACGTTTGTGTTAGTCGGTTGTACCCAAAGAGAGAAACTGTAACGCAGTGTTGTGCCATTGTTTGGTCCATGAAACTCCAGTACTGAACAAATTAAATAAAACAGTAGCAGAAAACAGACTTGGGCTGTCTCTTTTGTGTTCATGGAGAATGGTGAAACAGACACAGAGGAGCCCTTGGAGCTGCTCCTACGTATCTGCTCATTATATCTCCTATCTTTCCTTAGATGTGGCTCTATGTGCCGTTACACACAACCAGCCTGAAGTGCGCTTCCGGAAAATTTAGCTGTCGCTGCTAATATTGCTCTTATCTTTAAGTGACACAATCTGTACAGCAGATCTGGATGCTACATCAGAAACACTAATCATCATCCACACTGGGATGATTTTTTTTTCCATTCACATTCTCTTTCTTTGTCTTAGAAGGAAAGGGGAAGTGAGATAACCCGTTCGAACCACTCTGCTGCGGGGACTCTTCCTGTGCATGTTCACCTACTTAGGTAATCTGACATTCACTAGTTTCCAGAGCCTGAATTCACAAAACATTTGATCTCACCACCGGGAGACTTCTGAACAGCACTAAAAGTTCCTCTCTAAGAGTGTCCTGCCAACAAATGTATGTTCTGTCCTACCTCTAGTGCTATCTGAATGGTAACTGACCCTTTAATATAGTCCAAATGTTTTGTTTGAGCCGGGATCAGGGCCGATTCATCAAAGATTTGATCTCACTAAAGGTTCCTCTCTAAGAGTGTCCTCTGAAAAGCTCTTCAAAAACCTGCCTTACCAAGGAACAGGGAGAAGTGTTGAGCTAAAAGAAAGAGTGGGGTTGACCCTGCCAATGCACAATATTTACAATTAAATATTTTTTATTGAGCAGTGAACAGATAATATTGATCAGCAGAATGGACAGATTTCATTTTGATCCTTAACTGAAACAGTACCTGCAGCCTGAAACACCTCCATTCCTGTCAGAATGCTACTCTTGCCTGTCTTCAAAAATTAAGAGCCCTGATTTTAATATCGAACTAATCAGTGCAGAGAACTTGGGCAACATTCTGTACAACTGATCCCTAGAGCCAGGAACAACTTGATCAGTTCTCCAGTATTAGTACTACAGCCCTTTCAGAGAGGCTGAGGGAACACAGAGAGATTGAGTGGAGTGACTGAGAAGGAATGAACAGAGAAGTTGACCCTGGAGCAGATTAGGACTGTACTCTAATAAAGACATTTATAGTCGACTAGATAATGTTGACTAAATATTAGTTATGGACAGAGCTGTAAAACTGAGTTTCTTCACAAAGAAACATGCAAAAGCGTCACGTTACATATTGTGTTTAACAAAGATGGGCTCATAAGTTTCTTGGAAATAAGTCATCCAACAAGATGAAAGAAGCGTAGAAAAGACTCACGTTCAGAAGGTTAAGTACACATGCACTAAGATGTTTATAACCAACTTTTTATTTTACCTGAGTTCTTTAAAGGCTCATTATATTTTACTTTGCTTTTATCTAAAAGTATTCCAGTAATCTTTCCATCCCTGCTGAAAAGTAGCGATCTACTGCTAGTAACATTAGCATTGTAGCTACAGTAACGTGGTAGCGTTCAGTGCAACATTAACACAGGCAAATCCTGCACCAACTAACTAAGCATACTCTGGATGTCAATGTTGATATCAGTTAAATGTGTGTGGAACTCTGAGACCAGGATGTGGTCTCGGGGGGGGTACACCCTGGACAGGACGCCAGTCTATCACAAGGCACATAGAAACAAACAGAGACAGGCAACACCTTTATTTGGTTTGATCAAAGTTTGGGTTGGAGTGGGATTTCATTGTGCCTGTGTGTTTTCATATCACTGCTTCCTTACATGACACACTCTAAAATACAGCCCGCGACTTAGAGCGTAATTTCTGCTCATTTTTCACATTGGTTGCCCCTTATTTCACACAAGTATTGAATAACTTCCGTACAATTAGGTGCTACTTTGCCCGGATTTACAGTGTAACTCCTGGTCTCTAGATAACTAGACACAGCCTAGTTGTACTGTAAAACGCAGGGAAATTAGTGGGGGAAGTGAGCGAGAGTTACTCTGTACTTCTGTGGAAGTTGGTGTTGTAAGGTAACAGGAGTTACGTGCTAAGACGCAGCCTAGTTACGCTGTAAATACACGGGGGAAAGGGGGGAAGTGAGCGGGAGTTACTCAGTACTTGTGAAGAATAAGAGGCAACCTACGCAGAAAGTGAGTGGTAGGTACCCTCTAATTCATGGGCCGTATTATGTAGTGTTACCACACACTCCTCCCTGTCATTCAGCTGTCTACACAAGAAGAGAAAGTTTGCTCCAAGAAACATGCCTCCTCAAACTTGTGATGCATCCATGTCATCTTGCTCCTTCATGTTCTTCTTCTGTTCTACAATTACAGAATAAATGAACCCAAATGTAAATGGCATATAACTCTATCTGACAGTGGCAGTCCCCCTTTACTGATTGAGTTCACAGCTTGTTTAGAATATTACTGTACGTCCCCAGCTGCTTTGCTGTTGGTCATTAATCAAATTTGACAGGCAGATCTGATATTTCTTTCATGTTCTTTCTAGAACGTCCAATCATCAGCCAACATCTGCACGCAAATGCAACTGTGCCAGATGCTGAGATTACTCTGCCTTTGCTATCTTGTTGCTTTCCTTCCATCAGTCGCTCTGCTCAAAGTTCACTGGATATGAAATGATAAAGACGCAACATGCGACAGAATCACAGTTTGGTTTAATTACCAGCTGACTCTGGTGCATATAGTACAGGGGAATACGATGTAACAAACCTGCAAGAATACTATTGTATTGTGTTTGTGATTCTATTACACATCTTACACAATGTATTCTGACACATCTGATCTGCCCCATTTATTAGTGCAGACATACATACATAGTAGTGTTTTCATCAGTCATATTGAACAATGGCATACAGTACTTCCAATACACATGTAGTCAGTCTAGACTAGGTGTACATTTATCATTGGATGGTAGACTGGACAGGATGTTAAATCTATTGGATGATGGATCCAAGGGCAGAAGTCAGAGCTACAGTAACAGCCACACCAACAACTGCCCACACACCGAGACTGATGCTATGTCAGAGGGAAATGCAGGGAAATTTGCTGTCTGGGACTTCTCCAAACCATTTACATCTATTATTACGTTATATTTCACCAAAATGCCACAAACCACAAAGTTTACTTGTTTTGCTGGAATAATTCATCAATGGGCTCCTTCCTTTGCGATTGACTTTGGTAATCCACTTGAATGGACTTTTCTATGAGAGGAGCTGGTACAGGGGCCAGTAGGTAAGTCTTTAAAACACTCTTTTAATAAACTCTGGGTTCACTAACTACGTTGTTGGTGCTTTGTTTTCTGTGTAAGGACTCTTCTCATGCTGCTGCAGAGGTTTGCTGTTATTTTCAGCAGTATTAGTGGTTAAAAAAAGACGTTTGAATGCGTTCACTGTGCTGCCCCAAGCTAATCACTGTTAGCCATGTCTGGCTGTTAGCGACTCTCCCAGATTTCTCTGTTGATAGTTTATACACAAAAAAAATGTCTCAATGGCTTATTTAATGAGTGGAAGTGCTGAAAAAGACGATCTGGGCAGTTTTACGCATGGAAATTGAGCTGTTTTGGCTTTCTGACTTTCAAATGAATGTAAAGGGCTCTGCCTCCAACCCAGCTCTCTTTATAAATGCATACTGGCTGAGAAGAAATCCTGATCCCTTTCCAAAGTAATTCCAGTAGCAGATCTAATATGAAAAATATGAGAGCTAATATGAGGCTTCAACAGCATTGAGAGAACTGCTTCAATTACTGCCTTGAGAAATGTGAATCTCAACTGAAGAGTATCCGTCCACAACCTCTAGAAAACGTAAAGCTATTTTCTGCTGAACATCATGGAGCATTTAGGAGCTTAACGTTCAGACTTCCCTCAGGAGTTGGTAGAGACCAAACTACTCAGATCAAAGAGAGTGAACTTGGAAATGTTCTTGATCAGCATGATGAGGAATATTGGCACTGAACAAATAAGTAAAATATTAACTGACAGTGTTTTTCATTTGTTATCCAGGACGTATCTCATCTCATCTCATCTCATCTTCATCCGCTTATCCGGGGTCGGGTCGCGGGGGCAGCAGCTTTAGCAGGGGACCCCAAACTTCCCTTTCCCGGGCCACATTAACCAGCTCTAACTGGGGGATCCCGAGGCGTTCCCAGGCCAGTGTGGAGATATAATCTCTCCACCTAGTCCTGGGTCTTCCCCGAGGCCTCCTCCCAGCTGGACGTGCCTGGAACACCTCCCTAGGGAGGCGCCCAGGGGGCATCCTTACTAGATGCCCGACCCACCTCAACTGGCTCCTTTCAACGCTAAGGAGCAGCGGCTCTACTCCGAGTTCCTCACGGATGGCTGAACTTCTCACCCTATCTCTAAGAGAGACTCCAGCCACCCTCCTGAGAAAACCCATTTCGGCCGCTTGTACTCGCGACCTCGTTCTTTCGGTCATGACCCAACTTTCATGACCATAGGTGAGGGTAGGAACGAAGATTGACCGGTAGATCGAGAGCTTTGCCTTCCGGCTCAGCTCTCTTTTCGTCACAACGGTGCGGTAGAGCGACTGCAACACCGCCCCCGCTGCTCCGATTCATTCTCCGGCCAAACTCACGCTCCATCGTCCCCTCACTCGTGAACATGATCCCGAGGTACTTGAACTCCTTCACTTGGGGTAAGGACTCATTCCCTACCTGGAGTAAGCAATCCACCGGTTTCCTGCTAAGAGCCATGGCCTCAGATTTAGAGATGCTGATCCTCATCCCAGCCGTTTCACACTCGGCTGCGAACCGATCCAGTGAGTGCTGAAGGTCACTGACCGACGATGCCATCAGGACCACATCATCTGCGAAAAGCAGAGACGAGATCCTCAGCCCACCTAACTGCAACCCCTCCCCACCACGACTACGCCTTGAAATCCTGTCCATGAAAATCACGAACAGGATTGGTGACAAAGCGCACCCCTGGCGGAGGCCAACCCCCACCGGAAACGAATCCGACTTACTCCCGAGGATCCGGACACAGCTCTCACTTTGGGTGTACAGAGATTGGATGGCCCACAGAAGTGACCCCCTCACCCCATACTCCCGCAGCACCTCCCACAGTATCTCCCTAGGAACCCGGTCATATGCCTTCTCCAGATCCACAAAACACATGTAGACTGGATGAGCATACTCCCAGGCCCCCTCCAGGATCCTTGCGAGAATGAAGAGCTGGTCCGTTGTTCCACGTCCAGGACGGAATCCACATTGTTCCTCTTCAATCTGAGGTTCGACTATAGGACGAACCCTCCTTTCCAGCACCTTGGAGTAGACTTTACCAGGGAGGCTGAGTAGTGTGATACCCCTGTAATTGGCACACACCCTCTGGTCCCCCTTTTTAAAAAGAGGAACCACCACCCCGGTCTGCCACTCCCTTGGCACTGTCCCAGACTTCCACGCAATGTTGAAGAGGCGTGTCAACCAAGACAGCCCCTCCCAACCCAAAGTTTTCAGCATTTCTGGACGAATCTCATCAACCCCTGGGGCTTTGCCACTGTGGAGTTGTTTGACTACCTCAGTGACTTCCGCCAGGGATATTGACAATGATTCCCCATCAGCCTCCAGCTCTGCCTCTACAAAAGAGGGCGTGTTAGTCGGATTAAGGAGTTCCTCAAAGTGCTCCTTCCACCGCCCGATCACCTCATCGGCTGAGGTCACCAGCGTCCCGTCTTTACTGTAAACAGCTTGGACGGTTCCCCGTTTCCCCCTCCTGAGATGTCGAATGGTTTTCCAGAAGCACCTTGGTGCCGCCCGAAAGTCCTTCTCCATGGCTTCTCCGAACTCCTCCCACACCCGCTGCTTTGCCTCTGACACAGCAGAGGCTGCAGCCCTTCTGGCCTGTCGGTACCTTGCAACTGCCTCCGGAGTCTTCCGGGATAGCATATCCCGGAAGGCCTCCTTCTTCAGTCGGACAGCTTCCCTAACCACCGGTGTCCACCACGGTGTTCGAGGGTTACCGCCCCTTGAGGCACCTAAGACCTTGAGGCCACAGCTCACCGCTGCAGCTTCAGCAATGGAAGCTTTGAACATTGCCCACTCCGGTTCAATGCCCCTAACCTCCACAGGGATGCCAGAAAAGCTCCGCCGGAGGTGTGAGTTGAAGATCTCTCGGACAGGGGCCTCCTCCAGACGTTCCCAGTTCACCCGCACTACTCGTTTGGGTTTACCTGGTCTGTTCAGAATCTTCCCCCATCCTCTGATCCAACTCATCACCAGATGGTGATCAGTTGACAGCTCTGCCCCTCTCTTCACCCGAGTGTCCAAAACATGCGGCCTCAGATCAAATGATACGATCACAAAATCGATCATCGACCTTTGGCCTAGGGTGCTCTGGTACCACGTACACTTATGAGCATCCTTATGTTCGAACATGGTGTTAGTTATAGATAATCCGTGACTAGCACAGAAGTCTAATAACTGACGACCACTCGGATTTAGATCAGGGAGACCGTTCCTCCCAATCACGCCTCTCCAGGTGTCTCCATCATTGCCCACGTGGGCGTTGAAGTCTCCCAGCAGAACTAATGAGTCCCCTACTGGAGCCCCATGTAGGACTCCATTCAGGGTCTCCAAGAAGGCCGAATACTCTGAACTGCTGTTTGGTGCATATGCACAAACAACAGTCAGAGTTTTCCCCCCTACCACCCGCAGGCGTAAGGAGGCGACCCTCTCGTCCACCGGGGTGAACTCCAACACCGCGGCGCTCAGCCGGGGGTTTGTGAGTATCCCCACACCCGCCCGGCGCCTCACACCCTGGGCAACTCCAGAGAAAAATAGTGTCCAACCCCTATCCAGGAGAACGGTTCCAGAACCGAGACTGTGTGTGGAGGTAAGCCCCACCAGATCTAACTGGTAGTGCTCCACCTCCCGCACAAGCTCCGGCTCCTTCCCCGACAGAGAGGTGACATTCCACGTCCCAAGAGCCAGCTTCTGCTGCCCGTGTCTGGTCCGTCGAGGCCCCTCACCTTCACTGCCACCCGTGCAGCAGCGCACCCGACCTAGGTGGTTCCTCCTGCGAGTGGTGGGCCCACAGGATGGAGAGGAGGGAGGTGCCACGTCACTTTTTCGGGCTGTGCCCGGCCGGGCTCCGTGGCAAACCCGGCCACCAGGCGCTCGCCTGGTGGAAGCCCGGGGCCCCCGTCTGGAGCCAGGCCCAGACGGGGGCCCCGGGCTTCCTCCGGGCAGGGTCTCTCTTCCTCTTTGTTGTTTGTCCATTGAGTCTTTGTGAACCATTCTTAGTCCGGCCCCTCGCCTGAGACCACTTTGCCATGGGAGACCCTACCAGGAGCATTAAGCTCCAGACAACACAGCCCTCAGGTTCACAGGGACACACAAACCTCTCCACCACGATAAGGTGATGGTTCCCGGAGAGGACGTATCCATACGTCCAGGACGTATCTGCTTCTGCAATATAAAATTTGTCCATAGCATCTAAAACACGATGATACGTTTTATAATGGCTGCACCTGCGATGTCTATGAGCCCATGAATAAAACCTGTAAATTAATTTGGAATCGAGGTGGTTTCCTCGTGTCTGAATGAATAATTTTGTCTCTCAGATGTTTCAAACTGATCACTGGAGGAATTGAGCTGACATCATTCATAGATGGGACTCTCCAACGACATGATAATGCTATTGACTTTAAAGAATGTGGCTGAATATTTAGGTCTTGTAGAAATAAACTTTTGGTATTAACATTTTATACCTTACCATCCCAGCAGCTAGAGTTCAGTAGACTCTAATTCTTTGACAGATTGACCATATCGCCAGCAGATGGCGGACTCACTCCAACCTGAGAACCTGGAAGCTTCCACACTAACTTGGGTGGTTGTGGATGAATACATGTGCTTGAGCTCCAGATTGTGGTCTATTAGTTAAGCTCATCACCAGCCTAAATCCCTGTCCAATTACCAGTGGATGAAGAGGAGCAGAGGTGGTGTTACACTGCAATGCTGAAATTTGACTGATTATCCCTTACAACCATGTGGGAAGTGAATTTCTTTCTTTCATTTCAGCACAGATGTAAAGATTAAACAGGCTGGAGCTTATCGAGATGAATGCATTGATCTGTTTAGGGGACGCCATGTCCTGATCGACAATGATACACAACAATACAGAAGGACTTATTGTTCTTTTTACTACACTGATTTCACACGTGTTACTTTTTCACATCCAGATTTTACGTTATAAAACATATTGTGTCTAGTTAGGGCCCCTTGTCACCGAGTCTGATGTCTTTGGGTTGTTAGTAGTTCCACCAGTGAGACATTCCCAGCTTAACTCCTCACATGGTTTTATTTCAGTAACAGTATAATTCTAGAAATCATCTCACGATCCCACAGATTTATCATATGATCTTTGGAGGGGCCCGACCCCTATATTAGGAAACACTGCTTCAACAGGAAAATGCTGCTGACACACTGATGCATCAGTTACAGTTTAATAATCCATCCATCCATTGATCTTCAACCTCTTGTCCCTATCGGGGTCGTGGGGGTCTGGAGCCAATCCCAGCTGAATGTGGGTGTGAGGCGGGGTCCACCCTGGACAGGACAGCAGTCTATCACAGGGCACATAGAGACAAACAGAGACAGACAACCATTCACACTCACATTCACACCTATGGGCAATTTAGAGTCATCAATGAACCTAACACCTGCATGTCTTTGGACTGTGGGAGGAAGCCGGAGAAAACCCAGGCAGACCCGGGGAGAACATGCAAACTCCACACAGAAGGACCCCAGACGGGATTTGAACCAGGAACCCTCTTGCTGTGAGGAGACAGTGCACACACACCGCCGTGCCGCCCCCAGTTTAATAATGTAATAATATCAATCACAGCATTTTTCTGCAGAACAAGTACTTTTGATAGGTTCACTTTGCTGAAAACTTTCTTTGAATGCATTATTGTAATGGGGTGTTTTTACATTCATGTACTGGTAGTCTGCTTTTGCTTACGTAAGTAAAGGACCTGGATACTTCTTCCACCACCGATAGAGAGGTGTCTCCCTACAATATAAGAAGTCAGCATCTCTGGTACACAAAAGTTCAGGAGCACTCAGGAACACCAATAGCAGCACTTTATGAATGAGGTTAACCTGCAAAATCCTACAACAGGAAAAGATGGAGAATGAAGAAGCAGGTGGCCCTTGATGAGTCTCTCTCCTTTTGCCCCCCTTTTACATCCGTATGTGACATACTGGCTCCCGTGTAAAAATATATAAGTTGCTATTGCACATTCAGAGCAGCTACTCTGAAAGTCGCTTACGGTAGGAGGTTGGAGTAGATGGTTTGGACAAACACAGTCCGGACTTTCACCCATGAGACCACAGTTCATGTCCCGTCCCATGTCAAAGTGAAACTTAATTAGTGTACATAACAGATGTAGGCTAATTATTTAAACCAGAACTACGATCTTTTCCTAAACCTAACCATGTTGTTTTTATGTCTAAACCTAGTATGTAACAAGTAGGGCATGAGACTGGGTTGCAGTGGTTCAGAAATGTTAATATTCAACATCTGTGGTTTGCAGAAATGTACAATACTAACATTTTATTCTAGGGTTGTGTCTCATAATGGTCCTGTTTGCCCTTTAAAGGGGAATTTTGGTATTTTTCAACCTGGACTATAATGTAATCAACCTGTTCACCGACAATTTATATCAACGAAAAGTGTTCGTTTTTACACTGACAGGCTCAGATTATCAGAAGTTTCTGACTGGAATATGGAAAGTTTGAGAAGTCCTGTTCTGAAATCTTGTGAGATGTTGCCTAAAGACCCCAGAGTGTGACTTTAAAGAGGGAGAGCATTGTGAAGCACGGGCTCATCCCTATGTGCCGCTTTTTCCCCAAAAGGGTCCTTTGTTCCCCGGTCGCATAAGTCTCTGCCTCCGCTGATTTAATTCAGCATTTTGTTAGGGTAAGGGTTTACGGTTGGGGTCAGAGTTAGGGGGCAGTGTTAGGGTCTACATAAGCATATTTGCCAGGGATTTTGGCACTGATTGAGGAAAAAAAAACTGGTCAGGGAACATAGGACCCTTTCTGTGAAAAGCAGGGAACATCAGACCTTTTTTCCCCAGTCACATACAAAGCGGGGAACATAGGGCCTGGGGAACATAGGGCCTGGGGAACATAAGGCCTGGGGATATAGGTACGCTCCTGTGTAGCACAGCTGTGTTATCTCAACCATTGTTAATCAAAACATTTTTTTTCACATTTCTGAATGGTCAGTCTGTATGACAGGGACACATCTGACAGATAAAGAGAAGGAGACATCCTACCAAAGCACAAAATCTTGTTAAAAAATGGAGACACTTGCTGCAGACAGAGCTGATGTAGGCTAATGCTATTAGCTAAAGTTATTGTGTTCACCTGCATCAGCAGCTATACAGCAAAACACAGCAGGAGAACAGGAACCTCTCCATCTTTCCATAATCCAGTCAGACACATGTGATAAGAATCTGAGCCTAAAAACGAATATTTGTGGTACACTGTAGGTGTGCAGGTGCCCTGTTTGATTGTGTGCAGGTGCCCTGTTTGATTACATTGTAGCTTGGTTCACAGCAGCCAGGCTGCAGCGCTAACGTTCAATACAGGACACATTTCAAAAACAGTTGTTGTCATTTGTCACTTACACAGAAATACATGAAGAAATAGGGTGAAAAATACCAAAGCTCCCTTTGTTTTTCCATATATACAGTATATTGTGAGAATTGAGAGAGGGGCAGAAGCACCAATATAAATGATTCATGTCTCTAGAAAATAAGAGAAAAAAGTCGACACCTTGACTTGATATCATAGCAACAATGTAGGACAGCTGTATAATGATTAAAATAATTATAATTAAAAAGGCAGTCCACAGCAACAACTCTGAAAATAAATGAATTATTGAAAGATTTTTAAGTTTTAAACATCCCCTCACTGTAGCTCCTCATATATGTATAGGTGTGGAAAAAATGATGATTTCTCAGTATTCTCTCATATTATAATAAAGTAAACAACTCTTTCCATTTTGTTGTAATTGATCCTTCTGCTTATGGTACTTTGAAGATTGAGGTTCTAAAATCAGTTTATTAAATATGATGCAATGTCTTTATTTTATACCAACAGTGTGTAAAGTACGCATACACAGTAATGCACCAATAAAAATATTTTAATTTATCACTGACATTGAGAACTTTTGCAAACTAATGTTTGACAAATCTACTCCTGCCTCCACATCCATCTCTGCTCCTCCACCTAAACACAAATGAACGCAGTTTCTTACACAGACGCTGATGAAAAAAAGGCTTTAAAAAAAAAGGGCTTCATATTTTCATATTCATCCATATCAATAAATCATACAGAAAGTAGTCCCCTACACTGGAGGAAAAGGGAGATGGAGAGTAGACATTACATGAACCTTAAAGACCCTTAAAATTATGATTTACTAATATAACAGTTAAAATGATGATTTACTAATATAACAGTTCAGTCAAATGATGATTTACTAATATAACAGTTCAGTAAAATGATGATTTACTAATATAACAGTTAAAATGATGATTTACTAAAATAACAGTTAAAATGATGATTTACTAATATAACAGTTAAAATGATGATTTACTAATATAACAGTTCAGTAAAATGATGATTTACTAATATAACAGTTCTGTAAAATGATGATTTACTAAAATAACAGTTAAAATGATGATTTACTAATACAACAGTTCTGTAAAATGATCATTTACTAATACAACAGTTCAGTAAATGATGATTTACTAATATAACAGTTCAGTAAAATGATGATTTACTAATATAACAGTTCAGTAAATGATGATTTACTAATATAACAGTTCAGTAAATTATGATTTACTAATATAACAATTTAGTAAGAAGTGACACACTCTTTTGGCTGTTAAGGACAAATAAACAAGACTTATGGTGGCATATTGGTGGATTAAGGTGGTCAGGGGCCCCTAGACCCCTGTCCAACCCAGCCTTAAACTAAACGTGTTTTTGAAATTATTCTTGGAGGGCTTTGAAACTGCTTTTAAATCTTCATGTTGGACGACAATGAGCAGAAAACAGTGCGTTTTTACAGTCCCATATTTATTAGGGGTGGTGGGGGAAAAATGGAATCCTGACCTCAGTATTTATTCAGTACTGGACGCGGCCCTGGTGGCCCCCAGGGAGCCTAAACCTGCCCCGATCTCTGTCGCTGCGAGACCGGGAATGAGATCCTGTGGAGCCGCGAAGCAGCTCTCAGTCCTCTCTCTCTCTCTCTCTCTCTCTCTCTCTCTCTCTCTCTCTCTCTCTCTCTCTCTCTCTCTCTCTCTCTCTCTCTCTCTCTCTCTCTCTCTCTCTTTTTCTCTCTCTCTCTTTTTCTCTCTCTCTCTCTCTCTTCTCCTCCGCTACTCCTCATTGTACATCAGCTCACTGAGAGAGAGAGAGAGAGAGAGAGAGAGAGAGAGAGAGAGAGAGAGAGAGAGAGAGAAGAGAGAGAGAGAGACACACTCCACCGGTGCACCACGGGGGAACGCATTCAAACTGACCAGCGCGTCTCTCTCAGCGCACCGTCCTCTCTCCACATCCATCCCGGAGCAGCCTCGCTGAAGCGGACCACAGGAAGCCGGTAGGTTGATTCCTTTTCATCATCTTCCAGGTGCATTTACGCAGAGGTGTTTTTTTTTTTTTTTAATGCATCCTGAGCAGAGATTTGCGTCTGCGTCTTCCCGGGTTAATCTCCGCTCGGGACCCTCATCCGAGCGTGATTCCCCCCTCACATGTGAGGGGAATTCTGCGGTCTCCCTGTAACCTGGATCAGAATAAAGACATGCATTCATGTTCCATGATATAAGGCTTTGCAGCAGGGCTCACCGGAACGCTTTCATGTCAGATCAGATTTCAGTAGCAGGACAGAGTCTCCGGCTGGAGAGGCTTACTGTGAGAGCTCCCGAACAGCCCGCAGGTCTCAGTCACAGCCGGCGCAGCCTGTGGAAGCAAAGTTTGAGTCTAGTTTATCAGAGAGGATAAAGGAGGCTGCAGGAGGAAAATTTCTCCAAAACCATGCACGGAGCTGACTCAAAGAAAACAGGGAAGACGCAGCTGGAAGGATTTGAATGTCTTATTTGAATTTAAGTTGGCACAATTGAAACAAATAGTGTTTGAGAAATGTGAATGTGAATTGACTGAAAGGACCGTTATTTAGAATACAAAGAATCATCTTGAGATTGGGTCTCATCTGTCACACAGCTAGCACCGTTAAGGGTATGGCACACATCTCATCTAGTTCTGTACTCCAAAAAAGGGATATTCTAGAAAATAAAAAATACATAAATAATAAATGAATAGAGTGTAAGTGAGTGCCCACCTTCTCATAAAAACAGGTACTTTTGGCTGTAATCGGGCGTCATATATTCCATCATATAGACATGTTTTACTTTCTGTGATCATGGGAGGGTAATGCTTCATCCAAATTCATAGTAGTCATTTTTCTTGCAATCATCAACAAAAAATGTAAAATATAACATTGTTCTGTGGGTGATAGGAAAGTCCACATAGGTCCACTGCCAAAACTTTTTCCACTTCTTCTTTGACATCTTTCCAAAATATTTGTATTTCAAATATAAGAATACTTTGTCGTCCCCTTTGTTGCTGGGATTGGTCTTGGAAACAAAAGTTGTTAGTGGTGTCCTGAAGAATCTAATTTTGACCTTGGGCCGTTAGTTTCAAAAGTGAACACACAGAGATAAAAGTCTTATTATTATATTATTCTCTCATATTTTTTCCACCTTGGTTGAATCTGTCCCTGTATTTTTTATCTAGATGGAATTTTACCTGAACGCAACATATTTCAGAGACGGCTCCAAATCAGACCAACATACTGTAAACTTCATAAGACTGATACCGTAATACAGCATCACACTCAGAGGCACTTTCATTTCCTGTGTGTGTTCATATGTAGAGGGAAACAAGCAAGAATATTACCACACGGTCTAATGTGATGGCTGCTTGTTAAATATGAGAATGTGCCCAGGAGAAGAGAGCGTCAATCTGTTTCTGCATGTATCAACCTCCCTCTGAATCTCCTCTCTTATGAGTGGATTGCTGATTAAGTAGGGACCCACAGGATTCAGGGGCCCCTGAACCGGAGCCTCACTGAGACTTCACCGTCATCTCTGGCTGCAGAGAAAAGCAGAGCTCTGAAAATTCCCTCTGAAACATTACTGTCCATTAGGTCTGTGGTGCCTTCACCAACAGTTCATGTTTTGTAGCAGTGAAAGTGTGTGTCACTGAAAAAAGTATAACCCTGCTCACACTAAAAAAAAAAGATGTCCAGATACCACATCTAAAGTATTTGACTTCACAGAATCTAAACTGAGTAACGTCTCTGACCTGATTATTTGATGTTGATGGAAACAATAACACTGCACTTGACTCAACCTTAATTCTTTGCCTTGGTCCAAATTATTTTCTTAACATTTCAGTGATTGAACCAAACTAATACATTTAAATTTTCACAATTCATTTGACTTCATGAAGAATTTTTTTTTTAGAGAAATCAAAAACTTTATTTTGGGTCCTCTGGACGTATATTAAGTTCAGTATAAATTCAACTTGATGTCTCTAAATGAAGGAAGAATGAGTTTCACAATCAAATCAATACCTTTATTCTGATGTATCTGTCCTAATTAAAATAACGAGAAATCAGTTATTTGTTGTATTACTGCCATCCTGATCCTGAGTCGGTGTAAATCACATAGAAAAGATGTTTTTTCCTTCCAGTTAAAAAAATTCACCATATCAGTGATTTCCCTCAGAAATTGGTATTGGTAAAACGACCACAAAGAGAGACACAATGTCTACAAAGAGATAAAAAGAAATACGGAGAGAGGACAAAGATAAGCAAAACGAATGAGAAGCATAAAAAAGGGTCTGGTTCAGAGAGAGCAGACTGAGGGTTGGGGCAGATATGGAAGTGTCAGGAATGAGTGAGCCTGGATGAAAACCATGTCTGAAAGCGTTGGTGAGACGGTGACCAAACTCTGTCTGGGGATGGTGTTGTAGAGCAGTGGCTAAAACATTTTCAGGGGGGACCAAAGTGATCATGGGCCCCTAGGCTACTCTTTGTGTGGGCCCCCCTCTAAATCATCATACTTTTAACAGAAAAAATGTAGTGCCATGCTTGTGTAACAGGACTATTACATGGTCCACACACACACAGTGGGGCTGCACTAACATACACCATGAGACGGCCTTTACTATAAACATCAGTGCTACAGAAAAAGAAAGTGACATCTGAAGCTGGCAACAACTGTTTTTTTTTTTTTCTAAAGCAACAGGTAGATCATCTCTAGAAGAACAGAATGTCCTGTTTGTTGTCAATGTAGGGATTTCTTTAGTAGATCTTGGTGTTCTTTTAGCTATTGTGCTTTTTGTTTTTTGCACTCTGATATCATATTTTCATATCTCATTTTTACGGCTATGTAGTCCAGTGACAGTGACATATTGTTCACTGACCTTATGAAACTGGCGACAGATGTGGGCCACATCTACCCAATCAGATGCTTATTTTTGTAAGGTTTCTTAGGGCCAATAGGGGCAAGTTTCAAGTTAATTGATTAATAATCTGGCTAATCCGGGGCCTAAGGCTTCAGCCCAGGTCGGCCTTTGCATTAATCCACTCCTGGCGCTTGCAACTCTTTCCAGAGATTCATATGATATCTTACAGAAATAAAAACAGACGTCGGCCGCAAGATGGTGATGAACTGGAACAGGACCACAATGTATGCTTTTGGTGTCGGTTAGGGTTAGGCATCAAAACGACTCGGTTAGGTTAAATAAAATGTCATGGTTCGGCTTAGTACATCTGGCAGACGAACAGCAACAGGAAATGAACCCCACTAACCCGGGTGAAAGTCCCGTATTTTGGGCAACCACCACCCAACCTGGCTGGAGTGAAGTGGAGATTCACCGACCTATACTACATGCCCTGCTTTAAATACGTCATATACTCACAAAATAACAGTGCATTGCTCTCTTCAGTAACAAAAACGTGGAATACACACAAAGTAAATGCATGGAAAACACACAAATTACTGTGCAGTACTTTATGTTGTAATTTGTACGGAAAATGCATGAGAACTTACAGCCTGCACACCAGAGAGTCTCAAATATAAGTGCTGCACAGATCGCTGGTTCCATTCGGGACTTGGTTCCAAATACCTGGATTTGCTCAACCCTGAGGCTAATTAAGCTCTTATTGAATCTCTTCTGGCCCTTCTCTAATTAGCAATGAAGAAGACAGTCAGATCCAATCCTTCCATGATTGATAGACAAAGGTTTAGATTTCAATGGATTCTTAGTTATTTTAAACTTTTGTTGCACTTGTTGTAAGCTGCATACTCGGTTAGAAAGGTTTCAGCTTTAATAAAAGTTCATCAATTCCCAGTAATCATAGATGACTTTGTTGGTATAGATACTCAGGTAGAATTGTCTGAGTATGGGAGCCCTAAAGGGTCATACATTTCAGATATTTTATTTCCTCTGTTTTCCCGTGATAACGAGATCATTTTGATGCGTTTTTTCATGATAAGATCATTAATTTGAGATCTGGAGAAAACAAAATGATAGCCAAGTCTATTAAATCATTTTTTAAACAAACTTTATTGCCAACAATATTATAGAACAACAACATAAATACCAGTACAGGGAGGAGTTTTACAATGTGCACATTTGTATTTTTTGTTTTCTCCTTTACCAGGAAATTCCCATTGAGATTTCAAATCTCTTTTCCAATGGAGTCCTGGCCAAGACAGCAGCATAAACACACAAGTTTCACATTTCAAACAAAAACAACACACAACTAAACATGACACACAGCTAAACATGATAAATCAACAAAACTTAACAACATTAAAAATAGAAAAGCAGATCAGTGCTCAGAGACGCTACATATGCAAACTGTATTTAAAAAGTCCTTAATCCTGCTTTTGAAATGCTCCGTGCTGATGAAACGATCCTGTAGTTTATTCCAAGACAGGGGTGCTAAATATTTAAAAGCTCTTTCACCAAATATAGTGTTGGTTGGAGGAACATTGAACGTAATCAGGCTGCTGGAGCGGGTGGTGCAGGTTCTGGTGTTTCTGGGAGCCAGTAGAGAACACAGACAGGATGGAAGTTGGCGTAAAATAGCCTTATAAAGAAACACATAGCCTACCAATGCTCCATTCTACGGATGTGTAATGAAGATAGTCCAACTCTCTCATCCAGAGTACAATGGTGTGTTCGGAAACCAGAATCACAGATGAATGGTAAAGCAGCATGGTTCACAGGATCCAGCATTTTTAAAGAGGACGTATTTGCGTGCATGTACAAAATATCACCGTAGTCAATAACAGATAAAAGAACGACTTGGATGAGTTTTTTTCCTTGCACTAAAAGAAAAACAACATTTATTTATATACAAAAAACCCAACTTCACCCTGAGTTTGTTTTGTAAGGCACTCAGTATGGTATTTAAAAGACAGATTTCCCTGAAGGAAAAAGCCCAGATATTTACAGATTACAGTTCATAACAGTAACTAACCGACTGAAATCACCTGTCAGCGTTTTCCATAGTGTTCTTCAAGATATGAGAAGTCTTTACGAGGCATGACATGTCAGGTGTGATGGAAATCTCAGGCCTATCACGTTTCATTCAATATCTCCTTCAAATTAATTATCTTGTTATCACGGGAAAACGGAGGGAATGCACTTTATGTAATGTATGACCTGTTAGTGATTCCGTATCTGACAGATCTAAGGAACAGAACGTTTGTCTTTAGCAGAGTCATGAGTGAATAAAAGTAGGGTTGAGAGTGGACAAAGAGTGCTGTGAATAATTATGAGTTAAATGTCCTGTGTAGCCTACATAATCCAGAAAACTGCATTTGGGCCCAACGTGTTAAAATCTTGTAGCATCTGCTAATGCGTCTTTCTGTCTCACACTGGCAGTGTGAGGGGCTGTCACTGTCACACTCATGACAACAGAAACACATTTCAATATGCATGCAAGGCCCTGCATACACACCCACCTGTGTGTATGCACACAGAACACACACGTGTAATGTATGCGCTCCTGAAACACATCCACCTAGCATGCTGGGATTTGCCCGTGACAAACAACCGTGGTGTGAAGTGTGAAGTGTGTATCTGTCACGTCGGTGTGCTGTCAGCGTGTGAGGTTGCAGTGAATGAGGAATGGAGATGGCGCGGCGACATCACATGGCGGTCCAGGCAGAGTTGCCAATGTTGCCTGTCCCCAAATTATCACCTCCGTCTCCAGCATCCCCGTCATCTCAGCACCTCTCAGCAGCTCCGCTCTCTCACAGCGGTCGCCGGAGCCTCCCGAAATGAGCTGCACAGCCAAATCCATTCTTAATTGGGACACGCACCTGCGGGCCCCACGCACCAGGGACGGATTTGAAGGAGTTTATCAGTTCTTTGTATTATTATATACAGTATCTCTAGAGCTAAAAAATAAAAAGAACATGCTGTACAACAACAGCATATACAGGAAACAAGACATTTTTAAAAGACTACATTTGTGAATATATCATTCGAGTTTTGCCGCCTGATTGGGCTTTACATCTGTTTTTCATTTAGCTTCCTATTCAAGGGGAAGATGTTGTTCTCAGGCTGCTGGTGTGGCTCTGCTAGATTTACACATCAGATTTCACCTGAGATGTTCTATAGAAGCTGGAGGGGATGCAGAACCTGCCTGTAAGCTTTTACAACACTGCGGTTCTGTCAGTTAATAGAATGCATCAGCAACAAATGTTTGAGCATTCTAGTGTTTTTCACACCCCTCTTTAATCAAGGCTTCGCACGCCTTTTATACCCTGTGTCCTTCTCTATATTGCATGCATAATTGTTTTTCTCAGGGTGTTGCCGCTAATAAACTTCCATATGAGATAGGTCATCGTTTAATGATGTCTTACTGGTTTGATGGTTAAACGCTTTGATTTGATCAGTTTATTTTGACTTTGGCTGATTTGTATAGTTTATAACATAATATCCTGATACCCTGTATGATATTAATAAATTATCGATGCAGGCTGCTGCATTCGCCGACAGTTTTTCCCCAGACTGTGTTGCTGGAGACACGTTTTTTAAGTTCAATAATGGGCCTTTTTTTAATTGAGACTCGTAGTATTTGTTATCATCATTGTGTCATTTTTATGATGGAAATTGAGGGACCAAAAGTAGTATCGGCTCCAAACATCGGCTCAAGAAAATCGGCAGTCGGTCATTGCTAAGGCTGAGGAAAAAACACGGTAACAGCATCGGCCCTAAAGAATCAATATCGGTCCATCACTAATTGGTCCTAATACAAGTGTTAATGTTATTTTTATAGACACTATTTGTTGTAGTGAAAAAAGTTGTTAAATGAATAAACCTGTCAACCAAAAAAAAAAAAGTTGTTTCTAAACCATTCTCATTCCCTGCTCGCCCCTGCAGCGTCACTTTCTGATGCTCCGTGGATGCAGATAAATGTGAATTTAAATAAAAACTATTACGTAGGATCATGCATGCAAACTACATGGATAGGTTCAGGAAAAGACTGTGGTTTGGGTTAAAATAAGTCTGTTATATAATTCAGTTTTTCACGGGACAGGACACTGTCTGGTGTGTATCAACCCATCCATCCTCCCTCAGCAGAGTTTAGAGCTCGTTATATCCCGTCTCCTGGATTCTGGAGCACTTACTCTGAACGTGAATTATTAACGTCTATTTTGCGTTGGAGTCAGTTGAAATCCTGGTGCATCTCAGACGCTAAAGGGTGCCAAATACATTTCATATCAATGTTTCTGTGGCTCGGAGAAATAATCAATGCCAACATTTATTTTCGAGCGAACAGGCTAAATAAACAGCACCTCATAGTTTCCATTTATAGTTAAAAAGTGAGTGTATGTCTTTATGTTACCTTACAACCACAAGACTATGGTGGCCCTGAGAGTTTAATGATCTGCAAATTGCAAAAACAAGCAAATTTAGAAAACAATCAATTTGACAACACGTGCAGCATTTAGTCAGAGGCGTTTCCCTAAAAAGTGATGCACATGGCTGAAAATAACCTAGCATTCCCTTTACTTCTTATTACTGTTTCAATTAAAATAATCTGACCAAATACACACATTTAATAGTGAAACAGCAGCTTTATGTAGTTGGCTCTACAGTAGTTACATGAATGGTTAAATGTCCCCTGGAAACAGTTTCCATTGTGCTTTCTCTACAGCATTTGCAGCATTTTGTTTAAATGCTGCACATGTTTTGAATTTGGAGAAGATCTTTTAATTTCTTTATCTGCGTCTCTTTGATGGTAAACAGAAATATCATTGGTTTTGTACTGAAGGTTGGATAAAACAAGACATTGTGATGGGCATTTTTCACTGTTTTCTGACATTCTATAGCCCAAATGAGTGACTGATGATTGATGATGATTGATGTATAGGGTTTTCCTATACTGTATTTTTTTATACCTCCCTTGTGTTTTTGTAAGCTGCTGGAAACTTAATTTCCTGTGGGAGTTCATCCCAAAGGATCAATAAAGAGAAGAAGTCTAAGTCTAAGTCTAAGAATTGATAAAGAAAAATAGTAAAACAACACATTGATCATCATGAAAATAAATTAAACGTTATTTACCTCATTTTGTCAAAGAAACAATCCAATGCTAAATCACTGTTAGAAAAAATTAAAAAAGGACAAACATGGAGATAAAAATGGCAGCGTCAATGATTCTAAAAGTCAGAAGTTTTGGAATCTGTTCTCTCTAATATGTCTTGAATTAGTTGGGATTTTTGTGTCACCCTTAAATGGTCAGGAAATTGTGAAAATGCCCACCTTAAGTGGACAACAGTCCCACACCCCAACATATCAAAAAGTAAAAAATCTTCCGATTTCAGACGATGAAACCAGAAAAGGTTTGGCTGCATAAATGACTTCAAGTGCAAAATCAATTATTGCTGCCAACTCTTTGTTCATCAACTCATTCACCGCTCCCCTGAATCTCCATCTTCACCACACACTCTTCACAGCAGCTCTGCTCTGTTTTATTCCCCTCAGGTGCGCAGGAGCTGCAGAGAAGAAGAAAAGGATGAGGGAGGAGGTGATGTTCTCTCTCCAGCTCACTGTGACTGTTCGCTCAGCGAGGGTTTGAGCCTGTCAGTGCACCTCCCAGCAGCCTCTCCTCCAGCACTGACTATCTGCCCGCTATCCGAAAGCTAAAAACAATAAGCAGCAAGACTTCCCGACCCCACACCTCGCTCTCCTCCACCTGCTCTGATCCAGTCCCCAGTGTCATGGCCTTCACCCTGTCAGAGATAATGGCAGCGAGACGGCAGCAGTCACAGGCTCAGTCACAAGCCCAGCGAGGCAACAGGACAGCAGTGGAGGTGGACGAATATAGCACCAACCCCACTCAGGCCTTTACCTTCTACAACATCAACCAGGGACGCTTCCAGCCGCCACACGTCCACATGTGAGTAAAGGAAGCAGGCATGAAGAAATTAATATGCAGCACAGTTAATAACATAAAATAGCATACAGCTGTAAAGCATTAAGCATCATCTATTGTAGGTTACACACTGACTGTGGATAACTTTCATGGAACCACACTTCAAAAAAGCAGAACTACCCTTTTATAAAGTGCCTAATGCCTGCGTGCTAAGTAGAGAGGCGGAGTCAGGACGTTGTTAGCCTAGCTTAGCATAAAGACTAGGAGCAGGGGGAAAGCTAGCCCGACTCTTTCCAGTAAACAAAACTAAATGCCTAACATCAGCTAAAGCTCTCTAACTAATACATTTTACAGTATAAAGGGGCCTTAAAGTGTTCATGTGCAGAGTGAGACAGAATGACAGTAAAGTGTTTACCTTCATGTCAGAGTTTCATACTGCAGAGTGAGACAGAACGACAGTAAAGTGTTTACCTTCATGTCAGAGTTTTATACTGCAGAGTGAGACAGAACGACAGTAAAGTGTTTACCTTCATGTCAGAGTTTTAGACTGCAGAGTGAGACAGAACGACAGGAAAGTGTTTACCTTCATGTCAGAGTTTCATACTGCAGAGTGAGACAGAACGACAGTAAAGTGTTTACCTTCATGTCAGAGTTTCATACTGCAGAGTGAGACAGAATGACAGTAAAGTGTTTACCTTCATGTCAGAGTTTTATACTGCAGAGTGAGACAGAACGACAGTAAAGTGTTTACCTTCATGTCAGAGTTTTATACTGCAGAGTGAGACAGAATGACAGTAAAGTGGTTACCTTCATGTCAGAGTTTTAGACTGCAGAGTGAGACAGAATGACAGTAAAGTGTTTACCTTCATGTCAGAGTTTTATACTGCAGAGTGAGACAGAATGACAGTAAAGTGTTTATCTTCATGTCAGAGTTTTATACTGCAGAGTGAGACAGAATGACAGTAAAGTGTTTACCTTCATGTCAGAGTTTTAGACTGCAGAGTGAGACAGAATGACAGTAAAGTGTTTACCTTCATGTCAAAGTTTTATACTGCAGAGTGAGACAGAACGACAGTAAAGTGTTTACCTTCATGTCAGAGTTTTAGACTGCAGAGTGAGACAGAACGACAGTAAAGTGTTTACCTCCATGTCAGTTTTATACTGCAGAGTGAGACAGAACGACAGGAAAGTGTTTACCTCCATGTCAGAGTTTTATACTGCAGAGTGAGACAGAACGGCAGGAAAGTGTTTACCTTCATGTCAGAGTTTTATACTGCAGAGTGAGACAGAATGACAGTAAAGTGTTTACCTTCATGTCAGAGTTTTATACCGCAGAGTGAGACGGAATGACTGTAAAGTGTTTACCTTCATGTCAGAGTTTTAGACTGCAGAGAGAGACAGAATGACAGTAAAGTGTTTACCTTCATGTCAGAGTTTTAGACTGCAGAGAGAGACAGAATGACAGTAAAGTATTTACCTTCATGTCAGAGTTTTATACTGCAGAGTGAGACAGAAGTCGCCAAGTACACACCGTGAGACAGAAAAAGAGCTTTTAAAAATCAATTTTTGGAAGTTATGAATCTATTATGAATCTTTGAAGACAGGAATCGCGATTTTTACTAAATGCCTAACATCAGCTAAAGCTCTCTAACTAATACATTTTACAGTATAAAGGGGCCTTAAAGTGTTCATGTGCAGAGTGAGACAGAATGACAGTAAAGTGTTTACCTTCATGTCAGAGTTTCATACTGCAGAGTGAGACAGAACGACAGTAAAGTGTTTACCTTCATGTCAGAGTTTTATACTGCAGAGTGAGACAGAACGACAGTAAAGTGTTTACCTTCATGTCAGAGTTTTAGACTGCAGAGTGAGACAGAACGACAGTAAAGTGTTTACCTTCATGTCAGAGTTTCATACTGCAGAGTGAGACAGAATGACAGTAAAGTGTTTACCTTCATGTCAGAGTTTTATACTGCAGAGTGAGACAGAACGACAGTAAAGTGTTTACCTTCATGTCAGAGTTTTATACTGCAGAGTGAGACAGAATGACAGTAAAGTGTTTACCTTCATGTCAGAGTTTTAGACTGCAGAGTGAGACAGAATGACAGTAAAGTGTTTACCTTCATGTCAGAGTTTTATACTGCAGAGTGAGACAGAATGACAGTAAAGTGTTTATCTTCATGTCAGAGTTTTATACTGCAGAGTGAGACAGAATGACAGTAAAGTGTTTACCTTCATGTCAGAGTTTTAGACTGCAGAGTGAGACAGAATGACAGTAAAGTGTTTACCTTCATGTCAGAGTTTTAGACTGCAGAGTGAGACAGAACGACAGTAAAGTGTTTACCTCCATGTCAGTTTTATACTGCAGAGTGAGACAGAACGACAGGAAAGTGTTTACCTTCATGTCAGAGTTTTATACTGCAGAGTGAGACAGAACGACAGGAAAGTGTTTACCTTCATGTCAGAGTTTTTAACAGCAGAGTGAGACAGAACGACAGTAAAGTGTTTACCTCCATGTCAGAGTTTTATACTGCAGAGTGAGACAGAACGACAGGAAAGTGTTTACCTTCATGTCAGAGTTTTATACTGCAGAGTGAGACAGAATGACAGTAAAGTGTTTACCTTCATGTCAGAGTTTTATACCGCAGAGTGAGACGGAATGACTGTAAAGTGTTTACCTTCATGTCAGAGTTTTAGACTGCAGAGAGAGACAGAATGACAGTAAAGTGTTTACCTTCATGTCAGAGTTTTAGACTGCAGAGAGAGACAGAATGACAGTAAAGTATTTACCTTCATGTCAGAGTTTTATACTGCAGAGTGAGACAGAAGTCGCCAAGTACACACCGTGAGACAGAAAAAGAGCTTTTAAAAATCAATTTTTGGAAGTTATGAATCTATTATGAATCTTTGAAGACAGGAATCGCGATTTTTACATAAATCGATTTTTTGCCCACCCCTACATTGTCTCTTATTTATTTAAATAGTTAGTTAAAAATGTGTTTTCTTCTGTTTGTGTCCTTTAAAAAGTCTGACATTGACTATAGTGACTTGTATCTGAGCACATTTTCTCACTAGTTCAGTGTTTTCACATTCCTCTGCTGAAAGAGGTGATGTCTGTGCACTTCTCTGACGTGTGAGATTCAAACTTTAGTTGGAACGTCACTAGTAAATAAACAAATCACTGTCTAATAATAAGAAACGCTTTTGAACAGGGGACAAACCTCCACTGCAGAGGGGACTGTCAATTCGACTGTTCAGTCTGACGTAACACCCTTCCAAAGTACGATTTCCGGGTCCAAGCGCTTGGCTCGTAACGGCTTGGACCCTGAAATCATATTTTGAAAGGGTGTTACGTCAGACTGAACAGCAAGATAGCAGCCCACCCTTCCGTCAGCATCATATTTTGGACAGTAAAGCATAACATGTTCTAAAGTTTCTTCTTGATTGCAAATTGCACACCTTCCTGTATGATGTTTTCCTGTTTCATCACCTTCCTGTTCTCTCTTCCTCCCAATGCTTTTGCCACCTTTCAGCTCATACTTAATTGTGGTTTTAATTTCCTTTTTACTTCAGGGTCGAGCACAACTTTGAGCCATAAGAAGGCTTTTAATGTGAAACATCTGTGCAGGAAGCTTAACACGAATGAAAGAACAGCAATGTAGAACTGACTGAAATTCATGTGTGAATAAATGAACAGTATTTCTGTGGAAAAGAGACAACTTCACATACCAAATTCACTAAGTGAGCCATTATAGTACAGTAGTTTTTCCATTTTACCCGGCCTTTATTAACACAGCTTTTGGGGATTTACGGTAAAACTGCTTGCTGGCCTTCTCTGACTTCTACAATTTCAGTTTTAGTTTTAGTTTCAACTTTAGTTAAGTGTAATTTATATAACCAAGAATACCGTCTTTTAAACACTGTTATATTGAAGCTAAGAAAGAACATTTCTCTTCAGGGCTCCATAAAGCATCACTTATCATTTACTTACATTTCCGTATACTCAATAGTGGAAATGAAACACTTTTAATGAACCCTCATCTGTATTTTATCACTTTGTGACTCACACTTCTTACAGACTGTCCTACATGGATATCTCCTTTCCCTCTTCTACTCGTCTCTTTCTCTCTCTTGTGTTGGGTTTGGAGGGAGAGTAGAGGGAGGAGGCAGGGCTGGATGTTATCGTACCTGGAGGAGAGCTCACTAAAGTGGGCCACGGTTATTCACCAGCTCCCCTCTTCCCCCTAGAGACCCTGTGGATCTGCACACTTGCTGTAAATCCCACAGGACTCTGCTCTTTTTCCATATCTGTGCTTTATTCTTTTTGTATCTCTGCACATTTCTCTTTCTGTCTCTCTCAGTGCTGTACTTTTATTGTGGCCTCTCGCTTCTCGCTTTGGTTCTTGTTTCCTCAGTCTGTGGGGATGATTTTCTGCTGGATACTAATTCAAACTTCTTTCATTGTTAGACTCTTACCACAGAGACTTTGCATACAGTGCTGTGTCTCCTTATGCTGTATTGTTTAAGAGCTCCAAGAGCCACAGTGGCCCCTTTTTCCTTCCCTTTCTGAACTTTCTTTTCTTCTGTTGTTCTTCCTCGGTTCAGGGTGGACCCGATGCCCCACGACACGCCCAAGCCACCGGGCTACACCCGCTTTGTGTGCATCTCGGACACACACTCCCGCACTGACAACATCCAAATGCCATACGGAGACGTGTTCATCCACGCCGGAGACTTCACTGAGCTGGGACTGCCCTCTGAGGTCAAGAAGTTCAACGACTGGCTAGGTTAGCATCTCTTACCCCTACTCGACCACGACATTTTGAAGGCTGGTTCAGAGCCGGTGCCCAATCTTGAACCGGTTCTTCCCGTTTTCACAGCCAAAGAACCGGCTCTTGAACAGGAAAACTGGTTGCAGAGCAGCACCAACTCTTTGCTGGTTTTGAACCGGCCCCACAAAGTCTTGCATGCTTTAAAAAATGTTGTGAGTTTAGAACTTTTCTAAAGAGACATGTCTTCTTTAGTCTGCTTAATCAACAGAGAAACACAGTTTAAGTTCAGTTTTTAAAAATGTTTATTCACAGTTATGCAAAATAATTATACACAATTCCTTTAAGAAAATCAAACAACTATTAACAACTCAGAAAGCAAACATAAACATGGACATGTCTGGTGTAACAGCAGTTTTCATTGAACACAGCTCCACGTTGCCTGTAAAGACAAATGGATCATTCATTTTAACTGCAATGTGATCAATTGCAGGTAGCCTGTGCTAGGTAAGGTTAGCTAACGTAAGATTCCAACAAAGGCTAACATAAACATCTTACATTCAGTGTAAATAAGAATCAAAACGTGTTAGATACCTCTCTACTCGAACAAAATCTCTATCCATAATATTCAAGACGAGTAGAACAAATGTGTAGTCCACCATTGTTGTTGTTGTTGTTATGCCTGAAGTGGGCGGACATATATAGTGACGTAATGACGTAGCTCTCTCTGGGGGCTTTCTAGCCTGTGGAAAACCTAACAGGTTCTGAGAAGGTTCCTGCGTTGAACCAACAGTGAACCAGCTCCAGCACCAGCACTAGAACTAGGTCTGGGTTGGTGGAAAAGGGGTATCGGAAAGTTGTGGTTCTGGATCCAGAGTGGGTCAGAGCCCTGTTTTCTGCAACTAGGTCCCCTTGTGACAATCTATTAATAAGGCCGGGGTCAGGGCTAGGCTAAATTTACTCACTCTGGGTGCTATGCTAACTTTTTGAGAAAACTTTGAATAGGAGAGTATTCAGTTTTCAGAACCTCAGGGCTACAACAAACTTTTTCTTTTCTTTTAAATTTAACTTTTTATTTTACTGTTTTCACTTTATTTAAAGGACCATACCTGTGATTTTGCTTGTTCTGCAACATTGACTGCATTTTAAATGTAACTTTTATCCCAAGCATGCCATAGATTCCTCTACTTACTGAATAGACCAGAGTTTTCTTCCTTGTTGGTGAGTTCAAGGATGCTCTGAGAACATAAGCAATTTGAACAGAGCTCATGAATGCACTTCTTTGTGGCAGCTGGTCTTTAAGGAGCTCATTGAACACACCGCAAAATAATTTTTTTACAAGGTTTTCTGCTCATAACTGCACTTCCACACAATGGTAACTTTGACAAAAGAAGAACGTTCACTGAATGTTCATTGTCATGGACAGGAGTTCTCTGCAAGCTTAGCATACAGATGTGAATTGAAACCAACGGAATCTAACTAACAAATGGATGCAGTGCTTTGGGAAACAGACCACAGTAATATAAAGAAGGCCTACATCTGATTTTCTTTAAACATGAAGAACCTGCAGTATGGTCCTTTAAGTGTGATGTGGTACAGTGTGAGTCTGGTTTGTGTTACACTCCTCTCAGCTCTGACAGAAACTACGGGGACATCCCAGAGAATATCTGTGTAGTTTAACACTGACAGCACCCGTGTATCTGGAAACAGCACAAACCAACCACTGAAACAAACCAGGACCTGTATTCACAAAACATCTTAAGGTTGCACGCAGCTCCAATTACACTTTAAGAAGACCTAATTTTAGATTTCCTTAATTTTAAGATTTAAGAATTACTACTATTTCACAAAGTATTTTAGCGCTGACGCAGCTCCTAAATCTGTGAAAAGTTAGAAGTAGAGGACTCCTCAGTCTCTAAGAGCAAATCACAAACAATCAGAAAAATGGTTGCACTTGGCAATCTGTCTCGTAATAGCCTCAACATTTTAGAACTGTTGAATGATCGTGAGCTTTTAAAAAGGCATCACCTTATCACAAGGGTATTATCATCATAGTAGAGCTAGTCAAGGATGCAAACACTTCACCAACCAATAGAAACAACCCAATAACATCTGGGACAGCCACATCCATCCATATATTTTCCCACTCAGAATTTTTGGCTTTTGCAGTTATCCCGACCCTTCCTTTCATGTACAAGTTTGGCGAGAAGGACAAGCTATTTGTCAAAACTTTACTGGCAGGGTCCACCTTTCCCGAATGGGATTCATATGGTTCATCCACACGCACAAGGGGTTCACAGGAAATGATGTAGGCCTATATGTACTATGTTTGAAGAGAAAAGCTGCTATGTGTATATTTTCTGTGGGTTTGTCACTATGATTAGTCATACGATCCATTATTCATATACAGATATATTTAGTATAGCTGCTTTAACTCAGAATCAACTAACTAGTTCATACAGAGCTGTCAGCCTCTCATGGTCTTCATCAGTGAATGAAGCTTGCTCAGTTGTAATGACGGCTCAGGTCATGTCCCTTAAACATACAATATGTAATTTCCTGCTGCTATGACAAGAGACAAGTGTGCTAACGTTAGTCAGCGGCCAGTTGGCTGAATGGATCTGGAATTAGCTTCTTCATAACGTTAGCTGATGAAGTAATTTGTGAGCAGATGTTTGAAGATTTACCAGCTAGAAAAAATTGGAATACTAAAATAATCATTACTAAATATTTGTATCAGATGAGATACTACTAACTTTCAAAAGAATCAATACTTTTGCCGTCAGTAGTGCAGCCTCCGCCTCCTCCAGTTAACGCGTAACATCACCCAGCAGCTACAGCTCGTCTCTCTGAACTGATTCATCAAATTTACAACTCGTGCTGCTGCTGGAGGACCTTTGCTACCAGTTTTAGTAGAAAATGAGCAAAGCAAAAGTGCCGTTTGGAAGTATTTAGCATACCAGACTAACGACAAGGGAAAGTCTAAGGAAGTCAAGCTAGCAGCTAGCGTCTAATAATAAACATTAACACTAACGGCGCAGCTAAGCAGCTAATGCCATCAGTCCTGCCCATCAATATTTGGCATATATACAACCTACATTTATGTGGTTAATTTATTTTAATTTTTTTGCACTACATCAGACAACTTCTTTAAAGGGATTTTTGTATTGTTCTAATCTTCATTTTAAAAAATCTGCCTTCATTTTTGTAATTTTTTCCCTGTGGTATCAAAAATGGTATCGTTTATCGAGTATTTTCCTGGGTATCAGTATGCAATTTGAAATTCCAGTATCGTGACAACCCTAGTCTCTACTGGATTAATGTTACCATGTTGAAAAAAATGCATAGTTAATGCAAAAACAATGCTCTGCGGCAGGCAAGGCTGCCTTCTTCTGTGTGCAAGTAAGAGCTAAGAGAAGGATTAAAGGTTATATGACAGACTTTGAAAGAATCAACACGCTCCCTGTTGTTGAATAAAATTACAGATTTCTCTCGGTTTGCATATTGTTGGAAACATTTTGGATAATGTAAGTACACAACTAGAAAAATGTATAACAAAGGTACAAGCGTTGTCTGCATAGAGTTTCAAAAAGTGTAGATTTCAACCGCTTTCGGTTCGCCATTGCCCTGACTCACTGTGACTTTTTTTAAAAGATTATTTTCTAGTTTATTTAATAGTGAGAGAACAGGTCAGGTAAGAGAGAAGGCTGCAGGGGTGACGCTGTCCTCTCTGCATGTGTGTGGAGCTGAGCCTATGTAGGTGAAATGCGCACAGGAGAGGAACTGACAAGCTAGCGTGACCGTATCCACCATGACACCAAAACCGTGGCGAGTTTTTTTTTCTTTTCATTCAGCTAAGGCGCCGTAAAAAAAAAAATCTTTAGCCTACTCTCTTACTCAGATGTGCTCGGCAGCTTAGGTCCCGTCTCCGTAGAGCCCGGTGCCAGGCTCCGGCAGAGACACAACTCTTCTGTTCAAACGTTTTGTGCATTGTGTCCGATATTTTTTTAATAGTTTTTCGTGTTGTTTCGTGCTTGATGCTAGGGCATGGACTCGGGAACATGAAGATTTCTAATACCGGTAAGTTCTCCCACGTTCACGAGAACCAAAAATAGGCTTGTCCTTAAGGGAACCTGCGCCACTGAGCAGCTTTCCATAGGAATGAATGGGCGCCATTTTTCCTGTCTGCCGTCCTTTTTTTTTCTATGTCCATGGTCGCCACAGACACGGATATACTCAGCAAAAAAGGCAGGTAGCAGTGCTTTCATAAGTGGGTGAGATGATCAGTCAACATTGTTTTAACTCACTATTTGATAGATATTAACTTAAAAGGCAATTAAATAGATGTAAATCTTACGGAGTACAAGTGCAGAGTTCGGTACCCAACCCTACTGTAATAGGGTATAAATTAGCATTAAAGGGTAGCACGTCAGTTAGTCATATTAAAATATTTCTGGTTTATTACTGTAATTATAAAGAGCAAGTTGTTTGGTGTTCAGATTTCTGCAGTAAACTTCTGAGCCATTTCCCTGAAAAGGCGAGGTGTAGGAACTTTACAGAGCCCAAACTTTTCTTCTTTGACTTTCTGCATTACTTGTCTCAAACGGAAGCATCTTATCTCTGTATTGAGTTGGGAGCAAGTGTAAGTCTTATCATCGCTATGTGATATCTGTTGGAAACCGTAATGAAGTGACCTCGTACTAAGCCGCACAACGGAAAAAACTGTTAAATTGGCGAATGTACAACAGTTGAGGTACCAGAGCAGTCCTGCTATCATCACCATCATCATCATTGTCGTCAACGTCATCAACACCGGCACAAACCTCCCCGGGAAACGGCAGAAGCCTGTTAGCGGGTGCACGGGCCTTTTGTGTATTCATCTCTTTCTCTGAGGGAGGGGAACGGAGAGTGGGGAGATAAGGGGAAAACTTGTTGTCCTTCCCCCCCTCACACACACACACATGCGAGCTGCAGGGAGCGCGAGCTGCAAATCCGCTAGCCTGCACTCCAGCGGCGAGAGGCAACGGGAGAGACGGGAAAGAAAAGATAAACCGAGCCAAACGCGCCTGCTGCTGCCTCAGAAGTCACTCTCTCCTCTCTTTATCCCTCCTCCTCTCCTCTGCTGTTATTTCCTTCTCCCCTGCAACTCTGCCAGCTCTTCCTCTTCCTCGCGTCTGCTCGTATAAATATTTATAATCTGGCTATTCCTATTCTTTCTCTCTCTTTCATTCCCTCCTGCTCCCTGTGTCTGTCAAACACACACCGTCCCATTCTGTAGATGAATGTAAGGCCTGCTGTTAAGTGTGTGCACAGCAGATTTACAAGGAGATCAGGTTTAGGATATTCATTACCTCGAAGTCGCTTCAAACTGAGCCTCGTTCAGGTAACGCTTTCTTGTTCCCAAACTTTCTACTCTTTGTCTTTCCTTTCTCTCCCTCATCTTCCTCCTTCAGACTCATTCTTTCACCTCTATCACCTCTTTCTCTCTTTGTTGATTCTCCAAACCTTCAGTTTCAGACCTCGGTGGCAGCTCTCTGCGATCCTTCTCTCAGCTCTTATTTTTAGCAGGAAGTCAGTCGGCTCTTGGGGGCCGCTGGCAGCTGCTCAAGGCTTTGTCAGAGACGTCGAACGCTGCAGGAGAGGGGGGAGAGGCGAGGAGAAGGGGGAAAAAGAGGGGAGGACTGAGGAGGCAGGAGATGAAATTCATGCAGGGGGAAAGGATGTTGGAAAATGAGGGGAAAGGGAAGAGGAGGTGGAGGTTTAACAACAAGGCGGTCTCATAGCTCACAGCCAGGCCGACTGGTCCCAAACTTCTGCCCTCTGTTGTCATGGTAATCCATGCAGGTCCAGCTGTCAGTCACTGTATCAGGTGTGTTAAGAGTGGTGTGAGACAACCACAATCGTTTTTACTAATGAACAGTTGAAATGAGTGGATTTAATGTCAATTGATAGAAAGTTAATCAACAACCATTTCGATAAATGATTAATTGTTTAAGTAACTTATCGAGAAAATACGGCAAACTGAAAATGTCTGTTTTCAGCGTCTCAAATGTGTTATATTGTAAATCAAATATCTTTTAGTTTATCTAATCAAACAATTTGGAAACTTTGGTCTCTGGGAATTTTTTTTGTATTTTCTGAAGGTTTATTGAATAAATGTTTAAGTTATTCATCAGCATTAAAAAATAACTGTTGGCTGAAGGCCTAGTTTAGAATAAGTTCCAAATCCCTGTTCCCCTACTCTATTTTCCACCTATTCCTCCTCCAGTGTAGTCTTGTTTCAAATATTTAGCGTGTACCTTTTTCAGGTCACATAACACACAAATCAATTTAACTTAATTGTTATTATAGTGATAGATAATATGTTTAAGTGACTGTACATGTTTACCACAGGCAGTGGTATGTTGGCAGGCAGTGGCTTTGTGTCGGGCTGGATTTTTGGCGGCTTGCTGAGTCCGAAGAGTTGTTGGAAAAGCTTTTGGAAAAATAAACAGAAGAAGAAATACGAGCGCCATTTCCGGTTAGTGTTGGACAGCAGTGTGTGATTTCAGACAGCACTTACTAAGGAAATTGAGTGTACTGATCGTGTCACTGCAGTGGGTGATTTGGGACACAGCATAAGATATCTGCTGAAAAACTATTTTTTTCTGTGGACAGATTTAGCTACTACATCAGTGAAGTGTAGTGTTAGCTTAAGCCAAAGATAGCTCTGGCACAGCTGATTGACATTTCCAAAAATAGAGAGTGTTAAAAAATCACAACTAACAACCAATCAGTTTGCTTAATTTGAGTCACCCATTTTATAATGAGTGTTAAGTGCCTCTAAGTTATGTATATCAACAAATTAAACATCCAGAGTTACATTATTGTTGTCATTTAATGCAGTGTGGACTTTTGTCTGTCTGTGTTACCAATTGCAATGATAATGTAACACAAATGAATAAAGACTTGCATTTACTGTGGTGATTACATTCCAACAAGACTTCAAGAGTCTGCAATGGGATTTTTATACTTTACATATGTAGTTAAGCAGCTAAAATCACAAAAAAACTGTGTGGTCCTTGAAGGGTAATTTTTATAAATAAACTTTTTTTAAGTATATGTTTCTATTGTGTGCGTTCAAAGTGTGAAACCCATTTTCTTCTGACTAGCAGTGATAGCTAAAATAGACTACAGTAAGCAATGTTGAAAAGCTGCCATTCATGAAGCAGTGAGCGTGGGATTGTGGAGGATGGAGGTTGATTGTGCGGGACAGGTGAGAGGAGAGAGATTCAGAAGAGGAAGGTAGAAGAAAAAAATGGTTTATTTAGGATGAGGGGCAGACCTCGAGCTTGTGAATAGCAGCACTTGAGTCCAATTGTCGCCAATAATGGCCTCTTTGATCAGGCTTTCAGCTCAAGCATCCAAGTGGATTTCGTAAGCTGATCCAGTGCGTCATTCAGTGTTTGCATGTTTGTTTGTGTTCTGCCCTTGCTGTAGACTTGAGTGACGTCTGTATTCAGGCCGTATGATAGTATGAGCTGGCGGAGAGGAGTGGGAATATACTGCAGTGAATGTTCTTTAAAAATGGATCTCATTGTGCTTCAGAGTTGACTCAGGGGCAAGACCAGAGCAGTTTTAATTCTTAAAGGCCTTCTTCTCTTGCTCTTTCCTTGTGCCCGCCTGACTTCAATACAGCGGTTTCTTTACACATTGCATCTTTACACATCACGCAGGGACCAAAATACTGAAGATTCACATTAGGTAAATACTGATAAATTAACAACCGGATATACATTTGAAGTGGATTTCTATCTTTTTCTGAGAACAATTTCCATCCACAGAAGGTATGAAATATTAAAAGGGTATTGAGGCCACTTCCTTTCTTTTATGAACTCCACTCATGGGGTGAATCCAGTTAGTAGAGGGTCTTTAAAGGAGGACTGAGATACTACTAATGCTACTACTATAACGTCTACTACTACTACAACTACTACTACTACTACTACTACTACTACTACTACTACTTATAATAATAATAATAATAATAATAATAATAATAATAACACCTGTAGGATTGAATGTATAGCTAGATCCTCTGCAGAGCTTTCAGCATTAAGATTGACTGTTATATTGATTCTCAGTGGTAGCTAAACTCCATCAATGTGTGTAGAAACCATAGAGCCAAAATAAAGCTCCAAGTGGATGACTCACAGACAATGCGGCTGCCGCAATCTTGGCATTACCTTACTTGACCTGCTCCTGCCTAATCCAAAAAAGGGGAAAAATGTGGAGCTGTGGCAGGCAAAATAAAGCCTGGCATCCAAGCTTACAAGCTAGGCTAAGAAGCTAGCTAGACTACTTCATTGGAAGGGGAGGAGCCCGGGGACAAAGTAACCCAGCCTCTGTATCAAATAGAACTCAGGCAGACCTCAGCACCGGGGGTCACAGCATGCTGGAGGCCAACAGTAGAGCTGGGTCTAACCTGAGTACTGAAGTGCCCATTCAGTTACCAGGACAAAGTCTAATTCTGTGGGAAACAATCTGAAGCAAATCATTTGATTTAGGTTACACTGACACATTCGCAATGAGATAATAGTCTTTAGATTACAATTTCCCACACGACTATTACAAACACTGCACATATTTATGATTTTGACACTGATTTGTCCAATATTTGTATGGAAAATTCTATATGAATTATATGAAAATATAATTCAGTAAAATTGTACTGTAATTGATTGTACTGTTTTAGAAGTTTCTATGGATGTGATACATTTTACTTGTCTGATATAATCTGCAACATGGATCTGCCTGTGGACGCCTGTCCATAAATAATGCAGGAAAAAAACTATCCGCAAATGCAACAGCCTGCATAGACCGACACATCGGTTGGCTGATTTTATCAGCAGATATTCACATTTTTTAGGTGTATCGTATCGGCCGATAAAATCGGCTGGCCGATATATCGGTCTATCACTAGTTGCACTAGACTGTGCAACTCAGTATCAAGGAAGAACATTTTGTAGGTTTTTGCCACAAAAAGACAATATATATATATTTACATATCCCGCAGGAATAAGCATTCATTTTGTCTTAACAACTTTTGAAACGGCCACCAAGATAATATCTGTTGAGACATTAAAGCTGCATTATTGGACACGCAAAATGATGCCAAAACATTCTTACAAATTTGCTATGCCTAAGGTAAGCAAACACTGGCTGATATCATTGAGTCTTGTAACATTTGTTATCATCACTGTGTAATTTTTATGATGTAAATTGAGGGAGCAAACGTAGTATCGGCTCCAAATATCGGCTCAAAAAAATCGTCAGTCTGTATTGGTCAATAGCTAAGGATGATGAAAAAAAAAATCTGTGTTCCACATCAGTCGATCCCTACAATTTACTCACCCAGCAGACACTGAGTGACATTAGCATACATTCTGAGTCCTGATTCTGGCCACCTCATAAATAGGTGTTCAGAATTCACTCTCATTTAACTCTCTCCACATACTCGTGAGAAAATATCTTGCTATTTAGCCTCAAAATCTTTCTCTATTGCCTGCTTGTAGTGTACAGTTGGTTTATCAGAGCATTATGTGTGAATCATGTGAATCAATTCATCTGGTGGAGTCAGGTTATTTATCCACACCCCGACTCAAATTCAAATTAAAATTCAAATTAAAATTCAAAAAACTTTATTTGTCCCCGGGGGGCAATTCAGGGCACACAGAGCAGCAAATAACGACAGTGCAACTATACAAAAACATTTTAACCTAACAACAAGAATAAAGTGTAAAAGAAGAATAAGTGTCAGATGGTGAAATAACAACTCATGTTTACTGTGCGCAAGTAAACAATGAAAAAATCAATTACACACCCTTGACTGAACTGCTAAACAGAGTGAATCTGGTTTTGCTGACGGGCTCTGTCATCAGGACACATCGCAAAAACTCGGCCAATGGTAACTCATCTCCCAACTCCCAAGAGTGTCCCTGCCTTTTGATGCAAGAATTTGATCCATTTATATACAAAATATGCATTGGTACATTTTAAAGGTACACATACAAATACAGCAGCTATAATGGGACAAAGTAACCCCAACTTTGGTCTGGGTATTAACACCATGTCTCGGTGTCCCCCTCATACAAAAACAACCACAGTCCCCTCTCTGCCTCTGACTGTGGGCTGCGAGGTCTACAGTCTTTAGCATCTCTGCTACAACTCTTTATTTAGCACCTGCTCTACTCGGTTCCCCTTAACTGCTGAATAATAGATAAGTGACGGCCATGATGCGATTGCTGTGTAGGCACTGGAAATGCAAGTGTGTTTTTTCTTTGCCTGGAGAGAGAGTGTGTCTCCTGCTCTGCACCTACCTCTGTAGCAATGAGTGTGTGTGTGTGTGTGTGTGTGTGTGTGTGTGTGTGTGTGTGTGTGTGTGTGTGTGTGTGTGTGTGTGTGTGTGTGTGTGTGTGTGTGTTTGTGTGTGTGTGTGTGCATGTGTTTTTTTGCCCTCTGTCTCCATCCTCTGTCAGGTGTTGCGCCCCATACCTCCCCTCTAGACCTCCTCTTCACCTCAGCTCTCCTCGTTCTCCTCCCAGCTGGCTCCCTTTAGCTTGGTAACAGCGAGGTCGTTAAACTTTCATGACCGCTGTCTTTTTCTAGCACGCTCCTCTCTCCTCCTTCCTCCGTTTTGCTCCTTCCCTATTCCCTCATTCCTTCTCTTGCCACGTTCCTCTTTCCTCCCGTTCTTCCCTCGTTTCTCCTTCCTCCACTAAGCCAGATTTTCCTTCATTCTCAATCTCTCCCTCTCTCCCTCTCCCCACTTTTCCCCCTTCCTATCTTTTCTTCTTCCACTCCTCTCATGTTTACCCAGCAGTGAGTGCAGCTGGAGGAGAGCATAACGAGGAGGTTTTTGACACTCCTTTATGGTTTTTAACATTGGAAAACTTGACAGAATTTCAAGTGACTGTAAATTTAAGCAAACCATTTCCCATCTGTCCCTCACTGCTTTTGTTTCGTCTGTTTGCACACTTGAAAGACTGCATTCCTTTGCTTGTGTTTGGGTGTGTGTGTGGGTGTGTGTGTGTGTGTGTGTGTGTGTGTGTGTGCGTGTGCGTGTGGGTGTGTGCGTGTGCGTGTGTGTGTGTGTGTGCGTGTGTGTGTGTGTGTGTGTGTGTCTCCATGAGGGGGAGAAAATGATGAAACGGGACAGAAAATGTTCTTAGAAACATCCCCACTCTTCTTTCTTTCAAACAAGTTAATTTCTTCTATTTCCTCCAAGTCCAGAAAACATTTGGGAAGAGTTTGAATCCTCTGTGGATATCACTTATGGAATGATCTCTCTCTCTCTCTCTTTCTCTCTCCCTCTCTCTCTCTCTCTTCCTCTCTCTCTCAGATTTTGTTTCTGGGTCAGCATCAGTGCATGTAGTTTGCTGTACACAAACTGTTGCTGAATCTGCATTAGCCCTCTCTTTTAAGCATAGACCGTAGGCTAAGCTGTTCTACATGCTATTGAATTAATAGCACTAATGGCAATCGAGAGTTATCGCCAACTTATAACAAACGGTGTTGTGGAGTTTGCATGTTCTCCCCTTGTCTGCTTGGGTTTTCTCCGGGTTCTCCGGTTTCCTCCCACAGTCCAAAGACATGCAGGTGTCAGGTTCATTGATGACTCTAAATCGCCCGTAGGTGTGAATGGTTGTCTGTCTCTGTTTGTCTCTATGTGCCCTGTGATAGACTGGCGTCTTGTCCAGGGTGGACCCCGCCTCACGCCCGATGTCAGCTGGGATCGGCTCCAGTGAGATTGGTTTGTGGAAGAGTACCAGAGTAAGTCCATCAGAGGCAGAGGGTGGGTCATGCCTTTACCATCGTAGAAATATAAATATTGTCCATGTTTAACCCATCCCCTGACCAATGGGCTACCCTGAGCTCAACCATAGGAGGTGAGTGCCTAACCTCAACCCTCTACACACATGGGTAATTCCAAAGAAACACTGCAGCCTGTGTCGGAGTCCCACAGGTCTGCAGTAGACTGGTCTGTGTGTGTGTTACATTTGTTTTCTGGTGATTTGACAAAGAGAAAAACACAGGCGACTCCTTTTAGTTTCACACACACCTCAGCCTGTTGGGTGCATTTTTTTATGACACCGCGATATAAAGGAAAATATGAAATGATAGACTAACCTAGCACGGACCTAGTCACAACTGCATTTCTGCAGCTGCAGAAACTAGCTCTGAAAACAAATCGACATCGGCTAAATGTGGCGTCAGTAGTATCCAGTTTAAAAACAGGCACGGGACAGATGGAGGGTGGCCAATCGTTGAATTCATCAGCATTCATCAGCATTCATCTGAAGCCCTTGTCGCTCGTTCTGAGAATTGCGACTTAATCTTCAACCACATTATCCTGGAGGCGACGTCGTCACACTGAACGCGTAAGTGGAGCAGACAGGATGAAAGAGACAGAGATTGAGTGTAGGAGAGAGACAGAGAAGAGAGAGACCACCTACGAGGCCGCTTGATGATGCGCTGTATCTGTCTTTGTTGCCGCTTCTATTTAGTTGTGCGTATGAATGTATGTGTGTGAGTGTCATTTATTATGTTCAGTGTGGATGATGTGAAGTGTTAGGAGATGCTGCTGTACTCAGATAAAATGTGTGTTTTGGATGCGTGGCTCAGTAGGTGGTGTTTGTGTACGGCGTCTCATAATTGCTGGCTGTCTTTGTTTAGCGTCTGCTTGTATGATTATATGTGTGTGTGTGTGTGTGTGTGTGTGTGTGTGTGTGTGTGTGTGTGTGTGTGTGTGTGTGTGTGTGTGTGTGTGTGTGTGATGAGGCGCAGCAGTGTGTGGGTGGTGAGTTAAATGAAATGCGTGAGTATTAAGTTTAAGATCAGGTGAGAAGGCAGAAACCATCATCATCCCATCTCTACCTTGTTTCCTGTCTTTCAGTTACACACCTCTGTCTTTTCCTCTCCTCTCCTTCATGTGACATATTACTTTCTTCTCTCACATCCAGTCTTCCCTCTCTGCCTCTGACTAGAACACCCGCACACACACACTGTAAAGGAATTACGACTGATCCGAGCTGAGTCTTAAACTTGTCTGTCTTTGAACATCAGTGCCGTTGCTTTTGAAGCTTCACTTTGAATTACGGCATTTCTGTTTATGCACACACAGATAAAGGCTGGCTAAAGCTGCACAGTTTGGCTATAATCTCACTATGTTCTATGCATAAAGAAGACATACATAAGCTGTGGGGGGTATACAAACAGATACACACTGGAATACGTGCATGAAAAAAAGACAAAAACAAAGAGTTTGGTATTAAAGACTTCAGCCTATCTGTCCATTACCACACACTAGCCAAAAGTTTTTACCACATTATCTAAATTACAAGTGCATCAGCATTAAATGCTGGATTTGGGTCATTCTAGTCTTGCATTGACAGACCTATCTCCACAGCAGTGTGGAGCATGGTTTGGCTACACCTGCTTATCATTTTGGGATTAGGGGAAAACTCTGTGGCTTGTTTGTATTTATTTTAACCAATCCCAGTCATCTTGGGCGGCGCTAAGTCAACTGTACCCTTGCACAACAGGAAAGCCTGAGAGGGTGTTATCCCAGGGCTGAACATCTGCTGAGCCAGTCTAGGGTCATTATTTTACCTTAGGAATTGATGGACAGTAACTAAACACATTTAAGTAACTGATCTCACAAGCTAGAACTGTGTCTTTTTGTGTACTTACAATTTTGAATAAGTAACATGCTTGTGCTTCACTGACGATCTGTTTAATTTAGTTTTTTAGCTGTATTGTCCTCAAAATAACCAAGTCCAGTTGCTTTTGACTGAAAATTGCTTTGAGGATAACGATGACCTGGACAAATGAGAACATGCACAGGCTTACCTGTATTGCATTTTAATATGAATCCATTCTCTAGGTTTTTGTCTGTCATTCAATATTGAAACTGACTTACTGCTCACACTGAACAAACATAATCGTGAACAAGATTACATTTGTTGACAGTTTCTGGCAGTAAACGGTTGCTTTGAAGATGCGAATAAATATAAAAAGTCACATTTTATATTGAACTTATTATAGTATAATTATTTTAGCGATTATGCTTGACTTATATATTTTTTAATTTACTTAAAAAACATCTCAAGTACCCCTTCCAGTACTCCATAGTACTACTAGGAGCCATTTTAAAGCCAATGCTGCAGGTTACACCTTTTCACTACACTCGATTTATTTGATAGCTTCAGTTACTTCTCCTCCAACATTAGAGTACTGCTTACATGTTAATGCAGCAATAACAAAATATATTTATATATATATATATTATACAAATATTTTTATAGTGTAGTATTGGTACTTCTTCTAGTCTACTTCCTCTTCATGTCATGCAGACTCTCTCAGATACATCCACACTGAAAGTACAAGTGACTTAATATCACGGGATGCAGGAATTATTACGAGCTAATGTAAGCTAGTGTAAGTAATTGTGTGTGGGTAGAAAGAATTTGAGGAATGGTTTGACGTAACGTAACTGTGTCACCAGTCGAACGCCCTTCACTGGTATTATCCATATCTGGACGGATGGGGCCTCATGTACTAAGAATTGCGTGGCTTTCTTACTAAAACATGGCGTACGCTAGAATCCAGAAACTGGCGTAAGCACAAAAAAATTCAGATGTATCAATGTGTGCGTACGCATGGATCCAAGCACTTTTCCTTTGTACATCCCAATCAACGTGGAATTGAGCGCACATGCAGAAGTGCTAAACTCCTCCCTGTCCACGCCCCCATTTAAATATGCAAATCAATGTAAATAGGGCCTGCACCGGGGATTCCCTCTCTGCACTATCAGATTTAAACGATGAGTAAAGGTAAGAAGCGCAACTTCAACGAGTCTAAGCTCGAAATTTTATTAAATGAAGTGGAGACCGAAGAGCGGTTTTATTTGGTAGCCTCTTTTCAGGGATAAACACAAAGAAAAAGACATTTCTGGGGAGTGTGTGTGTGAGGCAGTGAACGCTGTTGGGTCGGAGCAGCGCACAACCACTGAAATAAAAAAAAAAATGGTCCGACGTGAAGCGGAGGATTTCGGCCCACCGCCGAAGTATCACCGCAACGGGCGGGGTGACAGGAGGGGAGGAACTGACCCCCTTTGACCAGAGAGTGGCGGCTATTGTGGAGGGAACAGCTCTAAGCGGAGTTGTGGGGGGCCATGAAGGCGACACAGATCATCCTCAAGGTAAATGTGTTAAACTCAGAAATGTCATTATACTAGGCTGCTCACATTACACATGCTCGTGCGTTAAGTTGCCAGGATATAAACACATTGACTCATGTTTAATTACTTCATTTTTTTTAATTATTATTTCTCAATAGACGATGAGACAGGAGAGGGCTCCTCCCTCTGCACCGTGCGCCCTGGCGTCTCCACCGGCACCTCGAGCACCACGCGCCCCGGCGACTCCACGCCAGCTGACGTCCGCCCGACTGGCCGTGTCCTTTCACAAGCTGTGCTGGAATCACAGGAGGAAATAGTGAGAGCACTCCGTGGCGTCAGTGATCTTCTAGATCAAATTGTCAATGCACTGGGAGATATTTATCATGCAATAAATGCACGTACAAAGTAAATCGTGTCCTTGCCTCTTTACATCATTGAAATCAGTCGCTGCCGGGCCCGTATCGCTTTGCGGGGTGGGTCGAGGTTGACGGGTCCGCATCCGGTTCCTCCGGTGGGGGGGATGTGCTCTGGCAGTGGTATGCCATGGCGGTGTGCCAAGTTGTGCAGGACACCATAGGCCAGCACGATGCGGCACACCTTCTTAGGTGTGTACAGCAGCACCCCGCCCGACTTGTCTAGACAGCGCCAGCGCCCCTTCAATAGGTTAATTGCCCTCTCCACCACTGCCCGAGTTCGGGAATGGCGGTCGTTGTATCTCCCCTCTTGGTCGGTGCCGGGGTTAGTGAGAGGGGTCAACAGCCACGTTCTCAGGGGGTAACTATATATATATATATATATATATATATATATATATATATATATATATAACTCACACTACTGTTCGCGGGAAAACTAACAGGACAAAATAACTGCATTACAAGGATTGACAAGACTGATCACACTTATATTAATGACTGCAGAGGTTCCAACTTTACGCACGCGTTTATTGAGACGAATAATGAACACAAGGAGACATTCTTTTTTCACCAGGAAAAAAAACAAATATACATATTTGAATGCGCGTGTCCAAACGGGCATTGTGCTGGTTTAAATTCAGGGCGCATTAAACGGATAAATGATTTACTCACCGATAAGCCACCCATCGCGCACCGTGCCAGCCTCCAACCTGTTACCAACCATGCTATTGTTTAGATTGAACGAGTCATGCGTTGCCAGAAATCCCAGAGTGGTCAGCACCTGTGTGGGAATGGACAACCCCTGGCTCCTGGGCGTGTGTCGTTCTATGTCTGGCCGCAGCTCCGCGCACAGCTCCAGTAACACTGGCCTCGGCAACCCGAAACGACTCATGAGCCAGTTGTCGTCATTTGCAAACAGATCTTCCTGCTCTCTAAACACCCTCTCACGGCTGACATAACCATTTGCGATGTCTTCTAACAAGGCCAAGGCTGCCATTGTTAATTCCATTTTTTATTAAATTGCGCATGCTTTTATATCCTTCTCCTTATTTTATATCCTTACGATTGCAAACACGTGTGTGTTAATTGTCCATTAATGTGTCGCTGATGCGCACATTACACTGAGGATGAATTGTTTTCACATAACTAACAGTTTCCCAGCATCACCTCTAAGTGTCGCCAACGAAACAATAGCTGTAGAAACGTGCGTACGCCAGCCATGAAGTTTGCGTGGCGCACCGCACATTTCCACGGTCATTTCACTTTTGATACATCCGAACGTTGGCGTGGAAAATGGCGTACGCCACGTTTTTGTGCGTACGCAACATTGATACATGAGGCCCCTGGTCTGCCTCAGTTTCCGGTCTTTTCGTGGTGTTTTTATGAGTGATATGCACTGAAGTGCAAGTAGAATTTATTTACACACTTCTAAGAATCTACAAGTGAAGTTTCATTTTTGTACATGGCTTTACATGTTAAATTAGTAGAGGAAAGTTGACTAAATACGTTTGGGCAACGCTCAGCCTGAGCGGCTCAGGTGGTGGTTTACATTAAAAATGGACATTAAGACCGGTGTTAGCGTCCTTTTGACCACTCTGTTATACACAAAGATAAATTAGGCCGTTAAAACAATATAGGGTTACAAAGATAAGAAGTTAGTTTAACACCATTACATTAACTCTAAATATTACACCATCATTTATATTTGTAGGTGAAACAGAAAGTTTAATAGTATTTACCCAGAGACTGTCCGGCTGGTGGCGCAGATCTGTTAATGAAAAATATTCTTAATCGCTTTCTTGCAGAGAGTAAAATGCAAGGATTGATCTCGCTCTTGTGTCTGTGCAATAAGTATCTAGAGCCAGGAGAGGATTAGCCTAAATTATCATAAAGGCTGGAAGTAAGAGGAAGCAGCTAGCCTGTTGTAGCTTATTTGTTTGTTTTAATAGGTGCACAAACAGGGTATTAAAGATTGAAAATATAGCTTTTAATAAAGACTCTTCATATTCAACCTTTAACAAACAAGGAATACTCCTGCGCTGTGTAGGGAGCTAAGCTCAACTAAACTGGACTTTTCCTCTCATTTAAATTTAGCAGAAGGTTTTGGCTACTGCTTTTTGTCCACATGCGTTCACTCATGCTGACACACACACTGGTATCAATTTAATCATTTTGGGTTGGCAGGATATATCTGGCCCCTGTTTCATGCAACTGCAAACACTTGACGTTCTAGACATGCGCACACACACACACACACACATACACACTCTTTGCTATTAAGTTATTTGGCAGGACATTTTGGCTACTAGCTATTGGTATCTATGCAGTAGTACACACACTAAGGAATTAACTTTGTCTTGGCAGACAGGACATTTCTGCATGTACACAAACACACATATAAAAGCACACACAATGGGCAGTAATCCCCCCCATATATGCCAGAACTTTGGGCAGAGCAGGGATTTTCCTCTTCAAAGAGCAGACCACCCATTGCAGCTTCGGAACAATGGTGGCCGAACTCCGGAAGATTTCCTGTGGCGGGGGTGGGAGTCCACACACACACACACACAGACACACACACACACACACACAGACACACACACACACACACACACACACACACTTTAGATACTGTAGCCTGTGTTATGTAGAGATACACAAACACAATCACATGTCAAGATACTCAAACAATACGCTTGTGCATGGACCCTCAGGATCATGTACATACCTGCAGGCGGCATGTTGCACTTTATACACACGGTTACACAGACACATACACACGCCCTGTGGAGCTCATGGGAGGACAGAGGTTTTTGTGGTGACAAACAGACAGACAGTAGATCTGGGATGTGTATGACTGGAGGCGGGCAAGCACTTGCCAAAAAGAGCAAAGGCACGGAGCGAGAAGGGATTGAAAAAAAAACCAGAGAGGGCTAAAGTGATGAAGGGGCAAGGGGCAGAAGTTAAGACTGAAGTCCAGCGGCTTCCACTCCTGAACGCAGCCTCATTTTCCGCCTGCAAAATCCTATGTTTTCCTCAAATCTTTGCACTCCCCCTTGCTCACTTTGTTTTCCTCTTCTTTTGTTATTTTCTTGATGTGGCAGAACACAAGGTGGACGTCCTCCCCGCGTTGCCGTTTCATTCATAGATAAATTAAAACTATTTGTTGCTTAAAAGCAGCCTTTTCAATTCAAAGACAAAAGATGGCGGGGCGACAAAGAGAGGCCCGCGTGTTGTGGGGGAATGTCGGCCCAAATGTTTAGATGCCCCCCCCACACACACACACACACTTCCACCCACATCCTCTTCCCTTTTCTTCTCTGTCTTTTGTCACAGAAGCGTTCATTCTCATTTGATGCAGAAATTGTCTTTTTGTGATTGATTTTTTTCTTTGTGCAAACGCACAGTAAGAGACTGTATTGTTGAATTTCTTTCTTTTTTGTGTTTGTATTATTTTCATGCAGTTTAATTTCTACAATAAACATATGCACACACTGGCTTCTTCAAGTCAGATAGAGCTATGTAAAGTTCAGCTAGTTGGTATTCACACCTTGTCATTTTGAAGTTTCTTCTTTTTACTGTGGGAAACTTAAAAATTCATCCATGAAATTGAAATCGAATTCTGCTAAGAGCGCACGTGTGTGTGTGTGTGTGTGTGTGTGTGTGTGTGTGTGTGTGTGTGTGTGTGTGTGTTTGTGTGTGTGTGTGTGTGTGTGTGTGTGTGTGTGTGTGTAGGAGGATGATGGGGTATTTGTGTCCAGCTGGTGGAGTTTTATACTTCTCCCTGTGATTTATTTCTCTCCATTTACAGTTGGCCGTCAAACTTCATGGGTAAAAATCTGCTCACGTTGCAGGATTTCTGAGGGGACACAGACAGTGCTGTTTACTCGCTGGTTTTGCTTATGTATTTTTGATATTTGCATTCAAGGCATTTAGCTGATGATCTCACCCAAGGCTGCTTGTGTTCTTTCTCTGCTTGTGTGTGTCTGTGTGTGTGTATTTAACATATTACCATCAATGTGTTTGTATGATTTTGATCTACTTAACACTTTGAAAAGGCACCCAGTATGTGACCATGACGGTTAAGTGAAGGCACCAAAAAAAGCGTGGTTTGGCTTTTAGGACCCATCCACCACCCAGCCCTTCTCCCTACACAATATTTAGTGCTCCTTTACTATGTCACCTTTTTTCCTCCTCTCCTCCAGAAGTAACTTCTAAAGTAATACATTACGGTGCATTACTTTTTGTAGTACAAAAAGTAATGAGGACAGCCTGGTGTTTTGCATCTCATTTTCACATGTTTGAAAAAAGGGATTGATGTTCTACTACTAGCCACTTCAGCAACACACCGTTGCTGTAGCCTCCTGATGCTCAACAAAGTGCTGCTGCTGCTGCTCTTCTCTGTTTAGACACAACTGAAAAAATGTGTGGAGTACATCATTTAAAAAAAAACAATTACAGACAGCAGTGACACCAGGTTATTTCTAATAAATACAGTGGACAGGCAGGTTTTGATATTTCAACATGGAAAAATTGGGGGAATTGAAATTCCAGGAGAATGGGCAGGGAAATCAAAAGGGTTGGCAAATGTGCAGCATATGTTTTCATTTGTCAGAATCAGATTGTTTATATTGAATTAAATGTTTTTATATATCGTGCATTATAGAATTGAATAGCTGTAGGAGGGCTATTTCGAGTCCCTGTGTGGATCAGTTCCAGTACCTCTCCTGGGCACTGCCGAGGTGCTGTTGAGCAAGGCACCGAACCCTCAACTGCTCGGGGCACTGATCCATTGGCAGCCCCCTTGCTCTGACATCTTTCCATTAATTGCATGTATATAGGTCCTGTTTGTGTATGTGTGTATTTTGGGCCTGTGTGTGTGTAACCTGAAGAATAAAATAACAGAATGAAAAAATTCTTCTTCTTCTTCTTCTTCTTCTTCTATGCTGATGGTATCTTCAGTGGAGCGGTTTGTCCTGTAGGTGAACTGACGGGAGGTAGACAGGTCCTGATGTGCTGTGAGACTAGTCTCTTGAAACACTTCATGATTACAGGCCAAAGTGCAACAGGCCTGTAATCATTGAGCCGGTCGACCGCTGATTTCTTTGGGACGGGATTATCGTTGAAGATTTCAGGCACAATGGGATGATGGCTTGTGACAGGGACTGGTTGAAAATGTTGGTGAAAACCCCAGTAAGCTCATGAGCACATGCTCTGAGTAACTTCCACGTACACCGTCAGGGCCGGCCATCTTTCTGGGGTTTCTTGCAAGATATGCTTGCAGGAAAAATAGACCACACACCAAAACGTTTGTGAGCTGTCCTGAGCAGTGTGTGTATGTGAAAAGCACAACTGGTTAGCATAAGCTCCGAGCCTAGCACTTTGCAGCGGCTGATGGAAACCTGCTGTAAAAGGTAAAGGGCTGTTCATCGCAGATAATAATCACTGCAGTTTTATGAAGCTCATAGCATAAAAACAATATTTCATTGACTATTTGACTTGCTGGTAGGGGCTGCAAGTGATCAACGACTGCTTCAGAAGCAAAAGGCATTTCTGCCAGTCAGCTGGGTTAAGCTTTACCTCATGTGTTGCAGGACACATTTTGGCCTTTTCGTAGCTCAAAACTGACCTCCAAAGAAAAGTTCAAGATACCACATTGAACCTGAGCATCTGAAAATTTCACTTGTATAACATTCATTCCATATATAATTTTCATATGTTATGATTGCCACCATCTTGACTTTAGAGCTGCTACGGCAGCCAGCATGTATGAGCAACGAGTTGGTAATTAGACAGCGGCATTAAGGATAGTGAGTCCACAGTGGTGTTCTTTGTTCTTCTTTCCATGAAAAAGTACTCTCCAGTTCAGATATAACTGATGCTATTGCAGCATCTACGCATTGTTGTTTTCAAAAGAATAGTCGCCTCCCCGTGTCGTTGATATCGCGAGAGTTAACGCCTGTGTGAAACCAACAGAAGAGAGCGAGAGCCACCTGGGGGAGATCTGCGCAAGTAGAGACACTTTTCTAGTAGAGTAATGAGTCCAAAACTGACCACTGGAAGGCCTTTACTGTGAAGCAGCTGCAGGCATCTGATATACAAAGAAATGTCTGTGTTAGCCTAAAATCTGAATTTGCTGCTCAATGCAAGTTCATCAAAATGTAAATTTTGTATTTACATTCATATGGAAGCATTGTGTTAACTTGACATCTCAAAACATTTTGCATGGATATTTACCAAATGACGTAGGATGACTAAAATTACCACTTCAGCATTGTTCAAATCTTTCCGATTCCCATGTGCAGTGCATGCCAGGATTGTGCAGTCAATAAAAATTTACAAAGTCCAAAAGTGCAATGTTTACAAGTACTTATACTGCATATACTATTTCTGTATTTATTTCCTATTACATGTCTCAATATTTGTGAGAAAAATAGAGAGACGTAAATATTGGACTTCAGGACCCACAGTACATTAGAGATCCATTGAACGTGCAGGGATTTGATGCATTTTTGGTTAGAGCTGTAACCTTCAATACTTTGCGTGAGATGAAATACAGGTGCTCAGTTGTCCTGTGAGCTTTAATAGGAGATTTGATCCAAGATAATGATCTAATTTTCATATTGGATAAGGATATTCCTTCCACCGGGGACAATAGAGCGAACATTACTTCAAAAGTCTGGCGAAAAGCAATCCAAAACATCTTTTGATTGTGCAATGGTGTGTGTGTGCCTCTGCGGAGGTGCAGCCCCTCATTTAAGGGGCTTTTTTGGTGTCTGCTTGACAACTAAACACAAGCCCTTCTACAAATGGAAGCTGTGTTTGGGGAGAGGGGGCGGCCCCGGCCCAAACTGCAAAAATGGGCGCTCTTTGACAGCTGCTTTCATCTTGTTATTATTCCTCCTTCACACTCAAGGATTTTTGGGCTTCCTAAAGTATTTCTGTCGCTTTCTCCTTCCTCTACCTCCCTCTAACCCCCCACTCTTTCTCTCTTTCTCTCTGTCACCGGTCTGTGATTGGCTGTTATGACAGAGCCGTCCTCGAGCTGTCAGCCTCTTCTAAAGCTCAGTTTAATTACTCCTTTTCACTAACATGACACGTTCATGCACAGATGCATGCAAACTCGCACACACAAGGGGAAGTCACTCACAAACACACATGGTGACACACAAACCGGTGTGCTCAGCTGCACGCCGTGCCGTCCTATCGGTATTAAAAAAATGCCATGGTGATTGAACCCGCCGTCAGCCTCTTCCTGAGAAAGCAGACCCCCAGATGTTTGTCAGTGTTGGTTCTCGGTTTCCTCAGCAGAGTTGTGAAAACATTGCGTAGACTTGTGAAGGGCCGGCTGCCACTGGGTTTGATGGGCGCAGATCGATCGCGCGCCCTGCTGCGCCATGCTCTGAATAGCCAATTAAAGCCATTGAGACAGAGGAGAAATGGGGGGGGGGGGGGGGGGTGATGTGAAGGTGTGGGTGTTTGATTAGAGGAGGATGATGAGAGAGAAAAGGGGGAAAGATGCAGCAGCAGTTGCCGTAGCCAGTAAATGTTTAATATTTTGCGTCGTAAACTTCGCAATGATCACTCTTTCTGCTTTCCCTCCTCATCATTCCCTCCAGATAAAGATTCCCTGACGGATGCATTCAGCTATGCTTCCATAAACAGAAGACAGCAGTGCACTGGGTTGAGACCTTGACTGATGGAGGGAAGCTAAGACAGATGTACAGATTTGCTAGAGATGGAGAGGAAACCAATGAGAAACCCATGTTGCATGTGAATGCCAAGCAATTTGGGATGGGTTTCATATCGTCCTCAATTTTCCCTCCTCTCCTTGTCTCTCCTCACTGTCTACCCCTCTTTCCTTCATTTCCTTTTTTTAACCCCTTCCGTACATCTCCTGTCCCCCAATCTCCTCTATCCTTGTCTCTTTTCATTTACTCTTTTGCCTGGAATATGAAACGTTTTTGGCATCTTTATGATGTTTATGACTGTTCCTTCAACTGACAGCAAGTGCTCCAGAAGTAGGGTAATGTAGTATAACAAGCCTCAAACACCGCCTAGCGAGGAGGTCAGGATGGTACACACACCGAACCATTACCCAGGAGACCACAGTTTGGGTTCTGTTCTTGTCCGCTTCCATGTCAAAGTGAAACATATTTTAAACCAAACCACAATCTTTTCCTAAACCTTACTATGTAGTTGTACCGCCTAAACCTAACTGTGTAGTTTTAAATTAAATTCAATTCAATTCAATTTTATTTATAGTGCCAAATCATAACAAAAGTTATCTCAGGACACTTTACAGAGTAGGTAAAGACCACACTCTATGACTTATTTATGATTTACACAGACCCAACAATTCCCCAGTACAGTACGGTGGCAACACGTTTTGATGTCTAAATCAACCATGTAGTTTAGTTTATTAAACCTAACCATGTAGTTTAGTTTATTAAACCTAACCATGTAGTTTAGTTTATTAAACCTAACCATGTAGTTTAGTTTATTAAACCTAAACATGTAGTTTAGTTTATTAAACCTAACCATGTAGTTTAGTTTATTAAACCTAACCATGTAGTTTAGTTGTCTAAACCTAACCATGTAGTTTAGTTTATTAAACCTAACCATGTAGTTTTATTGTCTAAACCTAGTGTAGTGTTGTAATCTAAGTAAAAGTAACACTTGCTCAAAGTTACAACATTAAAAGGTTTTAGAACTGTGACCATCCATTTTTCCCTTCCATAACCTTTTTTTGACCTCTCTACCTCCCTCTCTTCTCCCATGCCAGGTACCCTGCCCTACGACATCAAGATAGTAATCGCCGGAAACCACGAGTTGACTTTTGACCAGGAGTTTATGGCTGACCTGATCAAGCAGGACTTCTACTACTTCCCTTCTGCCTCCAAGTTGAAGCCGGAAAATTACGAGAATGTCCAGTCGCTGCTCACCAACTGCATCTACCTGCAGGACTCCGAGGTCACTGTGCGGGGCTTCAGGATCTACGGCTCCCCCTGGTGAGTAACCCCTGTCACTGTCCTGCAGACATTGCTGTGTACTAAGAACTTCTTTATGGTTTCACTTTTATGTCACATTTATTGTCCCCAGTTTTGTTAAGTCATACTCATATGATCAATTTCACACAGCATGTTGGCTTTATGTTTGTATTTTTTTTACTAATTATTTTCCGACATTGTCTTATATGGGAAGAAACATTTTGGCAGCCATGTTTGATGAATCCAAATTTCTATGCCAGGAGGGCTTGCTTTCTTGCTGCTGCTTAGACACGAGATAATTTGTTTTTGCCTTTCTGTGTGCAGAAAACAGGTTAAAACAACCAACTCCTGAAAAACTGTCCCCTTAAAGGTCAGCGTGTGCTGATTGTGTCTTGTAGCCCTGCATTTGACGCTAATATAGCACACACCAAAAATGCCTTTCAGGCAGATAGGTGTTGAACTTGGGAAATAAGGCAATGGTGTATCCTGATGCATCCTCGCACAACTACACCTACGATCCTTTGGTGTGTCTTGTCCTTTTGAGGCTTTGATTATCATCACTCTCCACTGAGGTCACTGTAGAGGTATCAACAGTGTTCATATTTTACCTTTATATGATGTATTATTGGCTTCATAAACTGACATCAAAATATAGGTAACTTCTTGTGTAGAGAAATGTTGTGATGGTTGAAAAAAACATTTATTGGGTCAAAATGTAGTTTTAACGACATTATTATATTATTAGCATAATTCCTAAATTAATTTTTGTCAAATGCATTTTATAGGGTCTTGGGGCCTCGTAGCAGGTCCGGCCAAACCAAAGTTATAATTTTGGTATTAGGTCTGGCCGATAATTCAACACAATTTATGGTGTGAAGACTGTGGTTTTGTTTTTACATGACACTATTACAAATTACAAATAGTTTACATGCATGTCAGTCACAGCTGGAAAAAAATATTTGATTTAACTTTAAGCTGTTTATTGTGCCTCAAGGTTCTTCATAAAATAAGAAACTTTTGTCAAGTATTTGATTCACACCGGAGTTTACAAACTTAGGCTTTGCCATATGTTTTTAATATTCTATTCATTTATTAATCAAATTACCAACTCTGCATCTCTAAATAATAAAAAATGAATCATTGATTTGCTTCCTTATTTAGATTAAACTTGTATGTACGGGGGTGTGAGGGCAAGTGTGCAAAGCCCTATTCGGACTTGATTAGTTGGGGACGTGGGGTTATACAGGTCTTACCTCAGCACGTCTGTAATATAATTGGCCAATTCGCACAGGATTAATGAAATTCCTGTATTCCAACAGTTGTGGGATGGGTTACTCGATTTTTGCACTACCGTCACCTCTCTGTCGCCATGTTCGTGCTACATAGCTTCCTGATATCACACAATTAATAAGAGTGCTTTTTCAAGCGCCCCATGCTCAAAATAATGCGGAAACTATGTGTTAACTGGATATGACGATATGTCCACATATGTTTTACAGGCGTGATTAGTTTGACCTGAGGGAGTTTTTCAGGACCGTTTTACAGCAGGTGAAAATCGACGTATTTTTATTGACATTCTACAGAATAATAGATAGGTGGTTCATGATCTTCTCTATGTGCGTGTGCGTGTGTGCGTGTGCGTGTGCGTGTGCGTGTGCGTGTGCATGTGGGTGTGTGTGTGTGTGTGTGTGTGTCTGTGTGTGTGTGTGTGTGTGTGTGTGTGTGCGTGTGCGTGTGCGTGTGTGTGTGTGTGTGTGTGTGTGTGTGTGTTTCAGTGACAGGTTCTTGAGGGCAGTGTTTGGTGTGTGTTGGTGCCCCAGTGCTGGGTAATTGGTTTGCTGTTATAGCAGGGTCCCCTGAGTTTATTACTCAAGACACTGCAGAGCTCTGAGAGTAAGATGGAGATGGAAAAGAGGAAGGGAAAGAAGAAGAGATGGATGAGAAAAAGTGAGAGGGCAGACGAAAGAGATGTAGCAAAGAATGAAGAGGAGGTGACAGATAGAAAAAAAGAGAGAAAGAAGACAGAAAGATTGATGGAGATTTGGGAGGATGATTTTATTCAGATTCACCGGCTGGCCCTGGCTTGGGTAATGGGCATGTGAGGTGACGAGTGTGTGTGTGTGTGTGTGTGTGTGTGTGTGTGTGTCTGAATGTGTGATGGAGTACTGGGGGTTTATGAGTGTGTACTCTCACTTGCCTTGGACTGCATGCTTGCATTTGTGTTTGTGAGCCTCAGGGTGTGTTCCTGCAGCACAGAGGGGCTCCAGCTGGAGGCTCTGTGTGTCCCCAACCCCCAACCCCACCCCCACTGTCTGCTCCCCTCTTCCCTTGCTTCCTTCCATTACTTCTTCTTTCCTTACCTATTCCCTCTATCCTTCTCTCCTTCTTGCGTCCTTCAATCATCCCTTCTACCATCATCCCTCCTACCGTCCTTTGCTATTTCCTCTTCTTGCCTCTTCAATGCCTCCTACTACCTTTCCTTCCTCCATCAGTTCTCTCTCTCCCTGCACCCGGTTCCACTCCTGCCCCTCACCTCCCTGATCATTTGATGGGTAATGCGTGGAGATGGAGCACACACAGAGCAGCCACCTCCTTCACATGCTCCACTATCTGGCAGGAATAGCGGGACTGTGCCTGTTCCGGTCCCTCCGTCACCATGGCAATGCCAGGCTGGCACTGCTTTATAGCCTGTGCATTACCACACACACCCTCACCACAACCCATCATCCTCACCTCCTCCGCCTGAGGTGCCTGACTGTCTGACTATCTGACTGCCTGATTATCTGAATACCAACTTATTTGTGGTCTGTCAGTGGATCTGGAGTTTGAATGGGAAATGTATCCAATAGTCTACAGATCCAATAATACTCATATATGGATGTACCCAAGACTTTGAACTGCCTGAACTCTTCCATGTCGTTCTTCACTTGAATGTAAGCAGCCCTGTCTTGTTAAACAACATTATAATTACTTACCACTAACCCAAGAAACAGATGAAACGACAACAAAATGCGGAGTGTAATTTTAAGTTATGTGTTGAAAACACAAATTCATTTGAAGTGGCCATAGACAAGTTTTCTGTTTTAACTTATGATTATGAAGTCAGTGTTTAGTGCACAATGTATTGGCTATAGAATGATGACACCACCAGTGTGTAGATTGGTTCCCTATAAGCTCCTGTCTACCACTATATCCAAATTTGAATCCGTGAATTCATCCAGGTCCTTTCAAATCCCTTATTGGATCTATCTGGAGAGTATGGAAAATGAAAGAGGGGTGAAAGAATGTTGTCTCTATCTAACTATCCTCTCGTTCCTCATGTCCTGTGTTCTGATTGGCTCTGTTTCTTCACTCTGTCTGTTGCCTCCTCTCATTCTCCATCCCATTGTCTGCCATGTTCCTCATCACTTCCTGTCTCTTCTTCCTCCTCCGCCCCTCTTTCCATCCTTCTCCATGGGCCATTTACTCATCCCCTCTGTCATCCCTCACTCCTACTCTATCCTCTTGCTTCTCTCTCTCTCTCTCTCTCCCCTTCTCCACAGAGGTAGTATGATGCTGTGTGCTTCTCAGTGGGCTCTTCCAGTCCATCCCACGACTGGATTGTTCCCACACACATGCAAGCACACACACACACGCACACACACACACACACACACACACACACACACACACATACACACACACACACACACACACACACACACACACACACACACACACACACACACACACACACACACACACAGCCGCCCTCCGTCTGAGAGCTAAAGGGACAGGGAAAGGAAGTGCACATGCATGTTTTTGTGAAGGAAATGAGTAGGATCGAAGGGTGCATGGGGATTAACGCACAGCCGCTGACACTGCAGACCACCTGCTACACACACATAGGGTAATTCCAGGGTGAAATCATCCCATGGTCTTTTTCAGCACTTACATATACATCAAATAAGCTATCGAGACAGTTTTTTTTCATGTATAAACTATTAACGTAGAAATCCCGAAGAGTTGCGAACAGTCACTAACAGCTGGACATAACTAACAGTGATTAGTTCGAGGCAGTGCGGTAAAGGCATTCAAACGACTTTTTTAACCACTAATACTGCTCAAAATAACAGCAAACCTCTGCAGCAGCATGAGAAGAGTCCCTACACAGAAAACAATGCACCAACAAAGTAGTTAGTGAACCCAGAGTTTATTAAAAGAGTGTTCAGCAAGTCTGCTGCAAAATTAGTGTTCGTGAAATAAATAAAAGCTCCATTTTAAACACCTAACTTAGAAAACAAAAACATCAATTAAGTGTATGGGTGTGCAGAAGCTTTGATTTATTTGCTAAACAAATACAGTCTAGAAAGCATGAAAAATGTTCTGTAGCTATATTTAGGCTACCATTTTTATGAGATGTCCACTTCCTCCACCTGAGACAATGTCTTGCCTTTACTCTCTCAGTGAGCCTTTAAGACTTATTTCTTTATACTAAGGAGAAATGATGATGTCGGAGTTGTTGGAATAACCCTCTATTCAGTCATTTTTAGAGAGTAAAGTCCAGAAACATCATCTGCTGCACATTTGTTAAGTAAAATTATAGGACATCTGTAAATGACAAGTGCTGATAATACATATGAGCGCATTCCAGCATTTTATAAGCATAGAATTATAAGGTATTATCTGTCTTTCATTAACTAATTAAAATTGAGCTCCATCCTGCTATTATTGGACTGAATAGTGCTTTACAAAAAAGCAACTTTTGAAATCAAACATTCACACAGAAATGCATAATGGTTTCACCAGCTGGTATCACAGATCTTGGATGCTCTGGATCTCAGAACTACTCTTTACTCATAATTTAGCAACTAAGATTCTCGGCAGCAGAAACCAATCTGGCAACCTCGGCAGATTACATCTGTGACATTATTAATAATGAGCTGCATGGCCGGGACACGCAGTTTTGCACATTCATGGCTCTGCTCCTTTACAAGCACAAACACGAGTGTCTCGCTCCGTGTGATTTTTTCATCAGAAGTCAATTAAGACAAACTCATGTCTGACAAGAAGAGGAGTGAAAACATCTCCTCTTTATTACAGTGTTTTATACATCTTTGAATATACTAAGGCATGGCCTCTATGGTGTAGAATTCTTACAGTAGAAGAAAATCTGTCCATGAGCTGGTGCAAATTTTTCACAAATGATAATATTATGCAGAGCTGATTGATATGGAGTTAACCCTGTTCTTGGGCTGCTGGCGGTCCTGGGATTGGTACCAGGTACAAGTGCAACCTGAAATACGATCCAGAAAGTCCAGAAAGTAACCGATCTGAGAGTGTGAGCTCATCATACACTAGAACCCCCAAACAGCTGTTTGAACACTCACCACTGAACCTGCACCGAAAGGTTATCACAGTGTCAACCATTTTATCATGACGGAGAAGAAATACAGATTTTACATTACAAAGTGAGGAACAGGAATGTGCTCTGTGTATGTGGCCCCCATCGCACGTATGGGTGGCAATGGGGGCTGCTTCCCGTTGTAGTTCATGTCCTGGACGTACTAAGCCAAACCACAACATTTTTTCTAATCACAAGTCATTTTGATGCCTAACCCTAACCGTTACCTTTTATGGTCTATAACAAATATAAAGCTTCAAAAAGTCCTGAAACAGCATGTAACTATTTTTTATCAAACGTTACTAAACCGGAGGATAAACTGTAGTGCTTTTGTTGGGGACTATTTTCAGCAGCAGATTAATCCACATTTGGTGCTCTAGTGAGTTTTTGAGGAAGAAGGACGGTGTGTGTGGGACTGAGTCAAAATTAACTACAGTGTATGTGTGGTGATGAAGGAACATGTCACCCACTTCAACAGTGTGACTCATTATCCACGTAGTTTTTAGTTATTGCTGGAATTGAAATTTCCAACACTCGTGCCACCCCTTGAAATTGAGTCTTTGCATATGATGCATGTCGCCGTCTTATGGCTCCTTTCTGCTCAACATTAGATACGCAAACAGATCTGTCCGTACTCTGCGTACATTAAAGCTGTATTGCTGCATGTATTCTGTACGCTTACGGATGTGAATCGATACTGACCAAACGTTGCAGTACCACCAGAAATCGAGGGGGCAGCTGGGGGCACTGTACACAAAAAAAGTGTCGTGAATATAAGGAGCGAGCGAATCATTAAAACTCCAGACGGACATCCTGAAATACCTAAAGAGACATTCGTCGAGTTTCTCTCATCTGTCAAACCAAAATGTGGAATTCTCCGTCCACTCTCTGGGTCTTTAGCGTCTCACAGACCACCGCCGTCTACAACGCTGCCTCCTTCTCAGTAGACGTAGGATTGTTATCTCCTCCATCGACGCCATGATTTATTTATTTATTTACTTCATGATGACTTTATTGGAGTAACTTTTGAATCTGAGCGACGCCCTCTAAAGGATGGGACGAAATGTGTGCACGAATGAGCGTGAGTGGTTATAACCTTTTGTGGGCTATAACCGCTCACGTTAAGTTCAGCAGTGTCCTGAAACACCATTTTAATCAAATATTACTAAACCGAAGGATAAACTGTAGTGCTTTTGTTGGGGACTGTTCTCCCCGTGTCTGCGTGGGTTTTCTCAGGGTTCTCCAGCTTCCTCCCACAGTCCAAAGATATGCAGGTGTTAGGTTCATTGATGACTCTAAATTGCCCGTAGGTGTGAGTGTGAATGGTTGCCTGTCTCTGTTTTTCTCTATGTGCCCTGTGATAGACTGGCGTCCTGTCCAGGGTGTACCCCGCCTCACGCCCAATGTCAGCTGGGATCGGCTCCATAAAAAACATACGATATGACCAGCCTTTTCCTTTAAAGGTGTAGCCTATTTTCCAGGCTACAGCAGACGTGTAAAACCTCGACAAGAGACTGTTTGGCTCGAGGGTCTTTGACAGATGCTTCGAATAATTGAATTTTAGGGGGCAGCCCTAATAACTTTGAAACTAATAGGGTTAGAGACTTGTTTTCAAATCCTTGGGGGACGTTTTGTCAGGTCATGATATAACTCTGTGAGAACTTTTCATTGGTTGCGAGGTGTTTTCTTCAAGTAACTTGGAGTAAGTCTTCAAGTCATGTCTTCGACTACTTTTTACTGTTTGTTGAGTCAGTGTGAGTCAGTGTGTTGGGAAAGAGACGGACAGAAACAGCAAGTGAGGACAAGCAGGGGGGCAGATTAGGGGAGTGGAGGAAAAATGTCTATATGCGTAGGTACTAATGGGTTAAATCTCTTTAAATGTTTATAAAGATGGTCTCTGAGGAATGTAAGACAGACAGGGGAGACAGACAGCTTGTTCACAGACACACAAACACACACAAGGATGAGAGAGACAAAGTAGTCTGTTTGTTGATGGGGGATTTGCACGAAGCGACGGGGGAGAGAAAGCGAGAGACCTTTTTTTTCTTCTTTAAATGAAAACGGCAGAAATGTATCGCTCCCCACTGCTCCGCATGGAATAATTAAAGACAGAGATGCAAAAGACTCCTTAATTAGATTTTTTAATTATTGAGGATTCACTTCTCCTTCTATAGTGGCCCAATTAAGAAAGCTCATCAAAAACTAAAGAGATGAAGAGAGGCCTCCTCCTCTTCCCTGTCGCCCCCTTCTCGTCTTCCTCCTCCTCTCTTCCTCCACTCTCTTATTTGACAGAAATGGACTACCTGCGCTCCGTTTGATGGCTTGTCCTCGCTGATGAGCGAGAAACTGAAGGGACTCTTGCCGACTTTAATTAACTTGCTTGTTTTCACGGCCCCGCTGAAAGTAAAAGAGAAAGGAGGGAGAGTGGAGAGGTGGAAAAGGAGAGGTGTAATGCAGCAGTGGCGTGCAAAGCTTTCCCTTTAATGATAATGAGTCTAATGATGGTGGAGATGGCATGAAGGTAATTTCACCATCTTTCTGTTCTCTGAGCGGTTGGAGTTTGCTTTGTCCTCCCTCTGAGCAGGAGACACTTCTGAGGAAGTGAAGTTTGAATGATGGAGAAAAGAATGAGAAGTGAAAAAGCCACCATCTTAAAGGACTCTACCGGTGGTGTTGCATGTTTTAGCCCATTAACTACAAATTGTGTTTAGTTTAAGTTACTGCCAAACGTTTTCTAAAGCTTTCTATCAGTCTCAGACTGATTTCCTCCAGGCAGCCATTGGTTTCACTTCATTTCAGGGAGCTTTGGAACTCAACCTAGGTAGCTTATCTATCAGAGTGAACATTTAATGGCATTTGTTTTACACTTTCATCATGTGGTAATTTGGTTACAAATAGGGACCATTTTGAAGAATAGTCACATTTGGTGCATTCAAGGACAGTCTGACTTCAAACATGTGAAAAATGGCTGTTTAAAATCTATCCGGCTGTTCCGTCACACCTAACACCTTTTCAAAATAAATTTCTGTGTCCAAACGCTCCATTGAAATAAAAAAAGAAAACAATGCCCAAACGTGAACAATAACGATCACCTCTTTCGTCAGTTTTTTTTTCATTGATAAGAAAGAGGTGAAAGGACAATTAGATTGTTTTTTAAAAACTCAGATCTGTTCAAACAACAGGGAACACGGCACTGCAGTGTTGTAGAAATATGAGGCTTGAAGCGGCTTGGACCCGGAAATCAAATTTTGTGACGCGTTAAGTTACGTCTTAACAGTCTTAGATACAATCCTGAAACATGCCATAAGCAAGATGTGAAAGTGAAGCAATTTTTGCCATTTATTGTATTGAAGAAGCTGCAGTTTTGCTGCCAACTCTCAAAAGTTTAAGTTTTCAAAAAAACATTGGTCACTTGTTTAAATTCGTCAAATCAAAAGTTTCTTCAGAATCGACCTGTTGTGGTCGTGTGAATAATGACAGCCCTTCCTCTGAGCCAAAAGCAAAAGTGGTGTGTTTGTGTAGTGTAGTTATCTCTAATTGGGCAATATTTAGTAACATCACTTACTTGGGAAGCTGCTGACTATTGTTATCAGGAAGAGTTCAATGATGTATTTACAAAATAAATGCGCAAAGTCCAAATGAAACAGGAAAACTAGACACTGGGAAAACAAGAAGAGCTGGAACGCTAGACGCAAGGTGAAAAGACAGAGTGGGAAAGAACAAAGAAACTGGGCTGGTATATGTAGTGAATGAGTGATTGGGAAAGAGAACATGTGAGCAGGAGGGGAAGACTGCAGTACTAAAGGACAGGTGAAAGTAATAAAGTAAAGAAAAAACCAGCAAGTAAAAAGAACAAAAAGGCAGAAAGTGAAGGGGATTTAAGACAAGAGGAGAGGTGAATCAAGAAAAAAAAACAGGAAAAATTAAGGATATGAATACATATAAAGCTGAAAAAACGACCTCTGGAGCAGATTGCATGGTGTCTTCAGCCCATTCTGAGATTTGACCATACAGCTTGCCTTCTTCAGAGCTCATGTAACATCAGCTCATGAAATAAAGTTCATGCTGCATATCCATTACAAGGCGCATCTAGTAATTATACCTCTTTGCTACCAAAAGTTTATCAACATCTTGAGCAGTTAAGCACACTTTCCCTGAAGTCCCTTAAGCTGGTCATGAACTCTGCAATTTTAGAATTCTTTTTTAATTCCACCTCATACTGTTTGATTTAATCGTCTGTGATATAAAGGCAAAAGCTCAGCATTTAGATTTAGCTCACACTGTACGGTCTGATCATTGAGTCACAACCTGAGTACTCACACTGTATGTGTCAAATAGGAAACAAATTGGCCATTCAGTCCCTGCACGCCATTCTTGCAATTGCTTATTGTTAATAGACTTTGGTTTTTTTTTAAAGATCTGATGCTGGTAGAAGTTTGTTTGCTCGTGAAGGTTGGCTGAAAGAAGGTTGGCTTTCAACAACTTTTTTTCACTTTCTGTTCCTCTCACTGGTATGTTGCCATGACACTTTCAGATGATAATAAAAGGCACTGACCATGGGGAATCAAGCTAAAGCCTGACAGAAATTCATTCGACGGCAAGTCGGGAGCAGTTGGAAGGGCATTGAGCCATCCTCGCTCCCACCTGTACTTGGGTCTGACCTCAAAATGAGTCATGCAACTCAAAATTTGGTGAAGAAAGGGACTCAAATCATACAGTGTAGTGTTACAGCTAAATAATGGAGTGTTGGGCTGCTGAGTCTTGGCAGCAGCAGCATGTTTGATTCAACAATGACTGACATCTTTTCACTTGCCAGTCTTTGAATCAGCAGTTGGTCAGGGGGTTAAAAAGAACATTATAGAGGCTGGTTGGCCATACAGGGTGTCCGACTGTGGTTCGTATCATACCTCCTAAAGGCCCAGACACATCAACCCCACATCAAAGAACTAGTGAAGACAAAGGCCATCTCACGTAGTCTGTATCTCACACGAAACGTTGCATTTGAAGGCACAGCAAAGACTACCGACTTGCGGTAGTCTGTATTCTTCATTTGAAAAGAGTAACCAGAAGAACAACAGGACGGATTAAAGATGCTAGTTAGCCCGTTAGCACATTAACAACACAAACTGAAGTTGGAGGAACTAATGTTTACTGTGCCCCAGCAAACAACAACACAAACAATCAGGAACCATTTCTCTTAAAGAGCTCAATTACCTTACCTTTTATTATAGATTCTTCTCCATTATGACAGATAAAGGTAGCCTCGTGAGACCATCCTAATCTCACAAGCTCCACTGTATTTTACTCGCAGATCAGTCTGTAAACGTGCAAGGGAGAAAATTTGGAGAAGTTTGCCAAGTGACCGAACCAATGGCGTTGGTTTTGAGGCAGGATGTTGACTTCAGTCCTGCGTTTACTAGAATGCCTACTGTGTTTAACTCAATGCATTTAACTGTTGGTTTCTATGCAGATGACAAAACATTATTAGTTGCTGTAAGAGCAAAAGTGAGACTTGAAATTTTGATCCCTTCCTTATTCTTAACCTTCCTAATGAGGTCCCTTTCTGTTAGCCTCGTGAGACCATCCTGATCTCTGAGCTCCATTGTATTTTACTCACGGATCAGTCTGGTAATGTGCGGTGGAAAAAAATTGGAGAAGTTTGCCAAGCGACTGAACCAATCAGAGTTGGTTTTGAGGCCAATTTAATTGTGAATCCATAGGAAAGAGTGTTCCTATGGATATAATATAATGGATATGGATAACTATGAACTCATTTCTGTTTGTTTAGAGGCATTCAGATCCCTGGTTAGCACTAGCATAACTTTCATTTTAGAACAACAGCAGAGTAGGCTGAGCTTCAGTTAGCTAACCGCCTCGGCTGCTACCTGCGATTGATGCGATGAAGCGATGATCAAAAACGTGACAAATGTCATCAAGTGACGTGATACTCGCATTCCGGGCGATTTAATCACCTCCGTCGCTCTTGGTGTAAATGCACGGTTAGCAATCAATGTTGGTTTATCTAAGCTATGACCATATGCTTTCCCAAGTTGATTTCCATGGTCTACTGAAAAGAACAGAAAGCAGTAGCTGACTGAAGGGAAGGAAATCAATGTAACAACTCGTGAAATGCTTTAGAACTGTAAGAAGTAATGTAATGTAAGCACAACATGCAGCACCACCAGTGTGCTCCTTTAAAAATGAGAGACGTACAGTTGGGAGTTCATGCTTTTCTGGGCCTCCTCACCAGAGCCCACTCTAAATTAACATCCGATTCACTTTGAGAATCACAAATCCCCCCTGGGCCCTGTCCTCTCCTCTCTCGCGTCTCCTCCTCCATCCCTTCATTCCACCATCTCCCACCTCCATCCCCGTAGCACTTACATTCCCACAGGACTCAAATAAAGTAGCCTACAAACACTGAACATTAATAAACGGGTACTTAAGGGGGTTGGTGGAGGAAAGAAGAAAAAAAAATTGGCCTACTTTAACACTTGTCACTTTTCCCACCCTCTCATCCCTCCCCTTTTTTCCTACTCTTCTCCAATTTCATCTTTTCCTTCCTTGTAAATGTCTGCCAGTCTCCAGCCCTGTAGCTGAATAAACAGTTATGGAGGGAGGAAGAACAGACGAGAGGACATTTACTGTGTCGTTTCCCTAGAGGGATTTCTCTTTAAATTACCTGTTAAATGGCCTCCAGGGGCAGGACTTCAGTATGTGTGGGTGTGTGTGTCAGCATTTGCGTGTGGTTGTGTGTTACGCCACGCTACGGGGCATATTCCTCCATTTCACACATGCCTTCCCTCCCCAAGGCGTATTGCATTGTTGAGGAGAAAAACTGAATTAAAGTGATTCTGTCCTTATGTTCCTCCTTGCCTCAGTGTCTCCCTTCTCGCCTATACACACTCTCTCTCACACACACACACACCACTCCCCACCTCTTCTTCTTTCCGTCTCGCCAGTTCATCAGCGAGCGGTTATGTTCGGTGTTTGACCACAGAGTCGGGGGAGTCAGGATGCCATGGACACTGCAAAAAGTGTCCATGCTGGAAGTCATATCATCTCTCTCTCTGTCTTTCTCTTCACATGTTTGAAACCAGCAAATGAGATGATTCTTTCTCTGAATACAGTTTCATTTTTAGTAGCAATTTTACACAACCAAATGTGTTCACTGTGAAACAGCTTAACTCACATTGATCCACTTCCATCAAAATGAACCTTTCAAGTAAGATAAACATATTGATGTGCTAAAATTTGCACACAAAAACAAACATTTGCATACTGTGTCAGGAATATTTAATTATAGTTCCAGGTGCTATGTGGTGAAGAAGTGCTGTAGCCTGTTCGTTTGTACTATCTGTATCCAAGCTCTTATATAAGTGTTGACTTCAGTCCTGCGTTTACGTGCGATTTTAATCCCTTCCTCATTCTTAACCTTCCTAATGAGGTCCCTTTCTGTTAGCCTCCGGAGACCATCCTGAACTCTGTGCTCCATTGTATTTTACTCACAGATCAGTCTGGTAACGTGCTGCGGAGAACATTTAGAGAAGTTTGCCAAGCGACCGAACCAATCAGCGTTGGTTTTGAGTGTGACGAAATGAGAAGCGAGTCTTCAGTGTAAACAACATGGCGGTTTCCACGGATGAGATGAGTGCAGCTATGGAGCAAGCCACTCCCTAACTGTTTTTTTTCTCTGGATCCTTCTCTTGAATATGGACTGGGCTCCTGAAATTGGGCCTTTGATCCGTAAATTCACGTTACACAAACCGAAAATATCCTTTACCCACATGTTGTTTACTTTCTGAGCTTTGTCTCAACGCCATTAGTACGTCATGCGGTTCATTGATCTGATTGGTTGATTTGGCCCGTATGTTGGTGACAGTTTATCCAAACAGCACCCAGTATTTCATCCCATTCCCAAAAGATCCCCAAATGAGATTTCCCAGATGGATATGCTGAGACAATGAGAGTCATGTGAACCAATCCATCTGGCGGAGTCAGGTTACCTTTCTGTACCGTTGGTCTGAAATTTAAACTGAACAAACAAACTGCGTAGATTGTCCAACCACGATGGAAGGCAAATGTGTCGGCTACACTTAAATGCTGGGTGAAAAGCCGACCATTAAAAAGAGCCATGATAACCATTTTAATATGATGGCACACGTATGAACGATCTCTCCTCAAACATATATAGTGTTGCACTCCATCATAGACGTAAATTGTGATAAAGTACTCGTAAGAAGAATGAAAATAGAGTGGGGTCTTCGAGCAGCCTGCTCCTCTCTTGGTATTCGGTCAGTGGTTAATAACAAGTCAGTCCTGTCCCCCCTTGTCTGACATCAGTCTCTTCCTACCAGGGTTGTCACTTTTTATTTGAAATTTGAAATACTGCTATAACATGGTAATATTTGAATATTCAATCTAATGTTTTTTTCACGTCTTATACTTACTTAAATGTACTATCCATCTGATCTGGTTTGCCCTGTTGCCCCATCAGTAAACTAACATCAGACCAGTCAGCAGAGCTGCACCAGGACACTGCTGCGGTGTGAGTCTGCTATGATGTATTTCTCCCTGATGCTGAATGTCAGCGCTCTAGTATTTCTCATGTGGCTCTGCTGGAAATTTCTCACATGAACGTTGTATCATTTGGCAGTTAATCACTCATCCAAGCCAGTTTCTGTTTTATGAAGTGCTTCAAGTGTTTTTGTATGGATTTTTCCTTTAAATCTGATCAAATAATCTGTGGAAATCGGCATTTTTCCAAGAACTGATTTGCATTTGAAAGAAGAGAAAAAAAATTGAGTTGTTTAAATAGAATGATTATTGATTCTTTCATTCTGACTTAATACATCAAGAGACGCATATTTTCTTGCACAAGATTATTAGCACTGAAAACAGAAATATTGTAAACAGGTTAAAGGTCCAGTTCAGTTTAAGGAGGTTGTACTGCAAGCAGGATATTTTTTGCAGCGTGAAGAGCCCACAGGACAGGCTCCATCCTTCCCTCGAGGGCAGCTCGATGCTCCGCACAGCAGTGTGTCCCTTCTGCCACGTTGGCACAGGGCAATGGTTCTTGCCACTTGCCCCCACGCCATCCCGGATACAGGAGAGGAAGCCGCACTGCCACCCCGCTGCCCACCCAACTACCCGCAACACCTCCTCCACTTCCCCAGAACAAGCCACCGGCTTTGGGTGATCTGGCTAATCTCCATGATTCACACGCTGAAGCCCAGAAGACAGAAGAAGAAGACAAGAGGAGGTGGTGTGTGTGTGTGGGGGGGGGGGGTTCTCCCTCCTTTTTTTTCCTATTGTCTTTCTGTCTCTTTCTTCTCCTCTCCCCCGCCCCTCATTTCCTTCTCTCCACCAGAGAACTTTGAAAAAATTTGCGTCTCGTGGGTTTTTTACACATTCTAATTTCCAACTAAATGGGACATCTGTTTGAGAAAAGGAAGATTTGCCACGGTTGCCAAGGCAACTATCACTCTGAAAGGAAGAGGGGGGCAGGTTGCGGGAGGAAAGAGAAAAAAAAGAAGTCCAACAGCTTTTATGGACAGAATTAGACTTTGGTGGAATATTATCCCTGCAAGACAAACAGCAGCGGGGCCTGTTCTCTCTTTCTCTCTTCTCATCCCTCTTCATGTCATCCTCCCCCTCTCAGTCTCTATCATCTCTCATTCCACTTTCCCCATCTCCCACTGTCAGTCTCTCTATCTTTATCAGCTCTTTTCTCGCTCACGCCCTCATATCCCCTTTCCCTGTTTCCCTTCCTTCCCCCTTTTCTCTCTCTTTCACTATTTCTCATGCTGCAGCATCATCAGAAATATCATTGTGAAATCTGCCTCCAATTACAGGGCCTAAACCCCTCTGTCCTAGCCTCAGCCACCCACCCATGACAGCTTCTCCAATGCCTGAAACGTCTCATCCACATTGTTGAAGCCCACCTCACACTCTCTGGTAATTGGTCATTATTTAGAACAGGAGGGGACAAATGTGCTTCCCCCAGCGCTTCTAAATGCAAGTTAAATGGCCCTTCATTATGCCTGCACAAACAGTAGGGGGGGGGGGGGGTCTTGGCAGTTGTGTAAATTGTCACATGCTGCAGTACAGACAAGATAAGACAAGGTGTGGAAGGATTTCTTTCCCCTTTCCTCCCGTGACATTTCATGGTGGTTTGTTTGTAGTCGGAAAGTTGGAAAACAGGTGAAGCAGCGCTGAGTCTGTGGATATGTGCTGTGTGCAACCCAGAGGGGAAGGAATTAGGATTAGAAAAGCAAAAAAGGTTGTTTTCTCTTAACAGCAGTAGGGCAGAAATTGTCATTATCATTGTCAATATTGTTAAAAATTGATCAGTGACTGCAGCGGTGTTTGGTCTAACAGCGACCACCGTGAACCACATAAAACTCTCTGACAGATTTCTGCTGAGAAATAGAGCTCCTTTTCCGCTCCCACACAAATCCCAAACCAGTGATTGATTAGAATGAAAAAAAAGATGTCAGTTCTCAAAACTGGCAGCATGTATAGCTGAAACTGTAGCAGAGATCATACACACACGATATTTTAGTGAAAAATATAATAAAACTCATTCCAAAGGCATTTTTTGTTCTGTTAGAATTCACACTGTGTGTCAGTGGCTCTAAGTTCAGTTCCAAGAGTCAGAGTGCTGTCTCCACAGCACCTGAGGAATATTTCATGAACTAGCTTTAAAGATTGTATCCCCTGTGACTTCAAACAACAACAACAAAAATGTTACATGGTTAGGTTTAGACAACTTCACTACATGGTTAGGTTTAGACAACAAAACTACATGGTTAAGTTTAATAAACTAAACTACATGGTTAGGTTTAATAAACTAAACTACATGGTTAGGTTTAATAAACTAAACTACATGGTTAGGTTTAGACAACTAAACTACATGGTTAGGTTTAATAAACAAAACTACATGGTTAAGTTTAATAAACTAAACTACATGGTTAGGTTTAGACAACTAAACGACATGGTTAGGTTTAATAAACTAAACTACATGGTTAGGTTTAGACAATAAAACTACATAGTTAGGTTTAATAAACCAAACTACCTGGTTAGGTTTAGACAATAACTAAACTACATGGTTAGGTTTAATAAACTAGACTACCTGGTTAGGTTAAGACAATAAAACTACATGGTTAGGTTTAGACAACTAAACTACATGGTTAGGTTTAGACAACTAAACTACATGGTTAGGTTTAATAAACTAAACTACATGGTTAGGTTTAATAAACTAAACTACATGGTTAAGTTTAATAAACTAAACTACATGGTTTGGTTTAATAAACTAAACTACATGGTTAGGTTTAATAAACTAAACTACATGGTTAGGTTTAATAAACTAAACTACATGGTTAGGTTTAATAAACTAAACTACATGGTTAGGTTTAATAAACTAAACTACACGGTTAGGTTTAATAAACTAAACTACATGTTTAGGTTTAGACAACAAAACTACATGGTTAGGTTTAATAAACTAAACTACATGGTTAAGTTTAATAAACTAAACTACATGGTTAGGTTTAGACAACAAAACTACATGGTTAAGTTTAATAAACTAAACTACATGGTTAGGTTTAATAAACTAAACTACATGGTTAGGTTTAATAAACTAAACTACATGGTTAGGTTTAGACAACTAAACTACATGGTTAGGTTTAATAAACAAAACTACATGGTTAAGTTTAATAAACTAAACTACATGGTTAGGTTTAGACAACTAAACGACATGGTTAGGTTTAATAAACTAAACTACATGGTTAGGTTTAGACAATAAAACTACATAGTTAGGTTTAATAAACCAAACTACCTGGTTAGGTTTAGACAATAAAACTACATGGTTAGGTTTTTATAAACTAAACTACATGGTTAGGTTTAATAAACTAAACTACATGGTTAGGTTTAATAAACTAAACTACATGGTTAGGTTTAGACAACTAAACTACATGGTTAGGTTTAATAAACAAAACTACATGGTTAAGTTTAATAAACTAAACTACATGGTTAGGTTTAGACAACTAAACGACATGGTTAGGTTTAATAAACTAAACTACATGGTTAGGTTTAGACAATAAAACTACATAGTTAGGTTTAATAAACCAAACTACCTGGTTAGGTTTAGACAATAAAACTACATGGTTAGGTTTTTATAAACTAAACTACATGGTTAGGTTTAATAAACTAAACTACATGGTTAGGTTTAATAAACTAGACTACCTGGTTAGGTTAAGACAATAAAACTACATGGTTAGGTTTAGACAACTAAACTACATGGTTAGGTTTAATAAACTAAACTACATGGTTAGGTTTAATAAACTAAACTACATGGTTAGGTTTAATAAACTAAACTACATGGTTAAGTTTAATAAACTAAACTACATGGTTTGGTTTAATAAACTAAACTACATGGTTAGGTTTAATAAACTAAACTACATGGTTAGGTTTAATAAACTAAACTACATGGTTAGGTTTAATAAACTAAACTACATGGTTAGGTTTAATAAACTAAACTACACGGTTAGGTTTAATAAACCAAACTACATGTTTAGGTTTAGACAACAAAACTACATGGTTAGGTTTAATAAACTAAACTACATGGTTAAGTTTAATAAACTAAACTACATGGTTAGGTTTAATAAACTAAACTACATGGTTAGGTTTAATAAACAAAACTACATGGTTAGGTTTAATAAACTAAACTACATGGTTAGGTTTAATAAACTAAACTACACGGTTAAGTTTAATAAAATAAACTACATGGTTAGGTTTAGACTACAAAACTACATGGTTAGGTGTAGACAACTAAACTACATGGTTAGGTTTAATAAACTAAACTACATGGTTAGATTTAGTACAAGCTCATGGTTTGGGTTAAAATACTAACCCAAACCATGAGTTAGTTAAAATACTAAAGAATGTTGAAAGGGAAGTTTGGGGTCCCCTGCTAGAGCTGCTGCCCCCGCGACCCGACCCCGGATAATCGGTTGAAGATGAGATGAGATGGGATGTTGTAAGAATGTAAGAACGGGTCCATGTGATAGTCCTTTGTGTGTGTCTTTACTGCGCCACGGTCGAGCAGTTGAGAGGGACGCAGATGGGTGATCCATTTTACCAATATAATAGATGATAAAAGGTCTACTGAGCCAACTAGAAGGTAGAGTCGGGCCATACTGCCTCATATCTATGGTAGTGATAAGCAACTGAGAACGGAACCCTTCCTAGTCAGTTGGTTTGTTTCACAGATCCATCTGAGAAGCCACCATTGGAAGCTAATTGGGAAAGGACAGGCGCTTCCCAGGGGAAAGTATTTTCGTTACAAAACTCCAGACATACAAAGAGAATATAAATATATAGAAAAACAGAATATAAATATATATAACTATATATATGAAATATCAAATTTAAATTTACAGTAGTGGTGGGACACAAAAAATGTATCTAATTAATTAGAAGCTTTGTAATTAATTAATCGCGATGCTTTTGCAATGTCGCCCACTGAACCCAGCGACAGCTCATCCTCTCGGTTCTCATCGGTTTCATTTATCCCGTATTACAGGCCGGGTGGGAACTTGTGCAATGAGCAATGTTCCACATTGCTCATTGCAAAAATAAATTGTGATTAATTCGTTCTTATTTTTTTTGCCACGTTATTTTTGTAATTAATTAATCATAATTAACGCGTTAAAGTCCCAGCCTCAATTTTCAGAAATTAATATTTACAGTAGTGAATATAAGTTTTGCAGTTTAGCCAAGATATGCTGATTGCCCAGTCAGCTCAGGTGTGAACACATTGCCAGAATTCGTACTTGTAACTTGCAGGTTTGCTAATCACAGACACGACACAACTGGAAAAGGCCATCAACACAGATGGAACAAATAAGGGCAGGGCAGACAATCACCGACAGGAAGTAAAACAAGACAGGGCACAAGAGGAAAGCACTTTAAAATAAAACAAAAACCAAACTCAGAACACGGACAAACAAAACTAGGATCCTAACAGTGCAAGTTTAAATTGCAATTACACAAAATAATTCTACAGCTACAAAAACTTTTTACATGTGCAAATTATATCCCTGGGCACAAAATGTTTTCACACATGCATAAAATATCTCTACAGCCGCAAAACTTTATTACAAGCTCAGACTGTTAATGGCACTTCATTGACCCCATCATTTATTCTCAGACATTATCAGTTCTGAAGAAATAAAATAAACAAAGATAATTATTTTTTTTGGATAGTTACAGTCCATTTGCATATTGTGTAAAATGAAAATAACCTGTTGTACTTCATCCGTTTCTGTCTGCAAAATGGCTGAGAGAGTGCCCCTACCCCTCTGACAGTATGGGATTCTTTATATTGGGAACCATGGCAAACAGTTTATATCTATTCTATTTCATCTGCATCAAAACGACATAGGCTACAACAGGGTCCTTTGACTGCATTAACCTAGGACCCCAATACATTGGTATTTTTTAAAAAGCAAGCACTAATTAAAACAGAAACATAAACAATGAGATGAATGAAGTCTTTAGAAACTAATGAATTGACAAAGACACTGGAATTGGAATGACAGAATAAAGTGAAATATGACCAAAAGTGTACCTCTAGGGTCTGTTGGTAGGATGAGGGTAAAACATGTGGCTAACACTGTGAATTAAAACAAAACTACATGGTTATGTAACACATGTACTTGGTCGGGTGTAGGAAAAGGTTGTTTGGGTTAAAATATGAAAGTGTATTACATAATTTAAGTTACCCATTTAAGAATGAGACATATGTTACCTAGGTTGAGTACATAACATGAAGTCGACATGGACTTTTGGTTTCACACAGGACATGAACAGAGGTCTTCTGTGTGAAAGTCCTGTGTTTGTTTTACCCATCCTTCCACCCAACCTTTCAGACTTTCGCACACTTTGATTAGAAATGATTTTCATGCAACAACTATCATATGAAATGTTTATTGCAGCAGCAGGACATAGAGTTTGGCATCCAGACTCTGAGCTCATCGCTCCCTGCAGAGTGTTTACATGAGATACTGGGGAGTGGATGCTGGGGTGGTGCCGGGGCTGAAAGAGCAGGCAGCAGGGCAGCGGTAAAATGGACATGGCTGAGGGAGAGATTTTGCATCTTAAATAGACTTATCCACAACTTTATCGAACCTTGACTTTTCCAGTGAGTATTTGCTGCAACGTAGAACAATACTGTATCGAACTTTCTGTTTACGCTAGCCTGTAGCTTCGGAGTCGGGCGGATTAAATGGGTTTTGGATCAACGGGTGACAGTGAGATGGATGTGTAGTGTGTGTGCATCTTAAATGTGAGGGACTGTGCAATATATAGTAATATGATATAATATAGTATATAGCTTTACATGAACTGTCCAACTTGTGTGAACAGCACAAGTCACATTGAATCTGACATTTTTTAACCAGAATCAGGCCTCTTTTAAATGTGCTACTGAATCGGATACATTTTTGCATGCGACGCAATCTGAACAGCCAGGTTGCATTTAATGAACTACGTAATTCTGACCCGTGCTGCATTGTTTAGTAAATGAATGTCAAATAAAGTTGATTGAAAAGAAAAGTGTGCCTCAGGCTCCCGCCAGGAACAGAATCAAAACAAACATGGAGGACAGCAGTGAAGCAGGCGGCCAGTGGAGGGAGAGGGAAGTTTTAGACCTCATTGGTATTTGGGGTGCCACCACACTAAGCATTAAGCCATAAAGTCCAGTTGCCGTTGCCGCGTTCGCTTCCGTAAACACCGTTGTGGCGTGACGTCATCTGCGCATGCGGGTCACTTCAGAAGCGTGAGATGTTCACACTATGGTTAACACAGACAGGCCACATTTAAAGACGTACTGTGAACAGCCAAACAAAAAAATCTGATTTGAGCTATAAATCCAAATTGTGCATTAAGACCTGCGGCATGAACGTAACCTATAAGACAGCTTTTTGTATTCTCTTCCCTTGGTCTGGAGCCAATTAAGTGAACCCCAGTTTTAAACATCTCATCTCACAATGAATTTTATCATTTGGTAAGAGAGTCTACACGGTAGAGTGGAAGTTAGTTTCAAGTATGTAATGACCAGGACTTGGTCTTGTGTCTGTGAATCATGTAATTTGTACCTTTCAATCATTGGAGAGTAGCAGCTTTAAGCAGTAAGCATTCAGTGACAGTGCTCAGTGGTGAGAACAGGCCTAATTAAAGTGCTGCCCTAACCCACACACCTCAGTCACACTCTTTGTCGCCTGTGCAGCTCCAGGCATCTTCAAATGACAGAGCATCTCACCCACCTGCTCCGTAAGCACACACACTCTCATACACACACACACTACAGCCTCCACCTGCTATAAGGAGGGAGGCTTACGCAGGGCTGAAACCATGTGCTCTGATCCAGCCTGTCCTCATCCCCTACGCATCCAGCACACATCCCGAGCCTCCGCAGAGACTCCTGCACTCATCCCCTCGTCCTGGTTGTGTTTGTCCACCCATCTGCCTGTCTTCAGATCACTCCCTCCTCCTCCTTCCACCCTTCCATCCTCACATTTTCACACTCTCCTCCCTGAGAAGATGTCTGATTTTTTTTATTTGTTCTTTTACAAATTCTTTACACACTCCACTTCGGACGATTAGCGCATCGTTAACGTTTTTCCACACCGCCGTTCACTCCCAGCGAGAGTTGTCTCCGGCGGGAGCTCATTATCGCCGGGCATGAAGTTGACTGCCAGGGTCCCGGCTGATTTGTCACATCCCAGTTCCCTCCCGCCGTCAAGCCCAGCAGATTGGGGGTGTTGTTGAGGGATGTATGCGTGTGTGTGTGTGTGTGTGTGTGTGTGTGTGTGTGTGTGTGTGTGTGTGTGTGTGTGTGTGTGTGTGTGTGTGTGTGTTTGTGTGTATGTGTGTGCGTGTGTGTGTGTGTGTGTGTGTGCGTGCGTGCGTGTGTGTGTGTGTGTGTGTGTGTGTGTGTGTGTGTGTGTGTGTGTGTGTGTGTTTGGGGGGGCAGGGTTTGGGGGTGGAGAGGATTGTCTAGAGCTGCCTGCTCTGGGGAGCGTTGCAAAGTGTTTTTCTACGGCCTGTGCTTGTTACTGTCTTGTTTCTTGACAGTAACCGAGAGGGACAACAGTGAGTCACATGGCCCGTATAGAGAGTATTTCCATGTGTTGTTTGTCATGTCGCTGGTATTGTTTACAGTGATTCATGCAGTTTTGTTTATGACTTTGTATTGTACTGTGAAATGGAAATGGCGCCCTAGCAGAGCTTCATCCACTTACAAGATACATGAGATGGGCTAGACCGTGGAAGGAGGAAATCAGCGATGCGGGCAAAGATTTATGACTCAGACAGACATTTTTCAGCATGTTGGCTTCATCAGTGTGTAGATTAATATAGCCACAAGCCTGACAATGGTTTTATTAAAGTATTCTGTCAGCATTGTATTCCTCTGTGTAGTACATTGAAATAAGGATGTCAAAACACTGCATTGAATCCCGCCACAGTTGTAACTCTGGAATGGATTTTGCATTATACGGCTCCAGCAGGCCTTCACTATCCTTGAAATGTGCTGGATTTGATAAATTAAATCAAGTCGCAAAAGTAAATGAATAGAAGAATGAAAGAATCCAAGTGCTTGATTAAAAGTCTTTCAGTCCAAACATCGAGGCCTCACTTCCTCCACTCCCTCTGATGGAGGTTTGCTCTCATGCAGCTGTCTCACCTCAACCAAGAAAAGGCAGATTTAAGTCCCTTATATTTCCCCAAACGTTGAAAAGTCTGAGAACCCTGGAATGGTGTTTTCCTCCTAGTTGTTTGTCAAGGCATTGTGGAACTTAACTTGAAATATTAGTGGTCCTCAAAGTGGGGTCCAGGGACCCAGTGAAATAAGTGCTAAATGAATTAGTGAAAAGGTTTTTAACCTTGTTAACATGTCTAGATGGGATTTTTTTACATGCTATACAACATATGATGAGTGAAATGAGAAGTCAAAATCTGAGCATCACTGCCTTAAAACTGCAGTGTACCAATGACTAATACATGCTCTATGCTCCAAGAGTGTGCTGCCGAACAGTATATTGCAGCAGCGCTCCAAAATTTGAGTCCGATGTGTGCCACAGTGTGCTTTAGTGCTTTATGGGGGCGGCCGGTGGCACAGCGGTTAGAGCAGCCGCCCCATGTAAAGAGGCTGAAGGTCGTGGAGGCAGCAGCCGCGGATTTGACTCCGACCTTCGGCCCTTTGCTGCATGTCCACCCCATTTCCTGTCCGTCCTATATAATAAAGGCTTGAAAAACTGCCAACAAAAATAATCTTCCTAATATAATAATCCTATTTATGAATGCACCCAATATTCCAGATTCAGACAGCCAGTGTTTTATATGTCACATATCTGAGCACCAGTTCCGTCAACCTCCTGTCTCGGGGATTCCATAGCGTTACTGGCAGTGGTGGTGGGCAGGGCTTGAGAGCAGATCCAGAATTACTCAAGAAAATGTATTGTCTTTTTAAACGTTTTTTTTGTGTGTGAAAACCACGTTGAATAAAATATTAACCATAACTCAGTATTTGAACATAGACTGCAAAAACATGAACTGTGTAAAAACGGTAAAACGAGAAAAGTTTCCATACGGATACAGTAAATTACCATATTAAAGTACAGTATATTTAATGATTTTAAAGATTTGGACTTTTGACTTTTTTTTTTACAGTTCATTACATGGAATTATGTGATACGGTTGTTTACTGTAATTTCAAGCTATCCGTCTGGAAATTTTGCTGCCAGTCGTTTTATCGTACCGTTTAGATTTTTTTTACAGTGTACCTTAAAACGTGTCTGGAGGAGAACTTTAAATTACCAGTTGATCCCAATTAAAGGACAACGAGAATCACTCTGCTACTATCTCCTTTTGCTGACTGGCAGAATATAAAGGAAAGACTCCAGTCAGCGATAGATATGCTGTGGTGATAAATAAGAAGGTGGGACACTGACTGCTTGGGGGCTTCAGAACTCAAGGACCCTGAATGCTCCAGCCCTATGTGTGTCAGATGACTGTGGTAATTTAACTGAAACTTTGTTAGGACCCACTGACACGATAGGGGCTTTGGTGGAGACTTAATTAATGTTTATTTTAATGCTAAATATTCCTGAATAAATGTGTTTTAACACACACAGCAAATCTAAAGCCACTCATTAGAGCAAAATGAAAGTTAGCTAGCTGTGCATGATCTTCATTACATTACACTACAATGTTAAGGTTTGCCCGAACTTTAAAATGCCGCATCTCGTATATAACAACTTCAGTTGTGTGTGAATCCATCTTATCCATCATTCTGTTAATCGTTTCACAAAGTGACCCAAACTGACATGGTCTTTTGCTGTAAAGTGTTTATTATTGTAACTAGGGATGGGCAATAGGACCGAAATCTCATATCCCGATATAGGTCATTTCGTTTCTCAATAATTTTACAGCACTTCTGAAAACAAATTAATATTGCACTGTGAACGCAACTTCCTCTTTCTGCGTGGCGAGTGACAGGACAGCTGCTGGTGCACGAGTCCAGGGCTGCCTGCGGACACGCAGCCGGTTACTGAGTGACTTCTGATTTCTAATACGGGAATCTTATAAAAAAAAGTATTTGTTTTTATAAATATGTTTTGTAGTGTCTCTTTCACGGTGCTGTGCCAGCCTGTCAGACTGAGGGCACAGCTGTAACTAGCCGATCATTTATTTATTCTAGTAAAACACTGCAGCATGTGTCACAGTCACACATAGAGCGTGTGTGTTGTGTGTCTGGTGTGTGTGTTACAGTTGTTTTCTTGCAATTTAATGAAGAAAGAAACACCGTCTCTGGTCGCCCGTCATATCGCTTTGAGTGACTCCTTCAGCTCACTTCATCTTCACAGACCCCTCAGCCTGTAAAGTGCATGATTTATGACACTGTGAGATAAAGGATAGAGCAAAAGATGGAGCCATAGACGTTTTTCTATCGTCATACGATACATATCGTCATATCGCACAGCCCTAAATGTAACCATGACAACACAGATCCTCTAACCTCAATGGAGCAGCAGACCATATCTCCCAAAAGCTAAACATAGCTTAATAACAGCGCTGTCACATTAAAAGACAGATTTTCACGAGTGATTTGTAACAATTTTGGGAGACAGACAGATGATGTCATCCTGCTGATGGGTCAGGATCAGAAAAATGTGTGTTCTAAAGGACAACTGACTTCCTGTCATTTAATTTGGAGGATTTGTCGGAAATATTATTGCATTGTATTGGTGTTATATTCTTTAAATACTGTAACTATTGCCTGAGTGCGCCAGACCGAACCCTAAATGTGAGTAGTTATTTTTTTTCATTTCTATTAGGCATTAGCAACAGTGCCTCGACCTACAGCCACTCACAGCAATGAAACATATGACATTGTGCTGATCTGACAGTCAAATGGAAACAGACTACAAGGAGCTGAGGGGTCTGTGAACAAATGTTATCGGAACTGGAAAAAAGTAAAGTTCCACATCAGCACATAGGCTAGGTTTATGCTAACCTGACTCTGCCAGATGGAATGATTCACATGACTCTCATTGTCTCAGCATATCCATCTGGGAACTCTGGTTTGGAGATCTTTTGGGAAGGGGTGAAAATACTGGTTTCTGATTGGATAAACCATCTGTCTATCCCCAACATACAGGCCAAATCAGATCAATGAAGCGTATGACTACTAACAGCGTCAGGGCAAAGCTCAGAAAGTAAACAACATGTGGGTAAAAGATATTTTTTCCGTTTGTGTAACGTGAATTTATGGATCAAAGGCCCAATTTCAGGTGCCCAAAACCAACTCGGATTGGTTTGGTCGCTGGGCAAAATTATCCAAATTTCCTCCGCTGCACGTTACCAGACTGATCTATGCGTAAAATACAATGGAGCTCGCGTAATCAGGATGGTCTCACAAGGCTAGGTTAATGCTAAAGCACAACAAAAATGGTGTCATCATGGATCGTGTAAAGCGCGAAGGCTCCGCAAGTTGTCAGTCATCATATAATCCCTATGATATACTGTAAATGGTTGTGATGGCCAAACCAGGATCGGGAAGACTGGAAATCTGTCTGAACAGGACCAGTAGTACAGGCTCTGGCAAACCTCTACACAGAGCCCCCTGTGCACATAGATGGCCCAGGACTCCTTAGGGTAAGCTGTCATCGTCGGGACACTACTGAATGACCTCATATGCTATCATTTTGAGGCACTTAAACAATCAGTTTGAACAAAAGTGGTATATATTTTAAGAAAAGCAATAACCATTCCCTTTCCTCTTCTTTTTTACATTTAGCAACCTTTTAAACCTGACAGGGCTTTTGACAGATCCATCATCGCAAATTGAGCATTGTGCACTCAGGCTTTGTTCAAACCTGCAGAACTTTAAGTTCTAGTCAAGTTCCCAAAGATTAGAAACAGAAATAAACTGCTGAATTCACTGTGTTTGAACAAGGCACGGAGCATCTAGAACCCCTGTCTGATGTGATGCTGCAGTCATAAAAACTAGCCTTCACATGTGATGCACCTTCACTGAAAGATGGCTCCGGCACTGTCTACAGTTTCGTACGAAATCAACAAATGGTTTGATCACACTCCCTATAGGTTCAGATCCTCTGAATTGAGAGTGTGTGACATGAAAACCCTCTTTCCCTAGAGGGCTGGAACGGATTTGGCTCTCCTGACATCCGACTTGACTGGAGAGCAAGAGCGGCTGGTGAGAGAGAAAGATGGAGAGGGAGAGAGTGTCAGAAAAGCAAAAGAGAGTAGGAACAGGGGACTCGACTATTCATCTGTCACTAATCCTGTGTATATTCCTTCCCTCTACTTGTCCAGCACTATCTCCCTTTCCCCTCTCTGTGTCTGTCTTTGCCTCGCTCCTCTTGTCTTTGTTTAGCGATGCTGGATCTCCCTTTGAGTCCCCCCCTCCCCACACACACACACACACACACACACACACACACACACACACACACACACACACACACACACACAAACACACACACACACACACACACAGACACTCACACACACACACACACACACACACACACAAACACACACACACACACACAAACACACAATTTTTCTCCACTGCTTGCTCGGCGTCTTTCTCTTTGTCTTCCTATCTATCGCTCCTCATCCCAAAAGCCTCCCTCTCCTCCTTTATTTTCTTTCCTACCCCCACCCTCCACCCCTCTACAGCGGCAGACTTTCTTTTATTTAACACAGAAAACATCCAGGAGACTGAGACCTGCCAGGTGTGTGTGTGTAATTGATGCAGGCCTTGAGGTGTGATATTTTAGTGTTTCAGCAAACAAGCAGATTTTACAGCCTTAGGGATGGATGGATGGATGTACAGTATAGATGGATGGACAGACTGAGTAAATGAGAGTTTCATGGCAGTGCAGTTTTTGGAGGGGGGCAGCTGCCAGTGGCAATCAGCTGGGGAATGGAGATGGAATAGAACCTGTGTTGTTTGAAGAAGAGGACCTCAGATTATTCACAAATGTTTTGAGCTGAAGAGTAGGCCTAGTGCTGGCCGTCACAGTGTTTTTCCTTATGACCGGACAGAATACAAAAAACATTAGTGTCCTTCCTCATGTCTCCTCCTACCTCACAGTTATAGACGTAAAATCTGTTAAAAATAATCAACCCTGCGGTGGCTGTGGCACAGTGGTTAGAGCAGTCGCCCCATGTAAAGAGACTGGCGGTCCTCGAGGCAGCGCCGGCAGGTTCCACTCCGACCCGCGGCCCTTTGCTGCATGTCTCCCACTCTCACTCTCACCCCATTTCCTGTCTGTCCTATCTAATAAAGGCTTGAAAAACTGCCAAAAAAAAAAATCCAATGTAATTTGATGATATATCACATATAGATTAACAAAATCTGTCAACAGACAGTATACGATACTCAGATCGACCTCTGTGTACAGTAGTTGTCTCCAGGATCACATTTTCCCTTGATGACACACACACACACAGAGAGAAGGTGAAACCAGCATCAGCCCTAACCTGAATGTCCTTAAAAGTGTTTGTTTGATAAGATATGCAGTATCTATCTACGTGTTATTTTGTACAACTGCACTACAGCACACACACACACACACACACACACACACACACATGCACCCACACACCTGGGGCATAGTGAACATGCAAAACACTCAGGAAACTCTCATTGTTTCTTTGATGAAGCTTGCTCAGTGTGTGTGTGTGTGTGTGTGTGTGTGTGTGTGTGTGTGTGTGTGTGTGTGTGTGTGTGTGTGTGTGTGTGTGTGTGTGTGTGTGTGTGTGTGTGTGTGTGTGTGTGTGTGTGTGTGTGTCAAATGGACAGATGTCCCCACTCTCTGTCCCACAGATGGGCTCTGTGATGCCACAGTATCCTTGTCCAGGATTCACAGGATGCTTGGACACACACAAGCAAAGTAAAACACTGTGTGTATGTGTGTGTGTGTGTTTGTGTGTGTGTGTGTGTGTGTGTGTGTGTGTGTGTGTGTGTGTGTGTGTGTGTGTGTGTGTGTGTGTGTGTGTGTGTGTGTGTGTGTGTGTGTGTGTGTGTGTGTGAAGTGTGTGTGTGTGTGTGTGTGTGTGTGTGTGTGTGTGTTGCTATGTTGCTAGTGTATCAGCAGAGAGAAGACTGTGCAGAGAACCCTGGCAATCTTCTAATCCGTATGCACTCATCACTGCTTACCTGCAATTACACCATTACAGAGTTTCACACACACACACACACACACACACACACACACACACACACACACACACACACACACACACACACACACAGATATACATAAAGAGGTGAGAGAACTCCAAAATACCTACTTTCTCTGAGGATAATGTTGCAGAACTGGAACTGACGGTGTGTCTACATCTGTTTGTATGTGTGTGTGTGTGTGTGTGTGTGTGTGTGTGTGTGTGTGTGTGTGTGTGTGTGTGTGTGTGTGTGTGTGTGTGTGTGTGTGTGTGTGTGTGTGTGTGTGTGTGTGTGTGTGTGTGTGTGTGTGTGTGTGTTTATGTGTGTGTATGTGTCCTGGGACCTGCTGTGAGTTACATAACTCATGCTGAGGGCCAACATGTCTCCAATCTGCCTCTCTGCAGAGAGGTGTGGGGGTGAAGACAGAGTGACTGCCACACAGGTGGAACCGAGGCCACAGGAAGGGCAAATTAAAGGAGTAATGCACCTAACATCCAACGCAACCTGCTGCCTCCTCAGGCTGTGATCAACCAGAGCTCCTTTTAGCAGCCTGGGGCAGCTTTCTGTAATTGTTTTCAATAAAAGTGAAGCGTTTCACTAGCTGCTTTTGTGTTACTGAGCACCCCACATTTTTGCAACAAACTCAGAGTGGAAAAGCCATTAACTCCAGTCTTGATAAAAAAAAACTCACAATAAGTTGATGGTTGTCCACAACCCTTTAGTTACAATTCAAATCAAGTAGAATTTATTTAGTTTTACAGAAAATCCTATTTGTGTAGCCTATTAAAAGAAGAAGTAGAAAGGGAGTGTTTGTCGCATGTACAGTTAACATCCCTGTGCATGTCTCCATCAACCCCAACAACAACAAAGTTGATCATTTAATCAGTTGTCTCATCTCATCTCATCTTCAACCACTTATCCGGGGTCGGGTCTAGGGGGCAGCAGCTCTAGCAGGGGACCCCAAACTTCCCTTTCCCGGGCCACATTAACCAGCTCTAACTGGGGGATCCTGAGGCGTTCCCAGGCCAGTGTGGAGATATAATCTCTCCACCTGGTCATGGGTCTTCCCTGAGGCCTCCTCCCAGCTGGACGTGCCTGGAACACCTCCCTAGGGAGGCGTCCAGGGTTCATCCTTACCAGATGATCCTGAACCACCTTAACTGACTCCTTTCAACGCAAAGGAGCAGCAGCTCTACTCAGAGTTCCTCACGGATGGCTGAACTTCTCACACTATCTCTAAGGGAGACTCCAGCCACCCCCCTGAGAAACCCAATTTCGTCCGCTTGTACCCGCGACCTCGTTCTTTCGGTCATGACCCAGCTTTCATGACCATAGGTGAGGGTAGGAACGAAAACTGACCGGTAGATCAGTTGTATGCATGTGAAATGACCATCTCCAGCAGTGCCACTTGGCTTCTCTGTGAGTGCTGCTCTCTGATCACTGTACGTTATATAACACACTATACTGACTTTTAATAAGGGCGGCCTTATGATTTATGATAACCTTAGTGAAGATTGCTTATTGTTTGTTTTTCAGGAAAAAAAGATATAAAAGAAGGATCTATTAGGAATATATTGGTTTCTTAACAAATGTAAGTGAAGTGTTTCCAGTGTGTTTTAAAGTGTAATTCCAGCGCAAAATCATCCCATGGTCTTTTTCAGCACTTACACACATCAAATAAGCCATCGAGACAGTTTTATTCATGTATGAACTATCAATGGAGATATCTGTTGAAGTAGTTAACAGCTGGACACGGCTAACACTGATTAGTTCAGGGCAGTATGGTGAAGGCATTGAAACGGCATTTTTTAACCCCTAAAGGTCCCCTACACATGATACACGGTAAAAACGCTTTGCACCGGCTGTTCCATTCATTTCCTATGGAGGAGGCGCTAGCGCCCAATGTAGCGGCACCGCTCTCTGCCGCTGCACTCAAAGTTCAAATCAGTTGAACTTTGACCTTGTTGCCGCTGAATTTTCCAAAGCACAACTAATGAGATAGAAGCTTTGAGTGTGACATTTACGTCTCCCCAGCAACCAGAGAGTGACATCAAGCCAGTTAGAAAGATGGAGGAAAACTTCTTGTGTGTTCGAGTTTCCTGAACTATTTAACTTTACCTTGCAGTATCATCACGATCTCGGAAAAAAAACGTAATGCTTGGAGGTTTGGAGAATTGGCAGTTCGCGAGCTAATGGTTGTTATAATACTAAAGCGGATTTAGCCGCTATTGGGTCTCTGCGCCCAACCTCACGGTGAGCCCAGCGCATGAAGCTGATCATGTGAAGGCCCCTTAATATTGCTCTAAATAACAGCAAACCTCTACAGCATACATCCGGCTGTTAGCGACTATACCGGATTTCTCTGTTAATAGTTCATACACAGAAAACACTGTCTTGATGGCTTATTTGTTGTATATAGGTGCCGAAAAAGACCATGGGATGATTTTTTATTATATTTTAAAACTCACTTTTTTTGGTCAGGATAATCAACATAAATCTCATCATCATCCCAAAGCTATTGGGCAGCTTGCAGGTGTAAATATGTGACTGTGATCAGGGCATTCCTGTAAAAGAGAGGCATACTCTCAGGGAAACTTTCCTGAATGAATAAAGGTTAAAAAAAAATAAAAAGTCGCAACTTCAAAAGTGCTCTGTCTGATTGTGTGTTCACCTTTCATTTTGCAACCTGTCTGATCAGAGCCTAATGACCGGGCCAGACTACCTGTGAAAGCACTGTGTGTGTGTGCATCACCTGCTATTGTCTGAGCCCATGTTAACAGGTTAGAGCGGCCACACCGCCTGCCTGAGCGGCGCCGTTCAGCTGCATGTCAGCCGAAGTCTCGCTTATTTTTACAGTGACATATGAGCGGCCTCTACTAAAAAGACACAAAGAATGGTCTTGTGACAGCCATATTGACATCATAGCACTGCAGTTCAAATGTGTATACTGTATATGTAGGATTTGTCAAAGACATGAAACATAGATATTTATATTTAAGTCAATACATTTTGTTTCTAATTTTGTAGACTCTGAAAAAAATAAAGATTATGTTTATAATGAAATTAAACATTCTATTATGTATGGCCATTATCATAGGCATACTCAGTGTAGAGAGGCAACTGTGAACGCCACAGGTGTGTGAGCCGCAGCAGTTTCAGCGAGGGAGCCATCACACACTGCTCATGCAGGATGGGTGGCCCGGCTTCTGTTTCCACTCATCTGCCTCCTGACATGTTAAAGGGAAATTCATCATACCAGGGTCTTTTTTGGCAAATACATTCATCAAATAAGCAATCGAGACAGTTCTTTTTGTGTTACAACTATGAGCAGAGAGTCGCTAACAGACGAAGGGGGTTAACAGTGATTAGCTTTGGGCAGCAAGGTGAAGGCATTAAAACGTCTTTTTGAACCACTTATACTGCTCAAAATAACAGCAAACCTCTGCAGAAGCATGACAAGAGTCCCAACACAGAAAACAAAGCACCAATGGGCTCCTTCCTTTTGGATTGACTTTGGTAATCCACTTGAATGGATTTTACTATGAGAGGAGCTGGTACAGGGGCCAGTAGATAAGTCTTTAAAACACTCTTTTAATAAACTCTGGGTTCACTAACTACGTTGTTGGTGCTTTGTTTTCTGTGTAGGGACTCTTCTCATGCTGCTGCAGAGGTTTTGTGTTATTTTGAGCAGTATTGGCTTTGGCATTGACATTCCTTTTGTTCATGATACTGATTAGTCAAACTTCTTTGAAAGAATAATCACATAACATAACATCGTGGGGGGACCTAGAAACAAAACTGCCTACATTTAATTTTATCAAAATAAAATTGTCAAGATTATAAACTTCCTTATTCCTCATTAGCTTCTGTTGTGCAAAAGAGAAATCTAAATTAGTCAGAACTATCAGGTTTTTTTTTAACACAGCTCTCTGAACTCGAGAGCTCAATAGCTTTCTTCATATTTTCAATTTGACTGATGTGTCTGCTGATGAGCATTGCTATTTTTCCTTTCCTACTTGTCAAAATCTCTCCACCGTGTGCTATTTTATTTTCTGAATAAATCTCGCCAACCTGAATCTTGATAGACTTTCTAGCATCACTTTTTTTAAAGTTTATTGTTCCCAAATTAATCAGATTCACAGGCCTTCTTCACAGCAAACAGTTTAACTCGTCAAAGCAGGAAAAAACCAAGTGGAACTAATAACATTATCAAGAGCTCAGCTTCAGCAATTACTCACGGCATTATCACGCCTGTGTTTGACAGCAAAATGTCTGCTTTGAAAAAAAAAGGTATTCACATTTATTTTCACTCAGACTCAGATGAGGAATATGTTGTCCCCAAAATGGTCGACTAGGAGAGGTGTCAGAATTATTATAGCCTACATTTAACCAGGAGAAACCCATCGAGATTAATATTTCTTTTTTTTCAAGGGAGACCTGGCTAAGACAGGCAGCAGCAGAGTTACAACACAAAGTTACAAACAGAAACACAAGGACAAAATCTGTAGGATGAAAAAAGGCAACACAATTTACAATACATCATATCAATTACAAATAAAAGTAAAGGAGCCATTTTTGCAAACAGAAACAATTTAAAAACATTGACATGCTAAGGAGTTTGGCACAATTTCTTTCATTTTTGATTTAAAACCACCTATAGGAATTATTGCACTAAGGGTGCAAAGAAAACAAATGCCCTTTTTCCCTGTTCTGTGCGGACATGTGGGACAGAAAGCATAATGACAGCCAGACATATTAGGGGTCCGTTTCACAAAGCAGGTTGAAAAAACTCTGAGTCTAACCCTGAACTCTGAGTTGATCTACTCTGAGATAGAAAACTCTGAGTTTTCGGTTCCAGAACAGCAGATTTGCGTTAGGTTGATCAACTCAGAGTAGTTTGACCTGGAGTTAAGTGCGTGCACCACAAGTAAAAAAAGACAGCATCAATGGAGCCCTGGTTCGACGAGTCACCATGGCAACGGGGAAGCGAAGGGCTACGCTATCACTGGAATTGGAAACATTAATGCGCTCATACGGTGAGTTTGAGCAGGTTTACAGCGCTGCAGCAGCAAAAGAGAGGGAGACGGTGCGGGAGAACATTGCTGCTCGGGTCAGTGCGTAAGTTTAAATGTAGTCCTGTTGCAATCACAGTAATATCACAGGTGAAACTGCTTGAGTGGGAGCCTATTAGTTTATTTCATTTAAGTGCAACCCCGCGGGGGAGAAGCGCACTTGGCAGCAGCTTAAGATGAAACATAAAAACATTGTTCAAACAGGTAAAACATCGGCACAATCTCATGGTGACGCCTCATTTTGAGCATGTTTTACATGGTAAAGTAAATATTACCGTAAGTTGCTGTTTTATATGTTGTATAAAAAACTCCCATTTGCAAAAAAACGCAGCGCAACACACAATATCTGCTGTGATATGAAACGGTACCGCTCAAGAAGAGAATTGCCTGGATATGCAAGAACATCTATAATCAATAGTTTGATAATCATCTCACGACGAATATTTAATTCTCTACGCAGTAATGCTGCTCCTTCATCAACAGGATCGTTATCAAAAGGACATGCCATGGTAGTGAAGTAGTTGCCACCTAATATAACTTATAATGACTGATTTTTGCAATGATTTTCTGAAAAAAGTGACGACAGAACTATACTACGTCAAAACTCGCCTGCTGACTGAATGAATGAGGAAATCAAACACCGTGTGTGGCTGAAAGAGGGCAGAGACAGAGAGAAACTCAAGGTTTTCTGAGAAAAACCTGGTCCCGACCAGGTTAGTTTCAGAGAGCATGTTACCATGGTAACTGACCGAGAGGTTAAGTTACCTCTCTTTGTGAAACAGGCTAGAGTTACCCCTCTGTCTCTGGTTTGAGTTACCTCCCTTTGTGAAACGGAAAACTCAGAGTTTCCCTCATTTCAGGGTTAACAGACTCAGAGTTTTCACTAAACCTGCTTTATGAAACAGGCCCCAGAACTTTAAAGGTTGAATATGGAGAGTGAGCAGAACACCACCATCTAGTGTCTCAAGATCGTAGTCTTATCAACAAAAAATAATTCCAGCAGTCTTGTTGCTGGAATGGTCAGACCCGGCCCAGTAGCTACAGGAGACCGGAGTCTGTTTGAGCCTGTTTGAATCCATCCCCTCCAGCAAATCACACCATAAAAACAAGGATTAGAGGAGTTTGACTGACAGTTACCGTTAGCTGTTAGCGTTAGCCGTTGCAGCTAAGTAAAGATGAAAGTGATGTTAGCGATCAAGGAGAAACGTAGCCATTTGGGCGTGCATTTGAATGGCGTTTCTCTCCTTTCTCTCAGTCCATGGAGTGAATATAGCCTATATTGACTCTGGTTTTTGCCCGTCTCCGCTCACTCAGCTGCTGAGGCTCCGAAGCAGCTGCAGGATTGGTCAACTTCATTTTACCCAGTGCCAGCCTACAATAGCTGCACCCAACAACAGACAACCCTGGCAACCAGCAACGCCCAACGCTATTAGCTGCTACCATGGAAACACAACGGGACATAAAGTCATTGTCATACCTGTCAACATTTTTTAAACATATTAATTCAGACTAAATATATTTTTTATGGAAAAGAAAGAAATTCATTCTGTACCCCCTCAAAACGTGGGCTGTATTGTTTGAAAAAGTATACAGTAGCTTTTAATAAAGATTCTACTTCTTCTTCAACCTTTAAGTGTAGTTAGCATCTTTTATTAGTGTCTGTTGTTTGTTAGCATGTGACTGTCAGTGTGATGACAGTGTGTTTTCTCTCTGTATTGACAGTCCCCTCTGCAGTGGAGGTTTCAGGTTTCTGTGCCGGTGTTGTGATGAAGTTTGTCCCCCGTTGAATAGTGTTTCACATATTACACAGTGATTGGTTTATTTAGAAGTGACATTCCAACAAAAGCTTCCTGAATATGTTTGAATCTCACACGTCAGAGAAGTGCAAAGACATCACCTCTTTCAGCAGAGGAATGTGAAAACACAGAACTAGTGAGAAAATGTGCTCAGATACAAGTCACTATAGTCAATGTCAGACATTTTAAAGGACACAAACAGAAGAAAACACACTTTTTTGAGTGGAGAGGGACTTTAAATTTCACTTATCAGCATGTTGAATATTGTCAAATAAATTGGGGAAATTGAAGGTTTCTCCAATTTGACAGTAAATGTGAAGAGTAAAAGTCAAGTTAACAATATATAACACTTTATGTGAGCCATGGTGTTTCTATGTGTGTAGAGGGGAGTAAAATAAGTGGTGAGTTAGGGATAGATGGAGTGAAGTGGTGCTAGGACAGCACACGCACACGCACACACACACACACACACACACACACACACACTGACAGTGAGAAAGGCGCTGCAGGCCAGTCCATGTCACATATCTAATCCTCCTTATTGTCAGATATACTCTGCCCTCCAGCACTTTCTTCCTCCCCTCGTCCTCCTCCCTTTACTCACCCATTCCTCTCGATCTTTCTTCATTCTTCATCTCCCTCATCACCATTTCACTCTCTCCATTCCACTCATTCTCTCTATCTTATTTACTGCATCAAATAGGAAATGTGTCATCCTACCCTCCCTCTTACTCTCTGTCTCTCCCCTCCTCTCATTCACTGTCTATGTCTCTCGCTCTCTTTCTGTGCTCCTGCTGTGAGGATCAGCCCACTATGGCAGGCCGACACTCGTGTGTGTGTGTGTGCTGGCCCCGCAATTAAACATCAAAGTCTGTACTCGATTGTGGGAATCGATTGGCATGTGTCTGCGGTGGTTTTGAGTCACGCTAAATAATTAAATTGAAGAACTGTCTCTTTTCAACATATAAAACAACTTGTTCCCTCTCTGCGTCTCTGTAACTCGGCATCCCGCTGTGCTGAGTGGGCCGACCCAGTCAAGCTCACATGCTTGCCATGTACCATCACTGGCTATGTGAGTGCCGGAGCACAAATGCACAATTTGCCTGTTTGTGTCCTATTGAGTTATAACTGTCAAATTGGCCAAAACGAGCTCCAGTTATCCCATTGTGTGGGAGGGGAGAGGAGATGGCGGGAGAGCCTCTGTTTTTCAAACAGGCCACTTTGACGTGTAGCTTCTGTGAAGACCGTTTGGTATTTTGATGTCTTGACTTCACTTTGATTCGTCTTCACAGATGTGTTTTTAGGGAACAATGGCTCTGATGTTGGTATTCTTCACTGTTGTTGCAGGTGAAGACATTCAAGGCTAGATTGTATTGATATTGTTCAATTTAATAACAAGTAGCTCTGGTTAACAGCTGCAGTTCACAATGAAACTGCTGTAGTTTCAGCAAAAACTGTTTGAGTAACCTTGAAATTACGTTTGTACTTGTTTGGATCAATACAGCAGCCTTGTAGCTGCAATTCTCAGTTGGAGTAGTTAAGTTGTTGGCCAGTCAAAGATAATAATAAAAAGTAAAATCAGAAAAGCGCTCAAAAAATCAAGAAGGCCAAGAATAAACATATGTGAACATTAGATTCCAAAATATAACGCGTACAGTAAGGAGGGGGTTGGGGTGGGTGAGGGAGCTGGGAGTTTATCAGCAGAGTAAACGTCCGTATTTGTCCTTTAGGATTTTTAAATCTGTCATCCAATAAAAATGGTTACGCCTAAAAACCGTACACACTGAGTGCATTTATTTTTGTTTTCATTGGGAAAATTTGATGAAATGGAGTCACCAGTGCCCAGGGTTGCATTCTATTAACAGTCAAAGCCTGCTAGCAAATTAATTAATTACATGGATGCAATGGGAAGCGCTAGTCCCAAGACAGGGCTATTGTTTTAATGACATTAGCAGGAAGCTATCATTCAGCTGCTTAGAGCCAAATATGGGTGTCACCATTTCAAATCTATCAAATTGAGCTCTCAGTTTCAATTAACAAAATCCACAGCAGGATTTAAATTTGACCATATGGACTTAGAGTGGTAATTCCACAAAAAATGATGGCGGTTATGAGACACTTAATTCCATGTAGCCTATCTTTCTCAAGTCATCAGGGCATAAAACCGATGATCTGATGAGCCCTGCGAATCCAAACTCAATCTTCTAACAAAGGCATAGTCAGTGATGAAAAAAATAAGTAAATGAACAAATTGAAAATTTCTGTGCTCAGCTCTGATTGCTAGGAGGTCGGTCGCTACAATTTCTTTGAATTTCCATAATTCCCGACATCCCTATTGGTCATGCTGCTACACACAGGCTCAAACTGTAAGCTGTAAGTTCGGCCACTTTTATGCTTTTTGGGTATTTAGTTTGGAGGTTAACCTGTTTAAGCTAATGTTAGCATGTTGCGCAGCTAATGTGGCTAGCTTCCATATAGTCTGTGTTTCCAGCTGCTGAGGTAACTGGTACCGTATATGGTAAGGGGAATTACATTTCTCGGTATGCAGCATAAACAGTTAACCAATCACAGCAAAGTAGACCAGCTGACCAATCAGAGCACACTGGGCTTTTCAGGCTGGGGGGGGGACATTCGTACGAATGTCTGTGAAAAAAACACAGAAAATCGATTCTATCAGGAAGAGCGACTCGCTCTCTTCCTGTTTACTGTAACTACAAGCAACGAACAAAACTCCACTGACACATTTACTCAAACAAAACTATAAAGACTGATCAGGGAGGTGACGTTATGTTTTACATTCATGAAAAACTAAACAGAGGCATTCACCAGGAAAGCTACACATTCTCTTCCTGTTTTTAACATCTGCCGTCACTACGGCAACTACAGACGCACTCGCCAGTTAATGGGTCACTGCTTAAACAGCTGTGCTCGGTGAACGGGCTGCTTTGGGCTCAGATGCTGAATCATCAATGATGTTTTGTTGTGGTAGAACAGTTCTAGTTACCAATGGACACATTGCACTTTTTTGGCTTCTTTTGTGTGAAATTATCCCAAACTGGTACTGTATATGGTAAAGGGAATTACATTTCTCGGTATGCAGCATAAACAGTTAACCAATCACAGCAAAGCAGACCAGCTGACCAATCAGAGCACACTGGGCTTTTCGGGCTGGGGGGGACATTCGTACGAATGTCTGTGAAAAAAACACAGAAAATCATTCTGTTCTGAAAACGAAGGACTAAAGTTTCAGAGTGGGTGTTGACAATATGTGAGGTTTTTATATATTTGTAAACATGCAAAGATTTGGGATGAAAATACGGATTTGGTGTTCATGCCTTTTACTGAGAAATGGCAAAAAGGTTTGTAAAGGCCACTGTACATCTGCATGAAAATGATTGAACCTTACAAGTCAGCCACACATCCTTCACTGCCCCTCCCAAGCACCATATTCCGCTGACATGGCAGGAGAAGCACAGAGAATCAGTGGGTATAACCTGGCTTCTAGCCGTGCTTCAGGAATGAACAAGAGAGGCTGAGTTTGCTTCTGAGGCAGACCAGCAGGTGGTCTCTGCCAGATGATTTTGCAGAAGCTTCAGTGTGACCTCCGCCAGAGCGGGGAAGTCCCAGGGGAGCAGCAGCTTCCCCTCAGTTCACTTTTAATTGAAACTATTTCCTAATAATGTTTTCTAATGAGGCAGAGTAAATAGGTCCATGGATGTAAAGAGATAGATGTCAGAGGAAGTTTGGAAATAAAGCTGAGGGAAACACATATAGGAATGGGTGCATTTGCAAATATTCATATAGCACATATGTGTAAAGAAACAGTCAGTTCACAAATGTGTGTGTGAGGCTCGTGTGTATGCAGACCGCTTGCTGCGCTCCCTCAACCTGCCTCCCAGGCTGTTATTAGGGTCGTTAAGTCATGAGTAGTTAATTAAATCTAGCAGAGGTGATCACGGCTGGGTGTTTTAACTGCCTCAATACATGTAGTGATTAGCACGAGGCCGTGTCACACATTGAGATGGACCTTGTTACAGTAATCCTCTTTAATTCTTATTCCCCCTTTTTTTTTACCCTAAAACCACAGCACTTCCTCACCTCCTTCTCACCCAGCTGTTAATATGTGTGTCTGCATGTGTTTTCTGTATTCTTTTATGTGCGCATGGCTTTCATGTTGGTGCAGATACCACACCTGGTAACACAATAATACTTTTGTTTGATACCTTAGTTTGAGGAATATAAAATGGCTCTCTACAAAGCCCTTAAAGAATAATGTAATTCTTTGAAAAAAGATAACAAATATATTTTGTTAATTTAAAGCAGCTGAACACTGTAACAATTGTTACTCAAACAGGAGAATCATTTTTTAAAAGGAGGAATAATCCACATTTGGTGCTCCAAATGTGTGTGTGTGTGTGTGTGTGTGTGTGTGTGTGTGTGTGTGTGTGTGTGTGTGTGTGTGTGTGTGTGTGTGTGTGTGTGTGTGTGTGTGTGTGTGTGTGTGTGTGTGTGTGTGTGTGTGTGTGAGATTGAGTCAAAATAAACTACAGTGTGTGGTGACGAAGGAACATGCCGACCAGTGCAGCAGGCTGGCTCACAGATAGTTAGATTATAGATTATTCCATCGATTAATTGAGTAGTCATGTAAAAGAAATTGCAAAACATATTAGAATTTTGCGTTTTTACTAACCATTGCTAATGTCTGGGGTGTGGTAACAGCAGTTGATATGTTTGTTTGTGTTTGGGTGTGTGTGAAGGGGGGTGACAGAGATGTGTTTGTGTTGGAGGCAATACACTCGCAATTTACCATTTAAACAATTCAAGGTGGTGCATAAAATTCTACGTGACACAAGTGTTTAATCAAACGGGTTTAAAGATACAGAGACAAGAAACGTACAAAACGCCAGTTAATGGGTCACTGCTTAATCAGTGAAGTGGCAATCACAACCGGCTGCTTTAGGCTCAGACGCTGAATCATCGATGATGTGCTTTTATGGTAGAACAGTTGAAATTAACAGTGGACACATTACACCATTTTAGCTTCTTTTTTAAGTGTGAAGTGATCCCAAACTTGTTCTCTGCCTTTTCCGGATGAAGTGGTGTGCATCCGCAAAATCAGTCCATGTGAACAGGCTGCACAACGCACGAGATAGGAATTAAACGAATCATTGAGGCAGAGATGTTGAATAATCGAGTAACTCGAGTAACTTGAGTAATTGTTTCAGCCATAAGATAGATAGATAGATAGATAGATAGATAGATAGATAGATAGATAGATAGATAGATAGATAGATAGATAGATAGATAGGTAGGTAGGTAGGTAGGTAGGTAGGTAGGTAGGTAGATAGATAGATAGATAGATAGATAGATAGATAGATAGATAGATAGATAGACAGACAGACAGACAGACAGACAGACAGACAGACAGACAGACAGATAGATAGATAGATAGATAGATAGATAGAGAATAAGGATGCACAGGTCTGACTTTTTAGACGGTGGCATATAGGAAACCAATCTAAACACTGGTAGTGACATTATTCTATAGCCATTACATTGTGCAATCAACATTTACGTCATACCACTAAGGATACTAAGGGAATATGCAATAGTCTGATACCCATTCCTTCCCCCTGTCTTCGGACTTTGCCTCTCTCTGTTGGACCTCAGAATACCTTCACTGTTGATGTGGTATTTGAAAATTCTCTCTCAAACACAGACCTCTCAGAGAGCAGGCTGCTCTCCTGGCAGCAGGTCGTTTCCCCCACTAACGAGGAGAGCGAGGGGGAGAACTGAAGAGGGAGAGAGAGAGAGAGAGAGAGAGGGAGATGAAGTAATATGTCAAGAGGAGACCGACAGGGAAGGAGGGAAAATGGACAAAGAGATGTGATGAGGGGGAGAGATAAAGGAGAGGGAGAGAATGAGGGGAAAGAGAAAGAGAGAGGCGGGCATGGACGCTTGGCAGCCCTCGGCAGAGCCATTCAATGATTCATGGACTTACTCCAGTGATATCAGTGGGTCTCCGTTAGTAACACACACACACACACACACACACACACGCACACAAATACACACACAGTTATACATGCAAGTATAAAAAGTTAAAGAGCTGTGCATTGCCCTGCATTTTAAATGAATTGGTAAAGTTTGACTCTCTCTAGTCCTAAAGAGAGGTGAAGCCAGTGAATGTGTAATAAAGTGTGTGTGTGTGTGTGTGTGTGTGTGTGTGTATGTTTGTTTGTGTGAAATGAAAGTAATGGTTAGAACACCGTTGTTTTCCTCTCAGTGTGTTGCCTGAAGATGTGCCGGGGGATTGAGCGCTCTAACACAAACATCTGTTTTCTCCTCTTTAGAAACCCATAACAAATAGCAGCCCAGCACTTTAGCAGAATCTTTAATATGCTCCACGCTTCGCCCCATTCTCCTCCTCTACGTTAACACAAATCACTTGCACCATTGTAATCCCTTACCTGATAAAAACATAATTCTAAAGCAGGGATATTATCCGTGGAATTACATTCAGTTAGTCTCGGGTTTGTTCAGCAAACAGGAGTGGCTCTCTCATGGAGAGAAGCTACGGTCAATGCCTTGCGAGAGATAATCTCTTTTTAGCAACTGTGATGGAGACGCCTACAGTCGGTGGAGACATTTTCCTGGCACAGTGGACGCCATGAAGAGGTTTGCTGCAAAATGAGATACAAACCATTTGACAAAGAGCGACTGCTTCTCTTACAGAATGATTGATGTCCCAAAATTAAGGAAGCTGCGGTACTTTACAAAGGATGCTGTAATCCTCGCCTGACAAAATGATAGACTGGATCATCACTGTTTTACGTATACTGGATGACAAACTTGAGTTTTTTTCTTTCCAAAATTGGATATACACCTCTAAAAAGATTAAAAAGAAAAGTTTATTTTTCAGAAGTTTTGACAAGAAGTCAAAAGCAACATTGATCAATTCCAGATTGCCTGTGCGTGCATTAAAGGACTATGACTGTTTTATCCCATTACAAACAGTGTATCCTTAACATTACTGCCAACCATTTTCCAAAGCATACCATCAGCTTTTAGATTGATTTCCAACGTTCAAGGCTGCTTCTATTCCTTTAAGTGCATTAGTCTGCACTTAAAGGAAACCTGCAGTCTGAAACCTGTCGCAGATAGCTAATGTGTCACAGTTAAATGTGCAGTCTGCAACGTTTGTTTGATCATATTCACTGAAGCCGACACTCCCCTCCGATAGAAAAACATAAATCATCAGGTTTTAGAAAAAAAACGCGCCTCTACGTGAACCTAGAGGCTGTTGTTTGTTTTGCAAAAATCCACCGTGCCCGAATCATCCTGTCCACTCAGAGCAGAGCTGTGTAAGAGCTGACACACGTATGTTACAATATCACAGGCACACGCCTCAAGCCAGGCATACGCTAAATTACGTTAGCAGTTGCTATCTATGAGTGAGTTAGCCAGCCTACCTCCATGTACTCCATTAAGTTTATCAGTGAGAGAAGACACGGGCTCATTCGCAGGAATCTGGTGCACGCGCACTGACAACACTCGATGGGAGGGAGCTGAGGAGCTCGGTGGTAGAGGGGGAGGGGCGTGAAAGTTGTAAACATTCGAAATTAGACTGAGTCAACTTTATCTGCCAGACTTGCCGACTGCGGCTATAACATATAGTCCTTCTTTTTTCAGCTGTTGTGATTGACTGGTAATGCTCTTAGCATTTGTGTCATTTTGTGTGACAGTGTATTCAAGACTGCTCTGACACAATATGGTTTGCAGGTGCCAGCAAACAACCTTATGACTCTAATCAAACTGTTCTCAGCCCACTCTGTTCTGGCCATTTCATTGTTTCAATATTCTTAGCTTCAAGGAACTGCTTCACCTGTGTTACAGTGTGACAGTGGGCATTTTCTTGCATGAAAAGTGCAGCTGATTGGAGACAGTTGTAGTGAAGGTGTTGCATGTTGCGGAAGGAGGTTCACATAAACATTTGCATTCACCCTGTCATATAGCTGTACAAGAGGCCCAACTCCTGCTGCAGAAAACATCCCCCAAAGCATGACATGACATTATTGAAGTTCAATTAATTTATATTTGATGGGAAACATTGTGTTCGGAGATTGACTGGGAACGACTGAACCCAAACTGTCTAAAGAAGTCAGTTAAATTTGGAGGTGGAAGTGTCAGAGTTCAGATCTAAACCCCATAGAGAATCTCTGGAAAATCCTTGGCAACGAAGTAATGTCTAAGAAACCCACTCCAGTTAGTGAACTGTGGCAGAGACTGAGTCAGAATGGACCAAGATCAAACCAGAGCAGTGTGAGAAACTAGTGATGTCCTGTGGGCGCAGATGTCCTGAAGTCATTCAAAGCTGTGGCATCTACACTTCCTGTTCATTTTTAAATCCTAGAGAAGAAAATATTGTTGAAATCTTCTCTTCTGACACAATGAACACTGTTCTCTGATTTTACTCACTGTTTTTTTCCACTAAATAAAGGTTTTTGTTAAAGCCTCTCTTCTCCTTTGCTCTCTTCCTCCCTCCATTCACACTAAGAATCGGGAGCATCAACTGCACCGCTGAGCTCATTTCATTTTAATTGAGATGTCCATGTGAAGATGGACATGAATATTACATTTCACAGGCCCCATTAATATGCTAAGGCCAGTCTAAATGTTTTAATATTCGCAGTGTAAATTATTGAAATTGTGTTCATGGGCAGCATCAGATCATTCGTCAGAAATGTTTAGTCTCTGATGTTCAGGAAGTGATGGAATTTTAATCGCGTGCACGAAATAGGCCGTGATTTCCCATGATGCACTGCCACACGTGCTTGTTCACCCCTCCCTGCGTAGATGACCTGGAGTCCCCATTTTTAGCTTTCTTAATTAGAGAAAAGGACAGTGAGACAGTGTGTGACAGGTAGGCCCATCTCTTCTTATCTTTGGGCCCGTCTGTCTGTCTCCCCATGTGTCTCTGAAGAACCCAAGCATGTCAGACACACATATACACACTCCGGAAATTATTCTAAAAAATCTTCATCTGATGTTTCACTGAGCACAGACGCGTCCGGCAGCGGCCATAACGATAAAGTTGGTGTTTCGAGTGACTGCACTCTGCAATTTAAAAAAAGACGGTTGTGCGGCGGCAGCAGCAGACGCGTCGCCCTCAGTTGCGCACACACACACACACACACACACACACACACACACACGCTTGTGGCGTGTTGGAGAGGAAGATGGATCGGAGTACAGATTGTAAGTGACATGTTAATTTCTTCTCCGTCACTCACGACCGAGGCGTCCGTTATCAAAGTAAAGGGACACGAGCCCCAGCCATCAAGGCTCTCCTGTTCTTCATCTCCTCTTTTCCCATTTCTCCCCTTTTCTTCCCTCGTCTTTCTGTCGTGGAGCGTTCCGGGGCTGACTGTGATCAAGGAGATGTTTAATGTAGCTTTCTGCTCACCCACCCCCACCCTGCCAGGCATCTGTTTGATTCCTCCCTCATCCTCCACTAGATGACTGCTCTTCATAAGCCCCTGGCAGCTTCTCATCTGAAGGTCAAACGACATGTTTAGACACTAAACAGAAGAAGACTGACAGTTATTTGTCTGGGGTGCAAAAAGGAGAGTGAGAGGTCATGCTGAATGTATGATCTTTGCTCTCCATCTTGTGTTCCTTGTGTTTGCAATTTACTTATGTTACAGTTAGAAAACCACAATTAAAGGGGAGCACCACTCAAATGAAGAATTATGTGTTATTTCCATGGCCTAAAAGTTCAAGCAATATTTGTGAACATGAGCTTCTCTCTCAAAGCCAGAAACCAGAGAAGTAAGACTCAAGTATCTCAGGTCTGGAGCTGCTCCATGGACAATGAATGAGACTGATTTTGTTTTATTTCTTTTATACCCAAATTACCTTTATTTTAGTATAGTTTTTATCAGTTCTGATACAGAAGATGTACTCTAATATTCAGCTAATGACAAAACACATTTGAGTGTTTTGATTCTGGAGAGTCGTTCATGTTAACTCATTTTTGGACCTACTTTGACAAGTGGTTCTGGACTTCTTTTTCAAGTCAGGGACCCCCAAATTGATAACCGTCAAGGACCCATATGTGATAAGATTTTAGCTCACAACCTCTATGTGAAAACATTATGACTGAAATATATTATTGATGAGACCGGTATTTTTAACTACAGTTCAGGATATAACTGTCAAAGAAGTGAAACCAGGGATGAACACTTGCTTCAGACCTCATCACTCCATTAAATGGCAGTAATCAGGGGTCATCAGCCTTATAGATATGGGTTTGAAAGTGCCTGCTACACCTACCAGTAGCCTCAGAAGGTTGTTATCATATGTTCACAGCAGAAGAGGACTGCAACGATCACGGTTAGGCAACAAAAGGTAATGGAAAGGGTTAGGCATCAAAACTACTTGGTAGGGAAAAGGTTGTGGTTTGGCTTAATACTTCCAGGGCACGAACTCTGGTCGCCAAAGTCCTGTGTTTTGGGACCCATCCTCCACCCCAGCCTACCTCCATAAGTGGAAATTAGATTAGTGGTCTTATCACACATTTGAAATAAATAGGTAGGACAAAAACAAATTGCAGTGCATTACTATTTTTCTTTTCCTTTTTACACTTTTACATGTATACACGAAGACATACAGTATAGAAAGGAAAACAGCCAAACCACCAACAACAGCTACAACTACTGTAAATAAATACAGCCCAACAGTGACCAACATATACTGTAACATTGGACCCCAATGTTATGTGTTGAGGGGGGTTATACAGTGCATTCATGCATTCATTCATTTCATTATTATATACAGCATACACATAGTGTACACATATATTTATATACAACTTATCAGCAATTCGTTCCATATCAGTAGGATAAGAAATTCAAATAACCCTGTCTCTAATGAGAAACACACTTGGTTTAGGGATCTTCCAGTTTAACAAAATCATTATTTTGCAGTGCTTCACCGTACATTACTTTTCATAGTTATATGTACTAACAGTGAATGAGAACAACCTGCACATAAAGTAATGGTCGCCCGTAGACCGCAGGACAGACTAGAAGTCAACATACGCTCAAAAAACAACGTTACGTGACTGATTTTAGAAAACAAAAGGTGACGTTTAGGGTAAGGCATGAAAAACACTTTCTTAGGATCAGAAAACAGGCTGTGGATTTTTTTAGTATGGACGGGAATTCAACCCTGCTCACCTGTCTTAAAGTCCTGTGTTTAAGTACCAGCCATCCAACACAACACATCACATGCTTTCACTGTGGGGCATACACACAATAAATATGTGGAATACACAGCCTGGTCCTAACCACCCACCAACCCAACCTTCCTTCTTATCAGGAATTTTTGGTCTTTTAATACTTCCTCTAGCCAAACTCGGAGAATCGGAACAGCGGGGGCGGTGTTGCAGTCGCTCTACTGCACCGTTGTGACAAAAAGAGAGCTGAGCTGGAAGGCAAAGCTCTCTATCTACCGGTCAATCTTCGTTCCTACCCTCACCTATGGTCATGAAAGCTGGGTCATGACCGAAAGAACGAGGTCGCGGGTACAAGCAGCCGAAATGAGTTTTCTCAAAGGGGCTGGCTGGAGTCTCACCTTAGAGATAGGGGGAGAAGTTCTGCCATCCGTGAGGATCTCGGAGTAGAGCCGCTGCTCCTTTGCGTTGAAAGGAGCCAGTTGAGGTGGTTTGGGCATCTAGTAAGGATGTCCCCTGGGCGCCTCCCTAGGGAGGTGTTCCAGGCACGTCCAGCTGGGAGGGGATCTTGGGGAAGACCCAGGACCAGGTGGAGAGATTATATCTCCACACTGGCCTGGGAATGCCTTAGGATCCCTCAGTTAGAGCTGGTTAATGTGGCCCGGGAAAGGGAAGTTTGGGGTCCCCTGCTAAAGCTGCTGCCCCCGCGACCTGACCCTGGATAAGCGGTTGAAGATGAGATGAGATGAGATAATACTTCCTACCATCACTACGTCATCATACTGCACATTTAAGGAGTTCAGAGCAACGCTGATTGGTGTGCCAATTTACTGTTACAATCGTCTGACAACAGTCGAATTTGCTGTCAAGAGAATAATCACTCACTCACATTGGGCTCACTTTCTTAAATAGAAGGCATCGACCGATATGGATTTTTTTAGGGCCGATGCTGCCCAGCCTCAGCCGATGACCGATTTTCTTGAGCTGATATTTGGAGCTGATACTACTTTTGCTCCCTCAATTTACATCATAAAAATGACACAATGATGATAACAAATGTTACGAGTCTCGATATAAAAAAGGAAGATTTATTGAACTTAAAAAAGGCGTCTCAAGCAACACAGAGCTGCCTGTTGCCGATACCAATACACCTAAAAAAACGCATGTATCGGTCTATCACTATTGCAAAGTAATCACTAGTCCACAGACCCCTGCTTTACAACAGAACAGAAAAAGGGTCAGATCTGATAATTACTATTTAAGGCAACAGAAGGCAGCTTACTGAGCTACAGAGAGGCCAGTGATTTGCTGCAGATGACAACATAAATAAAACAGGAAAACTGCATTCAAAAAGTGATTATATTAGATTCTTGTAAAAAAAAACAACCAGACTCATCATCATGGCCGTCCAGTTGAATCAGCAGAAATTCAACATAATAATCTTCCTCAAAGTGTACTGTATGTGTTCTTTTAACTGCAGCCCGTACATATCACACATTATGAAAAGTTCACCTCTCACATGGACACTCCTCCTCGCATGACATTGTCCTCTCCAACAGGTTTGACAGGAAATACTACAGCATTGCACCTTTGCTGTTGGCTTGCTTATTCAGTGGTCTGTGTTCTGATTATAACTTTCCATACTGTACAAATGATAATTTTTTAAATTATAATCTTTATGCTTATTATTAGAATAGTATTAAGTGTTGTAGTATGTCTGTTATGTTCGGCTGTTTGGTTTTGTGTTCTCAAAGTTACTACAGCTGTGTGAAAAGTTCTTATGTTCAGCCAGTGTTAGCCTCAACTCCATTGTCTTATTAATGAGCCGCTAATGTAAAGGTTGGCCGTCATCTGTGACATCTGATTTAAAACAGCCCACATGATGTTGTCTGTACTTCTGACTGATCTGTTTTTTCTTCCTATGTGTGTGTGTGTGTTTGTGTGTGTGTGTGTGTGTGTGTGTGTGTGTGTGTGTGTGTGTGTGTGTGTGTGTGTGTGTGTGTGTGTGTGTGTGTGTGTGTGTGTGTGTGTGTGTGTGTGTGTGTGTGTAGGCAACCCTGGTACTACGGCTGGGGTTTCAACCTGCCTCGGGGTCAGGCTCTACTGGACAAGTGGAACCAGATCCCGGACAACACAGACATCCTGGTCACACACTGCCCCCCACTGGGTGAGACACACATTACAGCACACACGTACACACACACACACACACACACACACACAAGCACAGAGCACTAATGTAAGGATGGACAGCACATGTTTCAACAATGTGCACACACGGGCTCCAACACTGAATACTAGATCAATGAACAGTGGGGGAAAAAAACATTTGATTCTCCACCTGAGAAAAACTGTTTTTGCTCATGTCAAATATCCAGAAAATATACACACACCACAGCAACCGGTGAGGGGGGGGGAGAGAAGCAGGTGGAAATCTTTACTAATGCTGTAAATGTTTGTCCACTGCACACCAGGGCCCATATTTACAAAGCATAGAGAAGCTAATAACTTTCTGGTTTAGGAGTAACTCTTAAAAAATACAGTATGTTTTAGAAATAGTCAAGAGGACTTAAGGCACTTAAGCAAATCACAAACAATCTTAAAATGGCTGCTGCCACCAATATTCATTAAGAAAGCTTTATTGATACTGAGCTTTTAAAAAAGTATCACTTATTTTTTTTCTCTTTTGCAGTTATCTCTCCTTTAATGGACTAATGTCCTTGTTGTTTGCACCTCTCTCCATCATCATGTTATTGTAGTGTGATCATTACGAGGCCTGCTCTTACCTGCTCATAGTTAGCAAGCTGTTAGACATGGAAGAGGCTGACACACAGTGAAGATCAAAATGAAAGAACAAATTATAAATACTTGATTTATTCTGAAATACTGTAATTTTTGTAATGTCCAGAATTTGATAGAATGTCAGCTGTGGCTATACCATTGCTATACTAGCTTTTTTTTTTTCAAATAGACATCAACCATTACAAGAGAGGTTGGGCGTTTCAAGTCTTTGATTTCAAGAATATTGAAACTTTACAAGGACACGATTCATTTAAGTCCCTCAAAAAGGCCGGCTGTCCACGTAAAACAAGTGCACAAGAGGACAGGATTATGAGAAGACTCTCAATGGGGAATCAGTTCAACACTACAGCTGGAGTTGCTGGCCAGTTCAGTGCTGAACACAGTGTCTCAACGTTTAAGACTTTCTGGAATGAAAGCCCACTCTGCAGTGACCAAACCTCTCATCAGCAGAAAGAATAAAAAAAGGCTAGACTTGCCTTTGCTGAGGAGCATGTTGTGTGAACAGAGGAGAACTGGTCCAGAGTGACTTCCGTGATAGGAGGACGTTCAGTTTATTTGGGTCTGATGGGAAACATTATGTTGGGCGTAGGACTGGGGAGAGACTGAACCCAAAGTGTGTAAAGAAGTCAGGTCCATTTGGAGGAGGAAGTGTCATGGTTTAGGGGATGTTTCCTGCAGCAGGAGTTGGGCCTCTTGTACAGCTACATGTCAGGTGAATGTAAATGTTAATGTGAACCTCCTTCAGTAACATGCAACACCTTCACTACAATTGTCTCCAATCAGCTGCAATTTTCACACTGCAAAACAGGTGAAGCAGTTCCTTGAAGCTAAGAATATTGAAACAATGAAATGTCCAGAGTCCAGATCTAAACCCCATAGAGAATGTCTGGAAAATCCTTGGCGACAAAGCCATGCCTAACCCTAACGCCACCTTTTGGAGGCTAAAATCGGTCACGTTGTTTTTGTTTTTTTGTTGCCTTGTTGTCTTTTAGCAGTCATCTTCTGGTCACAGTCTTTAATCTGAATTTCTTGCAATACACAACCGATATGAAGCTTATATTGTTCACTTTAGTGAGACAATCAAGTATCTGGCCTTGTTTTACTTCCAGGAAGTTGTCAGAGAAACTCATTATATTACATCAAACTCATTACATTACATCAAACTCTTAATAAAGCTGATGCATGCAAGAGCTATATAAGGCCCGAAAATCAGGCCTGACCCTGAAGGAACCCGCACAGTTTCTGTCCAAACCAAACTTGAGCCTGAACCAAGGCAGCAATTTTGGTCCCAAACATAATGTTAAAAACCTGAATATGAACCACAATGCCATATTAAATAGAGATTTTATAACATTTAGGATGTCAGGTTCATAATGGTTTGTAACTAGATAGTTAACTAAATGTGAATTTTCAGAATGTACTTTTTTGCACTAAAACAAAAAGAAAAATCTGGTGGTGTCGTTATCTGTGGTTATTATGCTATGGCTTTACGGGTTCGGCCCACTTGAGATCGAATTGGGCTGCATGTGGCCCCTGCACGAAGAAGTTTTGACACCCCTGCTCTAGGATGATTAAACCCCCAGAGAACATGACCTCAGTGGTCCTGCAAGTTTGTTAATAAACAATTAATTGTAATTCATACAAACTGCATGAACAATATGTATGTGTGCACGCCTATCTACAGATTTACATATAGACACGCTCTACTTTGCTTTAGTCCTAATTGAAAGAGAGCAGTGGAAGTGACGCTGGTGGATCATTGTTGTATTGAATGGTTTAATAAAGGGTGAAGGTAATCAAAGCTGCGGCTCTCTCAGTCCAGTCAGCCCCACCCGCTCTGCTTGAAATCACACTTTACCTTTAGAGGAGATTATTAGCCTTCTTAGTGATCACCTTTCACCTTCTACACACTTTTCATCCTCACACACACTCGCAAACACCACCAGAGTCCGAACAACCATACAGATGCTGGCTCACAAGCTCACTGACATCCTCTACACACAACTCTGTCTCTCTCACACACACACACACACACACACACACACACACACACACACACACACACACACACACACACACTCCTCTCTTTTTCTCTGTCTCTCTCACACACACTTTCACACCTCATCTCCCGCTGCAGCTGTGATGTCCAGACGAGTGTGTGTGATTGATTTCTGTGTCTGCGTCTCGGCTGCGAACACAGCCGTTTATTTTCCATTCAGCTTAGCGAAGTGTCTCTAGCTATCTGCTCGTAAGCCACCGGCATATGGAGCAGCTACAGCAGGCTACTAATGCGTGAGACACACACACACACACACACGCACACACAAACACACAGAAACACACACAGGATCAGAGCAAAGCTAGAGAGAATGGCATGAGAAAGAAAGAAGGATAAAGGAAAAAGGGGTTGGAGGACAAATGTGTGGACAATAAAGTGGATTCTTTAAAGCGCTATAGAGGTCAAGAAAAGACATCCTTTTTTGAAATATTTCTTAAAAGAGTGCGAAACGAATGATGGCCTAAAAGGTGACGGGAAAAGGAGTGTGAACACGACGTTGTTTTGCACTGCAGCAAAATCTCCCGTCTTTTATGAGGCGCGATAAAACGGCAGATCGGCAGCTAAAGAGGAAAAATATGGCCTCTTTATCTGGCTGTGAGGAAGAAGTTAACAGCAGAGAGAGAAAGAGAGAAAGTGAGACAAAAAGAGGAAAACAGGCTCAGTGCCCAAAGCAGCAGCTGCTTTGAGACAACCGGCACATTAGAGCTAAATACCCCGAGACACAAAAAGCCCTCATAACTTCTCACTTCACTTCCACCGTCTCCCAAGGCTTGTAAAGAATACACTTACATTTTTAAGGCGTTTCACACCTAAACTGATACTCAAAGTATGTTTTACAGGTAGATACATTTAGAGGACAAAGAAGTCAGACTGTATTGCTTCCCCAGCATGACTGATTCACTGACAGCTGAGAACATGGAAGATTTTATGTCTTATGTGAGCATGAGAGGGTCCATTAACTGTGCCTTGAGTGAGATTTTTAGCACTTTGTTTGGTAGTAAAACATAAAAAAGTATAAAGAATCCTAAAGTCATCCCTAGAGAGTCTTTTCTCTTTCTCTTTCTTTACGTATGCTCTGGTAAAGACTTGCTGAAAGCTACCAAATCATGAGATTTGCTCCTTCTCACTTGTTTGAAGTGTCAACCCTCACAATTATATGGACACAGTCTCTTGTATAGTTTTGGTCTGGGGCTAGGGGACTGTTCAGATTTGGAGAGGAAATTACTTAAGACTTGAGGCTTGGACTTGAGTTACAAAAATGAGGATTCAAAACTCGATTTGGACTCATCTGTTTTAAGACTGCCTCAGATGAAGAATGCACCTTCACTCAAGTAGAGATGATATGATTCACTACTGGCAACTAGGTGTTCAATGAACGGTTTCCATCTAAAAAATGTTTTTCTCATGGTTTTGGCCATTTTGCTTTTGCAAAAGAAAGTTAAATGTACAAGACTTGACATGGACTTGCCCTTAATGACCTGATACTTGAACTTACACTTAAAGTGTAATTCCGGTGCAAAATTATCCCATAGTCTTTTTTTTTTGCACTTACATACATCAAATAAGCCACTGAGAAAGTTTTTTTCATGTATGAACTATTAATGGAGAAATCTGGGAAAGTTGCTAACAGCCGGACGTGGCTAACACTGATTAGCTCAGGGCAGTACGGTGAAGGCATTCAAATGTCTTTTTTAACCACTAATACTGCTGAAAATAACAGCAAACCTCTGTAGCAGCATGAGAAGAGTCTGTACACAGAAAACAAAGCACCAATGGGCTCCTTCTTTTGGGATTGACTTTGCTAATCCACTTGAATGGACTTTACTATGAGAGGAGCTGGTACAGGGGCCAGTAGGTAAGTCTTTAAAACACTCTTTTAATAAACTCCAGGTTCACTAACTACGTTGTTGGTGCTTTGTTTTCTGTGTAGGAACTCTTCTCATGCTGCTGCAGAGGTTTGCTGTTATTTTGAGCAGTATTAGTGGTTAAAAAAAAAACGTTTTAATGCCTTCACCGTACTGCCCCGAGCTAATCAGTGTTAGCCACGTCCGTCTGTTAGCTACTCTCCCATATTCCTTCATTAATAGTTCATACACAAAAAGCTGTCTCAATGACTTATATGATGTATGTCAGTGCTGAAAAAGACCATGGGATGATTCTTTTTTGGCAAGCCTTTTATTATGTAGGACAGACAGGACATGGGGTGAGAGAGAGGGGGAGACATACAGCAAAGGGCTGCAGGTCGGAGTCGAACCCACAGCTGCTACATCAAGTATATATAATATATAACTATAAGCTAGATAATAAAGTGCACCACTATCACTTTATTATCTAGCTTATAGTTATATATTATATTTATACTCTATTACTGCACTATAGTTCTGTTTACGTCTGCTCATTACACACATGTATCATGTTTGACCACATCTGAATCCGATCACTGTCCACTTATATCTTTTCTGCACTACAGTTCTGTTTATACCTGTTTCAACAGTCTACTGCATGTTTACATTGTTTACATCATATACACCCGTTCACATGTCTGCTTACATCTGATACACACATGTCTTTCTACATCTCACGCCGACGATGTTCTCTGTATCTAACCTGTACTAACACACTAACATCCTGACACTTATTCTACCTGTACTAACACACTAACATCCTGACACTTATTCTACCTGTACTAACACACTAACACACTTATTCTACCTGTACTAACACACTAACATCCTGACACTTATTCTAACCTGTACTAACACACTAACATCCTGACACTTATTCTACCTGTGCTAACACACTAACATCCTGACACTTATTCTAACCTGTACTAACACACTAACATCCTGACACTTACTCTTCTTTTACACTTTATTCTTGTGTTAGGTTAAAATGTTTTTGTATAATTGCACTGTCGTTATTTGCTGCTCTGTGTGCCCTGAATTGCCCCCCGGGGACAAATAAAGTTTTATGAATTGAATTGAATTGAATTGAAGGACCTTCAGCCTCTTGACATGGAGCAGCAGCTCTAACCACTCAGCTACCAGCCACCCCATGGGATGATTTTGTGACGGAATTACACTTACACTTACAATATTTTAGATTTGAACTTGCCCTTAAAGATGTGAGACTTCAACTTACCCTTAAAGACTAGAGGAGAGTTACTGTCCTGCATGTTTTAGGTCTCTCCCTGCTCTAACACACCTGATTCTAACGATTTTCAAACCTGTGACGAGCTGCTTGATACCGAGCAGGTCATTAGAATCAGGTGTGTTGGAGCAGGGAGAAACCTGAAACATGCAGGAACAGCAGCTCTCCAGGAGCAGGGTTGGACACCTCTCGACCAGAGGCTTGAATTTACCCTTAAAGACTTGAGACTTGTCCTTGAGACCTTGGTATCGCAGGCTTTCTTGATAACTACTGGCTAGACATTGTATTAGGCTATAGGAATATGATGGATGTTTTTGTTTTCACCATTTTCTGACACATTATAGACAAAACAATTGATAAATTGATCAAAACAATTCTAGCAGAACTTAAAGTTTTTCAGTTTCTTTTCTCATTTGTTCATTTGTTCACTTCACTCTATTTTTCTTTTTTCCTTTGTGTTTACTTGCTTATTCCTGTCTGTGCAGAGCGACAGAAGGCAGGGTAGATGGAAACACAAGCTCCTCAGTCATTTTATTTCTCTGACTTGATGCTTTTATTGACTCAGCATCAGCAGCATTCCTCCTCGGAGAGCAGCCACTAAATCATATACACTGCGTGCTTCATCCTTGTCACACACACTGTGAAGTCCGCATCTGCGTGTGGCTGTGATTGATCTTTATTTTCTATGGCTGCTTTCGAAAAGTCTTTTTTTGTGCTGCGATGTGCGGTTTGCCATTAGACAAGGAGTCTGAATCACTTTTGGAAGGGAGATGAAATTTATAACCCTCGTGAAGATACATTCAGCCATGAAAACACAGAAAATCACATCACATAGTTGCCCATTAAACGCATTACTGAAATGATCCAAACAGATTTTTTCCCCCTTTATGTAGCCATGCTTCAATGTAAACGGTTTTCTTATGAAGTTGAACGGTAAGATAAAATTGTAGAATGAGTTTAAGGTAATTATACAGCATGTTTCCCACAATGCAATGCAATATCGACCTGCAGTCACTAAAAGATGACAGTGATGTTCTGTTGTTCTGCTCTTCTCTCCACCTGCAGTAGTCTCAACTCAAGAGTTGTTGTTGTTGATTTGTCACTTGTGTGCAGGTTTCCTGGACTGGGTCCCGAAAAAGATGCAGCGTGTGGGGTGTATGGAGCTGCTCAACACAGTCCAGAGGAGAGTCCAGCCCAAATTACACGTGTTCGGACACATTCATGAAGGTACGTTGGTCGGCTTGTAAGCACACACACATTCTGCACCATACTGCGCTCACAACAGAAGCTATGACAATTTTTTGAAAGAGGAGATGGGTCTCCGTCCGTTTCCTAACAGCAAGCGAGCGTCAGACTCACAATGTCTCTGTCCACATTTAGTGTGGAACATGCTGTAAAATATGTGCCTGGATAACAGCTATAGTGGTGCATTTCGGGATTTCCGAGCTCTGAGTCTGAACTTTCAACTGGAACGACCCCCGAGGTCGGATTTCTGACTCAGAGATCGGACAGTCCTAACAACTCCCGAGCTGACATTTAAAGACTGCTGCCCCAGCTGTAAACAGTTAAGAATCTCCTGTAATAATCCTTTTATTAACACTTTTTACTATTTGTTTTCACAATAAGTCAGCCGTATACATAGTATTGTTAGATGTAGATATATGGAAATGCTGTGTGATTTAAGTTTTTCATGTGTAAATGCAAACTACAAAGCAGTCTGTGCTAACAAAGGCTAACCGTAGCCTGGTAGTTTCAGCCGTGTTTTTTCCGACTTTGTAACTGAAACGCTGATAACTCGGGTTTGACGTCATTCCCAGCTGCGACCTCTGACATCCGAGGTTAATGGAACGCACCGTAAGTCTCATGACTCCTAAGCAGCGTCGGCACTTCAGAGGCTGGCGTCTGCGCAAAACTGCCACACACACAGTCACACACACACACACACAGACACAGACACAGACACACACACACACACACACACACACACACACACACAGTCAGGCAAACACAAGCGCTCCACATTACTGCTGTTTTTCATATAAATATAAATGGAGCATCCGACAAAAGTTCAGCTTGCGCCATTCGCAGCCAGTTAGGACAATCAAAAACAATGTACCCAAACTCAGTGTGCGAACTACAGGGGATCCAGGGGGAGCTCCCCTTGGCCTGTCTCCTTGGTAAAGTTCCCTTACCCGTGCTCTGTTCCGCAGGAGGCTTCTGCAGGATTTTGTCCATTGGCATGACAAAGAATGAATCAGAATGAAACTGTAAAAGGGAGAGGAGAAAAATGACCGCTCCATCCCCAGTCGAAATTACAACCTTGACTATGTGTATTTAGTTACATCCCCTCATATTTGTAATATTCTGTATTTATTCAGGGATGTACTGTAAATATAAACTAATTTGCCACTTTTGTTTACAGAATACAGTTTACAAATTTTAAGGCTCACATCAATCCATCAATGACCTGAATTCATAGGAGGCAGTAACATAATCATATTTAACATCAAACTGATCTTTCTCACTAAAACTCAATTAAGCATTATATATACAGTATATACATATTTATATAATGTTTAATTGAACTAAAATTGGAAATTAAGTGGAAAATTAATTCAAGACTGAATTGAGCTTATTTTGAACACTTACTGAAGAAATAACAAAGAGTGCTTCTCTTTAAAATGTGCGAAAGATCTGCGGAGGTGTCATCGTAATTATGTGGGTGCAGATTCCGCGGGGGCCTGCTTATCACATTCTGAAGGCAGCAGTTAGTTTACACACATTTCCACCTGCCGCTGCATCACTGTGTCTTATATTTTTCTCACATATCTTAACACCTAAACATTTACCTTATTATATAAATCAGCCAGTCACATGTACTGTAGATACAGCACAAACAGAAGAAAAGCCATGTACTCTAGAGCTTCAGTTGAATATTTTAAAGTTAATTAAATTGACTGAGAAAGTTAAATTTACACCACGTAACCTTAAAGAGTATGGAGATAGTGTGCAGTAGTTTTCTTGAAGAGCGATGACGAATGATGGAAATGACTTAGGTGTATATGAGAGAAAGGCTGAGCTGCCACATCCTTATGAGCACTACATCCAGGCCAGTGAGGGCAGAGGGGCTGTCTCCCTGGATCAGGGGGTCAGGCCAGCACTGAGCACCACCCCATCACAGAGAATTCTCATGTCTGGTCATGTTTCCATGACCCATCTCATACAGGATTATACAGACACCTAAAAATATACAACCAAAACTAAGCCTCTGGGTGTGCCAGAGCATATGTCCACAACAACCAAAAACTAAACAGATAAATATAAAAGACAAAAATAAAATAAATCAAATTAAAGTAGAATAGGATTTGTGCAGATTCACAGACACGAGAAAAAAAAAAAAAAAAAAAAAACCCAATACATGAGCATAAACCAGGGTTCTTACAGGTGCTTGAAATCCTTGGACATGCTTCAATTTTATTGTCTTGTTTTCAAGGTTTGAAAAGTGCTTGAGTTTTGGAGAAATTTGACCTTGGGAAAGGTGTACAAACCCTGACAAACACAGACGTTTTTTCATGCTTTTCTCTCATACGTCAGTTTCCTCCCCTTGTCCCGGGTTTTGTGACACATATTCAGAAAATGCATAAACTTTATCAAAAAGAAGTTCAATCACAGCTCCATTCTCCATACCTATTAAATCAACATAAGGAGCAGCAACATTTGGTGTAAATCAGGATATAAAGGGCATGAATTTCATTCTCAACAACGTTTGAATCACAGTGTTCACAGAGTCTCTCTTCCTCAGACGTGCTTCTATATCGGACGGTTTTAGTGCGCAGTGGTAATACGCCGCACCGTAACTGCGCACATAGTGAGCTTAAATTATATTACAAATTTTCACACTTACAGTATATTCTTTTTAAAACCATCAATGGGTTCTCAGTTTTGTTTTTTGAAGATTTCTCCTGCCCGATGCTTTTTACAAATCAGAACCCAGATTAGAAACTAGATCTGATTTCTTAGGAGAAATAGGCTGAAAGCAGCTCTCTACATTAATGTGGAGACAGAAATGATCCTTGTGTGTTTTGTATTCATGAATTTAAATCTGAACCCAGACTTCTGTTCGGTTCCACCTACACTTAAAAAAATCACTTTGGCAAAGCCAAATGGAAGTACTTTCTGAGAGATGGTCGTTAACTTATGCTTGACAAAATGGTAACACTACATCTGCCATTTGGAATCAACGCTGGTCCAAAGTGCCTTTGAAACTGACTTTTTTTTTAAGCTGTAGTGGTGTTAGTGTCACTCTTGTGCATATATTTGCTCAAACTGGATTCTCGCCATTTTGGAAACGATGTGCTGTGATACTAAGCGCTGATAACTCTGGTTCTTCTAGTTTGCATGTCCAAGACAAAACATCTATGTCTGTGTATTTTATTATGATCCCCATCAGATGCAGCACAGTTCCTATTGTTTTATTTTATACTTTATTTACTGTGGATTTGAGCATTTTCTGCGGAGGCAACATTTTTATTCCAGTCATTTTAAACCAAAGTAGGGATCAACGTTGAACAAATTGCAACAGAAGCCAACCCCACTGATTTTGTATCCTCAGTTTGTCCTGAGTGAGGGAAAGACCTGAAGAATCACAATAGGGGAACGTTTCTAAAAAGACCTAAATATCCAAATATGCATTCAACTATTCTTTATTTTATCACACAAATAGGAAAAATATAACCTTCAGATATCACCATGAAAATGACTGATTTGGTTATTTACATCAAGACAAACAATAAATGTAATACAAGGTTTTTGAAATTGTTTGTTCACACGGGCAAACGGGGCATAATGTAATTACATATGTGCTCATTTTCATAAATACCACAACATCTAAACACTGGGTATAAACAGGTGAAAATGTCTGGTTGAATCTTATTTACATACAACAGTAACAGACTTGATGTTAAGATGTGAATGGACCCATTTAGTCGACCCATGAGCATTAATAAATATAGGCAGAAGAAGGACTTCAAACCAGTCTTTCTGAATGATTATTGCAGGGATGGGGTTTGGGGCTGGTTCTGTGGGACTGTTTCTGGGGAGTGAGTCTGAGGGAAGAACAGACAAAAGGAGAATGCAGAAATTTTTTTATCTGTGTTTTTTATCGATCATGAATAGAAGATTTTTTAAAGGACAAAAGAGAAAGCTAATATTTCTGTTTTAGCTACATAAGCTTGGTCTACCCTAATCTGAGGTTCCTACCAGCTCAAAAACTGTGTTGTTGTAATAAAGTAGACTCTTGCACTCCGCCATGTTGAAAAGGTCAAAGGTTATCTCATCTCGTCAACTCGTGTATCAAAATATTCTACGAGTTTCCCAGTGGAAATTACCACATGAGGGGGTTTTCTTCCGATTTTGGTATTTACCAATTTTCCATAGGACGTGAAGGCTCCATCTGTCTAGTTTTTCAATGGAGTCCAGTGGATTTGCTGTTTCTTTTCACCTCACAGAAACAAAGTAAATTAAATCTTTAATTCACTTTGTTTCTGTTCAGTTTAAATAAAGTGTGTTTTGAGGAGTTAACGAGGTAATTAATTACTTGAGTGATAGAGAGAAAATTGAATTCAGAAGGTGTACGGTTGTATTTTTCTGTTTAATAAGGAAAGAAAGTGTAAAAATATGTCTTTGCTTGATGGTTTGTGACTGCATTTGCTTAATTATTGAGCTTGAACGATGTATTTCACCTGAAGGGGTGGGGGAGTTGACACGGACCTGTCTGAATATATAATCAATCGCCGGTTGTTAGGCTGATGGTGGCTGGTTGGAACATTTTAACATACTGTCCAACTCTATTGGAGATTCATATAGTTTGAAAAAAATGGCTTCTTTAAAAAACATTTGTGATAACAGTGTGTAGGACTTCACCTTTTCCACTGCTCCCCAGGTTATGGCATGATGACTGACGGCACCACGACGTTCGTCAACGCCTCAGCCTGCACGGTCAACTTCCTGCCCATGAACGCGCCCATCGTCTTTGACCTTCCGAACCCCAGGGCCACATGACCAAAGAAAGCTCACCCCCAAAACACCTGCCAACCAATCAGGAGAAAGGAGCCAGGAGAGGTAGGTGAGGTCGGTGCGCAGAGCGGAGCAGATTCTGTAAATATAAGGCAGCGGTGTGTTTAAAGCCACACATGCGGTACATGCCAGGAGATGGAGCGGACTATCAATGTTATTTACTGTACGTGCCATCATTTCTTCATCTCAACACAGAGTCTAAAAGCAGACAAATGGACGAGCAGAGACGCGCTTTTACATGCGGACAAAATGGACATTTCTCTGTCTTCTTTTACTGCACTGACAATCTGATGTGGCTCTCAGAGACGAGAGAGGACCCCGACATCCCTGTTGGCCTTTTTCACTTAATTTCAAAAAACTGTAGACATTGGGACTAACAGTGAAACAATCAGGCACCTCTTCTACATGAGAGTTTTGGTTAAGCCACGACTCAACAGCAGTACCAGAACATTTGGTCGGGGGAATTTTAACAGAACTTTGCTCCTTTCCCACTTTTAAACTTTGATGTCCTAATTTCTTTCTACTCCTCCCTTATCTTCCTCCTGCTCCTCTCCTCTCCTCTCCTCGGGCCCGGAGCATGATAGTGCTTTTTTGCCAGGGTGTGCGTATGTATGTGAGATCAAAGGGAATGTGTGAGGGCAGCGAGAGGTCTCTGCCAGGGGCCGTGTGAGAGTCGGGGTGTCAAACATGTTGACACCGCTCCCCTGGGCACAGCCCTCATAAGCCTCTTAACCAGGCGAGAAGACGCAGCACTTCCCCTTTTTTTACCCTCCCCCATGCACTGCTCCTTCCATGTAGCCCACCTTTCACCTTTTCCCTCTTTTTCCTCCCTCTCAATCCTCCACGCTGTGAGTGACTAGCACAGCTTCTTACTGACGACTGAGAGGCCGGGCTTTTTGGACTTGGAGAAGCCAGCAGGTAACATACGACGTAAAGGTGCTACATGCTAACGCTACTTCTGGACAGCCACGCTAACGTAACTTCCACGTAAAGCCGCGGCGGTCGTTTCAACGCCCCTCCCTTGTTTTGGGAGAGATGGAACATTTGATCCTTTTTTAAAGGAGTAAAGCTGTAACTACATGTACTGTAACTGGTCTATGTAAATGTTCTCTGTCAATGTAAAGAAAAAAAACTTGAATTTTTAATGGACAAGTTGTTGGTATGCTTTAATAATGGTAATATTTGTGGTTGTTACATTTCCTTTGGTCTATTTTGTTAGTAATGTAAATGCTTATTATGGTATTTTCTTCTCTGTGAAGCTGCTCGGCCCCATTTGGTGATTTTTAACTCTTTCATGTCTCTTAGCAGTTTGTCTGTGTTTTTAAAAAAAAAAGAGCTTTTCTTTTTTTCTCCCTTTGCTCTATTTTCTGAATAAGGTCATTCTCTGTAAGAGTCTGAATGTGCTTAGCATAACAAGACCACGTCATACTTTGATCTTCCTGCTTTCCAACATTATGTATGAACGTTCCCCGGGGCTGCAGTTTACTCCCGCTTCACTCTCGCCTACTCAGCACATCAGCATTCATTGTGCCAGCTGATGTCTTAATGTTTCCAAGTAGACAATGGAGGAAAGAGCAGCAGAAAGGCTCACTGAGAAACCGATGTGTATGGGTAATGGTAGGAGGAGCGTGCACACACTTAGAACATGAACGTTGATGAAGTGTCTCAACATGTTATGCTAATGTTATGGGAAGCATTAGTGGCGTTTTATAGGTTCTTCACAACAAACGAGAAGCAAACTTTTGGCGCAGCAGGATAATATATAAAGCCAATGCAAATATGCGAATAGGTGTTCAGTCTGAAACTAACACCCTTTCAAAAATAAGATTTCCGGGTCCAAGCGCTCCATTGACACAAAACAGACACAACGGCCGAACATGTGAACAATCAGGATCACCTCTTTAGTCAGTTAGACTCTTTTTCATCCATAAGACAGAGATAAAATGACAATTACGTTGTTTTTTAAAAACTCAGATCTGTTGAAACAAAGGGGAACACAGCACTGCGGCGTTGAAATACGAGGCTAAGACCGGCTTGGACCCAAAATCATATTTGTGTGTTACGTCTTAACAGCAGGATTGCCACACAAATACAAAAACTGCATAATTTGCGTGTGTTTAAATGTTTAAACTGGAGACACGAAGGCCTGTCGGCATTGAGGATAGCTCAGGTCGATCCAAACTGGATTCAGAAAAGAAGTATTTTAAAAGTTGATTGCCTGTGGTCTTGCAGACAGACCTGACAAAGCATCACTTCACACCTGTTACAAAGCGGTATCGTTGATTTTAAAAATTGTCCACAGAGACTTTGCCTACTTCAAGTCAAAAGTCAAAAAGCTGTCATGCCATACTCTGCTTTGCTGCTTTGAGTTTGTCTTATAAACAGCACTTTTTATTTTCTTAATCATTAATTAAGTCTGATAATGTTATAACTTTGCCTTTTTATCTACTGCTGTAAAGCTAAGGTACTTCCTGCTGAAGCCTACTAGGAAAGGTAGAAGAGGTTTTATGGCGCAATAAGTAAGTTTCTCTCGTAACGATCTCTACGCAACACCTTAATAGTTTATCAGAAACAGCTTTTCCTCAGCTCCACCAGAAGAACAAGTGATGCTCCTTTGTTAAATGCTGGAAAAATAAATCAATATAGCCCAGGATTTTAGACATGAAGGGAATCAGGGTTAGCAGTACTAGGTTGAATGTTACCAGACGGTGTACAAGCACAACAAAGGGTAAATAATAAGAGAGAGTAAAAGAAGAGGGAAGGCTCAGGCTCATCATTTAAAACATTAAACTTAATGAATTTCTTAGAAGGAAAATGTTCCAAGAAAGGAATAAAGGGAGCTATTAAAATCCAAAAGATGGGAGGAACTTTCATCCCTCAGTTTTTTGAAAAAGTGTGCGTTTGGTCCGACTCTCCACTTCCAGTCCTCATTTAGATGTCTCACTTTGATGCTCTTCTGCTTCAGTAGCCGTGTTATGTGTTTCCTGTTTTTTCCCCAAGAAAATAAGTGCTGTACTATTTCTTGATTTCTTTCTTGAGGCATGCTTAAAGGAGTTAATGACTTCTGATACTCAGACAATCTGCATATGAAGAGTTTTGTTCCAAAATGAGATATCTACTGTTTGAAAAAGAAAGGACGCCTACCCAGGCTGAATGATTGACAGCTCAAACTTGAAAGCAGATTGTTGTGGTACTTTTTAAAAAATGGTTAGTAACTTGTGTCCTCTGTTACATTTTTACTGGCTGGATCCTGTGTATTTCAAAACTATTGGATGGTCTTGGATAAACTTCAGGTTTTTTTCTTTTTTTAAATGGATGTATAGCATTTTGGAATGAAAGTGTTCATAATGTATTGTATTTTGCCATTGTTGTTGGGGACATTTTTTGAAACTGTACGAGAAAATGAAGACCCAACAGCTTACTGTGTTGCTCCTGGAGACAACTCTAAAAATGTAAAGTACCTCTCTTTCTTAAAACCATAACCATTCTGCTGGTTCTGAGAGATTATTCAGCGATTGAATAAAACCTTATCTGTGACCGGTGGATCATGCTTCCTTACTTCTATCCTCGCTCTTCCCTTTTGTCTCTCCCCTTTATTTCTTGTTCTCGTGAAAGAAGAAATTAGAGGTGGTGAGGAAACTTTTCTCGTCTTGGTCCTTCCCTTTTGTTCCAATCAAAGGTATCTGTGTCTCGTATCAATTATAGAGCCCAGAGCAGCAAGTTAATTTCCAGTAGCTAAAGCTGTGCCGCTCCGTCTCCCATTTTGTTCCGCAGGTCTTCCACACCTCTGCACATTCTAATGAGAACCCTCGTTCAAATAATTACATTAGTAATCCCATGGGAGACCGGGTAATTTATTCGCGGATGGCTTTTTACTTTGCCATTAATACAACTGGCTTTCATGTACTCTTGTCTTCCTCCAGCGCCCTCCCTCCCTCCCTCCTTTTCTCACTCTGCCTCTCCAACCACAATACTGAGCTCTTTTTCTCAGTTCTGATCATCCCTTTTTCATTTCCATCTGCTCATCCCTCTCTTAGCTTCCTCAGATAATGACTCCCAGCTCTCTGTGTTTCTCTCTCCTGAGTGCTACTGTGTATCTTGCTGCGGCAGCGTTTCCTTTGAATGAATGACAGGCGTCCCCTCTATCTCCTTGTCATCCATCTCACTTCACACTTCCATCTGAACAAAAGATGCACCCAGCCCTTCGCCGTCTGCATCATTAAAAAGGCACTTTATTTGATTGGCTTTGGAACACAAATCAGTGTCAAATAGTCGGGCAAGAGACAGAAGGCGGAGAACACTGTGGAAAAACGCTCAAATCGTTTATCAATCTTTGCTTGTTCAGCTTTATTTTTTCATGTTTTCCAGTCATCAAGCCTCTTGATGGATCTCTTTGTCATATCATTGGCAGATCAGAAGTCTTTCTGTCAGGGCAAGATAAACCCACCAAGGGGCCCACTTCCCATAATAGTTTGTGGGTTTTAAAGAATATTATGTACTATGTAAGCAATATGAACAGTGTATTTAAAGTGTTCTGACAGGGCCTGTCTAAAGGGCACTTACAGGCCTAGTCTACACAAACACAGGTATTTTTAAAACCAAAATTTTATGGCCCCCAGTTAAAAAAAAAATCCCCGTCCACACCGCCAGTGTGATAAAAGATATCTCTGTGCACATGAAACCGCAAAATCGGCTCCACAAGTCTCCATGTATACAACTAAATGTTTACCTTCGAACAGTGATGTCAAACAATGTTGACAAGAAATTGTGGTTTTCCGTAGTTTTCCTGTCCACACATGACTGCTGAAACCAGACTTTTCCCAAAAGTTCACCGTGGACTCTGGTTACACAAAACTCCGATTTCAGGAGCCCACAACTGCGGCTACATGTGGATGAAAGGCCAAACCGTGCAGAGAAACACAAGCTTTCCAAAATACCTTCATGTCGCAACCCCCAGGGATGCTTTCACACTAAGGACCCGGAACAGATGATTACCCCTAAAGTCCGGATCATTTGTTCAGTGTGAATACCGTGTTCCGTCCCAGGGAATTGCCGGTCACCTGGGTGAACACAACTTACCACAACACGGAAGAGGATTTCTGTAACAGCTTGAGATGATGATGTCCATCCTGTCCAAAACTTTGGCGAAAATGACCACGAAAAGATTACTCTGGTCTACCGAAGAAGAGAAATGCAATCAATCACAGCTAAAATCGCATACAACCGAATTGTACCTACTCTTCTCTTGTGCTCATTGGCAGATCGCTTGTGTGCTCAGGAACAGCAGGTAATGGGAAAGCTGTCCGGGAGTGGGGAGGGTGACAATGGTTCTCGGGAATGGAAGCAACAGTTCCTAATGTGAAAGCACCCTTAAGAGTAACACCAGGCTGAAAAGGGTTTCACTTCCTTCACATTGCAGGTAAGTGTCTGAATAGCTCATCAGTCAGTTTATGAAATAAGAATGGAGACACACCTCTCCTGTATATCTTACTAGCTTCCTATACATTCATGAAACATGGCAACAAGTGTGGAAGAGATTGAGTGCAGTGCAAAGGGGCTGTACTCAATATTAAACCACATATTACCATATAACAAATTTTCAATTAATAAAATGACAACAAAGTTCCTGCCAGTTGGTATCTCAGCCATGCTTGGTGGAGCAGCTGTAAGCATCTGAATGCAGGTCAGTGAAGAAAGGCCCAAAGGAAGTTGTTGTAGCAGATCCTCCCTGTGGTGTTGGCATCAAAATAAGAGCTGAGGTGGAAGAACTCCTCCTCCGACAGTCCAACACTGAAATTGCGCAGCACCTGCAGGGCAACAACAGTAAGAGTTGGAGTGCGTATATGTGCACATTTGTGTGTCCTAGTGTATAAGATTGGGGTTTAGGAAATGTCATCCCTAACCAGGTTGCTAATTGTTTCTATTGATTAGCTCAGGGAGCGTTCGTTGTCCTACAGCAGGTAAATGACAGGGACAATAAAACAGGAATGTCAGCTGCTGTTCTCTTGGGCCAAAATGTCAGCGTGGTCTTGTTTCAACCTTCAGCGTAATTGAACAATTAAAATTACTGATTGGCTGTCCAGTGAACAGGTGATTGTGTGTGTTTTGCAAGCTTGAGCTCCATGGATTTCCTGTCAACCTCCGTCATTCTCCTTCAGATATTTTGATAAAAGAGACACAAGTGACGCTCAAAGGATCGCATCAATAATTCATTAAGAACCAGTTCATCTCTGAGTGTTTGACATTGCTTGGATGCAGCAGCGCAGGTGGAGCTCTGCGGGTGTGCTACAGCTGTCCTCACCTTCCTGAAGTCCTGCACGGAGACACTTCCTGTACGGGTGCGGTCACACGTCAGGAAGCAGCGTCTGATGGAGGTCCATGAGGAGCGGACTGCATCGTGCATCCTCAGCATGACCTCTGTGCAGTCTTTGCTCAGAACACCCTGGCTTGTCTGAACCGGACCCAACCATGCGGGATCCCATCAGACCGCAGGGTGCAGGGCCCAAACATGAAGACATGAACAATGAGAAAGAAAACAACAGTAGAGGTGAGAGTCCCCGCATTATCGGTAATGTTTCACTTCTCCACAAGCCAAGACTCAGAACAAAGTGTTTTTTGTTCTGTCATCAGATAAAAAGGTTTTGTCTGTAAACTTGTGTACAGACACACCATCGAATCAGATGAGATGCAGGGGGTCTCCGCAATTTTACACAGATGGTGGGTTCGGTCGAGACAATGCAGGTCTTTGTGATTCCAAAGTTGGTTTGGAAGGTTGCAGCTCGTGGGTTGCCAGATTAGGCCCTCACCCACACGCTCCACTGAAGCTTGGGGCCCGGCTTAGTTGCTCAGCGGGAGTCCTTTTAAAATGTGCCCACCCGTGTGTCATTGTTCAAAGCTTCATATATATCTCCCCATGCCAAAAAAGCACAGCAACTCACCAAACTTGCCCAGTTTGCTTATCATAGGAGGTGATAGTCAAGAGCCTGAGGGTGGGAGGTCCCTGCTGAGTTTACACAATCTGGCAACCCGCCGTTGCCCATCACTACCCCCTCACATTGTAGAGCACGCACACACACACACACAAACTCACACACACACACACACACACACTTTACTGTAACCCAATTTAAACTTGCAGCCAATAAAAGTACAAGAGATCAGACGTTAAACGGAGGAAAGGAGAGGGGCTACAGAGTTAATTTGAAATGTGCTAATGTGCTGCTCAGCATGGGAATGTGTGGGTGAAAGTATATACCCTGTGTCCCATTTTCACATTTACTCCAACTATGATGACTGGATCCAGGAGGGAAAAAATAGAGTTTCAAATGTTTTCACGCTAACTGAAGTCTTTTGATTTCTCAGTATTGCATCATGCCAACAAAGTGGAGGAACAAATAAATATAGGAAATAAACTGCTTTTACTAGCCATCTTTATATCTTTGACAGAATGATTAATAATGTCAATATTTTGTTTGACAACAGTCAGCAGAGTATATAAAGGTTTTATATTAAGGTTGTAGCTAATGGCTTTATTAAGGTCTGTTAATGTTTACTTGTCACTGAAAGTGAAATTCCTGCGTAAAATCATCCCAGGGTCCTTTTCCGCAAATGCACTCATCAAATAATCCATCAAGACAATTTTTTCAACTATTAACAGAGAAATCCCAGAGAGTCGATAACAGTCGATAACAGCCGAATGCGGCCGAGGCATTAAAACATCTTTTTTAACCACTAATCCTGCTCAAAATAACACCAAACCTCTGCAGCAGCATGAGAAGAGTCCCTACACAGAAAACAAAGCAGCAACAACTTAGTTAATGAACACAGAGTTTATTAAAAGAGTGTTTTAAAGACTTACCTACTGGCCCCTGTACCAGCTCCTCTCATAGTAAAGTCCATTCAAGTGGATTACCAAAGTCAATCCCAAAGGAAGGAGCCCATTGGTGCTTTGTTTTCTGTGTAGGGACTCTTCTCATGCTACTGCAGAGGTTTGCTGTTATTTTCAGCAGTATCAGGGGTTAAAAAAGACCTTTTAATGTCTTTACTGTACTGCCCCGAGCTAATCAGTGTTAGCCACGTCTGGCTGTTAGCGACTCTTTAGGCTTTCTCTGTGCATCTGGACCGTGCCCAAGCACATTTCACTGCTGATATATATATTTTACGTTGGGTAAAAATGCCATAATAATCTTTCATCCTACTGTAATTGAAGTGTTATGACTATGAAGCTAGGCTTCTGCACCTCCTCTTGGTTCTGTTTTCCAGCTTAAAGAAATCTAGACACAGGAGGCATTGACGATAACTAACTACACTGTAAAGCAACCCAAAAAAAAAGACAGATTTCACAACATAAGAGTCTGAGGACGTTTTCACACCTACAGTTGGTTTGCTTTGTTCCCATTCAGGGGCTAAATTGATACAGTTGTTTGATTTGTTGTTGTCCATTTGTGTTCACAAGGAAACGTTCACATAAGAATGTTGAACAACGGTCTCGGCCCACTTGTTTTGTCCCACAGCCCAGTGCGATTGATGCGTTCATATATGCCAGAATGAACCAATCTTTTGGAGGAAACCGCTCCTTACAAGCCGGGTGCGAAAAAACCCTTAAATTACAATAAACGCAATAAAACGTGTGTCAGTATCAGAGAAGCATTTCAGAAAAATGCTGTTTAACAGATTAACTCTTCTCTAACCGTAGACAAAGGCTCAGCCGAAGGATAAACTATTAGCAACATTTTCTATTTATCTCTCAAACACTTTCCTGATATTGACATTTTATTCTTAAACACGTACAGCTGAAGCCTCAAATCACAGCATGTCATCTTGAAGGAAGAAAATGGGACAGTGTTACTTATTATTATTAGGTTAGTGTATGAAGCACATGCATATGCAGATGAGCCAATGGGTCTTAATGGAAGAGCATAGGACATGAGATCTACAAAACTGATCTGTGTGCAGAAGATCTAAAAACCAAAGCATTTTTCCAGATTCTTTGGTCAATATGAGATGAATGGACATAGAACTGCAGAATAACACTTTTTTTTACCGGTGTAATAGGAAGAGGGAGTTTACGTCGCTCATATGCCGTCTTGGTCTCTGCTGGTGTTAGGTTCAGGAGGAAGTGACGAAGGAAGTCTAGATATGAAACGGAGCCATAAGCAATGATGTCAGACTTCACAGCCAGATGCTCAAACTGTTCCCGGGTCATATCGATGCCGACAGATTGGAGGATCTCTGCAACACACAGTCAGTCATGAGCATACAGCAGGTGGAAGGAATAGCTCAGAGTCACATATGATTGTCTGTGGTTTTCTGCTCACCCAGGAAGGAGGTAGTGCTGATATGTCCCTCTTGCTGAGGATCTTCCTCTGTACAGCTCCTCTGGATCTCCTTCCAGCAGCACCGCACCGCCCCACGCAGCCTCTTCTCCGTGCTGCCCAGCGGGCTTCCTGTTCCCGGCCTCCCCACTGAGGCAGGGCGCCTGGAGGTGCACTGAGGGGCTGACTGGGAGAAGTAAGAGGGATGTCAGGAAGGGCTGCACAACTACACTGAAGAAAAGTGTCATCTTAAGATATTTAGAAGTGGTTTGCACCAGTTAGCTGGTTCTAACAGCATGTCTACACAGGAGGCTTTATGAGGAGGTGTACGATTCATGAAAAACACTTCAATCAAAGGGATATTTTATATATATATTTTATATTTATTTTTAAGTGCAGCTGTATGAGGTAATCATCCATAGGCAGTGTATTACCTCCAGTAGATGACGATTGATGATTTTCTCCATAGAACTTCTGTAGTCCTATGGGTAGGGATACTGAAGTTCTACGCTTGAGAAAATGTAGTCCCAAGGGAAAGGACTGTCTGACAGCAAGGTAAAGTGGTGAAAATATTTTAAATATAGCACCTAAAAACATCCGAACTATCCCTTTAATGTTTGAATAAACTTTTGGAAACCAGGCTACATAAGTGAGTTCACAACTAATTAGAGAACATACTGAACTACTCCAAATTAGTTTGGGAATCACCTGCACGGATGAAACTCTTTTTCTCAAATTTTGTGAAACTGTCACTGTATCCTGACAGCTGCACAGAAAATCATGTTCCTCAGCCTTTACCTGGAGCTCCTAATGGCATCTGCAATATTCCACCACGCCTGAAGGAAAACAACCAATCAGAGCCGAGGAGTGTCTGACGCAGTGTCAATGATGAACGCTGATCAAACTGTGAGACTAGGCAGCAGAAACCTATTTTAGTGTACTGTTTAGCTGTAAAATGAAAAAGGTTTGTCCGACTTTTCAGCTGGTGGGCGGGGCTTGGTTTTGGCTCGACTTGATCACAAACTTTCTCATTTTACAGCTGAACAGCACACGAACATATGTTTCTGAAAACACTTTATGCTTGAAATAGACTATACAGCAACAGAATATTGATTCCTATTTGATCAGCGCTGCCCTGTTTCACCTGGATCCGAGTACATGAGCAATAACACTGCGTCAGAAACTCCTCGGTTCTGATTGGTTGTTTTTCTTCATGAGTGGTGGAATCTTGCCGATGCCATGAGGAGCAGCAGCTGGAGGCAGAGGAACATGATCACACATCATCAGTCTCATGTCATACTGTCAGGATGAAGCGACAATTTGAGCAAATATGACAAAACTTATATTTGATAAAAGCTACCTACTTCTGCTTTAAAGGCATATCAGGTTTAAAGCTTTTGAAATTGTAAATGTGGTTCATGGTGTACCTGGTCCTGATCATCACAGAATTTTAAATTACTGCTTCAAGGTCAAGGTCATGGTAGCCAAAACGCATGCTAAAGTGCACTCTAGGGACCAAAACGTGTGCTGAAGTGCCCTCTAGGAGCCAAAACATGTGTTAAAGTGCTCTCATGGAAGCCAAAACATGTGTTAAAGTGCCCTCTAGGAGCCAAAATGTGTGTTAAGGAGTCCTCTAGGAGCCAAAACGTGTGTTAAAGTGCCCTCTAGGAGCCAAAACGTATGTTAAAGTGTTCTCTAGGAGCCAGAATGTGTGCTTAAGTGCCCTCTAGGAACCAAAATGTGTGCTAAAGTGCCATCATGGAAGCCAAAACGTGTGCTAAAGTGCCCTCTTGGAAACAAAACGCGTGCTTAAGTGCCCTCTTGGAAACAAAACGCGTGCTTCAGTGCCCTCTTGGAAGCCAACGTGTGCTAAAGTGTCCTCTTCAGTGGTGAGGATCGCTAGATGTGCCCTTTTTTTTCCTTTTCGCCCCTACCCTTCAAAAGGTCTGTGCACACCACTGTTCATTATATTTTGCAGGGAATTTGTATTTATTTGAACTCCACTCACACTAATAACCTCTCTCAGTCAGTTTGACTCATTTCCCCACTCTTACAACTCTTGCCTTGTGTGCTTTTTTTGCTGGCTGTAATTGCGGCACGCTGTAACACTCAAGAACACTTGAAGAGTGCACTGAGCAGAGATGAGCAAGAGAGATACTGTGATCAAGTGTCCAAGGTTTTCTGAGTGCACAGAGAACAGGACATCTGATGGGGGAAAAACTGAGTGAGAGAGGTTATTATTGTGCCACCTTTTGATATTTGCAAACACGCACGCACATACAGACAATTGTATTTTTCTTTGCTCAAATGAAATCCTTCTTGTTTTTTAAAAAGGTTCTGTATAGGTCTCTCTAAATATGCTTTGGAACTAATCTCTTTTCATGTTCTCCAAATGTAACTTCATTCTGTAGTTTTCAGACTTCTCGCAGTAACATACTGGGATTTGTAAAGCAGCTGGTGTCTTCATGCATCACAGATCATACAGCAACATTCAGCAAAAACTGTAGAAAAAAAAAATGTTACGGCAGTGTTGCGCATTATAGTAGGTTTAGTAAGGTTTGACGGACCACAAACTTCTAACGATCCTGTCTATTTTTAACTTTTTCTTTTGTGTTTTCTGATTTAATACCTTTGTTTTAACGCACTTTGAGGTGCATTTGATATCAAGAAATGTGTGTAATAAATAAAGTCTATTATTATTATATTTTCAGTTATTCTTCTGATTATTTTCTAGATTCAATAAACAATGGCAAGAAAATCTGTGAAAAAAAAACCAGTGTTGTTGTGTCGGTCCAAAACCCAAAGATTTTTTGTTTCCTATAAAACAAAGAAAAGCTGGAAATCTCCATCTTTGAGATCATAATTTTTGCATGAAAAATTTGTTTAACGATTAATCACTTATCAGCTCCGTCAAACGACTAATCGCTTAGTCAGCTGGTTGTTGCAGCTCTGATGCTGCCGTGTGCCGTACCTTTGTGCGTTGCCGAATGCCACCTGCACATTTTGCTGCTGAGGCTGTTTCTCTGGGCTCAGAGGAAGACGATTGGACATTGTTGGTGGGACCCCCTGCTTCTGTGCGGAAGGGTGTGCCCAGCGCACCAAACCGCTCCATCAACTCCCTGTACTGCAGCCTCCTCTGCTCCTTCACAGGCATCTGACTCCACACACGCTTAAAGTGAGAAGCAAAAGGAAACATAATATTATTCATCATTACTGGGGGGACTAGTCTCCCAAAGAGAGTTACACGCGGCATAGTAAATTGGCTTTACAGATGACTAACTTTCTCACGCAGTCAATAATTATCAGCAAGGATAAATTCGATTTTGATTAGAATAATTAAAGAAAACATATCAGACTAAAAAATAATGGAACTGGCAAATGCACTGAAATTCAGACTCCTCTCCTCATTTGTAACCATGGACGGATGCCAGTGTGTGTTGTTTCAGCCTGAGAGCTTGAATGTCTCCTCTTTGAATTCTCTGAATTATAATGCACTGGAATCTGTGTAAACATTTTCTCTGGCATTACCTGATCATTTGTGAGTCACAGGCAGCGGTGATCACAAAGCTGTCTGAACTGCTCTTGAGAGACTGTAGTGCTGTTGGACGGGTCCAGATCCAACGGTTCTTTGGTGATTTTTTTCATCATAAGTGACCTGAGACTACTTCCTGGATTGGCTGCAGGTTCTCTGTGATGTCAGAGCTCTTGGTGTGGACAGGGGGGCTGCTTTTAGTCGATTGCTCCCAGGTCTTACTCTCTGACATCTACAGCATTATTTGGCAGAACCTTTCTTTGCCAAAACTTAAAGGTTGACTATGTAAAATATTTATACATAAATATTTATTAAAATAATAATAATAATAATAATAATAATAATAATATTACATCCACAGGGCGTTTTGAGGGGTACAGAATGAAAATGTTGCTTTTCCATAAAAAAATATATTTAGTCTGAATTAATTTTATTTTTTTAATTGACGGGTTTGACATTGACTTTCTGTCCCGCTCTGTTTTGATTGTAGCAGCCGATAGTGTTGGGCGTTGCTAGTTACCAGGGTTGTCTGTTGTTGCTACAGAAACAAGGAATAATTTTGAGTTAAGAGCTCGCTAATGGATTCCACAGCCAGACTGGCTAACATTAAATATTGTTGTTAAATTAAGTGATTAGTCCAAATTAGTGGTTCCCCTGTTTGATTCACCACTGACTTGGAGTAGGCTGATCATTGACACACTAAACAAACAACAACAAACCTGGCAACCCGACTGCTGGAACTATTTTTTGTGGTTGTGACTACGATCTTGAGACACTAGATGGTGATTTTCTGCTCATTCTCCATATTCAACCTTTAAACATCATCCTTTTTTTAGCCTAAACTACCATTTCACAGTGTCAAATAGAATTGACTATTTATTAAGACAACACATGAATCTGTTTCCATTAAATTTCGTAAGCTCATACGAATTGTTGTGCATACGTTTTTTTGAGATGAGAGAACGTCGTCTCAACATGCTAATATCAGTGATGTTGCCACAGTAGGTACGCGTCCTGTGTGTCTGAAACATCCAAATCCAGAAGGACGCAATAAACTCACTGTCGACGTGGGGGATGCACCCCAGGGTTTTCCCTACTAGTCTGACACTTAGGATAAGTGCAGCGCCTATGTATTTTCATCGCACCTATGGTTGCCCTAGCTTCTCTGTCCTCTCCTTTGCCTGATAGACCAAAGAGGACCTAGCTCCTACACAAGAGCCCTTTTTTGGTAAGAGGAAATGAGGCAGAATCAAAGTCTGAGTCTGTAGGTGAGTACAATTGGATTAAGTTGAGAGAACGGACCCCTACAGGTATGCAACTTCAATTTTGAGGAAGTCCTTCCAGTTAACAGAGCAACTTTCACGGTCCAGCTGCAGTTTGGTCAGCATGTATCTGTACTGTTTGTCTGACAGTCGGGCACAAAAATTCTCAAGCACCTGACGAAATTCCAGAGCTTTGACCATCCCTGTGCCACTCTGGTCAAAGGCCAAGAACGCCTGAAGGACAGAGAGCCACAGAAAAGTGATCAGCCGAGGAAGTGATGACTAAGAAAAATGGAGCATGTTATAAGTTTGACCTTGTACAGATGAGGTGCGGAGGCAGTGACTAGTTCTTGCATCCTAGCCAGAGTCACGTCTTGACTGAGGCTGTCCAAAGACTTTATCTGGTGCGCAGCATCAGGAACAGCAGGAGGGCGCTCACACCTCTTCCTTGCTTTTTGGTCAAACGTAGACAGGAAATCCACGCCAGACAGCCTCTTGCACTTATCATCAATGGAAACCTTGTGCCTAAAGAGAGAGGAAGTGCAACATTAACAAGTCGGTTTCACACTGAATGATTTAAACAAGTATGGGTTTTAGTCGCACAGAAACAGAGAGGAACATTATTGCGTCCCAGAGGATGAATTCTAAAGAGACACCGTGACCTTTACTCTAGGCCCGGTCCACACGAACACGGGCATTTTTGAAACCAAACTTTTTTTGGCCCCTGGTTAAAAAAAAAATCCCGTCCACACCACTGGTTTGATAAAAAAATATCTCTGTCCACATGAAACTGCAAAACAGGCCTCCTTCATAACAGCACCTCTGTCAGCAGTCACGTCAACGCCCCACAAGTCTCCATAGATACAACTTTTTTTAAATTTCCTTTGGCACTATATTTTCTCAATATATTCCTACAAAAAAAAGAAGTTGTATCACTCCACAGACCAGCTGTTTGAGTCATACTATAAACCATTTGTTGAATAAATAAATACAACAAAATTAAATTGATTGATTCCAACAGGAATGGTGAAATAATGCTCACTGTAGGGACAAGAGGATGCCTTTATGAGCACAGTAGAACAGAAGAACTTCTGCAGAGGGACACGGACCAGCTGTAAGAGAAAGTTTCTGTGGAAATGGGAGGAAAGCTCTGACAGCTCTGAAAATGTTATAAAATATAAAATATAGCGCACATTTCAACTGAAAAAATGTTTTCGTGAGCTTTTTTTAGTTGAAAATACATTTAGCTGCGGCCCCCGTCTACAGCAGTACATTGCTGAGCTTCTGTGTCAATCCTCCTGTCTGCTTCTCTAAACTGCAGCGCGCCGACTGTCCTCTGCTACAGGTAACACACTCACTTTAGAGAAGTAGCTTATACTACCACAATTCAAAATAGCCGAACTATTTCTTTAACTGAGATGGATAAAGATGTTAAAATTACATAAAATCCAGAAAAATACTGTATGCATGACACAGCTTCAAATGATAATCTGCATATAAAACACATGCCCTAATCTATTTTCATTGTGGTCTTTGGTGAGATTGTTTTGAATGTATGTCTTTTTAAAGTAAAAGATGGCTGTAGCTCTGTAACAGGCTCAGCAGCTCCTCCACTCTCACTGTGCCATCTCCCCTTGTTTCCAACTGAGTCAGGGAGTTGCTCAACCCCTCATAGTTCTCCTGCAAAATCTGCCTACGGACAGTAACACAAGAGCTGGTGATATGAACAGGAAACCTGCGCTGATAGCTTCAATTAAGTATTTCTGTTGAAATGGACAGCGTAATCAAAAAAGACTTTTGGCTTAAACTTTTACTCACATCAGATAACAAAAGAAACAAATTTGGAAACGTGAATGCGGATTCTAAAAAGACCTCTCCACAAGTCAAGCAATTGTTAAACATCAAAAGAATTTTTTTTTTTTTCTCATGATCAAAATTTGTGCTCACATGGCTAATAATTGCCTACAGTGGAAAATGAGTGGAATTTAATAAACACTGCTGCATGGACCTCACAATATTCATCAAGAAAAATAAATATTTATAACGGCTCAATAATAATCACAGCATGTGCAAAATGTTTCCACCAGGCTTAAATGGTGTGCATCCAAACTCCCTGGGGTATGGAGCTCATTCGGGAGAGGAGTTCAGATCGATTAGGGCTATGCTAACATTGTAGCTCCAGGCACATCAATTCCGGAATGACCAGGTAGTCCAACTTCCTTGTTTACTTTTCCCTAAGCAATCTTCTTTTCCATTCAGTCTCTGTACAAATGGGGTACTATCATCTCTGGGTGCCTACAGACAGCTACAAAAATGTGTTCTTCCATTTCTGATTCAACAGCATCAGGACGTCAGCACAATCTAAATGCTGATAGGCTTTCATAACACAGCCTCACATGCAAATACGCAAATACACAAATTTAGCGTCACCTGGTGCAGTATTGGTGTCTTTCCTTTGATTTTTTTCTGTAATTGCACCATGCAAATTGTGGAGAAAACATGCCTTTAGAAATCGTTTAAGCAACTCTGTTGAGTTAGTTGGGAATCTGATCTCTATGTGAAAATATTCTAAGCATGTGCAGCACTGGGGGAGATAGAGAGATAGACCCAGAGTCTGCAGGAAAAATTGCATTGAAAGCTTCTGGATGTGGCTATGTAGCAGAATATCTGGGCAACCATATGCTGTGATCATATCGCCTGCGATGTACTCAAAAGAAGCAGCGCAATTACATACAAAGTCAAGCTACAGATGTGATTTGAACACCAGCGGCTCCTTGCTCACTTTACTCGCGTTACCCACAACGCCATAAGGGAAAATCGATCACGTCCAGTGTCTCCACCGTGCTAGTTGAAAACTAGAACTTTTCAGCCGAATCACATGACACTGCGGTGCGTAAATCAATCAGCATTGAGATCAACACAGCCACCATTGTTGCAGATCTTGACCACATTAAGGAACCGGACTGTTCCTATGGATATAATATAACAGATATAACTCTGACCTGTGGATGACGGCAACGTGCCTTTAGGCATCTAGTCTGCCAGAAATACAGAAGAAGAAGAAGAAGAAGAAAGCCATCATTGCAGAGTGAAGTGTATCCAATGAGCGGTCAGATCTATAGGAGAGCCGCTGAGGCAGGGCAGCACCCTCTACAGCTACGAAGGTAAATCACTGACGGCCTGATCTCACTGCAACACAACAGCTCTTTTAAGAGCCACACACTTCATCTGAGAGCTAATTTCTGTTCTTTTAAGCATTCAGATCCCTGGTTAGCACTAGCATCACTTCCCATTTAGCACAAGAGTAGAGTATAGCTGCAGGCAGCAAGCTGCAGGCAGCTAGCCGCCAGCTGCTACCTAACTGCCTCAACACTTGTGCGATTGGTACAATGGTCCAAATATGATCCAATATGATCAAGCAGCGCGTTGCTTGCGTTTCTTGCAATTTTATTGCATCTATCGCATGCAGTGTGATTGCAGCTTTACTTAGCCTGCTGCCACTGACCTGGACAAATGGCAGATAATGGACAGTTCTCTTCTACACTTACTCCAAACACTCCAGTGATGCAGCTTCGGAGGACACTGGTCTTTCAGCGTTCCGCTGGTCAACAGCTTGGCTCGGGTTCTGGCTTTGAGTTCTGGGTTCAACTTCGTGATGAAGCCCCAGCTTTTGCAGGAAGTCACAAACTGTCACACAGCCCCGCCCCTCTGGGTCATACCTGTCAAAATGAAAAAAAGAACTGTGTCTGGCATTTACAAGAGCACTTCACTGCATGATGTAGTAATTGTGAGGCCTCGACTGGTTATCTCTTACCTTGACCAAAGCTGGTCAAACTCATTAGATCTCATAGGAAGAGAATAGGTGAAGAGGAGTTCCCTCAAGTTCTTTTTATGGATCCAACCTTGGCCATCTGGGTCAAACTGACACAGAACCTAAGAGAGGAAAAAGGACAGTTCTTTGCATCGTGCAAAGAAATATTTGAGGTGAGCTTTCTGTAAGTATTGCTTACCTTAGACATGTCTGCCCACTTGTAGTGGGCTTCACAAGCCAGAAGTTCATGGAGCTGCTCTTGTCTGTCAAAAGATACAGAAAAACAAACATAAAATATACCAGAGACAACTTTCCTTAAAATGTCCAAGCATCAGCGACAATAACCATATCAGACTCACACACACACAGTTTGTGGCCCTTGTTTGGATTTGCCATCATTTTCAACAACATCGACAAATTCTGTGAAGTTGAGGTTGCCACCAGGATGTAGGCCAATCAGATCCAGCAGCTGCTGGTACTCTGCCTCCCCGCAGAAAAACCCCAGGCTTCTGTACAGCACTTTGAAATCATGGCAGTCGACAACCCCTTTACGTGTCCTGTCCATCAGTCGGAAAGCTGTCAGGTTGTCCTGATGGGAAGAGATTGGGTTATCAGAATAGAGACATTTATTGATTAAATATTTGTGTGTACTAAGGTTTTCACGATACTACAATTTCAAGGTCGATACTGATACCATGGAAAAATACTCTATACCATTTTCAATACCACAGGAGAAAATTTCAAAAAATGAAGGCAGAATTCTAAAGATTTTAACAATACAAACACTTTTCAAAAGTGGTCTGATGTAGTCAAAACAAGAAAGAAAACACACAACTGTAGGGTGTATATATGACAAATATGATCAAAATCCCGTTTGTTTTGTGTTCTGTGGACATTAACTGATTCCATGAAGGAGGTTAAACCTTGAATTCAGTTGGTGAATGAGTTGTTGTTGATCAGGTTTCTCCACAGTGTAAACAGGGATCTTCTCCATGCTAATAGATTCAGAGAAACACAGAAAACAAAGCACCAACAACATAGTTAGTGATCCCAGAGTTTATTAAAAGAGTGTTTTAAAGACTTACCTACTGGCCCCTGTACCAGCTCCTCTCATAGTAAAGTCCATTCAAGTGGATTACCAAAGTCAATCCAAAAGGAAGGAGCCCATTGGTGCTTTATTTTCTGTGTAGGGACTTTTCTCATGCTGCTGCAGAGGTTTGCTGTTATTTTCAGCAGTATCAGTGGTTAAAAAAGACCTTTTAATGTCTTCACTGTACTGCCCCGAGCTAATCAGTGTTAGCCACGTCCGGCTGTTAGCGACTCTTTAGGATTTCTCTGTTAATAGTTTCTACACGCCGAAAAAGACCCTTGGATGATTTTACGCTGGAATTTCACTTTAAGGGCCTGACCCTGAACCCCAACATCCAGCCAGGGACCACCTTTCTCTCTCCTTCATTTCCTTTCATGTCTCTTATGAAGACGTAAAACACCTAAGAAAATGTCAGGCATAAATAATGCCGAAATGGCTTTTGATTTAATTAAAATCTTAGGGAATATTACATTATGGAAAAAGCAGCCAGTTTACATGATTCTTTTCCTTCTTTTTTAAATTAAAATAACAGGTAATGCATTGCTGATTAGCAGCTGGTCTGAAAGAGTTCCTGTGAACATGTTGCTCACCCCATGGATGATCTTGATCCTGGTCTTCAGGGCAGCCAGGCACTGCCCAGCAGAAGTAAAGAAAGGTTCAACCTCTTGACCCTTAGAGGGCTGCTGCCCGCCTCTGGCTGTGGCCTCTGCAGAAACCATGAGAAATCATGGAGAAACAGAAAGAGCCTTTTAATCAGGTACACAATTGGCTGGTTCCTAATTTCCCAGAGTTTTTGAGGACATAAAGGCCATCACACCAGGGTTTTTGTCGTGCAATCAATTCACAATATATTTTTTCAATCTTTTCTTCTGTCATGAGTATTTTCTCACAGAACACGGATATTACGTGGCAATAAAATGGCGGCATTTATAGGATTTAGGATCAATTTTTCATTAGGATCAAAGGCCAATTTTTCCGTAGTCCACTTTTGTGTTGTTTATTCGCCATGCCCCTGGTGTGTAAAGGCCTTTAGACTCAACAAATTGTAGTTTTTGTTCCATTTTGTGAATCATTTGTGGGTTTCTGTACTCCAAGGAATGCCCTTGGTGTCTTCAAACACACTGGGCATTTAACTACCTGACCTAATTTACACTTTATTAGAAGCCCACTCGTATTCTAAATCGAGGGAACTTATTTGTTCCTTGCAAACTACTACATAATTTTACGTCTTGGCTTTGTTTGATGATGCTTCTTGGTTTTTTTCTTTTTTCATTCTTTCTAACTGTATTTATTTTTATTTTTTAGAGAATACAAATTAGAGCAATGCCCTGCTGCTCTGTTTTCTGCTTCCAAAGCATATAATTAGCCCAAACAAGCAGAAATGAGTGTGATTCTGAATCTGTGCTTCTCCGCTCTGCTAATGAGAGAAGAAGAGTCACTCCTACTCTATTTATAATCCAGGAAGATTTCTCCAATGGCTCATGTACTAAGAAAGACATAATTTTACAGGAAGCAGGGGGCTTATGTTTGATCACTGTGGGTGGGGGAGGAGTGGGGATGCAAGGCAAGATGGAATGGAGGGGGACAGGAGCCTGGTGGGGAGTAGGAAGGGATTTTAAAAATCTCTATTTAAGCATTGAAAACCCTGCCATGCAGAACTGATAGGATTGCTGACGCCGCTGGTCAAGCTGTTCTGGCTGCCGTTCTTCTGTCTCACCCTCATATTTCACCAGAAACACCGAACACTGGATCCATCCATCCCTGAAGCCCAGCAGTTCAGTGAACTTATGGAAATCCTTATCGTCCAACATGACCCAGCTGTCCTCTAGTATCTGGGGATAAGAAGAGAAAGCAAGATAAGTTGGCAGCCTGCTGCCCTGTACTGTGCTTCAGGTCAGGTTGCATTACACACAGCAACCCAGACAGTAGTGTGCGGTGGAGAGAGAGAGACGAAAGAAGAAAATGTGTTTGAAGGTGAGTTTGAAGTTAGCAGTAAGGTTAGAGCTGTGAATGTAGCAGTTTATTTGTCAGTGAACAAATCTACAACCCAAGCCAAGTTCCACCAGCTGATCAAAGTGGAGGGGATTAGTTACGAAGTTGGTGACAACTTCAGCCCAGGCACACAAACATGGACCAGTAATTCTCATTTCAGTGATAAGCCGCTCCTCCGACAACCATTAAGCTTTATGTGCAAAATGACATGACCGATACGTAAATGAGTGTATGACATAATTTGCATCCAAGCGCAGCACTGCAAACAGCTCATTATCAGTTACCACCTTAAGTTTAGCCTTAAAATAATTAACCAGAAAGAGGACAAAACTGAAAGACACCACCGTAAACTGTCCCACTGCACTCCTCAAATTCAAATAGTTCTGAGCTGAAATGTCCTGCAGTCACAGCTATGGCATGGGCAGTCACAAACAGCAGAAGTTATGAAGCAAATCTAGAAGTCATTGCTGTGTGGAAGTAAATCTGTGCCATCAGATTTTGAAATTAAAAAAACATCAAGTTTCTAGGACTGAATATTTATGCATTGAAATCGTGTATATGAACGTTTTGACTCTGATATTATTATGTTTCCAAAATCTATGTTAAAGAATTCAATGTAAACAAATTCACGGCTGAAAAATCCAATGTTAAAAAATTCTTAGTTAAAAATTTAAATAAAACCGAAATAAAAAAATACAATGTTAAAAACAATTCAACATGCCAGATTCAGTGTACAAAATTCAGTGTTGACATCTGGGAAACCAAGGAAGAGCGATCGATTTTAGATACTAGATCAGGTGTATGTGGTCGAGCAAGGAGGAGACAAGAGCGGCTGCTCGTTGGCTAATTCCAGCACATAGGCTACTATGGATATACAGTATAAACATAATAGTCTATGATCCACCATGCTTTCATGCTACACTGGTTAGTTTCTGATACAAAGAGTAGCCGACTGCTCGGGGTCCGGGGGAAGCGACATATTAGACAGTGATTGGTTTATCTCTCCTTCCTGAATATGTTTGAATTTCAGAGCTCAGAGAAGTGTACAGACATCACCTCTTTCAGCAGAGGAATGCAACAAAATGGGCTCAGATACAAATCACTATAGTCAATGTCAGACATTTTAGAGGACACAAACAGAAGAAAACACACTTTTTTGAGTGGAGGGAGAAAAAATACTCCAAAAAGATTACATGTAATTTGTTGCTTCCACTCCTGCCTATAGTTGTCTGTAATGAGGACGCACAGACAAGATTGTTGTCCTCTGCATAAGGCAAACCACACCACAGCCATTGTTTGCACTTATTTGATCCTTTTTTTAAATAAATCTTGCAAGGGAAGGATGAAGTAACATGCAATTCTGGAGTGAGATTGATTGTATTTTCTATAATATAAACTAAATAAATATTTGTCTGACTTCTCCTGTAATTTGAAAGGAAGGATGGCCACAACTATTAAAAATAAAAAAACAAATAGTAATAGATTGGAATTATCTACTCAAATAAGCTGGAAAAACTACTGAGCCTTCTTTGAAAAAATAAAACAACGTATTTATAGCTGTTTTTAAAGATCTATGTCTTTATGGGAACTGAGAGCCACAAAGAGAAGAAGGATGTCAGAAAGTACTGACAGATGGATTAATGCTTTATATTGGTTTAATTATAAATACAAATATGACATACTGTATATCTCTGTATGGAGATTGGCAAGGTTCAGTTGTTCTGCTTTGATCTTTAGAGGTCATGTAGCTTGAATTTGTTCCCGACTCACCTTCCGTACATCCGTCTCTGACAGTGTCCCAGCAGAGCTGTGGGTGATGGCCCAGATGCGGTCGGTCAGGCTGCTGTGGCGTTGCTCTAACCTTGATTTCATCCTCTTGAAAGCAATGTCCAGGATGTTGCAGGTGTCTGAAGTGAGCTGCAGACTGGAGGAAGGCCGCTGGCCCCTGACTGACTGCAGGGTCGACTGAGGTGGTGTGCATGGCCTGCAGGGCAGATTGTTTTCAACTCAGTATTGAAGGATACTAAACCAGAGTAGAAGGCAGTGGTGACTCAGTCCGTGGGGAGTTGGTTTGGGACTGGAGGGTAGTTCAAGTCCCGCACGGACCAAAGTGCAGTGTTTTGACTGGTAGCTGGGAATGTGCCAGCAACATAAAAAAGAACAACCTAAAGAATTGGAGCAGCAACTACCCCTTTGCTCTGACACCTCTCCATTGATGCATGTCCATGGGCCCTAAGTGTGCCTGTGAGTGTATTTCAGGCCCATATGGGTAATGTACCAGAGTGTACATTTTGATTCCTCCATTGAGGGATTAATTAAGTGCTTCTAAAAAAAAGATGGTGTAGCCAGCGCTGCAGTCAAGAGTCTGCTTATAGTCCAAGTGACCGATAATGTTAGAGTTAAAACAAGTAACAAGTCAGCCAAGTTTATTTGCTCTCTTGCTTTACAATTGAAAGACAACACAGCTACTGGTGGGTGCCAGTTCTTTTTGGGGGGGGCAGGAGGGGCAATCAGGTAGGGCATCAGCCATTACAGTTGGGTCTAGGGATCGTCCGATATGGATTTTTTAGGGCAGATGTCGTTACTGATTTTTTTTCCATCAGCCTTAGCCAGTGACCGATACAGACGCAGATTCTCTTGAGCCGATATTTGGAGCAAATACAACTTTTGCTCCCTCAATTTGCATCATACAAAATTACACAATGATGATAACAAACGCTATGAGTCTCAATTTCTAAAAAAAAGGAACATTTCTTAAACTTAAAAAAGGCTTCTCCAGCAAACAGAGCTGTCTGTGGACGCCTGTCTGTAAATAATGCTGGAAAAAAATTATCGGTCAACGCAGCAGTCCACATTGGCTGATACCCATTCCCCCCAAAAAACGCAAATATTGGCCGCAAATATCGTCCGGCCGATGTATCGGTCTATCACTAGTTGGGTCTCTCTCTATGCTCACCTCTCAGTATGGTAACTCTTCTCGTGGGATGAGGATGTGTATGTTTCATCTGTTAGTGGTACTCCCAGGTTTCTGAGGAAGCCAGTATACAAAACCAACTTAGAAGAACTGGCAGGTCTAGAGCTGGAGGTGTCGCAGAGCCTGGAATAACAAAGACAAAGTATGAGAGTGAGCTGAGAAAAAACCCAAACTCAACCTGAACTGAGCAAGGGTCATAGGTTTACTTTTAGCAAGATGAAAGGGAAAGGAATAGTTTGACATTTTGGGAGATATCTTAACTTTCATCAAAACGCCTCTAAATCTTACTATTTAAATGTTGTTTCTCCTTTGTACACAAACAGAAATATAAAAGACACAACTTGTGGTTTTACCCCCGGCAACAATGTCTAGGTAAAGATGATGACTAATATGATGATAGAATGTTCTGGTTAATCAAATAAAATACAGCACATTAATGAGTGAGCTTTAGAGATGCTGATATGTATATATATAAACAAAACCATATGTGTATATATGTATACACATATGTTTGTTTGTTTTTTTACTTTGAAGAGAGCCAGGCTACTTCAGTTTTTAGGCCTTGTCCAAAATACCAATAGCTCCTGGCTCCAGTTCTGTACCTGAGGCAAAAACACGAGAGTAATATTGATTTTGTTATATAACTATAACAAAGTCAAGAAAATATGTTCGAATGTTAAACTATTCCCTTAAAATTGAGGAACACTAACGTCCTTTACTTTGTGACCGGGCTACATTGGTTCAATTGTTAACACTGTTGCCTCTATGGGTGTGTCCAGATAAGTTGCTCATAGCGCTGTTTTTACACTGCAGCGCTGTAACTTGTCATCTTCAGTCATTTCAATGAGGATCAGGCGGCAGAGGGTAAGTGGTTTTGACCAAGGCAGCAGTGGTATGAAGTGGTTGCGCCCACATAAACACACATAGAGTTTACTCTGACGTGCAGAGTTCACCATGCTGAACTCCAGGCAGTAACCACCACTTTTAGCACTTTTCTTTTTCGGAAAACGCTCGCGAAGGTAGGCGGTTGACAGGCAGGTTGCCGCGTGGCAGTGGCATATATGACTATTCTAAAAATTATATATTATATATATTATTATATATATATATATATATACCAGAAGATGTTAATATTTGATTGTTTTGATTGTGAAAAAAGGCGGATGGACAGCTATAGGTCCTTTACCAGCTTGCTGATTCTAACATGCTTTCATGCAACACTGGTTACAGAAGCGAGCCGCCCGGCTGTCACTCTTCTGGTGATAGCAATGTACTTTCCTACACTGTGACAAGAGTGCGAGAATGAGGCGTAAAGTTGTGACATTTGACTAATTTAGTGCCTGGCTGGCTGGCTACGGAGCTCAGTTCTCCCTTCAACTACAGCACAGAGAGACAGGTTTATTTTGTAACATGTATGGTTGGTTGCACCTTTTTTAAGGCTGCACTGTGTGTTTCTTACTTGTTGAAGTGCGTGTCTGAGATGGGTATGCCATAGCAGCTTAAGACCTTCTTCACATCTTCCTGTGTGACATAGCCGGTGTGCTGAGGGTCACACAACTTCAGAGCTGCCAGCACTGAACTGAGCTGCTCACACAGCTTGTCCAGCAGTAAACTCTCCGCCTTAATATAGAAGTACACACACACACACGCACACACACACACAAATCACACTGTGCATTAAAAATTAACCCCTTTTTTTGATCCCTCTGTTTTCTTTCTCTGTTTGATCTTGTGATGCTCGTTGTGTTTGATTTGGGTAATAATTGATCTTAGTATGTCGTTAACACTCACTGTTCTCAATGAAGCAGATGCCACAGACAGTTTATCAGCACCATGTGTAGTCTGCCTCTCATCTGGTGTGTTTTGTCCCTCCTGAGGAAAGATAATCAAATAATGTACACATTAATGGCCTTACATGGAATTAGTGCACACATACACCTTAGCAAATGGTTAAATAAGCATACATCAGTGTCTGCAGTTTCCTCAGGGACAGCCCGGGCCTCAGCAGTGTTTGCAGAAGAGACCGGTGGTGCCTCATTGCCTGTGGGTACACAGGTGATACTGCAGTTGAGTCTCTCCAGGCTTGCCAGCTGGATGACCCCAGTGTGTTCTGGGTCCAGTGAATTGAGCAGCTCTGTGATCTGTGACTGTTGAGTTTGGGGTCGCGTCCCACCTGGTCTCCCCAGCAAATGTTGAAGGTCTGCTCTAGTGATCCAACCTGCCTCCTTCAGGAAAGAAAAGCAATGTGAACATTCTTCAAATTGTATAGTTTCACAGGTACGTGGTGTCTGATATCATAGCTGGTAGAGATGTTCTAAAACCAATGTTTCATCCCAACACCGATTCTGATACCTGAATTAGCGTACAGATCCGATACCAGCGCATAGTTCTGTAGGACATGCTGCTACATTTTTAACATTTTTAACACTTATAACTTATCGCTCCTTCTCACTTATCTAGTTTGTACTTATTTTATTTCAATCTGCTGCTAAACTGCATGCTGCGTATTGTTGTATATTGTATATACCTACGCTTAACCACGACGTCTGTTGCACTCTGTCACACTTGGTTCATTGCTTGATTTATTTTACGTTAGCTTTATTTTGATTTGATTTATGTTTATGCTTATTGTTACTCTGATCCTTTTCCGCCTTTGTATTGAAACTGTTGCAAAATAAATTCCCACGGGATAAATAAAGCTTCTTGAATCTTGAATCTTGAATTGAATAGGCAAAAGGGTATACATTATTATTATTTAACAGCTGTTAACTACTAAACCCTTTATGGATGTAATATAATATCATTGTTGTGTGTCCAGGTTCAGGTTAAATCTTTTATTAAACATGAACAAATACAGAGAATGAATGAATACCATACTGCTTTCTGTTATCTGGTTATTAGCTAGTCTATCTAGCTTGAAGGAAAAATAAAATAAAATACTTTAAAGTCGGTTTTGGAGGCTAAATGACATATCAAATATGGTAGACTTGCTTTTTAGGCAGTATTTCAGGCATTCATTTGGTAGGGGCAGGGCTCCAGAATTAAAAGAAGTTGGACAAAAGGTTAAACAAATTGCAACAGAAGCAAACTCCACTGATTATGTATCTTCAGTTTGTCCTGAGTGAGGGAAAAAAAGCCCAGAAGAATCCCAATTGGTGAAAGTGTCTAGAAAGACCTAAATATCCGCTATGGATTCAACTATACATTATTTTTATCACACGATTAGGGAAATAAATAACCTTAGGATATCACTTAAAGGCCAATGGCTGCCAACCACAGGTCAGAGTTATATCCATCCTATTATATCCATATGAACACTGTTTTCTTGATGCAGTCAACAACTGCAACAATGGCGGCTTTGGTGATCCCCTGGATGTATAATGGAGAACTCCGATGACGTTAGCTGCAATCTCAACACTGATTGACTAACGTTCCACAATGTAATGCAATTCGCCTGAAAATTGTAATATTCTCAACATAAGTTTGATGGAATGGATGCATTGGATGCGTTGGATGCGTTGGATGCGTTGGATGCGTTGGATGCGTTGGAATGCGTTGGATGCGTTGGATGCGTTGGATGCGTTGAATGAGTTGGACAGGATTTGAAATCGCGTCTGTAGATTGCCTTTGTATGCAATCGCGCTGCTTATATTGCGTCGGGTCTGAACCAAGTCCACCACAACGACTTCCTGGTTGATCGAATAAGCGAGTGCCAAAAACTGCAGTTCTCTGATTGTCCACAAGGAATAGTTTGCACAATGGAGCAGTTTCTCATTGACCCCCATGATAGACAGGTCATATTCACAGCGTAATTAAACCTATTTAAGGCCTGCTACAAAATATATTCTAGTCTGTATGTTGAGGTCATATCTCCATGACAACACTTAGGGGGCTGAATTTTTTTAGACCAGGAGGTTAAAGTTCATGAATAATTAAGGGGGTGGCCTCATGAGTGACAGCTAGCCTCTGGCCCTCACTTCTCCTCGGAGGTAAACGTCAGCCAGATGGACATAGACCCGCCCAACGTCACATACATGCCCTTTTTTCATAAGAGAAAATAAGGCGGAGTCAAAGTCTGACAAGATGGAGACTCCTGTAGGCAAGGACGATTGGATCAAGTTGAGAGAACGGACCCCGACAGGTATGCTATGTCTGTTTTTTATACGATCTATGGTCTGAACGCACCATCAGACTGTTGGACTGACTGCACAGCCGTGATTAGTGGATATTAATAGTAATACATATAACAATATATAAGTGCTATGTGATAATGCACTGCAATATTATGATATCACTATTAAAATCTGGAACAATAGCAAGTCCATCTGATGTGTATGTTGCATTGTGAATCATACACAAAACAATGTGAATCATCTCCTGAGCTCTTGAATGCTCCCCTAGAGGTAGTCTAAAAACCATAGTTGGCTTAAAACCTGCCTGAGTGAAAAACCTCATTATTGGCTGGCGGTGTGAGGACACTCTTGTTTGATCTCCCACCCTCTGAATAGATTATTAAAGCAGTTGATGGATTGGGTTTTTTCTCCCCTCCCATGCCATTAAAAGGAGGAGATTTTGGCAGATAGATATGTGTGATTCATATCTGGGAGAGACTTCACACACGTGCAAACACACACACACACACGCACTTCCTCAGACTTGGAAGCCGACCGTTGTTTAGTGAGTGGCGGCAGCAACATCAAACACAACTGTGAATTAATGGAAAATTCAACCCCCCTTTTCTCAAAGTTTAGTCAAAACTCCAAAGTTTCATCTAGCTGAAGTAGACTGATTTGAAATTAAAGAGGCAGAACTGGATGCGGAGGCGTGTTGAAGGGAATGGCTGTCAGACGAACATATGGCTAGTGACTGAGTGGCTAACCAGTGGCCATATGCAATCATCTAATCATGTTTATGGCCATCAAAAAGCTGCGGATGATGATTGGCTCATCTGTAAAGCTGTCTGGCATTTATATTTAAAGCATACACCTGAGCATGTGCCTTTGTCTCTTAGCAATCTGCTGCGATTACTCCCTTGTGTCCTGTCTGATCACATTTAGAATCACTTCTGTCTTGTCTGTCACTACAGATTTTGCACGGCTGTGCAATAAGGGAAAGGTTTGAACAAGATTTTTGTACAAGTAGGAGATTCATCACTCCTTTTAAGTCCATTATTTATTTCACCAGTCTTGACTCATACCGTGTCCTTCCACTTGAAAATCTCTGTCAGTCGAGGGTAAATGTTCTGGAGATCCAAGTTGTCTTCTTCTGGGGCATGTTGCTCCAAAGCCCTGGGAGAGGAGATACAGTAGGTGGAAAGGAAAGGAACAAAGATTATGTATCAGAATGGATATAGAGTATATGTCTATAAATTCTGTATAATTTAAAACACTTCTCTCCAACCAGTAACCATTGCTTGACTTCGTCCTCACCTCGATAATATATTTTCTAAAGCACCTTGGCCTATGAACACTGACCATCTTGAGTTCATTTTCGGTGTAAGATGATCTGTGAATCTGACAACTCAAGACCTACAAAGTAAAAAGGTCTCCACCTTCTGTGGGGGCAGTATCAAACACAGCCAAAATATGTTTGACCATTGAAGCATTCAAGCAATCAGCCAGCCAACATATAAGTCAATATATGGTGAATGGACTTGTACTCTGACCAATCAAGCCACTTTTAAACTACTCACACACACTCACACATTCAAACAGACATTCATAATGATGACAGAGGCTACCAGCTAATCATCTAATGTAATCTAATCATTCAAATCACATTCACACACCCACGCACAGCACAGGGAACAATTTGGGGTTCAGTGTCTTGCCCAAGGACATGTGGACTGGAGGAGTCGGGGATCGAACAGCCGATCTGCCAAATGGAGCCACCTCAGTGTTTTATATATACTGTATATAACAAGACAAATGGCTGCTCTTCAGAGACTAATACATTTTGAGTTACATGTGTGTATGTGTGTGTGTGTGTGTGTGTGTGTGTGTGTGTGTGTGTGTGTGTGTGTGTGTGTGTGTGTTTGTGTGTGTGTGTGTGTGTGTGTGTGTGTGTGTGTGTGTGTGTGTGTGTTCTTGAGAACTAACCACACAACACCACATATGCCTATGTTGTATGCTGTTACACACAGTTCATTAAAGTCGTGAAGGTGTCATCCGTGTCCCTGTTCTAACGTGTTTTGCCACACCTGGAGCAAAGTCTGAAATCAGAATCAGATGGAGAGCAGAAGTTTTATACAGTTCTTAATTGTAGCCTCAGTAACAACAAAAATGATATGTAATTATACCATGTGGAGCTGCACTGAACCTGCTCCGCTCAGTTGTCTTCATTAATTTTGAGCAATGAGACTGCGTTGCGCCCGTGGATGACAAACTGAGGAAACAGGCTACACCTTCCTACAACAACAATGTCTTCACCTGATTGGATCAACGCTTCACTTGTGGGCTGCCTGCTATTTGATTTCTAAAAAGATCATTGTAACAGCTGGTTTGGATATTTCCTCTGATTACAAAAATATTTCACTGAAATGTGTTTCTGAAATCTTTTTTATCTGGGAAATAAGCCGATGCTGAATCTGTCTACATTTTTGATCAACAACAGTTAATTTAAAAGATTTTCTGGAGTTTTGTAAGGCAGTAAGTCTGGACACTCATTTTCATAAAGTAAAGCTCAACTTTATGAAAAACAGGAGTTGGCAAATCCAAGCCCCGTATATCAAAACCCCCCTCCTGGCCCGATTGCTGAAAAACACATGCTAAAGTGCCCTCTAGGAGCCAAAATGCGTGCTAAACAAACAACAAAACAAACAAACAAAAACATTTCTTTTTTTTTGGTGCTGTGGCGTATGCACATCAGCCTGTAGCCTGTGACGGCTGTCTGTCCAACTCTCGCATCATACCACCAGCTGCAGCCAATAACGGTTCAAAATGGACAATGGAGAGGAGTATAAAGAAGAGACTGCGGAGGAGCCAGTCGAGGAGCACCCATGGCCTTATTCAAAAGAACAATTCGAGTTTATGGGGTCTAAGAATAATTCTTGGCGAATGTGCTGCGTCTTATGCAAACCTAAAATCCATGAAGTGTTGGCATTCAAGAACTCTCCTTCAAACCTCATGAAACACATACAGGTAAGTCATTAAGGCTAGCTAATGTGTTAACGTTACATTAGCTAGTAATGTTGCACTAAATTGGGCTGGTTAGGCTAGGTCTAGGCTAAGTTAATTAACTAGCTACCGTTATCAGGCTACCCTATATGACCATTTTAATGTGCTAAATCAACTTGGAGCCCAGGACTTCTTTTCGACAATCAAGCAGAGGGATCAACGGGACGGTAACACCAAGCAACTAAAGTCCTACCTGGCCAGTCCAACTGATACTATGGACATCTTTAAAACATTTTCATCTGTGTGCCACCTGTCTCTTAAGCTAAACCCACCACTACCTGCCTCAGCTGCCCGTGAGAGTCTTTTTAGCACAGCAGGAATGATTTTTTGACCCAAGAGGGCTTAGCTATGTTCCAAGAGCTTTGAAAACCTTTTTCTCTTGAAGTTGAACAAACAATTTTTGGTAGATTTGTTTTCCCTGCCTTCACATTAGACTTGCATAGATGGATGGGGTGATGTAGTGTAGAAATGAAGATGGGGGTCTAGTATGTGTTATAGTAGTAGTATTGTTGCCTGATGTGCAATTCAAAAGGTTGATTACCAGTTGGACCTACGAGCCAATCTGTAACACCACAGTTTAGAAGCCAATCCTGGTCCAGATATGTTATGAAGTGTGATGTGTGAACCTGACGTGTACAATACAAATGCCTACAATTGACTATGGTAAAGTACATTAGGATACATCTTGTGTTTGTTCAAACAACAAAATTGATTAAATGGATTCCATATAAATGATCGTGTGGTTATTAGCTTTGCAGTGAATCGTGCAATAGAAATACTTTTTACTTTTTATAATACTTTTGAGTAAATTTCAGAGCCCGTACTTTTTACTTTTACTTAAATGAATATTTGGATCAGTACCTTCACTTTAACTTAAGTTGTTTTTTACACATGTAGTTTTACTTCTACTCAAGTAAAGAATTTGGGTACTTTTGCCATCTCTGGAGAGTCCCCTGCCTCGGCTAACAGTGTTTAGCTCGGGGCGGCAAATTGGACGCATTAAAACATCTTTTTTAACCACTACTACTGTTCAAAATAACAGCAAACCTCTGCAGTAACATGAGAACAGTCCCTACACAGAAAACAAAGCACCAAAAAGATAGTTAATGAAACCAGAGTTTATTTAAAGAGTGTTTTAATGACTTACCTACTGGCCCCTGTACCAGCTCCTCTCATAGTCAAGTCCATTCAAGTGGATTACCAAAGTCAATCCCAAAGGAAGGAGTCTGTTGCTGATTTATTCCAGAAAAACACATAAACATTGTGGTTTGCTGCAGACACAGTAATCATTCTGCATAAGCGTCTCTATCGGCGTCTCAAGATCCAGATTCGAAACAATAAGCCACTGGTTTATCAGAGCAGGTCGTCGTACCACAATTGCAGCCTATGAAAAGTTTCTGGGTTGTAAGTTTTCATTTATGTTTCGCAGCCGGGAAAGATACAAACACGAACCATTCTGTCTCTCTTCACTTCAAGTTGCAGGCTAGTCGTCTTTACCCAGGGCTGCACTCACTGTGCGTCTTCACAACACACCCTCCCTGCCCCCGATCCCTGAGATGCTGCAGGGAAAGTTGTGTGGGACATTTCACCAAACTGCAACAAACCACAAAATTTACGTGTTTTGCTGGAATAAATCATTAATGGGCTCCTTTCTTTTAGATTGTATTTGGTAATCCACTTGAATGGAGCAGCTGGTACCAGGGCCAGTAGGTAAGTCTTTCAAATCACTCTTTTAAGACACTCCGTGTTGGTGATTTGTTTTCTGTGTAGGGACTCTTCTCATGCTACTGCAGAGGTTTGCTGTTATTTTGAGCAGTATTGGTGGTTAAAAGAGACATTTTAATGCGTCCAACTCGCCGCCCTGAGCTTATTCGTGTAAGCTGCGGCAGGCTGTTAGCAACTCTCCGGAAAATCTACGTTAATAGTTCATACATGAAATTATCACTATCATTGCTGTGTTTAACAGCATGGCCCCCGGATTTGCAGAGGACATAAGAAAGTTCAAGTATGTTAACTTTGGGTGGTAATGCCATCTACTGAAATCGTTGTCAGTGTTCTCTGACAGATTCACCTTATTTTACCGACCTGCTCTCGTCCACTTAAATTCTATCAGGTTTGCTGTTTACTGGTGCCTGAATCCATGTGAATGGAGCATTATTCAGCCTTTCTGCACAACTAGCACCAGCGACTTTTATGCGGAAACTGTACAGATCAATCAACCTGCCGTGATGTAGAGCTCACACTGAACGTGAGCACAGAACTAAGCCCTAGTTGATTTTGTTATTGAGGTTCATCCGAACAAGATGACCGAAGTTATCCTCAAAATTCTAGCATTAATTCTACTATGAACACAAAGTAGGAAGAAAAAAGGAAAAATATGGCGCTGCAGGTGGCTGGAAAATGCACACAGTATGGTCTGTCTGTTCTGCAGCACAGTTCAGTTTTATATCAGAACCCGTCAACACAGAAGTTGGGAGACCTGTGAACATGTGATGACCTCAGCACATGTGTGAAAAGGGCTGAAGATATCATCTCAAACTGACCTGTCCGTGCGAAGATCCGTGTGAGGTTCTGTGTCTTTTCTCTCTTCTTTGCCCGGGCTCATGAAGTGGCCCAAGAAGTGTTTCCACCTCACTGGCCCTGCTGCTCTTACACCATAACTGCAAACACACAAAAAATCCATACACATGCATGAAAAATATATTACACAGAATAGATGATAGCTAGATTTTAAGATTTAAGGAGTAAAGGGCAGGGAGGTTGGCGCTGAGTAGGATGGTAGAAAGAGGGAAGAAAAAAAAGACAGATGAATAAAATATTGCTTTCCCTACCAGCTGGTCAGCTTCTGGAAGGAATGAGGGTCCATGGGAAATATAAAGCTGCTGAGAATTGCCCTGAGAACATCCTGTTTTACCAGGCCAGAGTGGGTGGGGTCAAAGGCCTGCAGCGCTTGCCACACCGGGGTAGAGTTCATACACATCTGACAGGTAGAAGAACACACTGATGTACAAACATTCATATTTTAGAGACAGACCTTTCTCTGTCTTTTTCTCTCCTCAATAAAGACAGGAAATGAGTCATCTCTGGTTTCGGTTACCATAGAGAACGTCCCAGAGCGGCTTGAATGTGTGAGAGGAGAGCCATCCCCGACTCTGCCGCCTTTCCCGCAAATTAACCATGATTAACACACTAACTCAAGAACATATTTTTTCTGGGTAAACATTTTAATTAGAAGTGTTCCCTTTGCCGTTTGCATCCTGACACGCCACTTAGAGCCAATTTAGCCATCCCTCTTTAAAAGGGATAATGCAGGGGAGAAGGCCAGATGGTGATTCAGAAACAGGAGGGACAAAACACACAATGTCATTAACACAAGTCTGCACCTTGTCGTGGAAGAGAGTCTGCAGCTTCCTGCGTGACAGGACCGATGGGGCATCACGCAGACTGGAAAGAGATTCTGGGCTCGGCTTTCTCTGTTTGTCTTTCTCATGCGGAGTTGTCCCTCGGCTGCACACTTCTAAAAAACACAAGGATTTTTTTATTTTCTAGCCAGTGAGAGACCCCCGTAGCAGCTCACCTCCCCGGTCCCACTGATAATTCAGAGTCAATACCACAGTCTGCTGCAAGAAAGCATGGTGGATCATAGGTTATTGCGTTTATATATCCATACTTGTGGGGGGATTTGCCAACTAGCAGCCACTCTTGCTCTTCTTTGGTTCCCCGGATGTCAACACTGCATTTTATACACAGCATTCCAACACTGCATTTTGCATCTGAATTTGACCTGTTTAATTTTTTTAACTTTAAATTCATAACATTGCATTTTATACATTGTATCTTGCTTCTGAATTTGGCATAGTGAAATTTTTAACTTTGAATTTTTTAATGTTGAATTTTTTTATCTTGAATTATTTAACATTGAATTTATGAACATTGGAAAAATAAAGTATTACATTCAGAGTCAAAACGTTCAGATACATATTTTCAGCGCATAAATATTCAGTGCTAGAACCAATTGGATGATGCGTCTGAATTTGCTATTTTTTATCGTGTAGATTTAGACTTTGGCCATGCTAGTGGCGCCATACATTCCGACAGCAAAGGCAAGGTCAGTCAATCGGTCCACCACTTTGGTCCACAATGAAATATCTCAAAAAATACGACATGCATTATTTGTTACAGCTATCCATGGTGACAAGGATTTTACGTGAAATGGCTTGGCAACTAATGAAAAAATTGCAATGTTCAGGCATTCGTGGTAACCTCAGGCTGTATTGTAATCACACTGACAATCCCCTGACCTTTCATCCAGCTCCATAACCAAGTCAAAATTCCAATGTGTCCAGTACTTTGGTTTATTACCAATCAGCCTCAGTTACTTTACAGTATGTTTAGTGCTAATTTCAAAATACTAGCATGCTAACATACGGAACGAAGACAGCAAACAATATTGCTAAAGATGCATCAGTATTTTCACTGTAAGCATGTTTGCTTAAAATGTTGTGGGTGACATTAATTTACTGATGGACATTTGGAAGAGGTGCATAATTAAATAGGCCGCGTATTCTGAAGAAGCTGTCCCCAGTGGTGGACCCTCAAGGCCAGCAAGGCATTCTCTGCTGGCCTAAACATAATCAGGAATATATTTATTTAATATGTATTCTTTCCACAAATATGTATTAAATTCCCCATAGTCTATACTCTTCATTTCATAGCTTTCCTAAGTTGGTTGCTCTGCTTCCAGCCCCAGGTCGAGATTGGGGGGGGGGGGGGGTGCTGGCGTTTATGTTAAATTTTTTATCCAATCATTATTCCGCTATCATGTGTTGCCAGCGTCCAAAATCTGCCTTTACGCCTTCAGAAGCAACAGTGCTGGCGCATGGTGGCTTAAAGTCAATGATAACAGACCTGTGGCGTTAACCAATCAGCGTCAAGTTGGGTTCACTGGCGCCTGCTAGCAGGCCTACAGCGTCAGTGCATGCACGTCTTTTGATTGGATACGCGATAGAGAGAGAGATAGAGGCAGAGCTATGCAAAGCTGTGCAAAGCAGACCTGAGCAGACCTGTCAATGTGATAAGCGGGAAATAAGGAAATGTCTAATTTGTGTAGCGCGACAAGTTGCGCGACCCTTTCCTTAGAAAAAAGGTCCGATGTTTCCTGGTCACAAACAAAGCAGGGAACATCGGACCCTTTTCTTGGAATAAGGTCTGATGCCCCCTGGTCACAAACAAAGCTGGGAACAAAGGACCTTTTCTTAAAAAAGGAGGCCCGTAGCAGTCCTGACGTGCAATGGGTCATCCGACCTGGGTATAGGGGCAAAAGGCTAATAGGGGAATCCGGAGAACATAGGTACGCTCCCGAAATCAGCACAATGCCCGCAGCCTCGCAAAGCAGCTAACATGACTGTATACTCATAAAGGTATTTTAAATGTTTTTTAATACACACAAATACTACGCCTAGCAGCCAAAAAACATGGGCCCCAACGGGCTGCAGGGTTTATACCTGCTGCACAGACAGTGTGTTTTTGCTGCCAGCTTCACTGTGTGCATATTGAATTTTGCCAAGTGATAATGCAGTTGGTTCTGCAGGTTTGGTAGCGTAGGCTGTGTTAACTGGAACTGAATTAATTAACTGGATGATTTTGACAACAGAATCATGGATACACATTGATCTGATGTAAATGTAAAATGTAAAAAAAAACTCACAAGGCTGCTGCCCCACAAGGAAAAATCAGAGTTGAGCTTCAGTGGTCGATGTCGCACATTTGCAGCCATTTCACGGCTTGTCTACGCATCATGAATTCTGGCCGTAAAACACGACAATATGATGACAAGACAATATTACCTCACATAAATAGGGGATCAATGTTGGTTTTAAAACTGTACTTATTAATATTTTATTTAATAAATTAAAACAATAGGATCCCTTCAGTAACTTTAAAAATAATGCTCAGAAAAGTTTAAGCATCTCTGTAAGTGTTCCCTGCTGCTCTCTCTCTCTCACATATATTCTCTAAATCCACATCTGAATCCATTGTATACATACCAAGCTTGGTGCAGACTGGAGCAATTTTGGAGTCATAGCTGTCACTGAAGCCTAGCTTCTCCAGGAACAGCTCGTAAGAAATGTTAGAGGTGTTGTTGGGACTGTAGTGATTCCACAGCCTAGAAAAAAGCATGCAGATGCTGGTTGTTCATGTATAAATAAATGGTACTTGGGACCTATAATGTCAAGAACATGTTAACGACGAGATAGGAAACAAGGTCATACTTTGTGCTTGGCTTTATCTGTATCTATTCACATAAGACAGACAGAGCAAGTGTGTGTATGTGTGTGTGTGAGAGCGCTAAAACCAATTAAAGCCATTGAAAATGAACCTGTCACACACAATCCTCTAGAGCCGCGTCAAAAATGTTGAGGAGTGTTTCTGGAGTGGATTTGACTGCTGGCCCAGAAGTTTTAAAAGTCAATTAGCTCTCTTATCCTGAGACAAAGGCTGACCACAAAGTTAGTGCTAGTGATCTCGTCCTAAGGAACAATCGGCAAATGACCTTGTGCTTACTAGCAGCATAAGCAGAAACATTGGAAAATGCATTTACTCAGACTACATCCAATCATTTATGTTTTAAAACCCATAATTTTTGCCCCGTTTACCTTTCAGAACCCCCTAAAATTCTGCTGACCCCTTTTTATTTTGAAAGTGCTGGTCGGGCTTTAGTCTGGATGAGCAGAAATGGAGACTTCTGGAAACGATGACGCAGACACCCACTTTCAATTCCCGATCATGCTTTTAGTCCCGACGTGTCCTTCCCTGTTTCGATTAGTATGGGCCGAGATTCTGAAATGGTGTTTAAACACTGTTGAGGATGGAAATTGTTGTAATTTGCCATTTTAAAATGAAAACATAGTAGTTTGGGTGTGGCCTCACTGTCTTCGCAAGTGTTGCGGAAGAGGAGTAAATCCACACCTCACTTGTGTACAGTTAATATAAAGCTACAGCTACTTATATAGCTGATGAACAAACTTCCAGAAAACTGCAGGTCTGCTGCAGCTCTCAGCTCTTTTCAATGAAGACCGAAGGCTTTTCTATTAGCCGCTGCTTTTCATTAAACTGCACTGTAACTTCTGTAACTGTAACCATCTTTTATATGTTTTAAAAATGACCTTTTATGCGTTTTAAATCTTTTATATGTCTTTGAAATTAGCTTTTTATGCGTGTTAAATCTTTTAAATGTTATAAATGACCTTTTATATGTTTTAAATTTATATGTTTCATGTGTCATTCTCCCGATGCATTTAATGTTTTATGTGAAGCACTTTGAATTGCCTTGTTGAATTATGCTATACAAATAAACTTGCCTTGCCTTGATTAGCTTAGCTGAGAACAAAGACTGGAAGCAGTGAGTCTTGGTTGTGTGTATTGTTATTCAAGTGCATTTTTTCTTAAAATAGAATAAGAGTGCATTGTATTAATTGTTTTTGGTAGTTTTGTTCAGTTATTTTGGATATTTAAAATATCTTCTAGTTCTCACTTTAAATATTCTTTAGAAATCAACGTTTTTTTGATTTTTGACCAGGTATACTTGCATCATTATGCCATTATCATTATATGGTCTCAAAACGGCAATAGTATCGCTTATCGCAATGATTTCTGTTACAATTGTTTTGCCCAGCAAAATTTGTTATTGTGACAGGCCTAAGTGTGTGAGCTTTTGCATGCGGCTGCATAGACTTGATGTGCGATCTGTTGTGTCAAACAGTGCCAGATGTATACCACAAACCCCCACCTCTGAAACTCCTTGTCTGTCAGGTTGATGCAGTAGTTGTCCAGGATGCGGCGGAACTCGTGCTGCTGGATGTGTCCTTCTCGGTTGTAGTCAAACAGGCTGAACACTCTGATCACGGTCCTCAGGTTGCCTCCGATCTGCAGGGTTCACATACAATGATTGACAGCAACAGCAACACTACACCTCAGCGGCCCCTGTGAACTCCTGAACCCGGGAAACTTGTGAGGCTCGGCTCGCCGGAGCTTTCATCCCTGTGAACATGGTTATTGACACTCCTGCCTTGATCTTAGGAAGCCCGGGTCTATTCCCCAAAGTGCTGACAACTGATGAGGTGGGAGAAGGCAAAGTGGAGGTGCAAAGATGGCTGTTGGCAGATGAAATAGAGAGAAGAGAAGGGGGAGTGAGGACACTGAGGGGGATTATGGGTCGGTAAAGCACAGACAGAGAGGTTTATGGTTTAGAACAGCAGCTTGAAATGAAGGTGCTGAAAATTGTGACATATAGCAGGAATCTCTGATCTCATTTCCACCTAGAATTTCAGAGCAGAGTTTTTTCTGAAATGAGGATATTTCTTGGTTATACATACAACTTTAATGTTAAAGGTTTCAAGTAAATCCTTGTTTCCGTAGACACCATTTTTTCTACGCTGGTGAAAATAGATCACAAAAGTATGTCATGATCAAATCCACATGATAATGTGACAGCTCGTTAATTGCTGGTCTACTGAGATTATTGGAGTCTAAAAACAAGGTCATGGGCCAAAAATGCTGAAAAACAATTATTTTAGATCATCATGTGACACTACACACTCCATAAAGTACAAATGAAACTCAAATGAAACAGTATCCCAGCTTCTTAAGGTGAAGAGGCCTTACTTACTGTATTATTAAAGGTTTCATATTGTAAAAAGTTAGATTTACATGTCATTTTACTATAAAGCAGGTGGAGGTGCTAACAATACTGTGACAGTATCAAGAGGAGAAATGCACACAGCCTGTATTCACAAACTGTGCCCTTAAGGAGCCGTCAGGACTTCTGGGCAGTTCTAGTTACTGCACTTAAGCTTTGCAGGGCAGTATACCATATATAGGTAGACAGTGCCGTTACGGTCATTTCCCGGCTGCAATGACAGTGGAGAGACAAAGAAGCTGCAGATATGACAGACCCATAAACACTGACCAATCAGAGTAGACTGGGCTTTTCATGAGGAGGGCTTAAAGAGACAAGCGCAAAGACGGGGGTATATTCACATGGACAGAAAATGTGTTTTTTGAACATTAAAGTATGTAAACACGTTATAGGACAAAACCCAAATACAAGTTTGAACCTGAAAATGAGCATATGTCCTATTTAATGGCTTTTAATAATACTCAGAACTTAGAATGCCTTGAGTTTTTGTCCTTGTTTGCCTTACTTAAAGCCTTTAAAAGCAGAATATCTTTATATAAATGAATTCCTTGTGCAAAATCCTGTCTCCTTAAAACATCAGGCTGTTCTCATTCCAAGGGCGTTAAATTTGTCACATCCCTCAGGGGGTTCAACTGTAAACCCATCTGTGCTGACATTGGCACTAAGAGCAAGTGTGCCAGGCTTAAGGAGGAAGCTTGAGGTGGTGGATGGGTCAAACAAATATAGAACTTTCAATCAATATATCGGGGTTCGTGTCCTGTTCATGTCCCATTTATGTCTCATGCATCATGGTAGACCTACACTTATTTTATGGCACCCACAGTCTTTTCCTAACCCTAACCAAGGGGTTCTGTTGCCTAAACCTAACCACATAGTTTTATTTCAGTTAACAACGGAAACAATGGCGTATTAAACAGTGACCGGGAGCATCATACTTCTGACACGCAGGGCTACCCAGGGCTACCGCCTAGTGACACCAAAAGGGTCATGACAAAATGGCAGTATGTGACGAGTTGGGGTGAGAACGGGTTGAAAAAGTATATTCATATTAAATTTATGTGCAATCCCAAGTCGGTCAGGATTACATTTCTGTCAGCTTAAAGTGTAATTCCAGAGCAAAATCATCCCATCTTTTTCAGCACTTACATAAATCAAATAAGCCAATTATATTATATTCAATTTTTTTGGTGTTTCAACTGATAGATAGATAGAATATGAATGAAGAATGAAGAAAATGAATAGTAAGGTGCACTGGCAAGATTAATATATATATATATATATATATATATATATATATATATATATATATATATATATATATATATATATATATATATATATATATATATATATATATATAAATACATAGTGTACAGTAGTAATAGTCAGGAAATTTGAAGTAGGCATTTTATAATAATAATAATAATAATAACAATAATACAGATAATAACAGTGTGTAATAATGTATATTACTCGTATATAGTACTACTAATGGTAGCAATAGTATAACAAGAACAATATATATCAATAATAATGATAATAACAATACCAATAGTAATAGTGTACTTGCACATGTACATAATATATGATATGTATGGGATATGTAGTATGGGTATAATATACATACTGATATTAAAAATTACTATAACTAAACAATGTATACATACCATAAATACTATACTAATTATTATATAATTAGCTTTTAATTATTATTTATTATATAATAAGATTTACAGAGAAATACAGTAGAGTCGCTAACAGCCAGACGTGGCACTGATTAGCTCGGGGCAGTACAGTGAAGACATTCAAACGTCTTTTTAAACCATTTACACTGCTCAAAATAACAGCAAACCTCTGCAGCAGCATGCGAAGAGTCCCTACACAGAAAACAAAGCACCAATGGGCTCCTTCCTTTTGGATTGACTTTAGTATTCCATTTGAATGGACTTTACTATGAGAGGAGCTGGTACAGGGGCCAGTAGGTAAGTCTTTAAAACACTCTTCTAATAAACTCTGGGTTCACTAACTACGTTGTTGGTGCTTCGTTTTATGTGTAGGGACTCTGGAATTACACTTTAAAGATGTTTATTTTGAACGTATCTGAGGAAAAAGTGTTTTGTTTACTGAAACTTGTGAAAATGAGGACAAATAAACTTCACGTTTTGGCCTGCAACTTCTTAACCTAAACTAAGTCTCAGAAAGAGAAAAAGTCCTTGATTCTGAGCGCTGAGACAAATGCATCTATATAATCCACGCCCATTTGTGTCTAGCTCGATTTCTGACCATTTAAGGAGTGTTTAAGGGTGGGCTTAATAATGCACATGTACAGGCATGTGCGTGCGCACGTGTATGAGCATGAGCACGAGCATTGGCAGCGGTCCTGACACTATACCGTAGGTGTGAATGGTTGTCTGTGCCCCGTTATAGACTGGTGTCCTGTCCAGGGTGTACCCCGCCTCACATCCGATGTCGGCTGCCAAACCACCCTCCTCCCTTCCTCACTCTCTCACTTGTGTGCTGTGCTCCAGCTCACAAACGGTCAAAGATGCAGGGAACCTTGACTGACGTACTGAATTGGGAAGAGCTGTCCTCTGAAAAGTATGAAAAAGACCCCAGCCCTGAGTCATTTATCTGGAATTTATTTTTCCCCTCCTGTGTATTTCCGTAGAGCTGAAACAGCCCCCATTGCCCAGTGACATAAATGTTGTGTGATAACCACCTATAGACCACTTCACCGGAGAAAGACCGTTTTTAATAAATTGTGTTTTGCCATTTTAACCTGTGGTCCTGTGTCTGTTTTTAGTTCAGTGTGGCTTCCAACTGGTCCAATTTGTCTGAACCTTTAATTTTACTACTTCAATAGTGTATTGTGACATATGTATGACTGTCCTTCTCATATCTCAAGAACCCTTCATCCAATCAACGCTGCAAGTACACTCCAAACAGGTAAGCCCCCCAGCAGCACTGCAAGTAGCTATACCAGGATTGCAAGTAATCTGCCTTTTTTCAAATGGGCACCCACTCTGAACAGGCTTTTGGGCACGGAACTAGTTTAATAAAAAGGTAAGCGTTAACTCCAGCTACCCCACCCCTCCACACCATAGACTGTATGGTATCTAACGCTGCAGGTTTGACAGCTCCCCACAAACCAATTCTTGCTTTTACCTTAAGTTTTGTACAGTTTGAGGAAGTGGAGCTGTGTTGTGCATCTTTATATACAGGTGCTCCACATCCTTATCCCCTCCCTCAGTGAAGGAGACACTACTTCGCACATTGCTTCAAAAAGCTGGCATTGCCAATATATGAGTGTAACTCTCACTGAGGATCAGAGCAGCAGAGCTCTGGGGATCTACAGGCACAAAGAGATTATATACGTGTGTAATTTGGAGCTCCCTCACACTCTGAGAAGATGCATGATGAGGCTTTGGATCCAGTTAACATTGTTCGAGCTCAGCTGCAGTCACTCAGTCTATCTGAATGAGCGCCCCAGCCAAGTCTAGCCCGTCCCGCCTTACAATGTCTCTGCCATGCACCAACTCCCTCCGTAGCTCCGGGGCGCCACGCAAACCACAGAGGAACAAGAGCAGAGATACTAAATATACCCCCAGTGACTCTTGGGTAATCAGAGTCTTCTGTCGCCCAGAGAAGTCTCAGTCTAATTGCACTCTGATTGCCAAGTCTCTCAGTGACAGGCGTGGAGGGGGCCTCCCTCATGTGCTGTTACAATGACATTGTCTCTACAAAGACACAAAATAGAGCATATGGAGAAGAGTCAAGCAAAAATATACAAGACGCTGACCTCTAAAACACTATAGTTCCATATTTCCTGCAATGCACCTGACCAGACGAAGTTGTTTTTCTATAATTCCAGAGTTCACGTATTTAGTTCCCTTTTGAATTACAAGGGAGGTGTTTCACAGCAGTAAAACTTTGAACAACTTCACTCTTTTTATAATCTAACAACTTTAGCTTCCTTACAAGCATAACAATTAGCCCTGCATTTACACCACCTTTCATTCTACCACAGTCAGAGGGAAGGGGAAAGCGCTCCACAGCAGCCCGTGCGTTTAAAAAAAGATCAAATGAAAGTGAATTTATTAAAGACAGATATAAATATGATCTGCCCCTCCACCCCCTGTGTCCCTCCCTCCTCCCGTTCCAACTTAGAGGATTCTGTGCTAATTAGAAATGTGTTAAAATCACAAAGGAGGGAGAGAGGAGATCATACGGTATTAATGAACAGAGACAGAGGGATATCATCCAATCTCCATCTCTATCTCCATCTCATCTCTCCCTCTGCACACACACTCCCCCTCGCCTTTTATCTGCCTTTGTTTCCTCCTCTCAATTCCCTTGCAAACTTTGTTTCCTTTTCTTTCCCTTTCTTTCCCCCCTTTTGTCTTTCAGCCCATGTTTCCCTAAAAATTCCTTGATAATCTATTTTTTATCTCCAATTTTCCTCCCCTTTCTTTTTCTCTTTTTTCCTCCTCTCTCCACTCCCCCGTCCTTCAGTACTGCCAGCGCTCCATTAGGCAGCTGTGTTCTGGTTGGCGTAGTTGGAGGCCTGGCGCTGTGCCGCTCTCAGAGTGTCTCAGCAGCCCTCGCCCATCCGTCTGCCCACCAAGCCCCATGGTCCTTAATTAATGAAAGCTCTGTTGTTTTTGTTTACCGGCATGTTATATGCTAATCCAGAAGCCCTGCGTGTGCATGCCCCTCCTTCCTCGATGTCTGCTTGTTACCCTCGCAGCTGATAGTATGATCTCAGCCAGGACCCAAAGTCAGGTCTTATAGCCATTTGATAACTTAAACTGCATGTTTAATGGGTCAATCCACACAAAGGGCGAAAGAACATATTTTCTCCCTCACCTCTAGCGGTATTTAGCCAGACAGATTTGGTTTTATTTGTCCCAGTAATGAGATATCTCTCTCCATCCCAATACAATGGAGATTAATTTTAACACCTCTGGGATTCAGGGTTTCGAAAGTAAGAGTCTAGCTCATTTTCTGCATGTTAGGTGACTGACAGGAATTAAAGCCTACCTGAAACTCTCCTAAGTGAAAATCAGTACAAAAAATGAGCAGTTGTCCCAGAAAGGATCTGATTCTTTCCTAAAAACACAAAACAAAAGTCAAGATACAAGACTGTGTACAAAAAAGGATTATGAGATTTTGACCACTAGTGGTGTAAAAGAGTAGAGGTCTTCAGGGGTCCACCCCAAACCTGGGATCTGGGACCTGAGACCCGAACCAAGACTCGATTCAGGTCTTGATCGGGTCCTGTTTTTTCTTAAACTTATGTGTAATACTCGAGATATCAAAAATCTTAATTACCCCGATAGAATGACATAAAGACCTAAATAAAAAATAAAAAATAAACTCTTAAATGTGTTCAGTGGGTGGGAGAACAGCACCAATCCAAACATTACCACCCGGCCCCACCCTGCGCTGCACATGGAGCTTCCCCCCATTCACAAGCTGTCAGGAACGCAGTGGATGTCAGGGACTGTCCTAGCAAAGAGCAACAACTGTGGAGCTATGTGAACTAAATAAAGTATGACGTAGCCATTGTAAAGGTAACAATGTTCAATATTCAATTTCATTAAACTGTTAGGCCTGGGCAAAAAGGAGGACTCAAATGCAGTCAGGGAACAGTAAATGTAGGCTTTATTTCTGACACACTGTTTCACCTTAAGACAGAGTGATAAACAAACAGGCTACAAAACTCTAAGCTTGTCAGTTCGGACGAGGGAATAAACACAGAAAACAAATGTGTCAAGAAACACCACACAAAGTGAAAATCACTCCCGAGGGAGGAAAAGAAAACAGGCGATAACTACATTGATCTGAATTACTATCTATGAAAGTTATATAAAGACTATCGCTCACAGTGAGGAGAAAACAAGAGGCCATAAACAAAAACCCATGCTGCTCGGAGCTAAAGAAACTACAAATCAAAAACACTCCAAGAGGAGAAAAAACAAGGGCACGATGAATATAAACTTGCGACTCAAGCTGACCTAAAAACTCTAAGAAACAAAAAAATCACTCTTCTTCAGCGGTGAACAAGGAAACAGAAATATAAGCGAGGTAATGCTTAGCGAGCCGACAAGGCTGTGGAAAGGCTGGCAGTACACAATATACTGTGGCAACAAGACAGGGGAAGACGACGAATATATACACATGAGGGAGGATGACACAGGTGGACACAATCAGGTAATCAGGGAACACAGCAGACCGGTGACACAGGAGGAAGGGCAAGTGACCTGAAACAAGAGGAAGCTCAATCTTTCAAAATAAAACATGAATTTTACATGACAAAGACCCACGACAGGACACCTCACCCCGGTGGGACATAAACCCTGCTGGGCCCCAGGTCAAAATGCACCAAATTCAATACTGCTCTCCCCTGGGTCCCCAGCAATAGACCTGCCAAGTTTGAAGTCGATCCGATGGACAGTTCTCAAGATATGTGAATTACAGGCGCGCACACACACACACACACACACACACACACACACACACACATATATACACACACACACACACACAGATACTCACTGAGAATACTTCTTCATAGCATCTGTACTGACCTCTGTCTGAACTTAAGGTTCAACTGATGCATTTAACTGCAGCAGGCAGCTGAATTGAAAAGTCCATTACATTTCCCTGTTATATTTTCACAGACAAAGAGAAGCATCTGAAGAAACACTTAATCTTATCATCATCTGATGATCTATACTAAGTACGCGCATTAATTCAAACTAGCACAGATCTAGGTGGGGTTTAGACTGCTGAATTAATGACTGAATGAAGCTGACCTCTTTAAATACGGAAAATATCTTCAATTATTTGTTAAGCATGAAACCTCCTCAGCTGGGCATGATTAATGACTAATGTGATGTGTTTGCACCTCCAGCCTCCCACCTCACTGTGTATGGAAGGTAAAAGGGGGCAACTTTTTTATTTTTACTTTTTTTTAAACTCACTTTATTTTCCCTGTAAGAGAAACGTGATAAAACTAACACTTGTGGACCTGAAATAAAACAGTAATGAAAAAAAGAGCTTTATGCTTAAACTGACGTTGCAATGTAATTTTTCTGTGATGTTGCAATATGAAAAAAAAATTCACCCTCTACAGGGATCCAGGGGCATGCTCTCCTGAAAGAACATGTGTACATTTGAAAGTAAAATGCATCAATCTGGCGCAAAATGAAGAGGCTAGATCTTTGAAGAACTTTGTGCTTTTGAATCATACACACAATAAACACATTGGCTATGCAAGCATAATTCCTGTGCTCCTTCCTTTGGGATTGACTTTGGTAATCCACTTGAATGGACTTTACTATGAGAGGAGCTGGTACAGGGGCCAGTAGGTAAGTCTTTAAAACACTCTTTTAATAAACTCTGGGTTCTCTAACTACGTTTAAATCAAATCAAATCAACCTTTATTTATACGTTGCTTTTCATAAGGAAAAGTATCGCAAAGTGCCTTACAGAGATGTGCAGAAAAAGAGAAACATCAAGTAAAATCAGGAGAAGAGAGTTAAAAGAACCCAACCCTCCCACAATCATGCACAGAGACATACACAAATATGTATACGTTCATTCACACATTCAAACAAACACACACAGCCACGCTGACACACAGACACACAGACACACAGACACACACCTACACAAACACTAGCTGTCACTACAGAGACATGGCCGGGCAGCAAGACCTGAGGTACAGAGGAGGCTAGAGGAAGCTACCTTTGGGGGGCCGACCACACTGGGAGAGATCCCAGTCCAAGGTCACAGTGAGCACCGCCTCAGAGACCACCCCAACCCCGGCAGACAGGAGCCTCTGCACCAAGGTGCAGAGCCCTCTAGCCGCCCAGGCTGGAACTGTCGACGGGACAGCACCCCCCGCGGCCAAGATCAGAGACAACTCCCAAACTGGCAGGCCCCCTGAGGAAACACTGGAGATTAAAAACTGTTGCCTAAAACAGTAAAGGGTTAAAATAAAGAGGCTAAAAACACGAGGGACTAAAACATAAAAGCATAAAAGCATAGAGGCTAAAAAAATGAACTAGAACATAAAAGCATAAGAGCATAAGACATGAGGACATAAAAATAAATAAAAGCATGAAGGCTAAAACACAGAGATTAAAACAGTAAAAAGGGATAAAAAAGTGCTCTGATTAGCACTGCCTAAAAGAAATCAATTAAAAGCCTGGATAAAAAGTTGGGTCTTAACCCTCTATTTTAAAAACCTCCGCAGTCTCCGTGACCCTGAGGCTCTCTTGCAGGCTGTTCCACAGTCGGGGCCCATAACAACTGAAAGCCGCCTCCCCTTGCTTTTTTTAACTTACCTATGGTATGGTTAAAAAATACTTTTTAATGCCTTCACCGTGCCGCCCCGAGCTAATCAGTGTTAGCCACATCTGGCTGTTAGCGACTCTCCCGGATTTCTCCGTTAATAGTTGTTACACGAAAAAAACTTTCTCGATGGCTTATTTGATGTATATAATTGCCGAAAAAGACAATGGGAGGATTTTTTGCTGAAAATTCCACTTTAAGTGTAAGATTTACAAAGTGTTTATAGCTATTTTAATTAGCGCCCAAGCACAAAAGTGCGTGGAACCTATTGTTTCTGAAGAAATTATTATTTTTATACTGCACCATTGCATTTTTGAGGTGGTTAAAATGTATAAATGCTAACAGAAATTCGCACACAAGTCAGAAGTGGCAAAAATTGCAAAGTTCAAAAGTACCTCAGTTCGGGTGTGGCCAGCTGGTTCCATAGCGCCCCCAAACGCACGCCATGGTTGGGATACAGTTCCTTTGATGTTCATGAAATTTGGTGGGATCATTGGTCTCATCTTAATTTATTTTTGCCGTAGAGGAAGTCGGCCAACTTGGATTTCGTGCATCAATTTTGATTTTAGGAATACACGTTTAAAGACTTAAGGATACACAAAAACTAACGAAATGTTTCGGCCATGTTCATACTAGGAATTACTTGTATTTGATGCCACAATGGGGCTTGTGCGTGGCACGTCGGCTCTATAGCACCCCTAATTACTTTTAGCATTTTTGAGGTGCTAATCGTGCTCTTAAGCGCACAAAAAAGTCACACATGCATCATAAGTGTCTAAACTTAACACCTGATATGGGTCTTGGGCTTGTGTGTGTTAAATTGGCTCGAGGGCGGCGACTAGAATATTTCAAAGTCACAGCCCCCACCTTTAAATTTGACGTAGACTTTAAAAAAAGCCTCTTGGAGCCATACCTAAGTCCAACAGGAATTCAGACATTTTTCACAAAGTGAAGCCAGTCAGACGTGTTGTACTTTAACAAACTCCTCCTAGAGAATTAACCGAATTTGGTGAGATAATTGCTTTCATTCTTAAAGAACATGTTTTTAATTTTTCACGCCTAACAGAAAGTCAGCCAGCTTGGATTTTGTGCATTCATTTTCATTTTGCGAACACGTTTGAGGCCTTTAGGATGCACAAAATTGCACAAAACTGTGGACGCATGATCAAACCAGTTATATTTTCGATTTGATGTCGTACGCATGAGATACTGAAATTGTGCGAGTTAGTATCTTGCACATGCACGAGATAAACAGGACAAGAAAGCTGTTCTGAATGAAGAGCTTGGTGTACAATACAACGTTCAGCCAAATGCAGCAGGTCTTACCTTCTTAGTTAACGACAAATGTCTGTAAAACATAAGGGAACTGTACATAGACCCGTCTTTGGTTAAACAGTGTTGATAGCCATAAGGTCTGATGAAATCATATTGTGAGGAGACTGCTTTGACATCTTTTCTCTTACAGCAGTTCATATTATGTACACGGCTACTTAATATTCATTATAATCACATGAATCTTAAAGAGCCATGTGGACCCAGCTGAGTTTACAAGAATTCCGTTTCATTCAAATTCAAACAGTTAGACTACATACAGCGGCAGCAGATGAGAGCGGATTGAAATATTGGTTTCTACATGTTTAACTTATGCCTGCTGAACGGTTGTATTCATAAGTGTGTGTATGTGTGTGTGTGTAAAACACGCAGTCCCCTTACAATACGATTTCATCAGACCTTATGCTTTAACCAAAGTCGGGCCTATGCACAGTCTCATTATGTTTTAACGACATTTGTATTCAACTAAGAAGGTAAAACATTTTGCTTATGCTGTGTTTAGCAGAACTTTCAATTCCCTTTGTATCCACCAAACACAGCACGGATTTCGGGCCCTTGAAACAGCCTGATTAAGCCTAAAGGTTTATCTTGTGCGCGAGATACTTAAAGCGCTCGCATGTAAGTTATAAAATGTGTGCAAGTTATAAAGCGCACGCATTCCATGTCACTTCCAGGGCTCTGTAAATTTGCCTTGTACTGTGATCGCCATGTCGATGCTGAAACGATACGTCGTGCAGCCCTATCATGGAACATGACAGGATATTCGTGTTTTAATAAATATGTAAGTGTAGAACTAATCCTCACATGCCAACACTGTCCTCCTCCAGATTTAAACACATGGGAAATGCATGTGAAACAATTCTGACATTATTTAGTGTCACATATGAAGCTGCTTTTTAGTATTTTCACTCAGAATGTGCTGACTTGTAAACAGTGTGCAACGGCAGGGCTTTAAAAGACACTCGACTCTCCTCTCGCTGTCAGCCGGAGCTCTGCCTTGCTCTAACCTTTCCTGTCACTATGAATTATGGGAAGGAGACAAGCAGAGGGATAGTACGGCTCTCTGAAGAGGAGGGATGAAAGAGGGAGATGGGAGAAAGAGAGAGAGAGTTGGAGGGGAATGAAGGAAGACAGATCACAAACGGGAGTGGAGGAGGAGAAGCCACTAAGTGACAGAGGGAGCATGAAGAGAGGAAAAAGAGAGGAAAGCAAAGAAGAGATCAGACAGCGATCATAAGACAGCACAGAGATGAACTTTCTTTTGTCTGTCAATTAGAGGGCTAATTTCTCTCTGGTTGGGCTCCAGAGTGCCAGAGACAGGCGGCATTAAAGTGGGGCTCAGAGGGGTAATATGGGGCTCTGGGACCACTCTGCCGCTGTCGCTCACTATCCAAACATTAGTATTACAAAGGCACTGAATAACCTAAACAAGATGGAGAGTCTACAAGTGGGCTTCCCGGGAATACTGCACTCCTGAAATAGATACAGATTGGACCAAAGACCCCCATTTGATGAAGATTTACTCCTGGGAACCGCCATATGGTGGGCGGCACGGTGGTCTGTGGTGGTTAGCACTGTCGCCTCACAGCAAGAGGGTTCCTGGTTGGAAGCCCAGCTGGGGCCCTTCTGTTTACATGTTCTCCCCATGTCTGCGTGGGTTTTCTTTGGGTTCTCCAGATTACTCCCACAGTCCAAAGACATGCAGGTGTTGAGTTAATTGATGACTCTAAATTGCCCGTAGTTGTGAATGTGTGTGTGAATGGTTGTCTGTCTCTGTCTGCCTCTATGTGCCCTGCGATAGACTGGCGTCCTGTCCAGGGTTTACCCTGCCTCACGTCCGATGCGACCCCAATAGCGGTTGAAGATGGATGGATTGGACCCCCATGTTGGGAAGCTTCCTGCTGTTGTGCTGGTGCGTTCAGGAACCGCTTGTGAGAGTGACAACTATTAAGAGAGACATGGTCACACATTCATTCATTCATTCATTCATCTTCAACCGCTTGTCCCTGTCGGGGTCGCGGGGGGGCTGGAGCCGATCCCAGCTGATAATGGGCGTGAGGCGGGGTACACCCTGGACAGGACGCCAGTCTATCGATCACACATTCCTAGTTGAAAATATAGATTAGAATTTTTCTCAGGTCATCCAGTTATACCGTATATACAGGAAGTTAGGAACCCAATCAGGCCAGGTTTGCCACATTCCTGATACATTCTGCTCAAGAGGGTCCTGTCTTTGTCGTTTTTATTATTTTGGTATTCTGCTTAAGCATATTGATGTTAGTGTTAAGGAGCATTCTAACTTTTTATTTTAAATGCTACTTTCAAATTCTTTAGGTGTGTTCAGACTGGGTTCGATGGAAGCGATGTTCACGACAAGATCCCATATAAAGTCAGTGTACAGAGGCGATTAAACGCAATTTGAAGCCGGGGAGCACAGATTTATTTTTTGGGGGGCAGTTTTTCAAGCCTTTTATTAGATAGGAAAGACAGGAAATGAGAGAGAGGGGGAGACATGCAGCAAAGGGCCGAAGGTCAGAGTCAAACCCACGACCGCTGCCTTGAGGACCTTCATCTTCTTTACATGGGGCGGCTTCTCTAACCACTCAGCCACTGGCCATCACCTCATTGCACAAGTTGAAAATATTAAACTTATCCAATGAGCATCTAGTTTTGCTGCAGTGGAACAACCCGCTCTCTTCCCCATTAAAGTCAGTAGAAGCTGAGCGTCTGACTGTGAAAAGCGCTGTGGAGCTGTGGGGATGAATGAGCTTCCCTTGCATTCTTAGAGCAATCACCACTGGTTAAAATGTAAAGCCCCTATCAGCTGATGAGGAGTACTGTCTATATTAATGTCACATGACTTCCTTCTTTGCTCATAATTTGTTCAGAATTAATTAATTAATACGGCCACCAGAGGATTTTGTCACCTAGACATAAACAGATGTTGTGAGATGCTGAGAAGACTGTTGTATTTCCTATATGGTCTCTGTGGATTAAATGTGTACAGCCACTGGGAATCACATCAGGAGAGTGTTTTTGTCCAAATAGGACAAAAAGAGGATAAGACACAGTTTTATCCATGGCTAAAGGCCTTTACATACCAGGGGCATTTTTTTTATTGCAATTAATCAGCGTGTCAATATATTTTTTCAAACTTCTTTTGTCATGAGTAGTTAGCTTCACTTAGCATAATTTTTTGCCAATCAAGATTTAGCATTGCGAAATGTCAGACATGAGGATTATAAAACAACAACAAAGAAGCTCTGTAGTCCCATTTAAGATGGCAAACTTTCATCTTTTTGAAATAGACAAAGGCTGTGCATAGCAGATCCACCCTTTCCCATCTTACCTTTCACAATAAAAGTCAAAGAAAGTAACTGTTGTGCCAATACAGCACCAGTATGAACAATCGCAGGCAGGCATTTTACATTTCCGTGTCATTTATTTGTCACACCCGCAATGTGTAAAGGCCTTAAACCTGGCTTCATCCCTATATTTAAATCTCTGGGTTATAATATGACTCCGTGTTTAGACCTCAAGTGTATCAGACAAAGTTTTCATCAACGCTTCAAGTCTATTTTTTCAACAACATGCGTGTAAATGATGGCCAATAAAAAGTAACCTACAATGTGCACTAGAAATTTTCACAGCTATTCCTCTGCTCCAATCACCACGCTCCCTGCCCTGCTGCTTGATGCTTTGAAATCTGCGCACACGCAGACCCGGTACACACAATTTACTTCAGTATCAGCATGAACCCTGTTGGCACACAAGCGGTCAAGAGGTGACAATCTCCTAGTTTTTGACCCCTCAGCACTTTCACACAGTACTTTTTAATAGCATCTAGAACAACAAGAGCAAGACAACTGTCCTATATTGCTCTATTTCACAAAGTGGCAGATTCAGACAGACAGGCAAACAAAGATTAGTTTCAATTCCCAAAATGAAATGGGATTAAAACAACAGAAGTAACACAGTCATCCATCACAGAACAGACAGAAATGTGATTGAATGCTGGTCCTATATTTTAACATAATGCAGCTGCAGCTTCTTGACTATGAAACAAAAGAATCCCTCCTGTCAGAAAAAATATTACTGTGTTCCAAATTTCTCAAAGGTTTAAAGGGCTCCTCTATTGAATTAGGTGGGGTGATAAGATTCATTTTTGGGGCATTTTTATGCCTTTATTAGAGACAGAGGTGATGAGATCAGGAAATGGAGAGAGATACAACAAACTATGGTTTGGAGATCTTTTGGGAAGGGGAAAAAATACTGGTTGTTCATTGGATAAACCATTGGTCACCAACAAAAGGGCCAAATCAACCAGTCAGATCAACAAAACGTATGACGTACTAACAGCATCGAGGCAAAGCTTGGAAAGGAAACAACATGTGGGTAAAGGATATTTTCCATTTGTGTAACGTGAATTTACAGATCAAAGGCCTAATTTCAGGAGCCCGGTCCATATTCAACAGAAGGATCCAGAGAACAAAGAGTTAGTGAGCGGCTTGCTCCATAGCTGCTCATCTCATCTGTGGAAGCCGCCATGTTGTTTACACTCAACAGTCGCTTCTCGTTTCGTCACTTAAATCCGCCTCAAAACCAATGCTGATTGGTTCGATTGCTGGTCAAACTTCTCCAAATTTTCTCCACCACATGTTACCAGACTGATCTGAGAGTTAAATACAGTGGAGCTCAGAGATCAGGATGGGCTCATGAGGCCATGGCTGAACTCCAACAGGGGACGTTTGGGTTCATGGTCAGCATCTTAACCCCTGAATTACAGAGGTAATTTTTTAATTGGACATATCTCATCTGACTGATTTCCCTTTTTTCACGTACATTTAAAGTTCACAATCAAGCATGTATTTATTTCTTATTAACCGAAAAGCACTGCTTACATGACAGAAAAGATGCAAAAATGATCATGTAGCCCTTAGTTTACCTTACTGGAGTTTGAAGATTAGGAATTCTAGTCATTCAGGATGGTTTTCTAAGACACTGATAATCAATGTATGCATTGTACTGTTTGTGTCAGATTTAAACCAACACTAAGATAATACAAGTAATGAACAAAGCCCAGAGATGGGGAGCTCAAGACACAGATGGAGTTAATAAAACAGTTGAGAAACATCCTTCATTATAACCTTGGATGGCTACTTCAGTGTGTGTGTGTGTGTGTGTGTGTGTGTGTGTGTGTGTGTGTGTGTGTGTGTGTGTGTGTGTGTGTGTGTGTGTGTGTGTGTGTGTGTGTGTGTGTGTGTGTGTGTGTGTGTGAGTTGGGGGGGGTTGCAGTGATCTTAATTGAATATTGATAAGTGAGGCGAGCACACGGGGTAAACAGCTGTGACTGGTACTTCATCATATGTGTGTGTGCATCACTCATTATCAGGCCCAGCTGGTCCTCTGAGACGAGTCATCAGACAGTGACCGCACACACACACACACTCACACTTATTACAGTAATTGACGAACAATCTTGACAGAGATCAAAGTCACCAAAACTGTGTAGACTGCAGAGAGGGATTCCCAAGTGGCTGTTGTTTGTTTGGTAAACAAGCCTCTGAATATCTGATTTATTCATCACAACTTTTTCTAGCATGGAGCCTCTTTTTGTCCCTCAGAGGGGTCCAAACCTGGGTAGACCAACATCTTTATCCTGCTGCCGTGACTATAGAAGCCATTGTCTTATGCAGAGCGTTCATGGAGATGTATTTAGTAATGACTGGAATTTGTTTGGGCGGAAGGAAGGCTTTGTAGGCTTTACGGTTACGTCAGTTACTACAAGTCTCCTAGCAACCACAGTTGGTGCCGTGATGCAGGTCCAATGGAGAATTGGCTGTGCATGAATAATGGCTGAATAAACTGAGAGAAGAATGATGAAACATTGTTGGGAATTTTAAAACTGAGCATGAGAAGAAAACAGAAGAAGCACAAAGGTCACCATCAGCAGCAGAGCTCTCAACTACTTTGGTACCCAGGGCTGTAGTGCTATATTTTTTTACTGCCGGAGCACACCTATGCATGTGTGCACGTGCATTATTAGGCAAGGCAAGGCAAGGCAAGGCAGCTTTATTTGTATAGCACTTTTCATACACAAGGCAGACTCAAAGTGCTTCACAGCACAACATGTCATGAATTAAAATGCATTACAGAAAGACAAAGAGAATAAAAACATAGACAATAATCAAAACAGTGCGGACGTTAAAAGTGCGAAGATTTAGCAGAAAGCTAAGGTGAACATGAAAGTTTTCAGTCTAGTTTTAAAAGTGGTCAGAGTGGGTGAAAGTCTCTAATCTTCAGGAAGTTTATTCCAGCTGTTTGTTGCATAATGACTGAAAGATGCTTTCCCTTGATTTGAGTTTACTCTGCGAACCACTAACAGATTGGTCTCAGAGGATCTTAGTGATCTAGAAGGCTTATGTAGTGGGAGCATATCAGTGATATACCTCGGCCCTAGACCATGTAGTGATTTATATGTGAGCAGGAGGATTTTGAAATCAATTCTCTGACGTACAGGAAGCCAGTGTAGTGATTTAAGAATTGGTGTAATGTGTTCACATTTTTTGGTCTTTGTTAGAACTCTAGCAGCAGCGTTCTGAACAAGCTGTAGCTGCCTGACAGTTTTTTTGGGAAGACCTGCAAGGAGACCGTTACAGTAGTCTAGTCTACTGGTTATAAAGGCATGGACAAGTTTTTCTAAGTCTTGAGCTGACATGAGCCCTCTAAGTCTTGTTACATTTTTAAGGTGATAGTAGGCCGATTTTGTTACTGATTTGATGTGACTGTCGAAATGTAAATCAGAATCCATAATAACCCCAAGATTTCTGGCTTTATTTGAGGTTTTCAGGGACAGTGATGAAGGTGTTGGATGACTTTAAACCTTTCTTTCTTAGCGCCAAAAACAATTATCTCAGTTTTATCCTCATTTAGTTGAAGGAAATTTTGGCACACAGTGTTTGACTTGCTCAATGCACTGGCACAGTAGATCTATGGGGCGATAGTCATTTGGTGATAGCGCTACATAGATTTGGGTGTCATCGGCATAGCAATGGTGGTCAATGTTATTACTTTGCATGATTTGTCCTAGTGGGAGCATATAGATGTTAAATAAAGTCGGCCCCAAGATTGAACCTTGGGGGACCCCACACGTTACGTTGGTTTGTTCTGATACAAAGTCGCCAATGGAAACAAAATAGTTCCTATCTTGTAGATATGACTTGAACCAGTTTAGGACTGTGCCTGAGAGCCCCACCCAGTTTTCCAACCTGTCCAAAAGTATTGAGTGGTCGACAGTGTCAAATGCAGCACTGAGGTCCAATAGCATTAGTACTGAAGTTTTGCCAGAGTCTGTGTTAAGACGGATGTCATTTATAACTTTAATAAGGGCCGTCTCTGTGCTATGAAAAGGTCTAAATCCTGACTGGAGGTTGTTGTGGCAGCCAGTAGAAGCCAAGAAGTGAGTGAGTTGTTGGAGTACAACTTTCTCAATTATTTTACTTATGAATCGTAGATTTGAAATTGGTCTGTAGTTGTTGATAATAGAGGCATCTAGGCTCCGCTTTTTTAGAAGAGGTTTAATGACTGCAGTTTTGAAGGCCTTTGGGAAAATGCCCGATTGAATAGAGTTATTGACTATTTGCAATACGTCTGTTGATAGGCAGTCAAAAACATTCTTAAAGAAGTTGGTAGGTAAAGCATCAAGACAGCAGGTGGTTGCCTTTAGATCAGTCACTGTTTCCACTAGAGTTTTAGAGTCTATGGCATTAAAGCTTGCCATCATTGCTGTGATATTTTGGCCTAAACGGGGTGGTGATCCAACTTTTTTGTTTGAGATATTGATGGCACGTCTGATGCCTTCAATTTTATCAGTATAAAAGAATGCAAACTCATTGCATTTCTGTGTGGAATGGAGTTCCGCTGGTATTTGTGTTGGGGGGTTGGTCAGTCTGTCGACAGTTGCAAATAGGGTTTTGGCCTTATTAGTGTTGCTGTTTATGATATTGGAGAAGAATGTTTCTCTAGCACTTTTTAAGACTAAATTGTAGGCCTGGAGCCTCTCTTTATAGATGTCATGGTGAATATGAAGTTTTGTATTTCGCCAGATTCGTTCAGCCTTCCTGCACTCTCTTCTCTGGGCTGTTACAACAGCAGCTTTTCTCCAGGGTGCCTTTTGCTTACCAGAAATCGTTTTAACTGTAACCGGTGCAATGACATCTATGATATTCACAATTTTGGAATTAAAGTTGTTTACAAGATCATCAGCATGGCATGGGTTTAGAGGTGGTAGCGAGGAGATGGCATTTTTAAAGAGTACATTAGCATGTTCATTGATGTAGCGCTTTTTGACATTCTTTGATTCTGTTTGTGTCTCCGGAATTAAAGAAATATTAAAGAAAACACAGAAATGATCAGACAAGGAAAGATCAGTCACAAGAACATCAGAAACATTGAGACCTTTTGTGATAATCAGGTCCAGGGTGTGTCCTTTACAATGAGTAGCCTCTTTCACATGTTGAGACAGGTCAAATGTATCTAAAATAGTAAAAAGTTCTTTTGCACCCTTGCCATTCGAATCGTCAATATGAAAATTAAAGTCACCAGTTATAACTGAGTATTTAGGTGGCCTATAAATAATTAACAGAAGAATTTTGGGAGAGCATTTCAACACAGCACACAGGTATTCGAATGATGTAAAATCACCAAGTGACATCTGTTTCCCCTGAAATATGTTTTTAAATATAGCAGCAACCCCTCCCCCCCTTTTCCCAGATCTACATACATCAATAAAGTTATAGTTGGGGGGTGCTGTCTCGATCAGAATGCTTGCACTGTTATATTGCTCCAGCCATGTTTCAGTTAAAAACATAAAATCAAGTTTGGAATAGTAATAAAATCGTTGACTAAAAATGATTTGTTATTCAGAGACCTAACATTGAGCAGACCCATCCTGATGGTGTTATTGACAGGCTTCGATGTTGACTTTGTTTTGGAGAGGATAGGAATGAGATTGTTTAGGTTAGCAGGGTGTCTACGTTTCCCAATGTTCTCTCTCTTGGTAGTCACAACAGGAATGTAGAAGGTGCCAAGCTTTGACGTAGGCAGCCTTGGGCCCAGCTGATAATGTGGTCTACTGCTGAACCCCTTTCTGTATCAATAATATTCAGGACTGCTGTCAGGGCGGGGCGGGGGTGGCCATGAGGGGGAGGAGGAGTGGGCAGCGTCAGAGCTGGAATGAACTACTGGAGGTGGACGTTGAGGGCGTAGAGGGGGTTTACGTAAGAGGGGCGGAGTAGGGCTGAGGGTTTGTGAAGCACGCCTTCGTGGAGGTGGGGGAGGAGGTGGGAGGGAGGTGCCACTGAGATGACGCTGAGGGGGGGATCGCTGAGGTCGGTCAAGGGGGGTAAAAATAGGGGTAGGGCGGGGAGTGGGTGGGGGTAGCTCCCGGAACTCCAAAGGGGATAAGGGGGGAGAAAGGCTTACTTGAGGAAGGGAGAAGGATGGAGACCTGGATTTAGGCTTGGGGGGTGTGGGGGAGGGATCTTCATGCCCATTTGAAATGAAAGGGGAGGTAGAGGGGGATGGACACGTCTCCTCTTTGCTCCGGTGTCTCTCATGGTCAGCGCTCTCCTTTTGCAATGGCGGTCCTCCTTCGACGTTCATGATAAGCTGTGTTGTGTCTGTCTTTTCCGTTGGTTCCTCTTGTCTCTTGTCCTTTGAAGTGATGATAGATGGATGACGCAGGAAGTAAGACATGTTGGTCATGAAAAGCTTTACCCCCAGCTTATTTAGACAAAGTCCGTCTGCCTTAAAAAGATGCCTGCGGTCCCAGAAAAAGCTAAAATTGTCAATAAAATGCATCGAACGAGCAAGAAAAACGCTGGAGAGCCACTCATTCAGCGAGTAAAGTCGACTGAATCTCTCAGCTCCTCTCCTGATCGGGGGTAGAGGACCACTGATAAACACCTCAGCATTCACAGCGCTGACTGTTTCAAAGAGTTTATTGAAGTCCTCTCTCAGCTCCCTTGATTGTTGTTTTTCAATGTCATTAAAACCAATGTGCAGAATGATATTTTTCACATTTGGGTGTGCAGCCACAATATCCAGGATTCTTTTTTCCAAGTCAGACACCGTATCCTTCGGAAAGCAGAGTACTTTGGTGTTATTATTGCTTTTCATATCTTTTACAGAAAAGTCACCTACAATCAGATTTTCAGGCCCACTTGTTAGCTTTCTCTGTGGTTTTAAGTTAGCAGGTCTTACCCTTCTGCGTGGTGATGGTGGGTTATTCAGGCAATCAGAGGGGGATCCATTGTCGGGCAACAGTGGAGCAAACCTGTTCTTTAGTTGAACACTTGCTTGCTGGGGAAGTTTCTTGGTACTTTTCCTCTTCTCAGCTGTCCGCTGCTGTGTCCTACGTGGCAAGGGAGTTGATGAAGCGCTATGCCTGGATAGAGATGGTAGCGCAGGCCAACCGGTCAGATCAGAGATATCGGGGCGCTGGGTCCTCCCGGTTATCCGTTCTCCCTTGTCGCAGGGAGGTGGTCTTCTCTTTGGCTTTGCCCCAAGTGTGTTCCAGGGAGTATTATCGCTGGTAGATTTATTACCCTGTACAGGGACCTCCCGTTTCCTCGTAGCTTCATCATTGCTAGTGTGCTGGGTTCTGGCATGCCCCTGTCCACTATTTTCAGTCAGTGCTAGGGTGGTATTGTTGTCACAATATCCATTCACTTCTATAAATACTTCTAACCGATGAATTTTTGTTTCCAGCAGCAAAATCTTCTTTAGTAGTTTGTGGTAATCTTCCATAGAGAAGGGAGGCATCTTCTGGTGATTACCTTTAGCACTGTAGCAGAGGCTCAGGCTTATCTTGAATGGTAGGCCTCCCTGCCTAGCGTTGAGGAAGTCGTAAAAATATTGAAAAATGCCTCTGTTATCTAAAATAAATATAATCCCACTGGTTTTGTAAGTATCCAGGAGCTGTTGCTCTTTGTTTCTTATTGAGGAGAAGCAAATAGTAGCAGATAGTAGCAAAAAAATGCAAGCAAAGGCGAGAGCAAGCAGAAAAGCGTCCGCACTGTAGCAAAGCAGGAAGCGGAATTAAAATGACACAACTTAACTAAGGTCTTGTAATCTACTGTGATAAGTCTACATAGACCTTATATGAGTCAACTGTATAAAGGCCTTTACACACCGGGGAGTCTTTTTCCTGTAATTTGCACTTAAATCTATATGTATAACTGTTGTTTTTTTTTACAGAACGTGAATATTACACAGAGAAAAGTGACAGGTTTTTTTTTCAGATCAAGGCCAATTTTACGGGGCTTTCACACCGCACATAAAAACAACCAATCAGGTTGTTAGTTTACTTATTAGGATTATAAAACCACAAAGGTCTGCTGCTAGACCTCATTCATCTATGGATCAGACGGAAAACTATTTGACTTTCATCATCGACAAAGGCAACGTAGATAGCTTCACTTCTTCCGTTCTGACCTTTCACACTGACTATCGCCAGTTGACTTTCGTTCCGTCTTGACTCCGCCTAGCTCCACTCAACCATCTGGATTCGCTCCATAGGAAAGTGATTTCAGGGTCTGCAAAAAATGGTCGAGCCAATCGGAACCACCGAGCGGGGCTTGATAGATGTGACGTAGTGGAGAAGCAATTGTTGTGATTCAGACAACAATGGCGGCTCGCATCAAGGAAGCAGACGTCAACATGGATGCTGCGGTTTCATCCTTGTTTCCGATCTAGAGACGGCTCTGAAGGCTTTTGGTGGTGGAAACCATGTCGGCTGTTCTGTTTGGCTTTTCCCTGCGTCGCAACCAGTGTCACAGGTTGGTTTCCATGTGAGTGGTTGAAGTAGCACTTAAAAAAAGATGACAGACAAGTGGTTTATCCAATCATATGCAAGGATTTTTGATAAGGCCCCGTCTCCTGAAATCCCTTTCCTATTAAGCGATCCCAGATGGATGAGGGAAACAAGGGGGAAACCAAATTCATCTGGAGAGAGTCAGGTTAGTGTAAAGTAGCATGAAAAGAAAATACTCAAGTAAAACACATGGGCTTCAAACTTGTAATTTAGTCCAATAATTGAATGAAAACCTCTGGTTCACAGGTTTGTTAATTTAACAAGGATTGCTTTTGACAAGGTTGTTGCTTTGAGTCGGCCTATCACTACTTCTTTTGATCAGCTGTTATGGTGTTGCACTTTGAGGCCCATTACTACGATTTACATTGATAAAATAACGACATTATATGCACTCCATTGTCGCTGTAGTCTTCTACAATATCCATTAATGTGACGCTTGTATTTTTCCGGCCCCTCATTTTGGACCATTTTTGTCAGCCGGCCTCAATTCCAAATGAATTGAACAGTCCTGTTTTGGATTCTAATGTTAAGCACTTTGAATTGGTAAAAGGCATTATACAAATAAACTTGCCTGGAGAAACTGGACGATAACCGACAGAAAATTCAGAACACGTAAATGTGGTTGACTATAACTCAAATGAGTGTTGTTTAGTAAATGATTCATGAAATACCCTGACAAGGTTGATTTGTTTCAGTGTGGGGTACTGTGACACAGTCCTGTCTTGATTCAGAGCCCTGGCTGGCATCATATTATTGTTCCTAGAAGTCGGTCCTATTGGACACATCTGGCTGGCTGGTAAGATAAAAAAAAAGCATATGCACATAAAGAATGGCGTGATGAAGAAAGAGGGGGATATGGATGGATGACAAATAAATGTGTTTTGTGTCAACTGAAGGATGTGGGCTGTGAGAAATGTTTTCCTGAAACACACAGTCAAACACACACACTCTATATATGTATGTCTGTCGTAAGGATTAACACAGCCCTGATAGCCCTTGGGGCCTTCATTTATCCACACATGGGATTTGGTTGATTTTCTGCATTCCACGACAACATCCACAGTCTAGCTCAATGTGGAACACAAGCAGCACAAATCCAGAGTCAATTCCGTCATGCTTCCTACGTAGAGACGGAATTCTGCTAGAGCTGGCCCCACAAACACGTCTGCTGCCACAGGAATCACCCCCCCCCCCCCCCCCCCCCCCCCCCCACACACACACACACACACACACACACACACACACACATACACACACTGAGGATGATGTGTAAGTCATGATGTGTAAGTCATGTTTTTCTTTAATTGTTTTTCAAAGCGGTGTCTGTGAAAGTGCGACTTTGCAGCATTAATAGATGTTAAAGCAAGAAAGAACAATACTATGACAATTAGTTTAGGGCTGCAGCTATCAAATCTTTTTGTAATCGAACAGGACGCAACAAGATATGTGTGTGTTGAAGGCAATACACTCGCTATTTTCCATGAATAAGTTTACTATTTAAACAATTGCATTAAATTCTACGTGAAACAAGACTTTACTCAAACAGGTTTGAAAGACAAATAGATTTATTAGAAAATTAATTAGAGAAATTATGAAGAGTAACTCGCTGTCTTCCTGTTCACCGTAACAACAAGCAACGAACCAAACTCCACTGACACATTTACCCAAACATAACTATAAAGACTGATCAGGGAGCAGCACTGTCGCCTCACAACAAGAGGGTTTCTGGTTCGAATCCCAGCTGGGGCCCTTCTGTGGAGAGTTTGCATGCTCTCCCCGTGTCTACGTGGGTTTTCTCTGGGTTATCGAGCTTCCTCCCACAGTCCAAAGACATACATGTGTTAGGTTAATTGATGACTCCAAATTGCCCGTAGGTGTGAATGGTGCCCTGTGATAGACTGGCGTCCTATCCAGGGTGTACCTCGCCTCACGCCCGATGTCCCCAGCTGGGATTGGCTCCAGCCCCCCCCCCCCCCCCCCCCGCAACCCCAATAGGACAAGCGGTTGAAGATGAATGAATGAATAAACAAACAGGCATTTACGAGGAGAGCTAACGTTACGCATTCTCTTCCTGTTTGTCCGTAACTATGGCAACCGCCCTCCTTAAATCCGAACAGCGGTGCATGGTGAAGTGCCTTTAACAATGGGCTTCTTTCAGCTCAGACGCTGAATCATCGATGTCGTGCTGTTGTGGTAGAACAGTTGTAGTTTGTAGTAGACACAGTGGGCCTCATTTATCAATCTTGCGTGAAAACGGGCGCAGATCTGAGCACAGAATTGGTCGTAGGAAAGGACCCACGTGTGATTTATGAAACATTCGTATCTGTACAATCTCAGCGTACGAATGAGCGGGCCTTGATAAATGCGGCGGCTGAATTCGATCGTCATTAACATGTTACGCCCCTAAATATTCCTGGTTCGGAGGCCTCGCCCACTGAGGTCAAACACGGAGAGGAAGAACGCTGGTTAGAAAATAAACTTTTCCGTCACACAGATCGGCATCCTGACATCCGAGATGGAGCAAAATAAAGATGTGCTTTTTTGCAGTCTTAAGAGTGGAATAAAAGGGGCCCATCAAAACGCTGTATGGAAAAGAATAACGGAGGCAGCCAACCCGAAGCAGCGCTCCACTGTGACCTGTGTGCGCCTGTGCGCACTCTTGGACAGGTGCAGTGACGTGCGGTCAGGGGAGGCAGGTGAGGCTGTGCCTCCCCTGTCATCATGAGAGGAAAAAGAAACGAAATAATAAAATAACACAAGTATTAATATTTGTCCTCTGGACTATGATTTTGGTGTGGTTCTTAATGTATTTTGACCGTTTTTTATAGTAAAAATGGCAGAAAATTCTGTATTTCCTATTTAAATAAACGGAGTCTCTTCGGAGACGAGAGGTGAGGCATGGACAGCCGTGCCTCCCTCCAGATTGCGCAATCACTCACAAACTGTATTGAGCGCGTGCCCTCTGCGCGTGCTTGTTCCCATTTCTGTTTATGTTTCCAATATGATGGTTGAGGACACTTTTATGTAATAAAAGCATACGTCTTCTTTTCCATGGTGTTCAGTGATGTATTTTACGTATGTGTGTAATATTTACATCTTATTGTTGTGACATAAATCCACAGGGGAAATGCCTGGCTTGAGGCAGGCAGTACCTCTGCCTCAAGGCAGGCGGCGATAGTGAGCAGCCTGATAGCCTGCAGCCAGATAACGGTGAACTCTGACCTGTGTACAAAAAGTAAACACAGAAGTGTGCTGTGCGACGCTGTAGAGCTTAGAGACAAGCTGTCATTTCTCGCCCTGAAAATGGAGGATTTGATTTCTAAACTAAGACATTTTTCAAAGCTGGACTTTCAGTCAGTAAAGGAAAGATATACTGCAATATACAGTCATTTACAGTAAAGGAAAGATATACTGCAATATACAGTCATTTACAGTAAAGGTAAGATATGCTGCAATATATAGTCATTTACAGTAAAGGTAAGATATACTGCAATATACAGTCATTTACAGTAAAGGTAAGATATACTGCAATATATAGTCATTTACAGTAAAGGTCAGATATACTGCAATATACAGTTGCACTGGTGTTTTAAAATGGTTTTCAGCATCCTATTCTCTCCTCCTATCCTATTGGCATCCTCCTAGTGCCTCCCCAACCCCAACCCTCACTGCACGTCACTGGACAGGTGTTGTGCCATATTCAGCGCCCCTGCCGTGAAATGCACCCCCTCGCATTATAGGTGATATTCTGGATCAGAAGGCTGGTGTTTCCACCTAAAGGAGTAGTTTATATACAGGTAACCCAATTAAAAGCACACACTTTGAACATATGAATTGCAAGAAAAGCTGGGATTATATTTTGGAAACGCTGAGTCAAATACATTCAACTTGCTCAAAAGATCCATTTCATTCATTTTGTAATTATGGCTGCAGTTTATTTCCACAGAACATACAAAAAGGTGTTGTTTTGTGTTCGCTATTATCCAAGTTTGTGATTTTAAACTCTTAAAATAGTTTAAAGACTGTAAGTAACCAATGTTCTGACCGTTGTCTGTTACCTGTATATAAACTACTCCTATAGGTGGAAACAACAGCCTTCTGATCCAGAATATCACCTTTAATGCGAGGGGGTGCATTTCACGGCAGGGGTGCTGAATACGGCACAACACCTGTGCTCTTGCTCTGTAGCGGGGTTTGCCAGCGGGGTTATTAGGTATACTGTTAGAGGATAACCTTTGTCATCTAGAAGAACCATACAAAGATGTTAATAATCTGATACCTTGTTTGATTTATTGCAATTTATCGAGGGTAGCCACCAACAGAGGAGATGGCTTTGGCTCTGCAGTGCGTCTTGCTGCAGCCGCGTGCCAACACATTAATTTATTAATTCAATGTCGGGGTCGCGGGGGGCTGGAGCCGCGCTGTTTTGATATTTAAAAGAATCGTGTGTCCCTCCGGCCACCTGACCACCTGGCCACCACGTTTAAAAGCGACAGCTTGGCATCACGAATCACCTGTACATTTATCGAGTGGTAGTTTTTGCGATTGATGAATGCGTAATCATTCATGGATGGTGCCTTCAGACGCACATGAGTACAATCAATTGCTCCAACCACAATTTTTATGTTTTTTATTCGTTTTAAGAATCCGTTTTGATCTGTTCTTAATATGTGACTGCTTATGCTTAATGACAGCTCAGGTTTGTTCATTATTTTCAGACAGATTTTGCTGTGCTGCACCGCAAATACACAGGCTGAAATGTGCGTACACAACCTCAGACCAGACGTGAGATTTGATCGTAGCTCCCGCTCACGTCCAACTTGATAAATGCCGACGTTGCCAGGAAATGGTCGTAAGCACGTTTTTCTACCATACGTTCGTTTGATAAATGAGGGCCAGTGTGAAATGATCCCAAACTTGTACTCTGCTTTTTCCAGATGTAGTGGTGTGCATCCACAAAAACTGTCTGCGCTGCACAGGCTGCACAACGCATGAGATAGGAATTAAATGAATCATCGAGCCAGAGATTTTGCCTCAATGAGGCAGCCAGAGGGTACCAACGATCCATAGTTCAATTGAACAGAAGGAAACAATTCTTGGGCTGCAGCTTTTAATAATAAACAAATCAATTGTTCCAATTGTTGCCTCAATGAATTTTTGTAATTGAGTTCCTTGAGTTACTCGATTAATTGCTTCAGTCCTAAATTAGTTTAATTAGTAATATACCGTAGTGTCCTGAATATAAGACGCCGTTTTTTTCCTGGAAATCCGAAAAAGGGGGGTCGTCATATTTTCGGGGTCTAGATTCAAAGGCCAAGTAAGTGCTTCTATAGACACAGTCACTGAGTCACAGTGTGAGTGTTACATGTCAGTATACAGTCACAACAACAGATGGCGGCAGAAATCTGTAAAAAGAGTTCCTTTTATGACGAGCCATCAATCACAACACAGTTTACAGCAACAACTGTCTTACTGTGACAAGGGACTGAAACATGCAGAAACACAGTGATCGCCCAGAGAGAGGTGACTCAAAATTTGGCCAAGTTAGCGGACAACTGAGGAGGAGTTATGTAATTTTAATACCATGGGGATTAACGCAACAGAGTCAAACAGCTGTCAAGCAGCGAAGAAACACAGGAGAGTCGTTGGTCTATTAGACGCAGAAGGTATTGCTTGGCTTTGTTTTTGTCGACCAACGATTATTTTGAAACTGGCTTTTCTGATCTTTTTGTTTGTTTAAGGGGTTCCTGAAGAGGACTATTTCTGGTTTATGAAGAAAGACTTATTTTGTTTTGGTCGTTGGAACGGTTGGTTGGAAATTGGACATTGGATTGAGAGAAAATATTTGTTTTTTGTAAAACAGGATTTGGTCTTCAAAAAGTATTTTTCTGAAAATGATTCTTAAAAAAAGGAGGGTTTTCTGTTATTCCGGACAATAAGCTATACTGCAGAACTGGAACACAATTTATTTACTGGTCACATCAGAAAAGTTCATCCATCATGAAATAGGTTGTGTAATTGTATCAGTGTAACTCACAGTTGGTGAAGTACTGTATTCTATTATAGTTTGTGCTGGCAAACTATAATAGATTATAGTTTGTGCTGGCAAACTATAATAGTAATTGCTCACACTCACACTCACTCACAGTCACAGTAAGCTAGCTCAGTCTGTCCCTCTATATTTATTGTGGAGCGAGACACTGTGGTGTTGGCCTCAGCACATTGGACACAGGACATTGATGCTCACCACTTCGTGCATCTTTGCATTATTCTCCGAAATGTCAGGCACCGTACAAACAATAATAATCTGGGAATTAGCAAGTACACAGACGTACTGCCAAACATTGCATTTGTATGATTGTGTAGGCTACTATTATATTAGCCTCTCTTCCCTCCAAGTCGAAATAACTGTCCACCTCTTGATGTTTAACACACTGGACAGTCATCCTCCTCATCATAGCTCTGACAAAGCAATCTCATGGTTTTCTCACACTCCAGCAAAATGCCTCTTCATTTCCCAGTGTGGTGGCTCTCTCTGTTACCATGTATTTGAGGCCATTTCACTCCCTGTGGTCTTTACATAAACAACGGTTGCTAAAGAACCTGCTCGGCCGGTCTTCTCAGCCATCCATTGTTGAAATGAAAAGTGTGGTGCACGTTACAAAGAAAAATCGACTCCTGTCTTACAACAGGTTGCCAACCATTTCTCTTTTGTGGCACGTCCCTTCTTACCCACCTTATTCAGGCACATTGAGCTGTTTCTTGGTGGGTACCAACAATCCATAGTTCAATTGAACAGAAGGAAACACAATTCTTGGGCTGCAGCTTTTAACAATAAACAAATCAAACAGAGGATACACACCTTATCTTTGAGATGCTTCTGTATCTCAGACAGGGACATGGAAGCATCCTGTGGACCACGCCTGAGTGAAACAGACAAACGGACTATTCAGTTAATTCATGTTCAACTGCTGCCACCAAACGCCTCAAAATGCAAACGCAGCGTGCTGTTTCTTTGTTTGGAAAATGTCTGCTGTGTGTATGTGTGTGTGTGTGTGTGTGTGTGTGTGTGTGTGTGTACCTCACACTGCTGCGGCTGCTGCAGGCTCTGTTGGCCGCAGGAGCTCGGCTGAACCTCCTCAGAAACTGCATGTAGTCCACTGTCTCAGCGCCCCTCTCACACTCCTACAGCAGCCACAAACACAAAGACGTGTAAACAAGTGGTTCCATCTTACAAAAGACAACACGACTGTGATGATGATGATGATGATGATGATGATGATGATGATGATGATGATGATGATGATGATGATGATGATGATGATGAAAAGCAAGGAGGATGAATAGAACAGAATAGAATAGAATAGATTTTTATTGTCATTGTTATCGTACTATGAAAAACAGTTTAGCAGGTTTCAAGTAATACAAAATAGAACATACGTATAAAAATAGTAAAATATAAAAATCAAGATATATATATATATACACATATACACAATAAGGTGCATAAGTAAGTGGAGGGTGGGTGAGTTTATTGCACTTTGGTCTTAGAGAGGGGTGGGATGGAGGGGCGGACGGTTTGTGCATTGTAATGCCAGCGGGAAGAAACTGTTTATCAATCTGTTGGCTTTGGAATTTATTGGGGGTGGGGGGGGGGTGTAAGTGATGTCCAGGGTTTGTGGGGTCTTTGGATGGGGGAGCAGTCATGGGTACAGAGCGAGTAGAGGAGAGGGCTGAGGACACACCCCTGTGGTGTGCCAGTGTTCAGGATGAGACTGGATGATGTGTGAGCTCCCATCCTGTCGTTCTGGAGTCTGTGGCTCAGGAAGTCCAGTATCCATGTGCACATGTGTTGTTCAGTTTTTGGGAGATAACTGTATTAAAAGCTCAGCTGAAATCAACAAACAACACTCTTAGGTATTTCCGTGATCCAGGTGTATAAGAGCTGTGTGGAGAGCTGTGATGACTGCATCATTTGTCGATCTGTTTGCACAATATGCAAACTGGTGTTTGTCCAGGTCAGCAGGGATGGCGGATTTGAAGTGGGAGAAGATAAGTCTCTCAAAACATTTGGTGAAGACCGGGTTTAGAGCAACTGCTAGTCATTAGGGCAGTACACTGTGCTTTTCTTTGGTGCTGGGATGATTGTGGCTGACTTAAGGCAGGTGGGGACCACAGACTGTAGTAGCGAGAGGTTAAAGATGGTGGTAAATACCTCTGCTAAGTGGTCTGTGCAGCTGCCTTCCTTGTGTTGACTCTGAGTAGGGTCGATCTAACCTGGTGTTGGTGCAGCTGTATGGGGTCATCCTCTCCCGGGAGTGAAGGATGGGTTTCAGCCATGTTTCAGCAGTCAAATCAAGAAAAGAAGTGGTTCAGCGTGTTTGGCAATATGCTGTCCGTGGGGGTACAGTTGTTGCTGGTAAATTGTTCTTCTGTGTGCAGCTTGTATCTACGTTTGGCCTCACTGATGTCCCTGCTCAGACTTTGTCATGCCTCTTTTTAAGAAAGGCCCAACTTGCCTCTGTGAAGATGATAGTGTAGTGGAGACATTACTCTACATCCTACAAACTTTCCAAACATTTCAGTACCAGCGTCTGTGATAATGGCACATATTATGGCGTCTCCGTAGAGATGGTGAGAGCACTGGGTTGAGCAGTAATTTTCAGTACGAGGCTGTTTGGGGAATACACTAGGTGACATTCTCAGGAACAGGGCACACCTGGGAAATGCAGCCGCATTCTTTTGTTCTGACCCTTGTGCTGTTTTACACACACATGGACACACACACTTAACAGAAAACTGGTAAAGAGTTGGCACATACCCAAACACACACAATTAGGGAACTAGTTTCCACAAAACCACACACACAAATACATGCATACATCCAATTGAGCAGACAAATACTTCGCACACACATGCAAGTATACCTATTTTGGTGGCTCATAATCAAAGTACAGTCCCTGTTGCCCTGCTCTACATCCTTCCATGGTGTAATCCAGTGCAGTGGTCCCAAGCGGAGCTCCTGGCATTGAATCTTATTATAGACACCACACCGTCCAATTATCACTGCTATCAGCAGCTACAGAGCGTAACGTGTAGCCCCCACCCCTCATGCTCTATATACCTGTGACAGGGTTACACAAGCAGTTCAGTCTGAGGCTGAAGGTAAGACTAAGGTCAGTGGCTCATGGTATGGAGGGCAGGGGCCAGAAGACATGTCTATAAATCATCTGTAAATTTCAGCTTTGTATAAAATAATCTTCTTAGCTTCAAAATGGAATCGGCTGACCTCAACAAATGACCAGAACCCACAACAACAAGCATGTTTTGCTGAACGGTTGCCACCATGGTGGCAGTAGGGTACAGGATAATGGTACAGTGTTGAGCAAAATGCTTCTGGACACGACTGGACAGACCTACAACTATCACAGCCAGTGGTAAGTGGAGAATATTAGCAGACCGTACACTAAAATTCATTTCTGAAAACAAGAACATCCTTTATAGGGGGGAGCCCTAGTGTCTAGAATGAGTATTTGCATAAAGAGCGGGAAAGTGAGATGCAATCAGGTTATCACCCAGAATGCCCGTGGAGAGCCATTCTAATGTCAGGCATGAACTGATGTCCTTAGAGCTGTCCACTTGGGATCTGATCACTCAAGAGGCATGTTGATGCTAGGTCGGAACAAGGCCCAAAATGCCCTGTAGAAGATTCAAATGATAATTCTCTTGTCACTACTTTACACTTTATTTTTCACATATACTGTACAGTCATTTGATCCATCATTGATATTATTGTTTAGCGCAGCTTTTAAGGGATTTTAGAAATTGGCATATATGACCTTTAAGAATTGTCCAGATTTCAGATTTGTGACTGACCCTAGACGGTGTGAGGGTCGGTCTGGAAGGTGAAAGATTCAATCATTACCACAAACACTATGCATTACAACATATAGGCCTAGTACATCCCTGCCATTATTTTGGTGGATGAGCGCAGATTCTCCAAGATCTTGAGAAATCAGTCACCATGGCCAAATGTGGGTTCAAATAAGGCTTTAAAATGGGTGCTGCAACATGTAAGAGGATTCAGAGTCAATACTAATCAATCTTAACAGTAAAAAGACATTTATCAAAGGAGGAGATAGAGCTTGAGCTCTCATGATGCAGTGGATTTTCTGTGTCTTGTTCTCTGCATGAGTCTGGCTTTGTCACCAGCTTCTTCTTTAGCATCAGATTTGTCAGCCGTGATTGCCTTTACATCATCGACCCTCCTTCCTCCCCATTAAACTCTAATTATTCAAGCAGCTTTTGTTTTACAGGCACAGCTATTGGACATTTAATAATGTATCAGTATTTAACGGAAAAGGGTCTTCACTGATGAGACCAGGTAGATAAATAAAGAACAGAATCAGAGTGTGTGTGTGTGGCGGGGGGGGGGGGGGGGGGGGTTGTCAGACTGCTTGGGGCACCGCTCCCCCAAGCACAAAGCAACTTCCAAATCAAAATGTCACCAGAATAACAGCTGCTACTCCGATGATAGTCCTTTAAAGTAAACTTTCGACAACTCTCCAGAAAGCACACACACACTAACCCACAAAACGTCTTTAATGAATAAGGCGATGAGTGGGAGGGGTGGGCGACGGATTGAGGAAAGTGGGGCTGTGTATGGGAGGGGGTGGAAGACACAAAGTGCTGATATTATGGGAGGAAATCTGTGTGGGAAAGACAGGCAGTCAAACTGTCAGGCGTGAGCGCTGAGACGGAACAAAGAGGAACAGTGGAGACGATTACAGTGGCGTAGCAGAGTGACAGAGGCATCGTGTACAGAGATGAAGATGAAGGGAGAGGGGGAATTGTGCACGGAACCCAAACACACCACACACACACACACGCTCCATTGATCAACGCCGGAGAAGGAGCCATCCCGATGCAAGGCCTCGACACTCTCATTAGACCTCATGGATGCAGAGTGACGACTTCCGCATCCCAGATTTCATAGACCAGAGGGTTTTTAAAAATGTATTCCTTCATTTTCGGTAAACATCTGCAGGCTGCTGAGGAATCTATGGAATAAAACAGTAATGAATGACTCAGTGGGCTGGATCAGAGGGAAAAACCGATGCCAGCCAACGCAACAGAGGTGCAAACAAATAACCTCTGCTTTAACAGCTGCCAGATTCACTTCTCCTCTGACCAGTCTCCACTGCCACAGAGCATCATTTGCCAATGTCAGCTGCCGGGAAGAAAGTCAAAAAATCCTCTACTGCCATCTTCTGGATGATGCCTCACATGACACCACACAATTTGGAGGGAAAAAATCAAATACACATTCCAAGGCCAGCTTTCTTTGAGTGCCACTTTCACATCCTAATATTGTATTGCCCCAAAACAAACTGCTCAATCTACGCTACTACGTTTCAGTATAAATTACTTTGCTACGCCTGCCGTCCACACTACTGAGTTCCTCAAACGGAGAGGTTTTGGAAACACCCCTAATCCAGTTTTGGTTTGAAAACTCCGGGTTGTGTTTTAGTGTGGGCGGGCAGAAACAGAGATGTTTGTAAAGAATGACGCAGACTCCCACGTCAGTCACTCTTATCAGTTAGGTAGGCTAACAGACCTGACTGTGATTTCATCCTTTCTCTTTGTCATCACTTCCTCCACTGATGGATAATGCTCCCTGTCCCTGTGACCACCTTATACTCGTGAGTTACTTTCACTAACTCTTCCAACAGAGTCAACAGTCCAAGATTCAAGATTCAAGATGACTTATTTGTCATATGCAAAACAATTACAGCAGCAGTCATTAACAATGAAAATTTTAAACATGAAGTGTTTATTTTTGTCACAATATAACTAAAGTTTTATTACTACTCACTGTCTATGTATAGAAGTTAAATAAAAAGGATTAAGCTTTTCACATTATTATCAATTTGACACAGATTACACAAGTAAAGGATGTTGCAGATAAGCCCCAGGTTAAAAGTAGATGCAGTAAGACGAGGGGGGATCGGGACTCAACTCATGCAGCAGCAGTGAACAGATGAGAGCCAGTCTGGGAGTGATGGACGGTCCAAAGCCTGAACCAGGGACTGCCTCAGCAATGTTTTAACCAATCAAAATTCAATTCAATTCAATTCAATTCAAAAAAACTTTATTTGTCCCCGGGGGGCAATTCAGGGACTAGCCAGGGAACTTTATTGCTGTATAAATCCTTTGTGTGGGAGGGACTCGAGGGACTAGCCAGGGAACTTTATTGCTGTATAAATCCTTTGTGTGGGAGGGACTCGAGGCTCTCCCTGGCTATCAACGATTGGAGATAACAGCTTGGCTGATGGACAGGCTGATATCTGGAGCCTGGCCATCATGTAGACAAAGTAGACTTGCTGATAACAAGTAACCTACCCGACACTGCTCCCCGAGCTTCTAAATCCTTTTGTTCAGCTGATGGGCTGTTTACTATTGTGAAGTTTGTATCAACAACCCCCACACACCTTGCAGTCATTAGCTTCACTAACACACCTACAGTATCACTGTAACGGTTCAGCAGAACTCAATAATGAAAAGAATCAAGACTTCTGTGGCTTCACGTCATCAAGGCAGATAGACAGGTTCAATCACGGACCTACAGTATTAAATGAGGAAGAAGAAGAAAGAAAAAGAAAAGTAAAAAAACAAAACGTTATTTATTCTGAAATTTTCACTATTTAAACTCAGATTACACATTATGCTTTCTGCACAGCCACTGCGTTTTAAGCTTAAAAGAGGACATGCAGATGTTATTTTCTGAGCTGCTCAGCAACTTAATGACTTATCTTAACGAACAATGACTCAGAACATGAAAATGGTAACTTTAAAAACAATATCCAGTTTCAATCAGGCTGTCCAAGACCAACGGCCGACTGAAGAACGCAGCGCAAACCAACAGTTTATATAGCCTCAAATTAGAGACACATTTCATTGGGGTTATCTGTAATTATGACATTAAGTGTTTTATATATATATATGTATATATGTATATATATATATATATATATATATATATAGCAATCAGCAAATGCACATAGCTATATGGTTGTATCTGGAAATATACCGTATTGTATGAAGAAAAACATTTGAATATACTCTGTGCCACATTTCCTCTTGCTAAATTGCCAATTTTAGTGGACAAATAGCTCGATTTTAAAAACACATGTAAACGATGAAATCCACAGAAAACAGGACAGTCATGTCCCGTCTTACCCTTGAGAACCAGCTGAATAAATATGATGAATATCAGTCCAGTGAGTTTCATTCACCAGAAACATGGCAAAACACAAATATCTCATATTTTGGTGATTGTTTTCAGCTAACCGTAGCTGTCAGCCTCATGTTACTTATTGCTTATTTCCTGTTGAGTCAACATGCAGAAACATGCAGTATTTTCCTTCAATCTTGTCAACGGATTTCAAGCATACTGCTGTCCCCTAGTGTCTACAATCAAAGTGCGGTCCCCCAACCCACTCCCCCACCCCCCGCACGCTTACCGCCACAACGCACTGCCGTGGAGTGACAGGGGGTGCCGTCAGATGAATGGGGAAACATCTGTATATATAAGGAGCTCACAGAAGGAGATGAGTGAACCTAACTAATGAAGCAGACACCGTGCTGAAGTTTCTCTGACCTCTGACCTTCACGTGGAAAGAGAAAAAAGCTAGTGCCTCTGTTGTGGGAATTTTGGATATTTGTATTTCATAATCATAGTTTTGTCAGGTCAGACGCAGTTCAGTGTCTCCTCTGTCTCATATTCTTAATGGATAATGCAAATAACTAACTCATGATGATATATTGGCATATTTGTGCATCTGTTCCCTGTGTTAGAGACCTTGTGATGAGAGAGGTTCAGAATGTTCAGAATTGTAATGTCTAAGGCATGTTTTTGTTTGGTCTTAAGACGTCACCCAACCAAGGCTATTCGCGTCCTGTCCCTCTCCCTAAAAGACTGTGCGAGTTTTGGCAAATCGTCATTCCCTACTATCCTCAAAGCAATTTCAGTCAAAAAACAACTGGACTGGTTGTTTGTCTAGGAAGACGTTTCACCTCTCATCCAAGAGGCTTCATCAGTTCATGTACGCATCTGACCAGGCTAGGACTGGTCCAACTAACTGGTGTGGAGATCCAGGTATTTAACCTCTCACAAGGCCGATGATGTCACTGACACCCTTTGTGCTCCAAGTGCCCACGCCCGTCGTTGGAGTGACAGTCGTTGGTGGGCAGTTGGTTTCGACTTCGTTAGTGCTCTATTGAGTCTGAACGACAGTCGTTGGGGTCACCCGGGCCATGTGTGAACAGTTGTCCTTTGAGGTTAGATTGTTGAATCTCCTGGGAAGGGATGAAAGGGCGGCATTGTAAATTGGAGATAAGTGGTGTCTCAGACCCCCTCCTCTGTTTAGCTATGGTTTCTCCACTTTTACATAGATGGCTTCTTTTACTCCTCTTTCAAACCATCTGTCCTCTCTGTCCAAGATTTGGACATTGCTGTCATCAAAGGAGTGGGCTTTCTCCTTGAGGTGTAAGTGGACAGCCAAGTCCAGGCCTGAGGAGTTAGCTCTCCTGTGTTGGGCCATGCGTTTATGCAGTGGTTGTTTTGTTTCTCCAATGTAAAGATCTTTGCATTCCTCGTTGCATTGGACAGCATTGTGGTGGTGTGGTGTTCTGTCCTTCGGATGTACTAGTCTCTGTCTGAGTGTGTTACCGGGTTTGAAATACACAGGAGTGCAGTGTTTGTTGAAAATCCTCCTGAGTTTCTCCGATACCCCAGCCACATATGGGATGACTATGTTGTTTCTCCTGTTATCTTTTTCTTTCTCAACCACTTTGGTTTTCTTTCTGGAGGCAGCTGCCGTTTTAACAAAGGTCCAGCTGGGGTAGCCACAAGTTGTGAGGGCACCTCTCAGGTGCTTGCGTTCTTCCCCATGAGCTTGTGAGCTAGTGGGCACGTTATCAGCTCTATGCTGCAGTGTTCTGATAACGCCAAGCTTGTGTTCCAAAGGGTGATGAGAGTCAAAAAGTAGATATTGATCCGAGTGAGTGGGTTTTCTGTATACCCCTATGTGGAGGCTCCTGTCATTCTCCATATGGACGTCACAGTCCAAGAAGGGCAAGCTGTTGTCCTTAACTTCCTCTCTGGTGAACTTGATGTTTCTGTCCACTGAGTTGATGTGTTCAGTAAAAGTTTGCACCTCTTTGGATTTGATCTTAACCCATGTGTCGTCCACATATCTGAACCAATGGCTTGGGGTTACTCCTTTAAAGGAGTTCAAAGCCTTGCCCTCTACCTCCTCCATGTACAGATTTGCCACAATAGGGGATACTGGTGAACCCATGGCACAGCCGTGTTTCTGTCTGTAAAAAATGCCATTAAACTGGAAATATGTGGTATTCAGGCACAAATCCAGAAGTTGGCAAATGTGGTCTGGTTTGAGATTTGTTCGGTTTTGTAAGGAATTGTCCTGTGTGAGCCGCTCTCTTACCGTGGCCAAGGCCTCCATGGTTGGAATACAGGTGAATAAGGAAGTCACATCGTAGGACACCATGGTTTCATCTGGATCCATTTTTAGGTCTTGGACTTTGTTCACAAAGTCCATGGAGTTTTGGATGTGGCGTGGGGTGTTTCCCACCAGTGGTGCCAGAATATTGGCAACATGCTTGGCAATGTTATAAGTGACCGAGTTTATGCTGCTGACAATGGGCCTGAGCGGGGCCCCTTCTTTATGGATTTTTGGGAGTCCATATAAGCAGGGGGTTGAGTCCTGGGGGTAAAGCCTGTAATACTGTGGTTTGCTAATGACTCCTTCTTTTTGCAGTTGCTGTAGACATTCTATCACCTTCTTTTTGTAACCGCTGGTAGGGTCTCGTTTCAGAGTTTCATAAGTGTTAGAGTCACTGAGTAATGCAGAGATCTTTGCCTGATAATCAGTTGTATTGAGCACCACTGTGCATCTACCCTTGTCTGCTGGAAGGATAGTGATGCTGTGGTCTTTGCTCAGTGCCGTTACTGCTTTTCTCTCCTCAATGGTGAGGTTGGATGGGGGGACCTTAGCCTGGGACAACGCTGCTGACACTTTCAACCTTAGCTGTTCAGCCTCAGTTCCATTAAGGTTGATTTCTTTATAGCTGATTCCGTAGCCGTAATCAACTCCACAACGGGTACCTCTTTTGGTGTCATGGCAAAGTTCAAGCCCTTGGCTAAGACTTCCTTCTCTGGGTGGGAAAGATCTTTGTCCGACAAATTCTTAACCCATCTGTTTTGTGTTTCTTCCTTTGCTGGAAAGTCAGTTTTTTGCCTCCAAGTGAGTATTTCTGTGTTTTTGCCAGTGTCCCGGGATTGCAAATTGTGAAATTTCTTGGTTTGTCTCTCTTTGCTCTTGTTGTGCTCATAGCCCTCCACTCTATGCCCTCTCATAGTGGAATTCACTAGCCAAACTAGCCTATGTTTGAATTCCACCATGAGAGGGCATAGAGTGGAGAAAATCATAGAAAAGGCTCAAAACCAACTCCTCGGTGAGCGAATAAGGCAGGTCAATTTCACCATTGAAGGGCTTAAAGAGAAAGCAGACCTCTCACTCCAGAAACTGACATCAATCCTACCTGTCTCTATCATGGAAAGAGTTGTGGATTTCACCCAGAAAGCCCAACTATCTCAGCACAACAAGAGCAAAGAGAGACAAACCAAGAAATTTGACAATTTGCAATCCCGGGACACTGGCAAAAACACAGAAATACTCACTTGGAGGCAAAAAACTGACTTTCCAGCAAAGGAAGAAACACAAAACAGATGGGTTAAGAATTTGTCGGACAGAGATCTTTCCCACCCAGAGAAGGAGGTCTTAGCCAAGGGCTTGAACTTTGCCATGACACCAAAAGAGGTACCCGTTGTGGAGTTGATTACGGCTACGGAATCAGCTATAAAGAAAAACAACCTTAATGGAACTGAGGCTGAACAGCTAAGGTTGAAAGTGTCAGCAGCGTTGTCCCAGGCTAAGGTCCCCCCATCCAACCTCACCATTGAGGAGAGAAAAGCAGTAACGGCACTGAGCAAAGACCACAGCATCACTATCCTTCCAGCAGACAAGGGTAGATGCACAGTGGTTCTCAATACAGCTGATTATCAGGCAAAGATCTCTGCATTACTCAGTGACTCTAACACTTATGAAACTCTGAAACGACACCCTACCAGCGGTTACAAAAAGAAGGTGATAGAATGTCTACAGCAACTGCAAAAAGAAGGAGTCATTAGCAAACCACAGTATTACAGGCTTTACCCCCAGGACTCAACCCCCTGCTTATATGGACTCCCAAAAATCCATAAAGAAGGGGCCCCGCTCAGGCCCATTGTCAGCAGCATAAACTCGGTCACTTATAACATTGCCAAGCATGTTGCCAATATTCTGGCACCACTGGTGGGAAACACCCCACGCCACATCCAAAACTCCATGGACTTTGTGAACAAAGTCCGAGACCTAAAAATGGATCCAGATGAAACCATGGTGTCCTACGATGTGACTTCCTTATTCACTTGTATTCCAACCATGGAGGCCTTGGCCACGGTAAGAGAGCGGTTCTCACAGGACAATTCCTTACAAAACCGAACAAATCTCAAACCAGACCACATTTGCCAACTTCTGGATTTGTGCCTGAATACCACATATTTCCAGTTTAATGGCATTTTTTACAGACAGAAACACGGCTGTGCCATGGGTTCACCAGTATCCCCTATTGTGGCAAATCTGTACATGGAGGAGGTAGAGGGCAAGGCTTTGAACTCCTTTAAAGGAGTAACCCCAAGCCATTGGTTCAGATATGTGGAGGACACATGGGTTAAGATCAAATCCAAAGAGGTGCAAACTTTTACTGAACACATCAACTCAGTGGACAGAAACATCAAGTTCACCAGAGAGGAAGTTAAGGACAACAGCTTGCCCTTCTTGGACTGTGACGTCCATATGGAGAATGACAGGAGCCTCCACATAGGGGTATACAGAAAACCTACTCACGCCGATCAATATCTACTTTTTGACTCTCATCACCCTTTGGAACACAAGCTTGGCGTTATCAGAACACTGCAGCATAGAGCTGATAACGTGCCCACTAGCTCACAAGCTCAAGGGGAAGAACGCAAGCACCTGAGAAAAAGCTGATCCTGTTTGTTGATCTTTATTGAAGAATCTATTTCCACAACACCTCTCACCTCGTTGAAGACAGTGTCCAGCTGGTTCTGGCTGACAGACAGCAGGCTCTTCAGGACTCGTCTGAACTGCTCTCTGCTCACCAGCCCTGTACCACCAGGGTCCACTGACATGAAGGCTGACTTGATGTTTACCAGTCTGCCATCGATCAAGGGCTCCAACTGCTCCAGGGTGAGCCGCGGGCCTGGATGGACTGAGGGGGGTTAAGATTAGGATAAAATATCTAATGGTACTTTGACCCATTGCACTTTAGGGTAATAAAGATACTAGCTGGATCCCATTTCTGGAATCTATGCCTTCCAGGCTCCTCGCTCCTCCAACTTGTGACCCGGAAATTGATCTCAGAGCTACATCTTGAAGGGCGGCCCACTTCTTACCTACCTACTTTGTACAGATAGACACAAGTGTGTTTGTGTGCATATAATATATATCACTCAATCACATACAGTATAGGCTTCAGTATATCTTTTTTCTTGTATAGTAGGCATACTTTACATACAAATATACGTTGTGCTTCACATAATAGTATACATTTGTACACTTGCAGACATGGACTACAGTGGACTTTACACGTTCACCAACTGTGGACTTTGTGCCAACAGGGGACATTTTTTAAGTCCTCTGTTGGTCATGCTTTAAATCAAGCTCAAATTGTGTCCAAAAGCCTCAGGTGTTTTGTTTTCCTTCTTCCAAAAGGGGACTTGGTGTGACAGGTGTTTCCATAATCAGCACTACTCTACTGCTGGAGCACTGTTGGCAATGTACGTGCCTGTATGCGTGCGTGCGTGCGTGCGTGCGTGCATGTATCTAGCTGTGTTTGAAATCGCCCCCTCATTCACTCAATATCCCCTATAAAATGTTTATTAAATAGTGCGCTATATAGGGAATGACCAAACTAGATTTCAGACAAAAAAATTTGATGGTAGTAAAGGGGGGTTTTGTTAACAATGGCTGTGTGTCCTGATTGCGAGATGTTATAGCCCACGGTTCATTTATTTCATGCGTGAGTAACAGTAGTCGGTTGTTCATAACTGCAGTTAGCTCTCAGATACTTGGATATCATTACAGTTAGCTCCTCTTCTGCTTCTTCTTCTTCTCCTGTAAAACACAATCGCATTGCATTGTGGTATACAGGAGTACAATGTACAATCAAATTGCATTGTGGGTATTTTATAGTGGACTATATAGTTAATAAAATGACTGGCGCACACACCATATCGTGCACTACTTCTATCGTGCACTACTTCTATGATAGGGAACGATTTTGAACACAGCTTCTGTCTGTCCACACTTAAATAACATATAGTGAAGACTTTGAAGGAACTTAATAAAAGGTATTGAGTGTATTTTTTTCAGATCTCTACAATCAGCACAGTTTCAAGATGAGTGTCACCAATCCAGTACCCAACCAAATGTTATGAGTTATGAAACATCATGATGATCACGCTCATCTGACATAGATCATAACATGCAAAACAATGGTCAGCTCTTCTTGTGTCTTGGTTGGACTAAGTCGGGGGAGGGGAGTCGAGGAGAGGAATCAAGGATGTACAAACTGGTAAATGAGATCCAGCTAGAGTCTCACAAGAGGGGGGGGGGGACTTACAAGACTCCGTAAGTTATAACTAAATTGTTTTTACATTGCTTATAAGCCTCTAATAAAAAGGCCTTACAACATTGAATTAAAGTCAATTTAATTTAATAGAAAAAGGCCCTCTGATGTCAACAACAGATCTCTACAGAGTAATCTAAATCAATGAATTACAATTTAATTATTTTTTAATTTATAACTAAGCTATAAAGCATTAGTGAGTGATGCATTAACCATTAATAAAGCTAATTGTTGTACTCTTTTCAGCATTCACACACCACGTTAAATCATTCTACAGATCCAAAATCATAAAAATGTCTGATTCAATAGGAAAATATTTCATCATTATGAGGGCAAACACAGTAGAGGAAAGTTTGACAAAACACTGACCTCTGTCTGTGTGGATCCATGCCTGTCTGTATCCCCCACCTGTCTGTCTGGTGGAAGATTGTGTGATAGTGCCCGGAGCAGTGTGGGGCCGCGGGCTGATGGCAGTCAGGTCTCCCAGTCTAGGGTGAAGAGGCAGCAGCCCTGCCATACTGGGTGAAAGTGGTGTGTGTGGGGAGAGAGGCAGGAGGAGGACAAGAAGGGCATAAAGGACACAGGGTAGTGACTGTGGTTGCTAGTTAACGCATGAACATGATCTGTGTGTGTGTGTGTGTGTGTTTGTGTGTGTGTGTGTGTGTGTGTGTGTGTTTGTGTGTGTGTGTGTGTGTGTGTGTGTGTGTGTGTGTGTGTGTGTGTGTGTGTGTGTGTGTGTGTGTGTGTGTGTGTGTGTGTGTGTGTGTGTGTGTGTGTGTGTGAGAGAGAGAGAGAGAGAGAGAGAGAGAGAGAGAGAGAGACAGAGACAGAGAGAGACAGAGAGAGAGAGAGCACACTGTATTCAACCCCATTCACAGGATTTTGTTGCCACAACTCACTATTATTAAACCATTATCTGTCACCATGGACGCAAAAAAATAAAAAAAAAGAATATATTTTTCTTCTAAATGTTCAATGACAAGACAGGTCAAAGTAACCTGACTCTCGCCGGATGAAATTGGTTTCTCCTTGCTTCCCTCATCCATCTGGGATCGTTCCATAGGAAAGTGATTTCAGGAGGCTGGGCCTTATCAAAAATCATTGCATATGATTGGATAAACCACTTGTCTGTCATCTTTATTGACGTGCTACTTCAACCACTCACATGGAAAAAAACCTGTGACGCTGATGAGAGCGACGCAGGGTAAATCCAAACAGAACAGCCGACATGGTTTCCACCACTAAAAGCCTTCAGAGCCGTTCTCTGGTGTTTTTTTAAAGAAGAAAGATTCTCTAGATCGGAAACACGGATGAAAAAGAAGCATCCATGTTGACGTCTGCTTCCTCGATGCAAGCCGCCACAGTCGTTTCTCTGCTATGCCACATCTATAAAACCCTGCCCCAACGGACGTGATTGGCTCGTCCACCTGAAATCCCTCTGCTATGGTTGAGTGGAGCTAGGTGGAGTCTAGAAGGAAGGAAAGTCATCTGTCGAGAGTCAGGTTAAGGTCAAAGGTAACTCTGGTGGAAAGTAACTGAATTACATTTACTGTGGCACTATACTTAATTAATTGTACTTTACTTAAGTATTTTACTTTGATGCTTGAATATTGTACTTTTTACTACACTACATTCATTTGACAGCTACAGTTATTAGCCTCCTGATCTCGCGAAATTCTGAGAAGTTTGCCCAAGCGACCAAACCAATCAGCTTTGGTTTTGAGGCGGATTTAAGTAACGCAACGAGAAGTGACTGTTCAGTGTAAACAACATGGAGGCTTCCACAGATGAGATGAGCAGCTATGGAGCAAGCCACATACTAACTCTTTTGTCTCTGGATCCTTCTGTTGAATATGGACCGGGCTCCTGATATTGGGCCTTTGATCCGTAAATTCACTTTACACAAATAGAAAATATCCTTTACCCTCATGTTGTTTCCTTTCTAAGCTTTGCCCTGACGCTATTAGTACGTCACACGCTTCATTGATCTGATTGGTTGATTTGACCCGTATGTTGGTGACAGACAGATGGTTTACCCAATCAGCAACCAGTACTTTTGCCTCTTCCCAAAAGATCTCCAAACCAGAGTTCCCAGATGGATATGCAGAGACAAATGAGATCAATCCATCTGGCGGAGTCAGGTTAATAATTGAGTAGTATATTTTGCATTGTGGTATTGGTATTTAAACTTAGGCAACAAAACTATAGCTTTGCAACTACCACTGTGGTCAAAAGTGACAATGACAATGTATTGGTAAATGCTAAAACATAGCACTCAAGAGAGAATCAAGTCATAGTCAGCACACTGACTCAGTAGTGTCACTCACACAGCAAAGTATAGGTACCTGAAGTTTGCTAATAGTTAACATTAGCCACCATACGTGTCTCAAACTGATCCAGTAAAGGGCCGCAGTGGCTGCAGGTTTTCATTCCAACCATGCAAGAAAACATCAAACATCTGTAGCAACAAAACCCTCCACTATACTCTATACACCCATAATAAATAGAGTCTTGTATATGTGGAATAAGCAAAGTGGGGATGAAACTACAGTGTGCAAGTATTATTTGTCTTAGAAATTATAAATGTTCATGTGCCACAAACATTACAGCCCTGTTTCCCCAAATTTAACTGTAGACTATTTCAGCGCAATAACATCTAAATTCCGATTTTTTTTTTTTCCTTTTCCATTTCTCCTGATCACTTTGAGAGCACAAAACACATTTTTGCAATAGACAGATGTTCAGGGCAAGACTTTAAAGACTAAAGAGCCCAAATAAAGACAACACAGTCATCAAATATTGCCTGAAGACACAACTTTATTAATAAATCAGCAAGCAAAGCATGTAAAATATAACACAGGGTGTCCAGGAAACAGAGATGTATAAAAACCCAAACAAACCATATAAGTGGAAATGGGTGGTGGATGCCTTGCCAACGGCTGTAAACAGACTGACAGTGAGAAGAAAGAACAATGAAATGAAAGAATGAGCAGCCTTAAAAGAGATAGCGTGACAAGTGTGTGCTGAGGTTGTCGTTTACACAATAAAGACATTCACGAGTGTCTGGTAAAGCGCAGGGACTGATCTGCTGGACTGGAAACTACTGTGGCAACAGGGGAGGAGGTGCTGGACTGGTTGTAAGTGATGCCTCAGGTTAACAGTTTGACTCCAGATACTGCTGCTGCTGTGACACTATACAAAACATACAGTAGGTAATGCTGGTTATGGGTTAATACTCTGCACTGTCCTGAGAGAAAGGACACTGTTCACCAATCAGTGGTATGTAGCATGGTTCACACGGGAAGAGTGTTTGGGTTACCAAGCAGGAAAAGCAGCCACAGCTCCCAATGGTCCCATTCATCCGTATGTGACCTTTATGAGTCTTAGGTGAATCAGCTATCAAAACCAAGTCTAAATGCATCCGAGAAGCATTAGAGATGGACTGACATCCGCTATCAAAACTGCCTCGGGAGGTGGTTTGAGATGTTTAAAAGGTGTGAATACATCTATCTCTCTACAATGCATGCTGAAATTTTATTCTTCCCAAGTGTAACTACGTCAGTAAATGGCCTGTGGAAATAGTCTGTACAGGGTCTGCTCCCATGGTAACGGCAGCTGAAGTGACAGAAATATTACACTGAAATCAGCCACCCTGGCTAATGGCTCCATCAATTTCAGCACATACAGATGGCATGCTGCTGTAAGGTTTATCTCTGAATGATGAGTCGGAGCCTGCGGAAATATTATTAACTATTGTACCTTGTTAAACTTGTATTGTGACTTAACTACTCAAGAACCCTGTCACTCTTCTTCTGGTGTTTTTCAGGTGTTGTCCAACAGCTTCAGGTGCAACACCACCCTCTGGAGTCTGGACTGATTTGCATGTAGAAAGGAAAATTCAGTACATCAAGTTTGAATTGAATCTGAATATGAGACACTTGAAATGACTTGTGTTAATTGGGGCCTATAGGCATTTTAAAAGTGTAAAACTGCAAATTCGGACCCACTAGGTTATCATTTTTTACTGAGGTGGGTCCTGCAAAAAATGGAGGTAGCATACCCTTCGGGGTCCGTTCTCTCAACTTGATCCAATCGTACACTCCTACAGGAGTCTCCATCTTTTCAGACTTTGACTCCACCTCATTTCCTCTGACCAAAAAAGAGCATTGATGTGACGTTGGGGGGAGGGAGATACGTCCATCTGGTTGACGTATATCTCTGAGGAGAAGTGAGGGCCAGAGGCTAGCTGTCACTCAGGAGACCACACCCCTAATTATTCATAAACTTTAACCTCCAATAAATTCAAAACTAGCCTGGTACAAAGAAATTCACCCCCTCAGTGTTGTCATGGAGATATGACCTAAACATACAGACTAGAATGTTCTTTTGTCCCAGGTCTTAAACAGGTTAAATGATGCTGTGAAAACGGCCTGTTTAACATGGGGGTCAATGAGAAACTGCACTATTATGAAACATAAGAAGCTTCCTGATTGGATCAACCAGGAAGGCGCTGTGATGGGGACTTGGTCATGCATAATAATCTAATTTTGTTGTTCAGATGATGCACATCCCTAAATAAAGACAGAATAACCTGGGGCCTGGGGGTCAATAAGGGGCCAACAACATTTTTTTGCACAAGAGCTTCCTAACAGGGTTATCCTGCCGCGGCATGCATTTTGACCAAAATTCCAAAATCCAAACCAATGGCGTAATTTTTTATTGAATGTTATCCTGATTTTATTTTTTATTTTTTTTCTTTGAATAAGCTTTTAGCTTTCAACCTCTCCTGCACTGGTTTTTCTTTACTTTTCATTCATGTATATGTGAGTATATACGACCCAATTCAGACCTGTTTCCCTTAAACCGTCTTGAGTGGACAGCTCAAGACGGTTGAAAGTATTTCTCATGTTACAGATACCACCGAGAGTGAATCGTGTGTTTTAGATGTTATTATTGTACTGCCGCCGATGTGTTGGTGTCTGTTCCCCTGTTCTTATCCAGATCTCTGGAGCTTTTCCGCTGGTGCCTGAAAAAGGCAGCCCCAGTGACCGCTGGTGGACAATGTACCCGAATACACGAATGTGTAGGATATATGTTCTGTTCTTTCTTGTTATGATCACTCAGGATGGATGGTAATACTAGGTGAGAACAGGCCCTATGTGGGTGTAAGTGTCTCTGTATCTAAGTATAAGGATATATTTTTTTGCATATCACATATTTTAGAATCGTTGCTTCTACTCTGCAAATGAAACTTAGAAAATATGAAAATTCGTGTCAAGGCTGCAGTTCTGGAAATTTGTCCACACAGCATATACAATTAAAGGCAAGAGATCCATTGAATTCCTAATGTCTTCTTTATCCATTTTGAAAGTCAAAGTTAGTTAGTTAGTTATATGGTAAGGATGTCCTCTTACCTTTTCTTAGCTGACAGATTCGGCTGTACTCCAGCCTTCCTCAGAGCTTCTGTTTCCTTCCGGGTATGACGTGTTTTATGAAAAAAGCTGACCGGGCCGGAAAAATTCAAAATAAAGTTCCCCGACCCGGTTGTGTCCGTTCCTCGCCCTGGTGCCGCTGGCAGAGAATGGTGTCCCAGGTGTGTGGGAGCAAGTATGCCCCCTTGTCCCTGTTCTCGGTGTTGCCCTCACGCCTCCTTATTTCTATGGCCTCCTTTATCCATCTTCTGTATCTGTTTGTTTCTGATGTGATGAATTTTCCTCTGTCCCAGTCCATGATGTGGTTGTTTCTTCTGCAATGGGCTGTTATGGCTGATATTTTGTTTTCTTGTTCTGCTGTGTGTTTCTTTGTCCGGGTAAGCCTGCCTGCTGTCTCTTGCTCACATTCCCTCTGATCTCCTTTTTTTCTTGTACTAAAAGCTCGTCCGGTTTCTCCAATGTATGTTTTATTGCAAGATTTGCATGGAATCTCATAGATGAGCAGAAGAAATAAGAAAAGAAAACGAAACAAAAACAAGACACCAAAAATAAAAATTTGGACATAATAACACTACTGTACATCAGAGGAAAAACAGAATCCATACAACGCGCCATGAAAAAACATCAGATAAACACAGCCATAAAACCATACAAAAAACTCTGCCAACAACTTGTACACCAAATCGTGCAATGAAACATACATTGGAGAAACCGGACAAGCTTTTAGTACAAGAAAAAAAGAAGATCAGAGGGAATGTGAGCAAGAGACAGCAGGCAGGCTTACCAGAACAAAGAAACACACAGCAGAACAAGAAAACTAAAAATCAGCCATAACAGACCATTGCAGAAGAAACAACCACATCATGGATGGGAACAGGGGAAAAAATCCCATCAGAAACAAACAGATACAGAAGATGGATAAAGGAGGCCATAGAAATAAGGAGGCGTGAGGGCAACACCGAGAACAGGGACAAGGGGGCATACTTGCTCCCACACACCTGGGACACCATTCTCTGCCAGCGGCACCAGGGCGAGGAACGGACCCAACCGGGTCGGGGAACTCTATTTTGAAGTTTCCCTGCCCGGTCACCTTTTTCATAAAACATGTCATACCCGGAAGGAAACAGAAGCTCTGAGGAAGGCTGAAGTACAGCCAAAACTGTCAGTTAAGAAAAGGGAAGAGGACATCCTTACCATATAACTAACTTGTCTGACTAGAAGAAACTTTAACTTTCATTAAAGGCAAGAGTCTTTATCTGCCTTCATACCTGGGAGACATTATATATAATCTACATTGTTTGGCACTGCTGCATCAGCAACTGAGCAGCAGCTGCTCATTTGAATCACCAGAGGGTGTAGATTTTATGATATAAAGTAAATATAATGCAACAGTTAGTGTTTCAAAATGTATACAAAATGGCATTTAAAATCTCAATCAAAGTGTTGAGGAGTGGAGTGTTTCAAAATATTCTGACTGCAGAAATTTCTGTTGCCTTTGATGCATTCTGTCTTGTTGTCAGTTCATCATCTCAGCGTCAGATCCTACAGCTATGATACTACCACTGAGGGGCACCAAAGTTACACAATTTTTTTGTTCTACACAATGTCTGCTTCAAGATAAATGACGGATCCTTGAATTTAATGTCTTTAAGTCAGTCTGGAAACCCTGATGCGTTCTGGTAGTATGCACCGTGCACTTACAAGACAGCACTCTGTCTCTGTCCTCTCTCTTTAAAACACACACTCACATACTCTAAGTCCATACACACATAAAGCTGACATATGTGATGACCAGTCATAGAGGCTGAAAACCCTGCATTACTTAGAGCAAACAAAGCAATGATAATCTAACTCAACAATGTCCCAGCTGTGACACTGAGCTGCTGGATCGATTTAGGTGTGAAAGGCTTCTTCTCTACAGATTTGGCTTCACTTCTTACAGTTACCGGTACATTCCAGGCATCGACCTGGCTTGGAGCCATTGTTGCATCAAGACAACTGCTAATGCACTCAGTTTCAGGGTTAGACCGATATATCCGTTAGACAGATTAAATAACAGATATTAGTGTTCTCTATAAAAACCTGTAATTCTCGTTTGGGCAGTTTGTTAAATCATAATAAAGTCACTATATCTGTACCAGATGACTATCCTATTCAGACTGTATCTAAGTTGTTGCTTCATCATCAGGGTGTTGCTAGGTAAGTTGATTCCTTACTTGCAGGCAGTAATGTATTCCAGTTTCCTCACCAATAAATAGGTGTGTGTGTGTGTGTGTGTGTGTGGCCTGACCTATAGAACTAACTTCTAATAAAACAGTTTCATTGGACATGGGCCTCTCTGGACAGGTTTAGTGTTTCATGGTGGAGTAAATGTTTCAGGGGGTTTATCCACCTGACAACCAGAAACCTCACAGAGAATCACTGAGGCTACGTACAGATATTTGTGGATGTTTCTACACTGCAAATAACAAGTCAGAGTTATATGTCCGTTCTCTAATGAGAAACTTCTGGGAGTTGTTGTGGTGGCCTCCAGGGGGTGAACTTGAGCAGTCCAAGTAGCCCAACATGGCCCTTCTAAATGCCCCAAGTGTCTATTCCTCTTTAATGTTGGAGCAAAAATATTTGGGCAAAAAAATAAAAATATCTCCATCAATGCTCAGTTGAATCTTTTTTCTGGTTGCACCCCATGTGTCCTCATGGGCTAGTGGTTTAAGACATAGGTACACCCCCGTATATGCCTGTGTTGAAGTTGACATATCTATCCAGTGTTAACATACATCTTCCCTCATTTCTGCTTAATATAAGATACGTATACGAATATGGATAGAGCCCTCTGTCAACAGAGCAGTGCCATTGTAAATCGTGGGGTCGGTGTAGCTAATAGTTCAAGCAGTCCATGACCATTGGACACGACAAAGGAATTTTAAAAATGTCAAAACGGAATGCCGATGTATTTCACAGAAACGTTATCCATATCTATGATGTATGTAACATCCTCACAGACCATCACCATTTACAACGCAGCCTTCACTTCCTCTTGTGCCTCTTTCTTCAGAGTTACAAGTGCATTATTATGACCTCCTCCACCATCGCCATGTTTATTGTTGTCAGAAAAGTTTGACTCCAAGATGTCTTCTAGTGGATGGATTACTTTGTGGTGTGAAAGGAGGCATGGGAGTATATGGGCAGTGATGGTTACATAGTTTCAAATAAACGTATCTATTTCTTTACATGAAGGGAGCATGAATGAGCCTCAATGAAGTAGTTCATACACATCTCTAGGGCCAATTCATCCAGTTTCTCCTAGACGTTCCCAGTGCATTCCCAGGCCAGATAGGCTTTACAAGCCTCCAGCATGTTCTGGCTCTGCCCCAGGATGGGGCAAATGAGGCAACACAATGAATGCTATTATCCCCATTTGAAAGACTTTTTCATCTCAACCCTATGACAGCAGACCTTTCTAGCATAGCCAGGCCTTTAGGGACTGGCAACAAACAGAGAGCAACCTCCCCAAGGGAAAACATCACATGATTTGGTTGTTTTTTTGTTGTGTTTTGTTTTTGGTGTACAATTTTCTGTGTATTTCAATTGCAAATATCTGCATCTAGCATGAATTATATTGTAGGAAATTTAGAATATGAATTTTGACCAATACTTAATTTCAAAAGTATTGACCTTCAAAAACGTATATCGGTCCAACCCTGGTTGATATAAACATATACATACACGGCAAGGAACAGTGGATGTAAGGGTTGAGGGGGGTTTGGTTTAACTCTTTTACATTTCATTAAATTCCTTATAAACCTGGATTAATTTTGATCGGCCCACTATAGGGGGATTTGTGATGACTTGTTGACTTGAGACGGATTGCATTCTGGGAAAAGTCTTGCTATGTCAAATCGTACCATTAAATTTCAGACTGATTGACTGAATGGAGACGTAGGACTGTGGGTTTTGTCGACTGTACTGGAGTAGATCAGTGGGGGTAGAAAGGAGGGTCAGGTGCTCCTCCCAGGCAGAAGTCAAAGGTCAGGTCGGACTTGCCCATCTTCTGTCTGTACACCGCGTCAAACTTTTCATTCATAGACACTGTGAAGACGTCCTTCCATAGACCCGCGCGACCTGTGGGCAGGATACACAGGGAGGGGCAAAGATTTTGAAATGTTAATACAATGTTCAGTTAAAACAGTGTCCTGAACCTGAAACTGATTCAAAAGTCACAACGTGCTGATTCACTGATTCATCTCAAGCAAGGCTGGATTCACTGGGCAGCAACTGTTTGTGTGGTAATATGCACCACTGAACCACAACAATGGTGCATCAACTGGCATGATAACAGCTTTAAGGTTATTATTGGGTCCTAAAGTATCTATTTTTAGTTTGTTTTTCCGAGTGATCAAATTACCACGTAACAAATCTGGGCCAGTTATTAGTTAACTATAGAAACACTGTGCCCATGGCCCACAGAGTTGGGTGGAGGTGGATGGAGCAGTTTTGAAAGTCATCTATCTGGTTTAATTTCAATCGCCCCTCCATGATGAAATGCCAATGGCTCACTGTCACAAATACCCAACAAGTCCCAATTATCTGATGTGGAAGCCACAGGAATTACCACCCATGTTCTAAATACGAAAACAAGTTTTTACCAGTAACTTAATAGTAAAGACGATGGCACTTATATGAAAGATAAAAGTGAAAATAGAAAACATTAGTTATCAGGCTGTTCAGTCTGGCATAACACCCTTTTAAAATATGATTTTCTGGTCCAAACGCTCCGTTGAAACAAAACAGACACAACGGCCGAACGTGTGAACAATTACGATCAAATTTTTGGTCAGTTAGACATCTTTTTCATCCATAAGACAGAGGTAAAATGACAATTATGTTGGCTCAGATCTGTTCAAAAAACGAGGAACATGGCACTGGGGCGTTGGAGAAATATGAGGCTCAGACCGGCTTCGACCTGCAAATAATATTATGAAAAGGGCGTTATGTCACAATTTAACAGCTGAATTGGAACTGCAACAAAAAGTTTTAACAGGAGCGAAAAGAAGATAAAACTTCTATATGTCGAAAAATGCAACACTGAACATAACACAAACTAAAATGTTATATTTTAATAGTTCATCATTTATGAAAATTATTTTTGTCTCAAGCTTTCTCTCAAGTTGTCATTCTATTCTTGTTTACTTTTTTGTATTCCTTTTTTTTCAATGTATGGATCATAAGCAGTACGATTCACTAGGCCACATTTTTAGCATTATAACAGATTCATGATGCCAACTGCTTTATTTTAATCTTACCTTTATCTAACAAGATAAGTCAATTGAAAACCAATTCTTATTTACTGAGCTACTACCAATACATGGACCTGCACCAACATCTTGGCAAAAGTCTTACATTTAAGCAAAACTAGATGTGTATTATATTAGTTGTCTTTTCATCTTTTCAACAACATGTTGCTGGATGGATACATTCTTCATTTAAAGGCTGAAATCATTTTCATGTTCCAGCACAATAAATAAATCAATATAAGGGAGCAAGATATCGTCAGACTGCTGTTTTAACATCTTTGTTGTTGGATTTAGGGCTTTTCGTTTTCCTTCCGCACTAACACAGTCTTTAGCCATGTTCAGGAGTTATGAATGCATTATTCTGCATGATAAATGTCATGTAAAAGCCGTGTGAAATGTAATGATTGTCAGAGTGAATGCAGCCTGCCGTGGCTCTGACTCACCTGCCGTGGCATGTGTAAAGATCAGACTGACAGCTGTCAGCTGTGTTAAGCCTATATCACACCAGACATCAGACTGCCATGCACTAAAAGAAAAAGAATTAGATGGGGAAACGGAATAGAAAAACAGATGACAGAAAGCATAAGCAAATAACAAAATCAAAACAGGAATGGTTACATAAATGAAGGGGGTTAAATCAAAGTGGACTGGGCCTGCAGGTTGAAATCATGTTCGGTCTGTAGCTGAAATGCAATCTGTGATGTAGGTGCAACATTTAGCCACATAGTGGTGCTACAATCATCCCAGTATGAGTGTGATAGAACCCTCATAACCATGTACACAAAATCATGACTTATTTATGGAAGCCTAAAGTGTTCAATATTAAATATAATAACAATAATCAAATAAATAGTATCGTGGTTTTTATTTTATTGAATATTATTTTTATTTCATTATAGACAATTTTTTATTTCTTTTTGAAAAATCTTTGACACTTATTTCGCTTTATTCTTTCATATCACTTTTTATGACAGTGGTTTTGTTACATGCAAGCTGCTCACTAACTCCTTTTTCTCTGGATCCTTCTGTTGAATATGGACTGGGCTCCTGAAATTGGGCCTTTGATCTGTAAATTCACGTTACACAAACGGAAAATATTCTTTACCCACATGTTGTTTACTTTCTGAGCTTTGCTCTGACGCGGTTAGTACGTCACACGCTTCATTGATCTGATTGATTCATTTGGCCCATATGTTGGTGATAGACAGATTGTTTATCAGATCAGCAACCAGTATTTTAACCTCTTCCCAAAAGATCTCCAAACAAGAGTTCCCAGATGGATCTGCTGAGACAAATTAGAATCATGCGAATCAAAACATCTGGCGGAGTCAGATTACTATGATTTAGCTATATATACAGTATATATATATATATATATATCTATATATATATAGATATATATAGTAGATATATACTATCTATAAGGATGCGTAGAGTGTGCTGAGGTATTGTGTGTATACCGTTATGTGCGAATGGCTGCCAAACTGTGGTGTACACTCAGACCACTTCAAGATTTTATGCTCCAATGTTTTGGGAATTGGGAAAAATTATTTTTTGAAACATAAATAGAAAAATAATGATGATATATGCCAATGGTTGGTTTGAGTAGACTGTTAGCGTAACTACACCACTTATTGTATGGCAATATCAGTGGTGGGTTAAAGTGTGTTAAAGTCCATATTGTCCCACTTTCCAGTGTTAGGCTTTGGTGTGTAAACAGTGCCTCATATATAAGTGTCCTGCTTCCTACGCAAACAACTCAGCCCAGTTTCTGTGCAGGTAACATGCTGACTTATCTGACTGTGTGTGTGTGTGTGTGTGAGTGTGTGTGTGTGTGTGTGTGTGTGTGTGTGTGTGTGTGTGTGTGAGTGTGTGTGTGTGTGTGTGTGTGTGTGTGTGTGTGTGTGTGTGTGTGTGTGTGTGTGTGTGTGTGTGTGTGTGTGTGTGTGTGTGTGTGTGTGTGTGAGTGTGTGTGTGTAAAAAAGATAATTCCAAGTAGAACAGGTGAATAGGAAAAGTGTGTTGTAAAACTGATTTCAAGACTCTCTGTAGCAGCCTGAATTATTCTGATCTAATTATAATAAATAATGAGGTCACAGGTGTGGCATGAATGTATTTACAGTACATTTTACAGTATGTATATAGGTAGGTAGATTTTCCATACAGTGTCCTGTCCCACTTAAAGCATTCACACAGTTTACTACAGGTCAATGACCTAAGATAAGCCCCAATACACAAAGTCACTGAACTATAGCCTTTTAGCAGAATAAAAACCATGTTGCACATGATCACAGTGGAATAACATTGCAATATTACATTTCTGTATTTGTTATTTCCAATATTTTCTTAAAAAGAAAAACAGAGACAGAAGTCTTAGACAGCAATTGAAGTTTAGTTTAGTTGCGTTTATAAGAAGTTGCTGATTTCTAGAGGAAGTCCCTTAAAAGCTATTCCATTTCAGTAAATTAATTTATCAAGAATTATGTAAATAATTAATTCATTCATTCATTCATTCATTCATTAAATTGTTAAAGTGTGTACTGGCATACCAAATAAAGATTGAAATAAATGAAGATCATTAAATAATGTCATAAGTTTTTGCAGCAATTTTTGGGTGTATAGCATTTGTTACACATAGACATATGGTGCAGCATTTAACTATTTCATCCATCATCAATTTAGGATTCATTAAAAATGGACAGAAATCCCTCCAAAATCCCACATTAAAGTGTAATTCTGGTGCAAAATCATCCCATGGTCTTTTCTGGCACTTATATACATCAAATAAGCCATCGAGATAGTTTTTTTCCATTGACCGACTATTAACAGAGAAAGCCGGGAAAGTAGCCAACAGCCAGACATGGCTAACACTGATTAGCTCGGGGCAGTACAGTGAAGGCATTAAAACGTCTTTTTTAACCACTAATAAATATTTAAATACTACTCCTGCTCAAAATAAGAGCAAACCTCTGCAGCAGCATGAGAAGAGTCCTTACACAGAAAACAAAGCACCAACAACGTAGTTAGTGAACCTGTAGTTTATTAAAAGAGTGTTTTAAAGACTTACCTACTGGCCCCTGTACCAGCTCCTCTCATAGTAAGTCCTTTTAAGTGGATTACCAAAGTCAATCCCAAAGGAAGGAGCCCATTGGTGCTTTGTTTTCTGTGTAGGAACTCTTCTCATGCTGCCACAGAGGTTTGCTGTTATTTTCAGCAGTATTAGTGGTTAAAAAAGATGTTTTAATGTCTTCACTGTACTGCCCCGAGCTAATCACTGTTAGCCACGTCCGGCTGTTAGCGACTGTCCCGGATTTCTCCGTTAAGTTCTTACATGAAAAAAAACTGTCTCAATGGCTTAATTGATGGATGTAATTGCCAAAAAATACCATGGGATTTTTTTTTTTTAATTTAAGACATCCAGACACTAAGGAACAACAGGGAAAAATCTGTGATTTGGGATCAAGAACTTTTGACATTTTGAGATTTCTGTAAGAATTGCATTTTCAGCAAGCACTTCTGTTCTGGAAACTGCTCAGAACCCCCCTTAATGTTAATTGTTAATTGCTATTGTTACCTAGGAAAGAAATGCATCCTCTGAATGCTGCAGGTCTCTAGTTTGTGGTTGTAAAGTTTCACGAGGCTGTGATTATCCTAGAGGTCACAACAGCTCATTTTATAGTGAGGTCAAGGTTAAGAAAAAAGTTTCCATTACTATGGAGACTGACATCATCACACATGAACACAATTGGGCTCATTGAATCCACAAATGTCTTTCCAGTCAGACCCGATTATGTAATTCAACACTGTTTATGGATCCCAGTATGGAGAAATATTCAAAAACTCTGCAAAGGTGGTCTTATTGGCCTCAGATAACACATCCTGGCAGCTTTACAGATTCTAAAAGAAAAAGATGATTTATTCTAACAGCTTTGTAAAAGAAGCTCTGGTAGCTAACTTGGTATCATGAGACCATCCTGCTATGAACCAGGCCTGACCTCATTGTTGTGAAAGAGGAAAATTAACTACAGGGGTGTTTCCATCAAGTCTTCTACTAGGAATTCCATTTGGTGCACTTATTCATGTAAATTTAGAATGGATCCTTGATTTGCATTTTCCTTGTAAGGTTTCTTGTGTCTTTTCTGTTATGCCAAATACTCACACAAACAAAAAAAATCACAATTCTGTTATACCACTTCAAGCTGCAGTCTGGCAGATCGAGTTGACCCAGTCAAATTTCAAATGTTTACACTCCCATGCCCCTCCACCATTACCACCTAGCTCCTCACCTCCCTCTCATCGAGTTCTCGTCAGTGCGTGTGCACCAGATTTCTTGGAACGCGCCTGTGTCTTTTCTTATTGATGAACAGCATGGGGTACATGCTACATGGAGGTACGCTGGCTGACCTTACGAGTAGGCTTACTCATAGATAGCAACTGCTAACGTCATTTAGCGTATGCCTAGCTTGAGGCGTGTGCCTGTGATATTGTAACATGTCAATATGTGAGAGTCAGCTCTCACACGGCCCTGTGCTGAGTGGACAGGATGACTTGGCAAACAACAAGCTCTACGTGCACGTAGAGGCATGTTTTTTTTTTTCTAAAGCCGGATGATTTATGTTTTTCTAATGGAGCAGAGTGTCATCTTCAGTTAATATGAGCAAACAAATGTTGCCAACTGCACATTTAGTTAAAGGTTGGTTTTATAGTATTTATAGGTTTTATTTATGGTGAACTTGACCAAATTTCAAGCATAAAGATCACTTTACTTGTCATGTAGAAGCCTCTGAAAATAGTTAAAAATAGCATGTTTCTTGATAATTCAGGCTGACTTATTAGGTGTTTTTGTAAAATACTTTGGGATCTTGAAAATAATTAAGAAATTGATTGATTGATATAGAGTTTTATTAAATGATTGATTAAGAAAACACGCAATTATAAATGATTAGTGGGTTTGTAGAGTGCCTTGCATCACCAGACTAATCACAAATGCATGTCAGTCCGTGCCTTCTAAGTTAATTTTCGATTTCCTGGGGGGCTGTCAACGGTGCGGAGCAAAATGCAAAACTGGACAGACCTAGACCCAAACAGAGCCATGAAACGAGACCTACAACCAATGTTTGCTAAGTTGAAAACAATAGCAGCCAAGTAAGAAACTTTCTCAAATCATAGCTAAACACTCAAATCTGTTTGTGAAAAAACATTTTATGCGAGACATAAACGACACATTGACACATTCCTATTTTATCAGCAGATCTTAGTCTTGACAGTCTGATCTGAGTTCCGTGAGTCACATGTGCACCTGTAGTGATGTTGTAAGTCTTAATCCCACCCCGGTTGTAATTGCACAGGGTAGGACAACTGGAAATCTGTCTTTCTAGGAGAGGGGCCAGACCTGTCTACCAGAACATCTGAAACAAAAGTTTGGCAAATTTGTCCGGTTTCCAGGCTAGGTTTGTAGAGTGCCTGGCCATAAAATTTGCAGCTATGATGATTAACCCATTGAAATTAGTATAAACAAAAGACAGCGCCAACAAGCTTTATAAAGATCATGGGACACCAACTGCAAAACCATTAACTGAAGGAACTAAAATGGAAGCATGTCATATACAGTGAAAGTGTAATAGAAATGGTAGATCGTTACTTATATTGTGACACTTTCAGCCTAGAGTATTTCACCAAGACATCTTAACTCACACATCTGGGAGCCAGAAACTCAAAACTGACTAGATAGCAGACTAGAGGAACCAAGCAGTTTTTTCTCTCCCACTCACCCCTGCAGATGGACAGTGCCTCCGAGTTGGAGCACTGTTCGATGAGCTGGTTGCAGCTCTCCACCATGCCCTCGAGTTGAGCTTTGTCACAGGAAACACCCAGGAACCGGGCTAACTGTTCCACCAATGTCCCCAGATCCTGGAGAGGAGAGGAGACGAGAGGAGAAATAAAAATGTGAAATCTATGAAAGCAATAATCTCAAGCAGAGAGAAAACTGTCTCCCTCTTGAAGTCTTAAGTAGGGCCTAATACTAAGGGCCCGTCCCAACAGAGACACGTTTTACTGTAACAACTTTAGTATCGTTTTGGCCGACCATCCACGCATTAATGGAGCATGAAAACGGTATCTTTTGAAACCGGTTCTCAGAGTGGGAAGATTTGAAAACTACCACTGAGAAAACTCTCTGGTGTTTGTATAATACACAGAAGAGACGCTTCCTGTCTCTTCTTCTCCTTGTTGGTGTATTTCTGTGGCAGTTACAGCGCCAAATGCAGGCCCGATGTGTATTACAGGGTATTTAGAGTGTTTCACTGGTTTTGTGTGGACAAAGATATTTCTTGAGTCGATGCCGTGTGGACAGAAAACAGAGAAAAAAAAGTTAATTTTTTATCATGTGGACATACTCTAAGGCAGTGATTCTCTTTCCCCAAACAGTATCCTCCCACAACTGTGGAGAACACAGTTCCCTGTGCTTACACAATCTATGTGGCATAAAGATGAGAAACGCTGACTGTAAACTTGACAGCTGTAAGGACAAAATGTACAGCTCTACATATGGACAGTATATCTAGGACCAGTTAAACATACAGGCAGGCAAATCAGTGTACATCCCTGGGTTATATAACATGGGTGGCATGGGTGAGTGAGGCTTCTTCTCTGTCTTAAGTAAAAGGATCACTACCTACACTGTGAGGTGTACGTAAGTTGATACATCATTTCAGAAGGGCTGCATCCCTGGCTTCTCTGGGCGTTAGGAACACACAGGTGTCTCTCAACCAGCTAATTTGTGAGGCCAAAAAGAGCAAAGGCAATCTGACAGTAGTCTGGCTCGACATGGCCAACAATTAACAGATCAATCCCCCAGGACCTCATTAATACGGAACACTACCATATCCCCCATCACATCAAGGGAATGATCCCCAGCTACTCTGGAGGATTCAAGTTACGGCTCAGAAAGGCTCATTACACAACCTAGTGGCAGGACCTTGAAAAGGGAATCAAAATGGGTCGTACCATCTCCCCCATCCTGGTATTAACCTGCTCATAACAGCGGCAGGAAAGGAATCCAGAGGGCCGACAATGGAGTGCGGCATCCGCCAACCTTCAATAAGAGGCTTTATGACGTAAAAATTACAACATCATCCCATGTACAAGCAAGGTATACCTTGAAAGCATTTAACGACATGGCAACTGAGGCAAGAATGAAGTTCAAGCCAAGGAAGTCAAGAAGATTTACTTGATTTATATTATGTAAAGAATAAATAGCCCCAAAAATACACAGAGAAATACAGAATCTTACATGTTTCAAATGACATACAGTAAAGAGTAGGTTGTGTCATTATCAAGCCCCCACCACAGAAACTTCCTGCCAAAAACTGCAGTTCTCCACTGTGTGTCCACTAGGGGCAGGTTTCATAATAGAGCAGTTTCTCTTTTACCCCCATGTTAAACAGGCTGTTTTCACAGCATCATTAAACCTGTTTAAGGCCTGGTACAAAAAACATGTTTAGGTCAGATCTCCATGACAACACTGAGGGGGGTGAATTTTTGTTGTACCAGGCTAGTTTTTATTTTATTTGAGGTTAAAGTTCATGAATAATTGGTAGCTCGGCCCTGCTGGCCCTCGCTTCACCTTGGAGGTATACGTCAGCCAGATGGACGTAACTGCCTCCCCCCAACATCATATCAATGCCCTTTTTTGGAAAGAGAAACAGTCTATGGTCATTATTCAAACACTGGGCAGGTATAAATTGAAATAAGGGTTTTTTTAACAATACCAGAGCGAAGTGAAATGTTACATTAGATCAATTGCATCTTCTCCCGTTAAAAGGAGGGCATGTTTGAGTCTGTGTCTTGCAAACATGATAACACCAGATAATGTGAAAAGGGACTTTTGCAAAGGGCAAATATTGATTTGCCATATTGGGTTTTTTTGACTAGAGAGTTTTACACAATAATGTTATGTAGGAATGATAGGGTCTGCTAGACTGTGCAGAAAGAGGCTGTAGGAAAATTGTGGGGATGGGGCTTGAATTAGGAAGCATGTTGGCTCTAGCATGAAAAGGTTAAAAAGAGAAGTTTTCTTTACATGCATTGACTTTGTCAGCATAGGTGTATATTTGGGTATGGGTGGTAGGCTACTGTACATGTCCACAATGTACTACAATGTCATGGCACTGCTGAATTGTCCCCATAAATATCTTTACTGACTCCACATTGCCCCACTGGTAAGATAAATGAAGAGTTTTCATAGACCTCACAGAGGCTAGACTACTGGGGGATTAGGGTTAGATAGTTTCAATATAAGACAAAGGCTTAAAAAACATAAGAGGCAACGGTGATGTTACCTTGTACATGTCTTCATATTTCAAGAAGAGGACATTAGAGTCCATACGATGTTCCCAAAATTCCTGAACATGTTCAAACCAGGAACCATATCCCACTTAGAGAGAGAGAGAGAGAGAGAGAGAGAGAGAGAGAGAGAGAGAGAGAGAGAGAGAGATGGATGAACTTAAATCAGTCTGGAGACAAAAACGTATAAGAGTTGATTGACTTGAAACCAAATGGAAGGTCACAGTGTCTCAGTCCTCCAGTACTTACGCTTGTCATTCATGAAGCGCCGGCAGAACTCCTGGAAGGTTCCCCGGTAGCTCATGGTCCTGAGAGAGCGGTGGAACTGGTAGTAGGACACCACCAGGTCCTTAGGGTTGCGAGCCATGTAGATCACCTAGAGAACCACAACAGTACTCACTATAGACAGATTTAGTCCCATGTAATGGTGTTGTTGGAGCTGATGCATTATGTCGTCTTTCAAAGACTGCACAGAGAAATATTCCTTTCTGACACATGAAACAAAAATGTAAGTGAAACGGCCCTTTGCATCTAGAACAACCTCAAAAAATAGCTAAGAAATCCGAAGGCTACGGACATGTAATGCATTCACCACAGAAACAAAAATAGACACCTAATCTTGTTATTATGAGATCTTATGTCGTAATTATTAGAAAAGATCTCATAATTACGAGATCTTATGCCTGTATAATTATGACATATTATAACAACTGCAAAGGCGGCATATTTAGTTGTCAGTAGTCCACGGCTTTGCATAACGGAACTGCACCACCACGGACTGCAGTCGAGCCAGCTTCCACCTCAGAAAACACAGAGGTGATGCCTCCTGCCCGTAAAGAACTTTTTCAACTGGTCATCAGCATCTTGACTTGTAAACTGTGGACGACAGAATACATCATGTGTCTCCAGCAGAATGTCATGGAAAGTGATGTCGTCATAAAAAAACATAATGACCTCTGGAGGAGGAGAACGCAGGACTGAGCCCAACGCCTATGTATATGTATATGTATGTGTAAAATCTATAAATTCAATAAAGTTTTCTAAAAAAAGAAAAAAAACACAAACCAGGCCAGCCCTCACGTTATTTTGAGTTACTTCTATATACTAAGCTTTATGGTAACAGCTGTAATTGTCAGATTTCAAAATAACAAAAACATCAATCCTGAATTAATGATAATAATTAGTGTTGTCCATGCAGAAACTCAAACACACCTACATTTTTAAAAACAGAGCTATAGGACTGAGAGGGCCAAACAAAGAAACAAGAGCTAACACACATCTGAAGAGTATACACACATTCTTGTGAAATCATGGATTTATCTTGAAGCATATTATCAGTGAACGCTGACGTTAGACTGATCCAGATCTATACGATCTAAAGGACAGGCTGTGCAGTTCAGCTGTGCAAAGCCGTGGTCTACTAACAACTAAATATGCCGCCACTCCAGTTGTGGTGAACGCAATACAGTACACTTCAGTATAACGCCTCTAAATTAGCATCTTAATGCTAAGCAAAGTCCTGGCTACTGTTTATACTGTCCAGTGTCTGTGGACTGACCTTGGCCTCTCCTTTGTGCATGGCTGTGGGCAGGAATCGGTAGGGAAGATGGCTTTTGATCAGACGAGGGGACGTCAGTTCCTGTGGAAACACAGAACAAGTTACTACTTTCAACTGTAATCTGTTTTCACTTGTCAGGCAGAATCCTTTGCTGTTGCCAGGTGGGTCTTATTAAATGGGTGGATTCCCATGATAAAAATAACTACCTTATGTAACTCACAAAAACATAGATGTAATTCCACATTGTAAAAGTGTACCTGCAGTGTCGACAAATCAACTCCATTTAAATACAAATGGCAATGATGAGTTTGAGAAGTTCGATAATTTGTGTTGGCTCTGAACTTGTCTTGTAGACAACAGTAGAGTAAAATGAGGGAAGATGCCCCTCTTAAAGTGAAATTCCGGTGTAAAATTACCCCGTGGTGTTTTTCGGCAAAAACACACACATTTTTTCTGTGTATGAACTACAAAGTAAGAAATCCGGTAGAGTCGCCAACAGCGGAATGCCGCTAACACTGCTCAGGGCAGTACAATGAAGGCATTAAAACGTCAATAGCATGATAAGAGTCCCTACACATACAGTGAAACAAAGCACCAATGGGCTCCTTCCTTTTGGATTGACTTTGGTAATCCGCTTGAATGGACTTTACTACGAGAGGAGCTGGTACAGGGGCCAGTAGGTAAGTCTTTAAAACACTCTTTTAATAAACTCTGGGTTCACTAACTACGTTGTTGGTGCTTTGTTTTCTGTTTAGGGACTCTTCACATGCTACTGCAGAGGTTTGCTGTTATTTTGAGCAGTATTAGTGGTTAAAAAAGACCTTTTAATGCCACATTCAGCTGTTAGCAACTGTTAGCGACTGTCCGGGATTGATCCGTTAACAGTTGTTACACAAAAAACATGGTCTCTTATTTGTTGAGTGTATTTAAGGAAAATACCCTGGGATGATTTTACATCGGAATTTCACTTTAGGATACAGGGTCCTACATTTTCTGCCTGGTAGTGTGGTAGATCTCTATGTCTTTAAAAGACCATACCCTTAGGCTTTTTAGTGAATATGTAACTGTGCATTGACATCGTCAGAGATCTGTTTTCTCCGATCTTGGGAAACTTTGTGGAGAGCCACAGCAATCATTATACAACTTTTTGTCACCATTATGAGCCATTTGACTTTCAAGTGAAAAATCTTATAAGTTTACAGCTTTCCATTCCTTCAAAACATTTACATGCTGGATTGTTGTTGATGGAAATGTGTGACAGAGAACTTCCAAGTGAACTGAAAAAAACTGTTTGGACAGCTTGATTGCAGGCCTTGTTTTGATGTGCTGGTGTAAAAGGGAGACCAGCATCCTTTCATGTTTCACATCTAAACAAGGTGTTGCTTTGTCACAATAGTGTTGTCCTCAGCAGATACATGGTTGGGTTTTTGTATTGTCTGTATATGTAGAAACAGTGAATGACTGCAGCCTGACATTACCTGTATGATGTCCAGTCCAGGTTGGGGGTACTCTAAGACAGGCAGCTGTTCATCAATATTCATAAGGCCTATCTCATCTGGGTCTGCTCCCTGACTCACTAGATACACAATCTCCTGAAGTAGACTGGTGCCTACGGTGAGAAGGAGAGAGACAGAGGGCGATCAGTGCTGGGACGTCAGGACGAAAGCAAGGAAAGTTATTGTACACAGAGGATGAACTTGATAAAAATAAGATGGTCGCAATTTGAGCTGAAGAGTGTCAGCAAAACCTGATCACACAAGGGCCAAACATACCTGTAGTTCTTTGAGTGTGAAAGAGAAATATGTTTCACATTGGAAAGTCTGCGGAGAAAACCAGCCTTGTGGACAATCCAATAAAAAAGAGCCAAAAGGACAGTGAATATTGGACTTTAAGCGTGTTCTATAATGTCCCTAAGTGACCCCCAAAACACAAATTCATGCAGCTTTGAAAGACTGCACTCACTATAGAAAGTTTACCAAACATTCTTGTTCCCTGTCAAAAACCAGTTGCTTATATTACCCACAATGCAACCAGACCACAAAAAAATAATCACTTGTTTATTTCCCCTACTTTTTCAGTCAGCCTGGTGATATATTCTTAAACCTACTGCTCTTACAAACAGTCAACAGTCATCAATGCCTGCATTAAGGCAGAGTTGTCTCATCTCATCTCATCTCATCTTCATCCGCTTATCCGGGGTTGGGTCGCGGGGGCAGCAGCTTTAGCAGGGGACCCCAAACTTCCCTTTCCAGAGTTGTATTGGTTATGCCAATCTGTGGTGTCCCTGTGATTCATTTTGATGTGCAAACATGCATGAATGTGTCAGACCAATCCCAAAAATACTTGCCAGTGTTCTGTAGAAAAGAAAGAACTGTTCTTAGAGGAAGATGTGTAGGTTCCAGTGTCTGTGTGGCCTCAGGCTGGCCACATGCTATCTGTAAAACTAAATAATAAACCATGTAACCAAAACTTCGGTTGGCTTCCTGAGAAAACTCTCTCCCTCTAAAAGAGAACTTTTATTTCTAATTTGTACAATATTTAGAAGCAGACAAAGGCAGCTTTTAGATTTGTAATCACGTAATTAAGCTCAGATTAGCTAAGAGTCGGGTTAGCACAGACTCAGAAAATATGCACCTCATAGCTGACTAAAGGTTCATTTATGCTCTATGTTAGATATGCATACGGATATGGACGGAGCCTTCTGTCCGTACTCTGCGTACATTTCATCCGTATTTCTGCAGTATCCTGCAATCCTATGGATGAGTACCGATACGGACCAAACGTTGCAGTACCAACAGAAATCCTGGGGGCAGTGCTGGGCACTCTAAACAAAGAGTGCCGTGAATAGCAGGAGGGAGGGAGTCATCAAAAGCCCCAAGGGACATTCTGAAACACTGGAAGGTACGTTCGTCGTCAATTTCTCTCATCTGTAAAACCAATGTTTGGGAATGAATTAGACTGACAACAGATTTCTCCCTTTTCCCTGATGCTCTGAATAGGTCACTAAATTGGTCGTTAGTCTCTTTTTATAAATAAAGTTGATAAGACGGTGTGAAAAGTCTCTAAATGTAGTGAGAAAGTGGCGTTAGTGCTTTGGGACGGGGAAGGGGCTCCCAGCAGCACCCTCTGCTCGTTGAGGACACTAACTGCAGAGTGATCGTTGCATCAGAGTCCAAAACAGCGCAAAAGTCTCCACTAACACCAGAAACAGTAGACAGGTTTCTCTCTAGGATGGAGGAGGATGTCCACTGGAGTCTCCAGATTTGGAGAGAAACTCTCCGGTGTTTGTATTCTCCACAGCGTCTCCCCGTCTCTTCTTCTCTGTTGTTGGTGTATTTCTGTGGCAGTTACAGCGCCACATCCAGGCCTGGCATGTGTACTACAGCGTTTTAGGCGTTTCTGCTGGTTTCGTGTGGACGCAGATAGTCGAGACCATGTGGACAGAAACTTTTTAAGAACGACAGTTCGTTTTTGATCTTTTGGACGTGCCGGGAAGTGTTCTCTAATTTTGCTCACTGTTTTTTTTACAGTACCTTGGTTATTTAAAAAAAAAACATGCTAGTGCAGCAGTGGTATAGCCACTACGGGTATTCTATCAAATTCTGGACAATAAAAAATAACAATATTTCAGAATAAATCAAGGATTAATACTTTGTTCTTTAATTTTGATCTCCAGTGTATAACATTAAATAAGTAATGGTCAAATTAATGAAACAGAGATCAAGATTGTTTTCTAACCAAGCTCTAAAAAACAATGAATCCTAATTACCATAATACCACAATTCAATGCAGATAAGAATTTGTAGTCTGCCCGTCTAAGCTGAGAAAACCTTTTTAGGGTTGGTTTCTCAGACTTCTGAAATCCCCTCCAGAGCCACAGAAGACATTATACTGTTGGACTATTTTCAGAGGTTGAGTCATACTCCTCGTGACTAGTGCTGATTTTTAACAAGTGCCTCTAGCATAATTTTAATTTTGCTTAGCACGGCTGTGCACAGCATTCAGCCGGAGCAGAGAATGCTCTCTCCTCTAGAGACGTGTGTTTGTGTGTGTGTGTGTGTGTGTGTGTTTGTGTGTGTGTGTGTGTGTGTGTGTGTGTGTGTACGTGAGGGAGAGATGAGTAAGTAAATTGCTGAAGTCAAAACGGACATATAGCCCTTATCATGCACTGTAGAGCAACCTCACATCCTCATCCACCTCTCTTTATAAAACCTTTCAAATCCCATTGGCCGAGACTGTCACATGTAAATGGTAAATGGACTTGTACTTATATAGCGCCTTTCTAGTCATCTGACTACTCAAGGCGCTTCACAGTGTCTGTCACATTCACCCATTCACACAGACATTCCCACTGATGGCAGTGGACATCTACATACCATCTAATCTGATCTAACCATTCACACTACATTTACACACCCATGCGCAGCACGGGGAGCAATTCGGGGTTCAGTGTCTTGCCCAAGGACACTTCGACATGTGGACCAGGGGGAGATGGGGATCGAACCACCAATCTCTCGAACAGAGGACGACCCACTCTGCCACCAAGCCACAGCCGCCCATGTGAGCCAATGACCTCACAGCTCTGGAGCATCCAAACCAAGTAACCTGCCGTGTGCTTTCTTTCTCTCTGCACCAGAGTATACAGCAACAGGGGGAAGGAAACAGGTTCTTCCCTTTGACTTCTTCTCTCATGTGTACAAAAAAGTGATGTGGATGTGAGGCAAACTGTCTCATTTATTTCTGTATGCCCTATGTCTTTTAAATTGTTTCCACAAAAGACACATTTATCTCTATCCACAACATTTAAATGTGGAACATTCAGATCAACGTGATTTACTGGATAACCTTTTACAATTTTTGATTGTATTTGCTATTGCTTAGAGAATCGCACTGTTCTTTCCACAGTCAGCATAGAGGTACTGGGACCAGGAAACGCTAAGGGCGCACTCACACTGTGCATCCGTACTGTGTCCAAACAGGTTTTACAGGTAAAGTCTAGTTCGTTTGACCAGTGTGAGTGCAACGGTTGCCGGCCACGGCCCGTTTGGGAGAGGTCGGCTAAAATAAAAAAAAAATTCAAAAACAGTCGGACAATACGCACAAAAATAATCTATGGAAAGATTTGTAAACAGAGCGACGCATCGTGACGACGTCAATCAATGCGTGTGACGTGTTACGGCATGACATAGAGGCAGCAAGAAGCATTCGCCGAGGCCCAGGTAGTGTGAGTACAAACTGGCCTGGCCCGCGGTGTGGAGAGGGAGGGGGGGGACAAGTACCCTAAAGCACGGGGCACGGTAGGGATGGACAGCGTGAGTTCGCCCTAAATGAATCATGCCTCCCTGGATGGAATGGGAGGATGCAGCACAAATCTATGCTTGTAAGGCAAAACATAAGCAGGAAGCAGTATGGTCTGTTGCACACAGGAGAGTGTGGCTCTACTGCTTTCTCTCACAGTGTCATGTAATATAATGTGTACAGCAGGATTATGCAGCAACACAACAAGATCCATCTGTATGTATGTAACATCTGTATACAAATGTACAATGCATTCATGCAATTAAACGCATCAGAATTATTTGTTGTTGTAATGACATCTACACAGTATACTTTTACTCAGTCTTGTGCTGCTTTACCTCATTAAACCCTATGACCCTTCTACTGGTTTTCAAACCTTAATATTTTCAGGATTGTACAACATAACTTTAAAGTGAAATTCCATCATAAAATCATCCCAGGGTCCTTTTTTAGCAAATACACTCATCGAATAATTTCATCAAACAATTTTTTTAATGTAACAACTATTAACGGAGATATCCCGGGCAGTCGCTAACAGCCAAACGTGGCTAACACTGATTAGCACGGTGAAGGCATTAAAACATCTTTTTTAACCACTAATACTGCTGAAAATAACACCAAACCTCTGCTGTAGCATGATAAGAGTCCCTACACAGAAAACAAAGCACCAATGGGCTCCTTCCTTGAGGATTGACTTTGGTAATCCACTTGAATGGACTTTACTATGAGAGGAGCTGGTACAGGGGCCAGTAGGTCTTTAAAACACTCTTTTAATAAACTCTGGGTTCACTAACTACGTTGTTGGTGCTTTGACACGGGGCATGTTCTTTCGTCGCCTGTCAGTAGCATTATATAACATCATAAACCCGTCTTTATGCTCTAACATCCAGCGTAACACCCACATAGAAGAAATGGGCCTTCAGGGCCTCTGTAAGCAAGCCAAACAGGAAACACTGCCCATATGTTACAGTGTAGCCTAATTGTAAATCACAATGACACAGAGTTACTCATTAAGTGTAAAACATCATTTTTCCCTGCCACACAGCTTTTTCTTTTTTAACACAGTAACAATTATCCATAGAGACCTAATTTATTGATGTGATATTTCATTTCATTCATAAACTAAATGCTAACGCTTGGTGGCTATCCCTATGTTCCCCAGTCACATAAGCCTCTGCCTTTGCAGATTTAATTCAGCATTTTGTTAGGGTTAAGGGTTGCATTTAGGGTGAGGGTGAGGGTCAGGGTTAGGGGGTAGTGTTAGTGTTAGGGTCTACATAGGCCTATTTGCCGGGGAATTCAGCACTGATTGTGGAAAAACATAGGAACATAGGACCCCTTCTGTGAAAAGCGGGCTGTTCCCTGCTGGTCACATACAAAACAGGGAACACAGGACCTTTTTTTGGGAAAGCGGGGAACATCTGACCTTTTTCTTTAAAAAAAAGTGTCCTATGTCCTGGTCACATACAAAGCAGGGAACATAGGACCCGGGGATCACAGGACCTGGGGAACATAGGTCACTCCCCGCTTGGTGGCTAAACCAACATGCTCATGAATGTATTTTAACCATAATTGTTCTGACTGCAAACAACAGCACTAGGCAACCCCAAAATTACATTTGCAACATAGCATTGGCTACAGTAGGCTAACTGTATGACTGTATGGGTAGTCAACATTCTCTCAGCCTGCTGCTAGGGGATTTTTCTGTAGAAAGAAGCGAACGTCATCGCTTTGACAGAGATTTGGCATTAACCTTTAGTTTATATACAGTCTATAGGAGTAACATTACAACAAAACCCATTTCTATGCTGAAAAAATCCTACAAGAGTCACTGACATGTGTAACACGGTCAAAATGTTAGCTACAACAGCATGGCTTTGTAGTAAAAGAGTGTGGGTACTAGACTGGCCTGCTGCAGTCCAGACATGTCTCCCATTGAATCTGTGTGCCACTTTATAAAGCGCAAATTCAGTGCAACAGAAGTCTAACATCAAGCAACAGTGTGAAAGAATTCTAGCTACAAAGCTTCAACAATTAGTGTCCTCAGTTCCCAAACTCTTATTGAGTGTTGTTAAAAGGAAAGGCGATGTAAGACAGTGTTGAACATGCTCCTGTCCCACTTTTTTTTGATGTGTTGCAAACATATTAAAAAAGCAATAAAGTTCATCAGTTTGAACATTAAATATCTTGTCTTTGTAGTTTATTCAATTGACTGAAGAAGAGGATTTGCAACGTCCCAACTTCCTCCCCGTGTCTCTGTGGGTTCTCTCCAGCTTCTCCGGCTTCCTCCAACAGTCCAAAGGCATGCAGGTATTAGGTTCAGCAATAACTCTAAATTGCCCGTAGGTGTGAGTGTGAGTGTGGTTGTCTGTCTGTCTCTCTATGTGCCCTGTGATAGACTGGCATCCTGTCCAGGGTGAATCCCACCTCATGCCTGATATCAGCTGGGATCGGTTTCAGCCCCCCCGCGACCAAGCGGTTGAAGATGGATGGACAACGTCCCAACTTCCTGTGAATATAGGTTGTAGTTCACTATTTAATAAAGGGACTAATGGGTGAGTGAATGAGTGACAATTTTGAACACAGCTATTATCTGGTGTGACCATCATTTGTCTCACGCAGTGTAAAGAAAACACTTCTTCAAAGTGCCATAAGCCATGGAAGGTGGGCATTTGCCCACTTAAGTCGGTTACGACAACAAACTGCAGTCAGGTCAAGACCCTGGTGAGGATGACATGCATGCTGATGAGCTTCCCTGAGACATTTTCTGATTTGGTTATGCAAACTAAATGTTGCATTAGCTATCCGGGTGGCTGGCCTTAGACGTTCTTGCAGGTGAAGATGTGGAGATCCTAGGTTGGCGTGGTTAGACCTGGTCTAAGTGCTCACTAACAAAGATTTAAACAAATATGTGAACAGAATTTGAGGGCGCACTCACACTTTCCATCTGTACCGTGCCCCGTGCTTTAGGGTACTTGTCCCCCCCTCCCTCTCCCCCTGCGGGCCAGGCCTGTTTGTATTCACACTACCTGGGCCTCGGCGAAGGCTTCTAGCTGTACGTCATCACAAATCTTACAAATCTTTCCATAGACCTCAGAGTTTTTGTGCGTCTCTTCCGACAGTTTTTGAATATTTTCATCGACCAAATCTGCAGTAAACACTCAACCTCCGCATCACATCAACGTGAATCTTTCGCTGCCATTGTTTTAAATGTACGCATGGTCCCTCCTTCTTTTTTCTACGTCCCAACAGGCGCACATAAAATGATGTAAGAACCACCGTAGACCTCGTGCTCGCACACGTGCGCTTGCTCATGCTCGTGCATGTGCAAACGTGCTTTACAAAAGCTCACCTCTCCCAAACGGACTGTGCCCGGCAACCGTACCGCTCCTAGGCGCAGTTGCAGTTGCACTCACACTGGTCAAACGAACTAGACTTTAGCCATGAAACGTCCTTGGGCACGGTACGGATTGACAATGTGAGTGCGCCCTGAGAGAAATAGGCCTGTACTGTATCAGCTAACATTACAAAGCTGCAGCTAGCTGGCTGCTGACTATAATTAGCTAGCATGCTTGCTCGCTAACCGGTCAGGTACCACCACATATAGAATCTGATTCTGTGGGATATTTCATTTGAATGGCATGATATGAATCAACATTACTATACAACAACGTCAGTGAATATTATATCTGACTGTGTCACATCAGATAGATTTTCACCACAGGGGGTCATCCCTATGTTCCTCGGGTCCTATGTTCTCCGGTCGCATTCGCCTCTGCCTTTGCTGATTCAGTTCAGCATTTTGTTAGGGTTAGAGATTACGGTTAGGGGGCAGTCTTAGGGTCTATATAGGCCTATTTGCTGGGAAATTCGGCACTGATTGTTGAAAAAAGAAACAGACCGGGGAACATAGGACCCTTTTTTTGTGAAGAAAAGAGTCCGATGTTCCCCGGTCACAAACAAAGCGGAGAACATAGGATCCGGGGAACATAGGTACATTCCCATTGACAACAACAACTTCCATGATCTTATGATCCAACGTCATAAAAAAATCTGTCTCTCTCTTTCCATTGTTCTGATAGTCAGAGCCCTTGTGGCAGAAAACTACATATTTTAGGCTACGTTTAATTATCTGCAACAGATGTTTTTAAAGTGTGCGGTGGGCCTCCCGAAGGGGGCTCCGACGAGTTTCAGGGGAGGCTCAGTGAGTGGAAGCAGGACAATATAACATTATGACGTAGAAATAGATAGCTTAGAGTAGGGGTGCCCAACCCTTCTCCTGGAGAGCTACTGCCCTGCATAATTTAGGTTTCTCCCTGCTCCAACACACCTGATTCTAATGATGTGCTTGTGATCAAGCAGCTGAAGCTCGTCACAGGTTTTAAAGTCGTTAGAATCAGGTGTGTTAAAGCAGGGAGAAGCTCTCCATGAGCAGGGTTGGACAGCCCTGGTTTAGACAGAGCCATCAATAGTTTAAGGGGCATTTTACAGTTTTCGATTCTCCCAGAGTCAGAAACCAGAGCCTCTTTCACACATAGCATACACTGCAAACCTGCATTATCTAGACATTAGTGGCTGTATATGAGAACACAAATGTCTGAATCAGTTGGACTGGAGATCAAATGGAGTTTATCCTCCCATGACTGGGAGGATGCCTTCTTACAAGCTTTGTGTTGGCGGAGGCTCATTCTCAGACTTTGAAATGCCCTAATGAATTTGATTGATATGCTCCTTTGCTAGGAACAGGATGAAAGCCCCACATATCTTGCTTTATGTTGACAGTGTGGTGTGATGAAGGTTGACAGTGGTGATTAATAGCTGTAGGAGAAACTATCTATTTATTTTTAAATATATCATCATATTCTTCAACCACTTGTCCCTGACGGGGTCGCAGGGGACATTCAACGTGATGCGGGGTCCACCCTGGACAGAACTCCAGTCTATCACAGGGCACATAGAGACAAACAGAGACAGACAACCATTCACACTCACATTCACACCTACAGGTGACTTAGAGTATTCCGTTATGAGTCAGACTGTGGGAGGAAGCTGGAGAACCCAGAGAGAGCAGGAGAGAAGAAAAAACTCCACACAGAAGGACCCCACCGGTCTGTGAGGCGACTGTGCTAACCACCGTCACCGTGCCACCTATTTTATATATATATTTTATAATGGTTTTAGTATTATTTCTATTTATTTTAATGTGCTTTATTTTGTATTTGCCCTGTGTATGTTTGTAGATGAAATAGTTCTGTATGTTTTTTTTATTGAAAGTCTTATAAAAGTTTTTGAATAAGAAAAAAGTAAGACTACAGTTTGGTAGCATGTGTTTTGTGATGGAAAGAGGTGGAGACATAATGTTTAGAGCATGGTTGCATAGGTCAATAGTATCATATATAAAGCTGTATGTAAAATGATTGAATTGATTATTTAAAAATGTCAATAGGACCTAAGCTTTCCTCTAGCTTCATTTTCTGCTCATCACTGATGACATTAACATTGATGACTGTATGGCCTACAGCGCAGGTAGAGCTACTGATGCTGAACCTGCACAAGAAATAGAACCCCTACGACAATAACCAGACTCCCACTGCCCTTCTGCACGCACTGACAGAGAGTTCCAGCTGCTCACCAGCCGTCACATGACCGGACCCACCCAGCGCACAGCGGGGCACCGTGCACGGCAGCCGACCTGCGGCAGCGCTGCGCAACGACTCTCCAAAGCTGGATGTAAACACCAACTTCCGTCCGTGTCTGACGGTTGAGCGTGACGCACCGGGCACTGATGGATTCATTTGTCTGACCGACTGGTTGATTGGTGTCGTATGATTATGAAACGCGTGCAGATGCTGCTTGTAAAAGCTGATAGAGGCCTATCAGATGTAGTTGTGCTGCACAAGCGCAATATAAACAGAGATATTAGATAACTGACCCACCCAGTGCTGTTCAATTAAACACGGCCTGATCGGTGACTTCAGCGATGACTGGCCTGCGTGTTATGCCCATGGTCATGCCAAATTAACCCTATGACTGAGGCTATAGGAAGTTAATGTGCTCGCTCTGAGCGGTTGTTTATATGTATATGAAACTTTGATAGCCTGATCAGGGGAAGCCTGCAGTCACCGCAGCAGCACGGGGCGGCGGATGGAGAGCCCCGTGCTGTCGCAGAGGCTCGTTTACCTGACTTCGGGTAGGTCACAATCCATATGTCGCTACTTCTGAGGGAGAAGTTGGCGATCTCCTCCATCTTCCCTCTGCAGAAGGGCGGCAGCCGCACTCCATCAAACTCGAAGTATTTGCTCTCAAACTCAATCGGCGTGCTCGGCGTGTCTGCCTCGCTCTCGGCCATCCTCGAAACGAGCCGCCAGCGCAGAAAGGAAGAAGACGCGCACTCCAAAGAACACTTAAAAAAACAAAACAATCACACGTAACGATGGTGGTGGTGATGATGGGGTTGATTTGAAACGGCGCTGCTGTGGATGCTGCACGGCAGGCGGACGGGTTGACCTCCAGCCAATCACGCGGGAGAGAAGTGATGTCATGCGCGCGCACGAGTCCCAGCATCAGGACCACTCTCGCCGAGCCCGAGGATGCGCGCCACCGCGGGAGAAGGATGTTTCCCACCACATTGAAGAGATTTACTCGCTCCAGTAAAACTATTAGGCTACCATAAGGCTGCTGTAATAACCCTACATTAGCATGGGTGCAGATCCCCGGGGGACGGATGCCCCCATCCCCCAATACCTGAAAAACATGAATTGTCCACCCCAAAAAAAAAAACCCTAAATAATTATTTCAGACTTCACATTCTTCACATTTTAGATTCCCATCTTTCTCACACAGACGCTGATGATCAGCAGGCTTTTAAAAAAGGGCTTCATATTTTCATATTCATCCATATCAATAAATCATGCATAAAGTAGTCCCATAAACTGGGAGAAAGGGAAGATGGTGAGAAGAACTGGGGGTGAGTAGACTTTACATGACCCTTAAATACCCTTAAAATGACGATTTCTCAATATAAAAGTTCAGTAAGCAGAGATATGTGCTGGAAAAAAAAAAGTCACTTCTCAATGTGCAATACTAATATGTTCCTTCGTGCCTTGGTGTAAATTTCAAATATTTTAATTGTATATATTGTATATATTGTTCCTGTTATTTTTATATTTCCGTGTTTTTATTTTTTTCAATATTTGTCTACATTTATTGTTTCTTGTTGATGTTCCTTCTGTGTGTGCTATCCACTTTGCTGCTGTAATAAGGACATTTCCCCTTTGTGGGACTAATAAAGGAATATCTCATCTTACATCTTAATATCAACAACAAACTAAATGGTTTCTAAGCGGTCAGGATAAGAATACAAACTAATTTCCCAAATAACCCAAATCTATAACTCACTCTTTCTTATGAAAGGCGCTAAATTGTCATTTGAACAGACAGCGTTATTTCCCTGTTATTAACAGTTTATGGTCACCATAAAATTATAAAACTAGTGTGAAAAGTCTGCAAATAACCGCCAGACAGAGAGAACAGAAGTGGGGGGAGGGTTTGTTTCTCTTGCTGCCGGGCTTTGAGTTTTATTTCCTTTATCTTATCAGGTCGTGACGTCAGCGTGTTTTCTGTCCCACTTGTTGGTGATTGGCTGTTGTGTAGAAACAGGAATTGATAGACGTGCATTAATCCAATCATACTGACAGCAACATATGCTGCCTCTACTGATCCTGGTAAATTTCAGAGTTTTCAAATAACATGCGAAACTACAGGCCCGTTGAGTGACTTCATGTATAACCCTAACCCTAACTCGTGCAGATTTATGATTTTATAGTCAGGTCTCCAAATACAGCCTCATGGCGCCAACACTGGACTATAACAGTTAGACTACAATAGGTGCATCTTCTTAACTTACCACTACAACTGCGTGCGTGTTGAAACGGTAGGCTACAATTGTAGTGACACCTTTGTTTAGTAAGTTTAGCGTTTAGCTTTTCATAGAGCCATTCCTATTCGTGAAAATGCGTGTACATTCCCGATAAATGCACTGTAGCACCTATGTGTAACACTCACCTCGGAGTTCTGATAGTTCTGACAGCACCTGAAGGCATCCCTCGAAGTGTAGCCTCCCTGCACTTCCCTAAAGAGCCAGTTGTTGTCGACCTGTTGAGTTGTCCGGGCAGCTTCTCTTCACAGAGCAGGGGTGCTAGCCGTGTTCCCCGGCTGAGGACTCGGTGTTCTATCCGCTATCTCGGCTCCCCAGCCGGGGCATGCCCCGCCATGGTCGACCTAAACGGCGGCTGGAACCTGTCTTTCGCCGGGTGCGGCTTTCTGGGAATCTACCACATCGGAGTTGCCAGCTGTCTACTAGAGAAAGCGCCGTACCTCATCAAAGGGGCCGCCAAGTTGTACGGGGCGTCTGCCGGTGCTCTGACCGCCTCGGTGCTCGCCAGCCAGGCATCCATAAGTAAGACAAACCGCCTGGAGCTTTATGCACACCTGAGGCAACATATGGGGGGCACAGAAAGACCTGTGTTATTTATTATGAATGTTTTATTATTGTTAATAGTCCCTTTTTAATCATTGCTTTTTGTAAATGCTGCAGAGATTTAAAAAATATATTTTAAATGTGGTCTGTTGTTTTGTTGTTTTTTTACACATTGATCTACACTGATTTCAATGTTAAATATAATGTGTGTTAATACGTTTAGATACTATATAATTAGAATTACGATATTATATTATATATGTTTAAATGGAGTTGAACACATTCCAGTGCAGTTATTGGAGTGAGAAAACTGGTTGAATATAATAGTAGATTTCCGTAGACTGTAGCTGAATTTCTTGACGAAGTTGCCCCTCAAGTGTCTTTTTTTTCTTGTTTTGTTTTACATAATAACAAAATATATTATAAATGTACTTTCAGTTTCTCATACATGAAACAAAGGTCGACTCAGTTTCATCTACATTACATTAACATACAGGCTTATAAATACGTAAGGTATGCGTCATGACCGAAAAGGTTGTGCGTACAAGCGGCCGAAACGGGCTGGAGTCTCCCTCAGAGAGAGGGCGAGAAGTTCAGCCATCCGTGAGGAGCGCGGAGTAGAGCCGCTGCTCCTTTGGGTTGAAAGGAGCCAGTGGACGTGGATGCAACCCCCATAAATGTATCTTCAGACTTCACATTCTTCCCATTTTAGATTCCCATCTAAACAGAAATGATTGAGATGAAGTTTGACAAATCTATGTCTGCCTCCACATCCATCTCTGCTCCTCCACCTAAACACAAATGAACGCAGTTTCTTACACAGACGCTGATGAAAAAAAGGCTTTAAAAAAAGGGCTTCATATTTTCATATTCATCCATATCAATAAATCATGCAGAAAGTAGTCCCCTACACTGGAGGAAAAGGGAGATGGAGAGTAGACATTACATGACCCTTAAAGACCCTTAAAATGATGATTTACGAATATAACAGTTAAAATGATGATTTACTAATATAACAGTTAAAATGATGATTTACGAATATAACAGTTAAAATGATGATTTACTAATATAACAGTTCAGTAAATGATGATTTACTAATATAACAGTTCTGTAAAATGATGATTTACTAATATAACAGTTCAGTAAATGATGATTTACAAATATAACAGTTCAGTAAAATGATTTACTAATATAACAGTTCAGTAAAAAGTGATACTCTGTTGGCTGTTTAGGACAAAAAAACAAGAATGGTAAACACAGTCAATGATTCCATGTTTTTATTGTGCAGTTTTTCAAGCCTTTTATTAGATAGGACAGACAGGAAATGGGGTGAGAGAGGTGGAGATATGCAGCAAAGGGCCGGTCGGAGTCAAACCCGCCTCCCTAGGGAGGTGTTCCAGGCACGTCCAGCTGGGAGGAGGCCTCGGGGAAGACCCAGGACCAGGTGGAGAGATTAGATCTCCACACTGGCCTGGGAACGCCGTAGGATCCCCCAGTTAGAGCTGGTTAATGTGGCCCGGGAAAGGGAAGTTTGGGGTCCCCTGCTGGAGCTGCGGCCCCCACGACCCGTCTCCGGATAAGCGGTTGAAGATGAATTGAATTGAATTGATTACTCACATATGTTTTGCATTATATGGAACCAGTGGATCATAAGAGAACTCAGTCAGAGGCACCCTTTGGCTTTCTCTCCCATGAATGAGCTATGAAAAGGGCTGATGTCAGTAGACACGTGTATAGACACACATGAAGCTGTGCGACCTCAGGTGACCTGGTGTGAGATTTTCACAGTACGATATCCAACTCAATTCCTACACAATTATAATTATCCCTCCATCATCTTCAACCGCTTGTCCCTAACTGGGTCGCAGGGGGACGTGAGGTGGGGTCAACCCTGGACAGGACGCCTGTCTATCGCCGGGCACATACAGACAGACAACCATTCACACTCACACCTACGGGCGATTTCGAGTCATCAGTTAATCAAACATCTAATCAAACTCCACACAGAGTGGCGGATTCTCAGCGAGGCGACAGTGTTAACCACCAGATCAGCTGCACTGAAAACACAAGCCATCTGCAACCCTAATCCAGTCACAGGTGAAGATGTGTGTTTCTGTTTGCAGTGTGCAGAACATAAACTCCTTTTTCTTTCTCATTTTTAGCTAAATGTTGTGAAGATGTGATCGAGGTGGCAAAAGAGGCCAGGAAGAGAAACCTGGGCCCCCTTCACCCCACATTCAACCTGGTCAAAGTGATAAAGTCTGGCCTGAACCGTGACCTGCCCTCTGATGCACATGTCCTGGCCTCGGGGCGGCTGTGTGTTTCTCTGACCAGAGTGTCTGACGGGGAGAACGTGCTGGTGTCAGAGTTTAGCTCCAAAGATGAACTCATCCAGGTGCGGGGAGTTGTTATCTTTTAAATTGAAGAAGCCTCTACGGCCTCTGTCACAATCATGCAGGACCCAGGAATCCCATCTCCTCTGTTTTAACCCTGCACTCTGTCCACAGGCGCTGATCTGTAGCTGTTTCATACCCATCTACTGCGGGGTGATCCCTCCATCCTTCAAAGGAGTGGTAGGTGTCTGTGGTTGAATTGCTACTCATCAAGGGTTTAGCTTTGGCTTCTGTTTGGGATACACAATTATTTTGTCCAAAATCGTATTTCACTAACTGTGTTCTTCTAGAATAGTCTTGTTGTCCGCTTCATTAAATGTGATCAAAGCCATTCACTGGGAACCACGTACCCATTTAAAATGAAAAGGAGTTAAAAAGTTGAAGGAAGTTTCAGTGGCAAGGGAATATAGCGGTTACATAAAGGTTTTTTTTTCTTTTTTAGAAAACTGTAGCATCAAGTAAAGTAAGTAAAGTGAAAAAGGATGAGCCAGATATCACTCGTGAATCTGAATGGGGAAATGTTTTAAAAGTAGAACGTGATGTGTTATTTGTAGATCATTGGGACTGTGTTTAGGTGCAGCTGTGATCCAAAGACATATCTGAAGCATTTTAGTAAAACCTCAAAACAGGGCTGGGAGAATACCGCAGTGAAGAAATAGTTCAAGGTGCACGTCTGCTATGAGAGCATATTGTTTTCCATTCCAATCAATCAGGAGGAGTTGTTACATGTTTCGAAAGAGAACTGTGATAATCATTTTAGCTGCATGTCCTGGTTTCTGATAACATGTCACTGAGATTTTCACTTTAACTTATCAGCTGCTTTTGGACTTTGACAGTGATCTGTGGTTGTGTGTGTGTGTGTGTGTGTGTGTGTGTGTGTGTGTGTGTGTGTGTGTGTGTGTGTGTGTGTGTGTGTGTGTGTGTGTGTGTGTGTGTGTGTGTGTGTGTGTGTGTGTGTGTGTGTGTGTGTGCGCGCGTGTGTGAACAGGCAGTATGTCTCAGACCTGCTGCTTCTCCTCTGCTGCCAGGTCATACACAATCATAATTAAATATAGATTGTTGTAATTATCTTTTATTACAACAAATGTGAAGACAGATAAAGAAATAATAAAAACAAAATGTAGTTATGTAGTTAGGGTGCAAGGTCCTGACGTAACGCCCTTTCAAAATATGACTTCCGGGTCAAAGCCGGTTCAAGCTTTGTATTACTACAACGCTTTTTGTTATGGATGAAAAAGATGTCTAACTGACCAAAGAGGTGATCGTAATTGTTCACATGTTCGGCTGTTGTTGTCTGTTTTGTTTCTACGGAGCGTTTGGACCTGGAAATAGTATTTTGAAAGGGTGTTACGTCAGACTGAATAGCTGAATAGGGGGTGGGGGTTTTTAGTGACACACAAAACTACTACTACATACTCTGCTTTGCACTCAGCTTTGCCCTCTCGTCCAAATATGGTCACATCTGGTTTCAAAAACCAAGATGGCGACGGCCAACATGCCAAACATGAGGCTTCAAAATGGTTGTTTCAGGACGGAAACCCTAGATTTGGGAAAACTCGTAAAAACTCTCTCGAGACTCGCTTCCTGACCACCTATACTAACCTTAACCGTTCGATTTAGATGCCTAACCTTAACCATGTAACCTCAACCATTTGAGGTCAATACTTTTACAATACAAAACTTTAACAATCTTCAAGACTTTCACAAATCTTGGGTTACTATGTTCGGGTTGTCAGGATACTAGAATTTCAAAGTCGATACCTATTCCATAGAAAATACTTGATACTCTGTACCCTTTTCAATACCACGGGGAGAAAATTACAAAAATGAAGGCAGAGTTTTTAAAATGAAGATTAAAACATTAAGAAAAAACACTTTAAAAAAATGTCTGATGTAGTGCAAACAAAATACAAAAATAAAACACACAACTCTAAGGTGTATGACAAATATGTTCAAATTTGTGAGGACATTAAGTGATTCCATTAAGGAGGTTAAACCTTGGATTCAGTTGTTGTTAGTCAGATTTCTCCACAGTGTAAACAGCGATCTGCTCCATACTAAAGTATTCAGCTACAGTCCTGTTTATCTTCTGTGTTACCGTTGCTGATTAAATAGAGTTGGTAAAGCAGCTGCCACTGTTTCTGTGTTTTCTGTTTTCTGAGGGTTGACTTGTCAGACACGTTATTGTGTCGTCCTGTTAAAATAACATGTCTTAGTGTTAGATGGATAGGACTGATGACGTTAGCTGCTTAGCTCCGCCTTTCACGTTAAAGGTTGAATATGTAGAATCTTTATTAAAAGCTAGATTTAAAAAAAATTATAATTATAATACCAACGAGTATTTCATTCTTTACATGAGTGGTAAAGAATGAAAGTATTGCTTTTAATAAAAAATATATTTAGTCTGAATTAATATTTTTAAAATTGTTTTGACGGGTTCGACAATAACTTTCTGTTCCGTTCTGTTTCCATGGTAGCAGCCAATAGCGTTGAGCGTTGCTGGTTGCCAGGGTTGTCTGTTGTTGCTACAGAAACAAGAATCATTTTGAGGTGATAGCTAGCTAATCGATTACACAGCATTCACAGAAAGACTTCAAGGTGAAGACTGGCTAGCGTTAAATACTGTTGTAAATTAATTATCATTAATTGATTAGATGTTTTGTTGTTGCGACTACGATCTTGAGACACTAGATGGCGGTGTTCTGCTCATTCTCCATGTTCAGCCTTTAATGTTTATTAATAGACGCTATCTGCTAGCTTCACATCCTTAGCCTTTCCCAGGTTGTTAGCCTGTTATGCTTAATACTTCCAAATGGCACTTTTGCTTTGTTTATTTTCTACTAAAACTGGTAGCAAAGGTCCTCCAGCAGCAGCACGAGCTGTTCAGTCAGCTCAGAGTTGTTAATGTGATGAACCAGTGTTCAGGGTCTCAGAGAGACGAGCTGTAGCTGCTGGGGGATGTTACGCGTTGACTGGAGAAAGCGGAGGCTGCACTGCTGATGGCAAGATATTGATTAATTTTCTTAGTATCTAATCTGATACTAACTTTTAGTATTGATTATTTTCTGAGAAAAATTTTGACAACCCTATACCATTGTGACACAACCCTTCAAAACAGTAGTCTACAAACCAATGTGTATGCTTATATGTCAGTTGGCAGTTATTCACTGCAGGGACCCAACGTTTTAGTGGAAGTGAAAGGGTTAAAAGTATTAGTATATAGTAGTATTATGGTTTGTCCACACAAAGACGAGTTTTGCTGTCACCACACACGTTTTTTTTATCGTTTTGGCGGATCATCCACACGGAGGTGGCGTTATGGGAGCCTGAAACCACTCTTTTCTGAAACCAGGATTGGATAAAAAAAACGCCTTTGCTCTATCCCATGGATAGCGAATCCGCCTATTTTGTGAAGCGAGGATTTCATCACCCCACCTCTCAACCGACCTCTAACCCTGAAACCTCTTGAGGAGCTTTTTAGCTGGTTTCACTGCTTTCACAGACACAGATATTCCTGAGACGAGGCCGTGTGGATGGAAAACTGTATTTCAGATTTGGATAAAGTTGAAATGGCAGTTGCCGTGTAAGAGAAGGAAAGCACTGGAAATGTTAAAATAATAATAAAATACAAAGGTCAAGTGCTTCACAATCAAGACAGATAATCAACTAGATGACTTGGGTGAAGTACCATAAAAATACACACTACAGATTTCATAAGGACGACTTAATGTAGTACAGTCCAAATGTAGTAAGGCGAATAATAACCATACACTTGTAGTTCATTCAATAAAAATGGTAAGATAAGATTTTTGGCTTTGAACTAATGTTCGGACAGAAAAGCTCCAGTCACACAGTGAATCATTGTGTCAGAACAGGACCTCCCTGACAAACAGCCTATTTGTAGCCAAGGTTCAGCTTCAAACACCGGAGGACCCAGTGAGGCCAAAAAGCTGCAGCTTGATTCAGGTGAACAGTTAACATGTGACAGTATGTATACATTCGGTCTGCGGGGCGTTATTTGTGGATTCTGTACATTGTGTACTTTCTGCTGTCCTCTCAAAGTGTGACTCACCAACTCTGTGTTAGTGTGCATTAACTGAAAAATAACAACTACAGTATTGAACATTCTTCTTTCTTCAGAGCCCTATTGTTATTGATTGATATTTATTATTAGTTGGTAATTGCAGTGTAATAAAAAATGACATAGATAAATTGTTTTTTGCCAGGAAATCTAATGTTAAGTAATTACGAGACTACTAACTGTAGTGTTGTGGACGGTTCTTCACAGTCATATTTGCTTTTAACATATTGTAATAGATGTATACAAATTACGACAAAGCCCCTTTCACACTGAATTATCCAGACCCAACCATGCCACTGGCTGGAATCCACTAGACCCTTTTACCCAGAGGACTTGGACATTAAATATGACCTGACTCTCTCCAGATGAATTTGGTTCCTCCTTGCTTCCCTCATCCATCTGGGATCGCTTAATAGGAGAGTGATTTCAGGAGGCTGGGCCTCCTTGCATATGATTGGATAAACCACTTGTCTGTCATCTTTAGTGACGTGCTTTCATTAGTGGGTCATATGATCAATCACCATTCTTTTAACTCCCTCTTTGATAGATAAGACCTTAGCAGTCAATTAAAACGATGACAATCTTATGGATTCTATTTTTTAACAGGTCATTTCTTCACCCTGCTAGCCCCAGAGTGTAATGTGTAATGTCTGAAAGTGTGAAAATGAAGTGCGTTGACGTTTCTATCATGCGGCTCACTCAAACAGTAAGAAAAGAAGAAAGGTGTTTAACACAAAGAAGTCAACAAAAATGGAAAAAACTGGAGAAACGATTCAGGACTGATGTTTATGAACAAATTATGAACCGACTATGTGACCGCAGTGTAATCTGTGTTATGTCCTCCCTCCTGGAGGATTTCCCATCTGACACGGATAATCTCCTGTTGTGTGCTACATGTGTGAAAGAGAAATGACCTGATTCACCGGATACTGTCTGGAGTTCATATGAACAAATGAGAAAGCCATGCCAGCAGTGTTTTGGGCTACATACTAACCTTATGCACTTCTGTACTGCAATGTCTTGTTACTCATGTTACTATACTTGAATAGAATAAATCTGTGATAAGCATCATTATCATTACATCTGGCGGCACGGTGGTGGGGTGGTTAGCACTGTCACCTCACAGCAAGAGGGTTCCTGGTTAAATCCCGGCTGGGGCCCTTCTGTGTGGAGTTTGCATGTTCTCCCTGTGTCTACGTGGGTTTTCTCCGGGTTCTCCGGCTTCCTCCCACAGTCCAAAGACGTGCAAGTGTTAAGTTAATGGATGACTCTAAATTGCCCGTAGGTGTGAATGTGAGTGTGAATAGTTGTCTGTCTGTCCAGGGTGTACCCCGCCTCATGCCCAATGTCAGCTGGGATCGGCTCCAGCCCCCCACGACCCTGATAGGGACAAGCGGTCGAAGATTATGATGAACATTACAGCCAGCAAGATTAAAGTGTCATTCTGGCGCAAGTTCATCCCATAGTCTTTTTCGGCACTTACATTCTTCAAATAAGCCATCAAGACATTTTTTTCCTGTGTATGAACTATTTACGGAGAAATCCAGTAGAGTCGCTAACAGCCGGACGGACGTCTTTTTTAACCACTAATACTGCTCAAAATAACATCAAACCTCTGCAGCAGCATGAGAAGAGTCCCTACACAGAAAACAAAGCACCAACAACATAGTTAGTGAACCCAGAGTTTATTAAAAGAGTGTTTTAAAGACTTACCTACTGGCCCCTGTACCAGCTATACCAGCAGTATTAGTGGTTAAAAAAGACGTTTGAATGCCTTCACTGTACTGCCCCGAGCTAATCAGTGTTAGCCATGTCCGGCTGTTAGCGACTCTTCAGGATTTCTCTGTTAAAAGTTGTTACACAAAAAAGCTCAATGGCTTATTTGATGTATATGTATTTGATGTATGTAAATGCCGAAAAGGACCATGTGATTATTTTGCCCTGGAATTACACTTTAAAATAGACCCAATACTCATGTAGTACGTCCAATCTTACAGTGAGAAGTTGCGACTGGTGTAGGTAAAAGTGTCAAAGTAGACATTTCTATACACTGAACTCATGTTGAAGGATCCTGACCTCAATTTCCTCACTGACCTATATTCTGTCTGTCAAGCTGGCGGTTCCTAATACACAATATTCTCACCCATTTGGTCCACTGGCAGCATCTCTGCCAAGCTGAAAGGATTTTACTGGTACTTGGAATAAGGTTAATCCCTCTCCATGACATTTTAAGCGCTTCAAATGATAAATCCCTCCTTTCATTAGAGGATGACTTTAAAAATGAAACTGGAGCGTATTGTTACATAAATAGATGAATAAAGTCTCCAAAAGATGAACTTCACTCCTACATACAAAGATGTTAGTGTTCGGGAGATGTTACAGTGTTTTGGTCTGTTATGGTCGATACATTAGTTCTGTCCATTTCTGTGTCTTTAGCGTTACGTGGATGGCGGGATCAGCAACAACCTGCCGCAGTCGGAGCTTAAGAACACCATCACCATCTCTCCCTTCTCTGGCGAGTGCGACATCTGTCCCCGCGACAACTCCACCAGCTTCCACGAGCTGCGCTTCACCAACACCAGCATCCAGATGAACCTGGGCAACATGTACCGCCTCAGCAGGGCCCTGTTTCCCCCAGAACCCAAGGTAGGCAATGCGTCAGCATCAGAGGAATGCTCTGTTGTGGGGGGTTTTTCAGATGGCGTAGAAGGTGTAGTTGATATTGTTTGACAATAAAATCTGAAAATGATTACAATAAAAAGTGCACTTTTAGGGAGTATTTAAAGGTCCCATATTGTAAAAACTTAGATTTTCATTTCCATACAGCAGGTGGAGGTGGTGTATAAATACTGTGAAAGAACCAAAACGCTCAATCCACAAAGAAATGCACACAGCCTGTATTCAGAAACTGTGTCGGGACTTCTGTACTGTTGTGATGTCACAACTATACTATATAGAATAGAATATAAAAGCCTTTATTATCATTGTATTGGGCGGCATAGCGGTGTAGTGGTTAGCACTGTCGCCTCACAGTTAAAGTGTTCGAGGGGCCCTTCTGTGTGGAGTTTGCATGTTCTCCCCGTGTCTGCGTGGGTTCTCTCCTCCCACAGTCCAAAGGCATGCACGTGTTAGGTTAATTGATGACTCTAAATTGTCCGTAGGTGTGAGTGGTTGTCTGTCTCTGTTCGTCTCTATGTGTCCTGTGATAGACTGGCGTCCTGTCCAGGGTGGACCCCGCCTCACGCCCCATGTCAGCTGGGATCGGCTCCAGCCCCATGTGACCCCGTCAGGGACAAGTGGTTGACGATGATGGATGTAGGATGGATGATGTATGGATGGATCATTGTAGTACATGCAAAAAAATTCCTCCTCCTCCTCCTTTGGTGCATAAGAAAACAATATAAGTACGATTTAAAACAACAATAAAAAACGATTTTATGACATTTAATAAAAATTAAAAGGGATATAAAAATATTGAAATACAAGCCTGTGAGTATTCTTATTTAAAATGAAAAATTTTTATATAAAAATGTATATATATATATTTTAAAAAATGAAAACTTAACAATAAAACTGACTTAGGTGTTACACAAACTGACAACGGGACCCTCTAAATCTTTGTTTTTATTCACTAACAATCATCAACCTCTTTAAACATATAAAAACAGTCACATTACTAAAGCCTGACCCTAAATGTGACACCCACATACAGTATGTGGGTGTCACATTTACAAGGGGAAAGAAAGGGAATGGGGAGAAGCTATATACATGGAAAAGAAGAGAATGAGGTGGAGTGGTTACATTTCTGTGGTATTAATGCTTAGATAAATATCAATATTATTGCACATTGGAATGATATTTCATTGATAATTGCACATTGTAAACAGGATATTGCGTGTAAATGGTATCGCACATAGTACATAACAGATACAGATAAAGGCTGATGGGACAGTGTCAGCTTTAAATTAGGATGGTGGTTATTTTGCTGATAGCTCTGGGGAAGAAGCTTTCCATGAGTCTATTTGTCCGTGTTTGTGTGACCTGTAGCAGCGGCCGGAGGGCAGCAGGTCAAACAGGAGGTAGAAAGTGCTGCTAAAGTGCCGGTAACTTCATTATTGGCTGCAAGGACGGTGCAGAGACACTGATCAGATACAGAAGAACTGGAAATGCTGATCAATCAGATCAGACTGGGAGACAGGTGCTAAAACGCAGTGTTTCAGACAGAAGGTGAATTCAGGACTAATCAGACGGAAAGGATGCCAAAAAGTGTGTGTGTGTGTGTGTTTGTGGGTGTGTGTGTGTGTGTGTGGGGGGGGGGGGGGTGTTGTTCTAGTAGAAACCCAAAATACAAACATTAACCTGAAAATGAACATGAAATGGGACCTTTAAACATAAAATATGTGGTTTACGAGGCTGAATGTGCTTTAACACCCATCTGAAGGTGAAGTTTATTTGATTCTTAATCTGAGTAATTTCATATGAGAATCTGCAGATTCCAGCCAGAGCCCTCATGTGACAGTTATGTTTTCCTACCTATCACAGCGACACAGTGCACAATTCAAATCTATTTAACACTCCACAAATCAACCAGTGTGTTTACGTGGACATTAATATACTGTTTATAACTGGGTTACCTATGGTTACCCTTTACAACTGGCTTATCCTGTTTGTGAGTTTATCTATGTAACACCATATCCTGTTTTCAGATACCTGGATAAGCCCTTATCCCATTTATGAGAAACCTGAATATGCAACACACAGCAGTACTCAGTACAGTAGTACTAAGAATCAAGGATCCTGCTGCGTGTATACACCTTATCCCGGTTATTGAGCACCACGAAGGGCCCGCTAGTGTATGTGTGGTGGGTGTGTGTATGTTTTGTGGGTGGGTGTGTATGTCTGCACGTATGGCTATGTGTGTGCGTGAGTGTGTATGTCCTTGTGTATCTCTGTGTGTATATTTGTAGGGCTGGAAGGTTTGGGTTTTCATGGTGTTTCTTTGTTGTTCATGTTTTGTTTTGTTTTGTTTTTATTTCCTGTGAGGCACTTTGTGCTACTCTAACATATGGTGCCATATCAATAAAGTCGATTTGATTTGATTCGATTTGAATAAAGTGGAATATTTTGCAGCCAAACACCCTGAAAAAAATAGCACTTTATAAGTTGATGATGTGTCGTTGTTTTGTTTGTAGCTTGTTCTGCTGTCCCCAAGTGGCAAAAAAAGTCAACTAATGCAGCTTTAAAACGTGAATATGTGACATTTAAGAGAGTAAATACCAGTATTCTTCTTACAAATAAAACTGTAATGTAATAGAGATTTGAGTCATGTATCTTTCGATATCCTTTATTACTGTACGTTAGGGCTTTACAACTTTGCAAGAGACCTCATGGTCGCTTTTAGCATCTAACTGTGTCATAACTGTTTTAGGACGTATGCCTCACCGTCACAAGTGGATAAAGTCTCTATCAGACACACGCGAGAGCCGCAACGTACAAAGTTCAGTAGATTATTCTTGCTATTGCTATGATTCATATGCATTCATATCTCTGTTCCAAACTATTTTTGTGCCTTCACCATGACATGTTTTGCTTCCCCTCCCCTTCTTAATCTCCCTTTACCCGTCACTGACAGGAAGTAGTGTGGATGTGCCCTCTTCACCGGCTGTTACTCACTCTTGTTCCTCCCTGACTCTGTGATTATTGTTAGGTAACTTTTAAGATGAGGTGAGCTTTGGGTAGAGGCATATTGTTGTTATACAGCTTGGCTTCTTTACCACTCCCCTCACGTGGATGTCTTAGCTTTCATGAATATGTAATGAGTTGCACAAATCTGTATGATGGGGGAGGTGTGTTCTCACCACATTCCTAGAGAGAGGAATTACCTCTCTGTACCACACACTACACGGAACAAGTCTACCCATTCTTGCTAGAGGCTCAACCTGTCACTACACACGCAGTTGCTGTCTTGGCCTGCATGTCAAATATCTTGTCTTGTATTTCACTTTAATTTTCTGTTTATTTTATCTTTTTTTGTCAAATGTTCTTATTGTCTCTTTTAGTTACGATCAAAGATAGAGAACAAAACATATCAGCAGGCACATCCGTAAATATACAAATAAAAAATGTAGACATTAGTGGTATATTTGTGGTTTGGCACCAGACTGTCACTCCTCATGGTTTAAAAACAAAAGGAAAGAGTATAAAACATTGTGCAGGCGTCTGCATACACAGGTGAACTGCAGTGTGAGTGTTCCCTTATTTCACACTGTGATCAGTAAGCACAACAGAAATAAATAAGAAGAGTATAGACTACAAAGCTGTCATGTTATCCTCCCCTCTCAGAAACTCCATAAATGAGCCCCATGTCTCTTCAAATGTCTTATATTTGCCTTTCAAAGCATATGTGACTTTTTCTGAGGCAAGGAAACGCAGTAGCTGCAACACACTTCCACCAAGTGCAACTTTAGCTTTAGCTTCAAGGAATTTTAGGCATCTTAATTCTTTCCTAGTGAGGATCTAGAGCTTGGAGTCAACTAGCTTAGCTTCATTTAGCTTAGCATAGACGGATTTTGTTTTTACACAGTATTTGTGTATGGTTAAACCAACATGATACATTTGATACGTTAACTAATGAGCTTTAGAGATGTTGGTAGAGGTGTTATTGAACTTTGAACCTGCACCCAGTCTTTATGCTAAGCTAGGCTATTCGTGTCCTGACTCCCACTCCGGTAAATACAGACAGGAGCGACCTATCAATGTTCTCATCTAACTGCATGAGCACATTACCTAAAAGGATTTTAGAAGTTGTGTGTGTTTTGTATAGGCTTTGGTGATTCATTGTTTGCGTAACACTTCTTGTTGATGTTTTTCATTAAGAAAATCAATTAGAAAATTTTATGAGATATTCTTAAATGCAAAAATATATATATTTACGAGTTATCTTCATAAAAATATGTCACTGGACAGTAGGTACGTACAACAAGGGGGGGAAATCCCCATGCAGCACTGTACAACAATAAATAAAAGAAGTGTGAAAGACAGAAATGTACAAAATGTATTTTTTTTATTATAATAATGTCTAAAAAGACAGATTTGAGCTTTCCCCATGTATAAGATATTGTGTTTCCTCTCCACAGGTACTGGCAGAGATGTGTCAAAGTGGTTATAAGGATGCTCTACGCTTCTTAGAAGAAAACAGTGAGTATTCTTCTACTGAAAGCTTACCCAGCTCTGATGCAGACTGTGTCACTGATGTCATGTTTTGTGGTGCCAGACCTGCTGATGCTGGAACATCCGACCTCAGGCCCTGCCCCACCAGAGAGCCCGCCCACCTGCTGCTGCAAGCACACAGAAACCACCAAAGAGTGGGTACTCCGGAGGCTCTGCCTACTGCGGAAACAGCACTGGTGGCTGGATGAGCAGATCGTTCTGCCTACCCACATCAAGAAAGGTGTGCTGTCATCCCACATTCTATTGGCTTTGAGTAATTTAAACATTTGAGCCAACATTTTGTAATCCATCTTTAAAGTTCTCTGTAAACATGATGTGGGATTGATTGGTCCAGTTCTCTGTGTGCCGGTCAGTGTTCTGCCAGGCCTGCCAAGACACATCTGGCCTGTATGCCAAGGTCTCAGAGATGCTGCCAATGAGAGTGGCTTCCTACATGCTAATGCCATACACACTTCCTGTACAGTCAGCCTACTCAGTGGCCCAGAGGTGAGTGTAGAGCTAAACATTGGCAATATCTTACTTTTAAACACAAGAGTTGTGCACTTAAAGGTTGAATATGGAGAATGACCAGAACAGCGCCATCTAGTGTCTCAAGGTCATAGTCGCAACAACAAAAAATAATTCCAGCAGCTAGGTTGGTCAGTAGCCTACAGGAGACCGGAGTCTGTTTGAGCCTTTTTGAACCCATCCCCTTCGGCAAATCACACCATAAAAACAAGGATTAGAGGAGTTTAACTGACAGTTAGCGTTAGCGTTAGCCGTTAGCGTTAGCCGTTAGCGTTAGCCGTTAGCGTTAGCCGTTCCAGCTAAGTAAAGATGAAATTGATGTTAGTGATTAAGGAGAACAGTAGCCATTTAAGCGTGCGTTTTAATGGCGTTTCCCCCCCTTTCTCTCAGTCCATGGAGTGAATGCTCGGCCTATATTGACTCTGGTTTTTGCCCGTCTCCGCTCACTCAGCTGCTGGAACAAATTATGCCCCCTTCACTGAAGCTCCGAGGCAGCTGCAGGATTTATAAAACTCCATTTCAGCCAGTGCCAGCCTAAAGTAGCTGCACCCAACAACAGACAACCCTGGCAACCAGCAATGCCCAACGCTATTGGCTGCTAAATACTTTCATTCTGTACCCCTTAAAACGCCCTGTGGAAGTATATATATATATATATATATATATTTAAATATAGCTTGTAATAAAGATTCTACATATTCAACCTTTAAAGCCCAATTTCTCGTCAGGTAGAGTAAAGTCCATGACAAGTCGTCTCTGTCCGTGTTGAACATCAGTTTAGTGCCAGCTGATATAACATCATTTGTGCTCTGTCCCAGGTTTGTGGAGTGGATCCCGGAGGTGCCAGCTGATATGCGCTGGCTGTTTGGGGTGGCAGGTAACATGTACCAACAGGCCTGGAGAGGAGCACCAACCACCTCCATTAGGTGACTGATGAGTTTTCATACATTGGATACATACGGTACATCCTGCATTCATTCCGTCATATAGTAATCCACCCGCAAATTACAAACCAAGAAGGTTGCTTATGAAAATGGCAGCAATATAAAGAGAAAAAGAGAAAAGAAAGTAAAAGAATAATCACATAAGAAACTGAATATAATAATTAAACTAATAATAATAATAATAATAATAATAACTAGAAGTTACTCAGGGCCCATTTACACTTGTCAAGTGTTATATGTCGAGATAAAATCCAGAAGAGATTTAAGACACTTTCATTTACACTCAGGGCCCGTCCACTCGTAGACGAGTTTTCCTGTAACTGCACGACTTTAGTATCGTTTCGTCCGACCATCCACACGCAGACGGCAGTATCGGAGCCTCAAAATAGTATGTTAGGCACTGGGTCCCAGAGTGGGAAGATTTGAAAGCAGAGTGATTGGTGCATCAGAGTGTCTCCCCGTCTCCTCTTCTCTGTTGTTAGTGTATTTTTTGAGTTGGTTGGTTGGTTTTGTTTGGACGCAGATATTTCTTAAGTCGAGGCTGTGCGGTCGGAAAACTTGATGGAGAAAAAAAAGTTTGTTTTCAAACGTGTGGACGTACCCTGAGTCCTATAAATGTTTTCCCGGCTACATATAAATCAGGTTGGCCCTTCTCCAGTCGCAGTACATCACATTGAAAAATGATCATTATAACACTGTATTTGTACATGCAGTAACAATTACAAACATGAAAAAAAATGAACTAAGTAAAAGTCAATACATTCAACAGGGAGATGTAAAATAAGCATATATTATGCAACTTATACATTATTATTACATAGTATTTTACCAGTTATGTGATAGGTCAGGGCAATGCAGTAGAAGAGTGGGTCTTTGCCTACTGCACCGTCACACTTTACATCAAACTACTGTATGTGAACTACACTGTGATACTACAGGATTTCCAGTAGTATTATGATTTGAACAGCTGCTGCTTTAGAAGATCAAATTTAAACACAGAGGGATCTGAATAGATAATCGCTTAGAGGCTACCTGGAATTGGGCCATATTTTTGATTATGAATGAGCCTGAGCATGCTAGCAAAGTGCTTGTCAGGTTATGTAAACTAAAAGCATCTAAGTTGGTTTTGAGATCTACTCCGACGACATGGTATATGGGCATCGCCTGACCTGGGCATTTAAGGCATGAGTGCCGAATATTTTTTTCTTTAGCCATGAATATTTCCCCACTTTGAGATGTCTTCAAGAGAATATGGCAGGCTCGAATCTAACTGAAATATGGACGTGTCAAATGAGAGGAAGGCCCAAAGTCATCTAAAAGCATCCAAAAACCGCTCTCCATCTATGCTATCACCCGACACTTAAAAAGAAATGACTATCCAAATCACATTTATTTATATCAAACTTCTTTCTCAAGCTCTTGTTTTCCACAGCTACTTCCACCCTCCATCTACTGAGTGTAACACCGTGAAAGCTTTTGAGGAGCGAAGGTCCATAAGTGTGACTGTTACATTTGTGCGATTCATCACCTCTTGCCCATCCATGATGGCGGGCGTTACACCTGAACTTTAGTTTTTAGAGCTAGTCAAACCAGCACCATAACGCCAACAGGTTTCGGCAGGGTAGTGTTGTCTAAAAACGCACATGGCCGTTACGCACTTACTGGGATCGCTTCTACTTTTTTATGGTGAATTGCAAACGGACCCGCCAAAATATCTGCCAGCTTGTTTTCTCACTATCGGACTGCAGTATAGTGGTACAAAGTGAATACAACACATGTATAACTCCCATTTGTATAATTAGATGTTTCATCAAACGTTATTCTAATTGCGATTGCTGCAGCTGCCTCGTCTGCCATTTTTACTAATGTAAAATCCATTGGTGTAGTACTGTAGCTTCTGTTACATAGCAAACATGGCAACCGTTGAGGGTGAGGCACTTGGAGTGCACTGCATGTTGCCGTAATTGTTACATTTTGCACCAAATCTGTGTTACAAATGGTATCAACCCAAAAGTTAGCATGTGTAAAGTGAGCATGATAATAGCTTTCATATTCACTTCCATTATAATGCTCTTACACATGGATCTCTCTGTGACCCAGGAGTTTTGGTGAAGAAGGACCCTTGATCTTTTTGACTATTGCCTTAATGCTCAATTAGCTTTTTTAAGTAAGTGAAATAAAGTCTTATACATCTTTTATTGACCTTACAGTGAGCCGTGCCTGAGGAAATGCTTGAGTGAGCCGCCTCTACCTACAGAGTGTGACAAACCCATTCAGAGAGAGAACCTGCCAGCTCTTTCCTCCCTAGACCTCCATGGCACCTACTGGGAGATCCCCAAATCTACCTCCTCATCCCACCATCATCCTCACATCAGCCCCTCATCTCCGCAACAAGTCTGCTTCTTCGTAGGCTCACAGGACGAACCTGACAGCCCCACACAGCAGTAAAGAAGTGATCCACGACCTGCACTTTAACAATGGTGTGGTCAAATATTTACTTTCTGTGAGGAGCTGGTGGAATAATGGCTGGTAAAAAATTAGCGATGTAAGTCTGTAAAAGTTTCAAAGAAATGCACATTTATCCCTGACTCTGAACACTCCAGGCAGCACCGACTGTATTATATTTTAATGAGTGCTCTCGAAGACAGCGTCGCAACTCACTCAGGATCATAGATGTGTTTTATGAACTGTTTTAAAGTTGTACTCCATAAGATTTGACTCACGTTCAGGGTCGCAATGTGTTTTTTGCTCTTTTGTAAACTTTTTTCAAACACCTTCACTAATTCACCATACACACACACATGTTGCAATTACATGTCTGCCCCAAGCCCCCACCGCAGCGACTTCCTAGTTGATCCAATCAGGAAGTGCCAAAAGCTGCAGTTCTCTGAGTGTCCACTAGGGGCATGTTTCATAATAGAGCAGTTTCTCATTGACCCCCATGTTAAACAGGCTGTTTTCACAGCATCATTTAACCTGTTTAAGGCCTGGGACAAAAAAACATTCTAGGCTGTATGTTTAGGTCATATCTCCATGACAACACTGAGGGGGTGATTTTCTTTTGTACAAGGCTAGTTTTTAAGTCTATGAATAATTAGGGGCGTGGCCTCTTGAGTGACAGCTAGCCTCTGGCCCTCACTTCTATTCAGAGGTAAACATCAGCCAGATGGACGTATATCCCTACCCCCAATGTCACATACATGCCCTTTTTTGGTAAGAGGAAATGAGGAGGAGTCAAAGTTTGATAAGATGGCTGCTCCCGTAGGCGAGGGCGATTGGATCAAGTTGAGAGAACGGACCTCGACGAAGACGCTACGTCCATTTTTTATAGACCTTTTCAAAGATGTAAACATAAACATTCAAAAACCGCCCTGGTTTATTTCCTGTTGCAGTGTATGTAAATGACATCAGCTGACAGGAAGTTACCAAGGACCAAGGCTGGTGCCTAGCAACGGTATTCGGTTGAAAAGGTCTATATATAGTCTATGGTCTGCCCTTACTACAAACCTGACTCAGAAGTTGGAAGTGAACGCAGCATAACCGTTAGTGGCGACGGACCAACCGCTGTCAGCAGCGTCACTAACAGGCGTATTATACTGTTGATAGAAGATTAGCGTAGTCTTGATCGGCATCAACACTGTCAAGTACCACATGCACGGCGTTAGCCACAGGACTGCCGTTGGCCGCAGAGAGCAGCAGCAGCTGTTCATTGCCATTTTCTGTGCTCCACCAGCGACACCTCTACGCAGTAACACGAGAGCTGAACTAGCTAACACAGCTAAGACAGCGGCCTCTGCCTCGTCGTCTGCAGACATCAAGGTGGCTATGGGCGGCTGCGTGTGGAGGTTATCTGGTGTCTCAACACTGTGGTGAATCACCACTCACTGAACTCAAACAAAGGCATTTCTGATATTTTCAAATTAACATTTCCGGATTGGGACAAAACTCAGACGTTCAAATGAACTGAGGCACATGTCATGACTTTTGATTGGTATTTATATATTTCACCAAGTTCTTTCACCAGTTGTCCTTGGTGGTGAATAGTTGAGTCAGAGTGTTACTTGTTGTGACCAGTGGTGGAAGAAGTACTCAGACCCTTTTACTGAAGTAGAAGTACTAATACAAAACTGTAGTAATACTCTGTTACAAGTAAAAGTCCTGCATTCATTTTAGTAAAAGTACAAAAGTATCAGCATCGTAATGTATTTAAAATTACTCATTATGTAAAAAATGGTCCATTTTAGAATATTTTATTATCAGATTATAATTATTGATAGATTAATGTAAATAACATTTTAATATTGCAGCTGCTAAAGGTGAGGATCATTTCAAGTGCTTTCTATTCTGCTGTGTAGCTTAATCCATAACTATGTTATTTCATTTGTTGATAATATTTTGTATTAATAATCTGAATCTGTGAAGCAACTAGTAACTGAAGTTACCCAATAAATGTAGTGTCATAAAAATTTCCTAAAAAAGTAGAAGTACAGTATTTGAGTAAATGTACTGTACTCATTTTCCACCACTGGTTGTGACCTAAGGTATATTTGAATAAACTTTGCCTTTGGTTTGATGTATTATATCAAGCTATGTTCCTTTCCAGCTCATCAGTCCTGTTGTATGGTGTGTGCTCTGTAGATTTAATTGAAAACTACAACTGTTGAGCAAGTTTAAGATGTATTGCTGATTATAGCATGAAGTGGCAGAAATAGGTCTTGAAAGGTCGTAAAAAGGTGTTGAAATGTGTAGATTTTGGTTTTGCAGCCTTTATTGGCGGTAAAAAAGAAAGTCTACTGTAATTGTCTGTTGAGTATTGAAGCCTGGGTGCGCAGTATGCCTGTGTTGACATGTGTGTGTGTGTTAACCATATTTAACATATTTAATATTTAATGCCGAAACCTAATTTCTTTATGAATCTGGCTGGTTTTGTTTTTGACAGTATTCCTCCAGCTACAGCTGGGCCCTGCTGATTTTGTGAGAAGATTGTTATCATAACCTATGAAATGATAGCCAAAGCTACAAAAAGTTGGCATAGACTGAAGTGTCCTTTAACTACTGCGTCATAGAATATAGATATTGAGACAAATCTACCAACTAAGACAAGTCATTTTACTTTGAGGTTAATTTAGGTGGCTACTGGGAAACTTTTCACACAAAGCTCTACTAACCCTCTATAGAGGTCATTGTTATGACTTAATTGCCAAAATGAAACATTGATGCTGGCTGTGCTAATCAAGAGAAGGTTATCAGTGTTGTTATAATATCAGTGTATATGGTGCGATGTTCAAGTTGTAAATCTGTTCTACATCATGTATGACTTGATTTTAAAGTTGCATTGCACTGTGATATTCTTTTAAGATTAAACCCTTTTAATTGATTGTTTATCTGAGTGTCATTTCTTGTGTAGTTCAAGTAATGCCTTATTATGTGTTCTCTCCCTGCACATTGTACTGTAAGTGGCAATTCAAGAGAAGCTTCGGAGCAACCAAATGAGGCAATCAGTGCGTGCAAGTTCAATGTCACTCACTCACACTCATCTTCACACACTTATCCGGGGTCGGATAGTGGGGGCAGCAGCTCCAGCAGGGGACCCCAAACTTCCCTTTCTAAAGTATCCAATCCACTGATTTTCTGATGAGAGCAATGCCCTCAGCCATATCCCGGACGGACTTCTTCAGTCGGACAGCTTCCCTGACCTCTGGTGTCCACCACGGTGTTCCAGGGTTCCTGCCCTGTAAGGCACCAAGAAACCATGAGACCACAGCTCACCGCCGCAGCTTCGGCAAGCTTTGAACATTGCCAGGGTTCAATGCCCCCAACCTCCATAGGGATGCGAGAAAAGCTCCGCCCGAGGTCTAAGGTAAAGGTCTCTCGGACAGGGTCCCCTTCCTGACGTGCACAGTTCACCTGCACTACCCTTTTGGGCTATCTGGAGTCTTACCCCAATCCTCGGTTGACAGCTCTGCCCCACTCTCTTCACCCGAGTGTCCAAAACATGCTGCCTCAGATCAGACGATACCATCACAAGGTCAATCATTGACCCTCAGCCTAGGATGCTCTGGTACCACTACACTTATGAGAATCCTTATGTTCGAACATGGTCTTTGTTATAGACAATCCATGACTGCACTGAAGTGTAATATCAAACGACCACTAAGGTTTAGATAAGGGAGGCCGTTCCTCCCAATCACACCTCTCCAGGTGTAGCAGAACTATGGAGTCCCTACTGAAGCCCTATGCAGGACTCCATTCAGGGTCTCCAAGATGGGTCTCCAATACTCCGAACTGCTGTTCGGTGCATCTGCACAAACAACAGGCATAGTCAGTGAGGTGCACTGCCCGATCCTCAGAAGTGAGTCTAATTCGTTCCCGGTGGGGGTTGGCCTCTGCCAGGGTTGCGCTTTGTCCCCAATCCTGTTTGTGGATTCCACGGGAAAGGGAAGTTTGGGGTCCCCTGCTAGAGCTGCTGCTCCTGCGACCTGACCCCGAAGGAAAAGGCTGAAGATGAGTGAGTGAGTGACCACAACTGATCTAAACATTGGGTAAAGACAGGTGAAAATGTTTGGTTAAATCTTATTTACATACAACAGTAAAAGACTTAATGTTAAGGTGTGAATGGACCCATTTAGTCGACCCATGAGCATTGATTAATGGAGTGTCTATACCCAGTGTTTAGATCCATTGTGGTATTTATGAAAATTAGCACATATGTAATAACATTATGCCCCGTTTGCCCATGTGAACAAACAATTTTTAAAAAATTAAATAAATGTTAAGGAATATTTGAATGCAGAGGGGATATTTAGGTCTTTTTAGAAACGTTCCCCTATTGTGATTCTTCAGGTCTTTTTTTCCCTCACTCAGGACAAACTGAGGATACAAAATCACTGGGGTTTGCTTCTCTTGCAATTTGTCCAACGTTGACCCCTACTTTGGTTTAAAATGACTGGAATAAAAGTTATTGTCAAACCAGTCAAAAATGTGTAAAACATTAATTCAGATTAAACCTATTTTTATATGGAAAAGCAATTCTTTTATTTTTAAATATATATTTAAATATACATCAATATATATTAAAAAAATAAAAGTGTATAGATATAGTTTTTAATAAAGATTGCCATATTCAGCCTTTAACTTCTGTTGGGTGTGAGGTCGCTTTGCGCATGCGTCCTGGCTCACCACCGGCATCAGTCAGAGAGAGGAGGATGGCGGAGGATGGGAAGGAAGAGTCGGTGGCCACTGACGACGACTCAGACCACACAGCTGCAGACGGGAGCAGCAGCCTGAACAACACGGTAACACAGCTTCCCCTGCCCGCGTCTGTCACACATTCGCTCTCTAAAAAAGCCTCTGTTAACGTGACAATAGTGGCTCACAGTTTAAGCTCAGGGCAGAGCTACACTAGCTCACATTATGTTAGAGACAAGCTAACGTTAGCTGAATAAGTTATAAGTTATAGCCCGTACCAACGTATATACAGACTGTGTGTGCATACACGTCGACTGGGCACAACTCAGGTTAGTTCACTTAATGTATCGCCATTTGCAGTAGTTGTCATACTGGACTCTGGGGTCATGACTCCCCCAGTCTGCTGTTATTGTCGTGCTAACATTAGCTCGAAACCATACGGACAGCTGTAAGCTAACGTTTGCCTAAAAATTAAGAAGTGCGACCCCAACAGAGAAGAGTGGCGGGAGGAGGATCTGTGTGTAAAGTGTGTGATGTGATGGTGCAGATGGCGGAAGATGGATGCACCCTCCTGCGCAGGATGGAGATCTGCGTTGCTGAGGCTGAGAAAAGGAGTGGCAAGAACGCAGTGAACATGCAGGAGGCGTTCAGTGTGTACCTCATTGAAACACGGTGAGCAGAGCACGCCTTTCATCGGCCATTTGAAAGGATGGGCTGTGGGTTGAGCTGACATGTTTTGCTTTCCAGTTATTCATCTACTTCCTCTCGTTTTCGCTCTGTTGTGCATGACTTTACTTCTGTATTTTGTCACGGTGCATTGTGCAACACAACTAAAGTGTCTTGTGACCCAACCCTTACAGGCCAATGGATGCAGTCGCAGAAGGTCGAAACCCAGCCCCCGACTCTCTGTGGAGGAGATACAGTGAATTTGAACTGTTGCGTAACTACCTGTTAGTTACCTATCCATACATCGTAGTCCCCCCTCTGCCTGAGAAGAGGGTGAGTTCAGTGGTAGTTCAGATTGCAGCGCTGCTTCATGTGTCCTGTCAACTCTCCGCCTATCAGTGGCGTCTCACACCCTTTGTGCATGTGTCAACATTGTGGCTGTCTGCAGTAAGCTTCATGAATTAACTTTTTATCCAGTTTTAAGCCACATCTTTACAAAACACCTTTAGGCAGTGATATCCAAATGCAGCATTGTGAACCATTAGTTTTACTTGTTGAGCCTACTAGAGGCAGTGCTTGGTTTATAGAAAAAGGCTCAATGAATGGTGATTCATTGTTTTCAACAAGCCCCCACCACAGCCACTTCCTGGTTGATCCAATCAGGAAGTGCCAAAAACGTCAGTTTTCTGAGTGTCCACTAGGGGCAGTTTCATAACAGAGCAGTTTCTCATTGACCCCCTGTTAAACAGGCCGTTTACACAGCATCATTAAACCTGTTTAAGGCCTGGGACAAAAAAACATTCTAGTCTGTATGTGTAGGTCATATCTCCATGACAACACTGAGGGGGTGGATTTTTTTTGTACCAGCTAGTTTTTATTTTATTGGGGGTTAAAGTTTATAAATAATTAGGGCGTGGCCTCTTGAGTTACAGCTAGCCTCTGGCCCTCACTTCTTCTCGGAGGCTAGTTGTCAGGATTAGCATCATTAGAATGCTAACTCCGTCACCTCGAATGCGATCATTCCTTTGGTGGTGTTTCCATAAGGGACAAGATGATTTGCTCTTCAATCAACTGTACAAACAGATGGTTTAGGAACACTATGTGTTAGCTCTGTTATGCTAATTAAGTAGCTGCACTTGCACCAGTTTCTTCCGTTTTTCTTAACAAAAGGGTACAAAAATAACTCTTTGCGCCGACTTTATCAGTAGTGTTCAAGTAGAAAAAGGTTCTCGTGTACTTGACTAGACCTCCTGTGTCAGTCTCTACCCTCTAAAAAATGCCGTTCCTCTTACAAAATAAAAAGATAACTCCTGTTCCCCCCAAAAAATCTCATTGTCATGTCTCCCATTCCTGTTTATCTAGTAGCGTGTTCTGTTAGCCTAGCTCCCGGGCGGTGGAGCTAATGTTGCTAATTCTGTATACATCACCCAGATGGACGTATCTCCCTTACCCCAACGTCACATCAATGCCCTTTTTTGGTAAGAGGAAATTAGGCGGAGTCAAAGTCTGACAAGATGGCGGCTCCCATAGACGAGTACGATTGGATCAAGTTGAGAGAACAGGCTCCGACGGAGAGGCTAAATCAATTTTATATACAGTCTATGGTTTTCAACCCTTTGTTGAACAGAAATCTCCATCTAGTGGACTCATAAAGAATCATTTGGACATCACTGCCTTTAGGACCTTGTTCAATTTTTATGGTGTTCATCCAGTCATACAAACGTACATACACACATACAGTTTCCTTTACCTTTTAAAAAAGAGTACGTAGGGACGTCCTGGTGGTCTACAGGGTAAAGACAGCTGGGGGCCTGTTTTGCATTTGTCATCCTCCCCCCTCCCTCTTTCTCTCCCTCTCTTCTCATTGCTTGTCAGCGCTCTTCTGTAAACGATCTATAATAATAAAGACATAAACTGCTCAAAAATACCTCGAAAAGACATGGTTATGTGTGTTATCTTGTAACATTTTATTATTTAATGACGTAACAATGTTTAACCATTTCTTCTTTGGTATTAAAATTATGTTTACTGATGACTGGTCATCAAAAGAATAACAAAAATAAAAAATGTTCATTGTTTTTAAAGTTAACAGTCAACTGCTTGGGGAGGTGTCATTTTTATTATTTAATTATTAATTTTGCCTGGTACAACCCATTTTTACCGACCCGCTTTAACTTGCACATAGCTGCTGCAACAGCCTGCTGTTAAACTGTGCATATGACAACTGATTCACCAAATCATACAATTGATAAAAAAGAAAAAAAAACAACTTAAAGTAAAGAAACAAAATGTCAAGTTAATTGTTGTTGTTTTGTGGTTCTCTTGCACGCAGGCAGAGTTTGTGTGGCACAAGCTGTCGGCAGACAACATGGACCCAGACTTTGTGGAGCGCCGCAGAGTGGGACTGGAGAACTTTCTTCTCCGTGTGGCATCACATCCAGTCCTCTCCAATGACAAGTTCCTGTACCACTTTCTCACCGAGGTACATGCTGCAACTCTGGCTCAGTCAGGAGATAATGAATAGATCAGTTGCTCATTGAATAACGTCTGTCACGGCTGTGTTTGTCAGGAACATGGCTGGAAGGAAGTGGTGTATGAGACAGGATTTCAGGCAAAGGTAAACTGTGGAACCTATTTCTCTTTACTCTTACAGGCAATCCAGACAAAGATGTTCAGTGTTCACAATGCTTGACAACTTTCTTTTACTTCTATTTCAGGCAGATTCCAGGCTGAGAGCTCTTAGTGCCACCTTCAGGGTGAGAAATCCAGATAAGTAAGTTAGTGTTTCCTACACACAATTTGCTTAAAAGCTTAAATGAAAATGTTAAAAGTTACCGTGAATGTCAAAATGAATTCATCCCTTGTTATTAAAGGTCCTGTGAATAGGATTTAGGGCAATTAATTGGCAAAAGAGGAACAAAATGTTAATGAGTGTGTTTTTTTTAGTGTGGAAATAAGAATTGTGTTTCCCTTATCTTAAAATGAGCTGTTTATATCTCCTCTTTCATAGAGCCCAGACTCACCGATCACTGTAGTCCCACATGTTTTGCATACTGGAGAAGTTTCATTTGCAGCCTCGCCACTAGATGCCACTAAATCTTACACATTAGACCTGTATGAGTTCTATTTTAAAGTTGGGGTTCTATGTTTACCAAAGCTCACTATGATGTAATAAGATGTTGGTGCAACAGGAATGACCTGTTTACACGTTATTGGTATTATCCATCAGCAATCAATCCAAAAGCAATTGTATGATTACAGAATATTTTTTCTGTTTCTGAAAAATGCACTAAACAATGTTGGGATCCATCTAGGGCCGCAACTGACAATGATTTTCATTATCAGTTATTGTTTTCTTGATTAGCAAATGGATCATTTGGTCCATAAAACAGCAAACAACAGAACAAGATAGTTAAATGTTGCTGTTGAAAAATGACTTCAACAATTAACTGCTTATCGAAATACTAATAAAATATTACCATTCCATTGAACTACTCTTTTGACACTTTACTTTTATATTTCACTTTTTGATGCTCGTTTTGTTATCGTATATTGTTATCTTATTTGTTATTGTTTTGTAAGTGTTACTGCAATCTTGGAGCAATCCGGAACAAGAATTTCCCTCAGGATTAATAAAGTTCTATCTTCTCTTATATTAGAGAAATCATTGCAGGTCTAGATCCATCAAATGAACAGAAAAAATCAAAGAAGACATATAGTGTACACTTTTTAATAGGTTGAAGAAAGGTAAAGTAAAATTGCAATCACTGTCTTTTGTTCATATTCTCTAACTCAGACGCTTCACAGAGATGAAACACTACAGTGATGAGCTGCAGTCTCACACATCGCAGCTGCTCCGAGCACGAGCAGTAAGTCTCTCTCTCACACACACACACACACAAAAACACAATGAGGTAATTTATTACAATCTCATGCTTGGCTTTTGTCACTCATCTAGCATGGTGGTGATGGTGATGGTGGTGCACCATCTGTGTCACTAAACCACTGTAATCATTTCCCAAACATTCAGCAGTGACAACAGTGACATGGCTACGGTCAGCTAAGGGTCCTGGAATGATTGCTGCTCTTTCCTGCCCTTTCCTGCCCTTTAGCTGAGCTCTACTGATAATCTAAAGCAGTCCCAGTCAAAGTGTTCTCTGCTGCAGATTCAAAACAATGAAAAACTTATTTCAGTGAAAGTGAAAGGTGTATATTAGGGGTGTGCATCTCTCCTTTATCAGTCGATCCGGTGCGTATCCAGATCCAAGATCTATGAAACCACTCAGGACACAATACATTTAAATATATAATGATTCAATGCAATACAAACTGATACAGTGTCTCAACTGCTGCTTACCTTCAATCAGATATAATAAATATTTCATAAAAGATCATTATTTTTGTTCCTTCACTTTATGGCATGGTAGGAATTTGGAAGAAAAATGTCTAATTTTGGAATAACATGTCATTGTGTTTATCTCATCTCATCTTATCTTCAACTGCTTATCCGGGGTCGGGTCGCAGGGGCAGCAGCTTTAGCAGGGGACCCCCAACTTCCCTTTCCCGGGCCACATTAACCAGCATTAACTGGGGAATCCTGAGGCGTTCCCAGGCCAGTGTGGAGATATAATTTCAATTTCAATTCAATTTTATTTATAGTGTCGAATCATAACAAAAGTTATCTCAGGACACTTTACAGAGTAGGTAAAGACCACACTCAATGACTTATTTATGATTTACATAGACCCAACAATTCCTCTGTAGAGTACAGTGGCAACGAAAACCTTCCCTATAACAGGCAGGAACGTCAGACAGACCCAGCTCTGTGGAGGACGGCCATCTGTCTGCACCGGTTGGGGAGGAAGAAAAGGAGAGAGAAAGAGAGAAAAGACACACAGATGGACAGAGAGAGACAGACCGACACACTTCCAGAGATGCAAGCAAAGCCTAACAGTAACTATAATATTTATAGTAATGTGAATATAACGTATATGTTAAGGCAGTTAATACAACAGAATAGTAGAAACAAGCACAGCTAAGGTGACAGAATATGAAAATGATAATAATTATGGTGGCAAACATGATCAATGATGAGTAGTGGCAATAGCAACTACGATACAGCTACAAATTTTATAGTTTATTAAACTAGTGATAGTATATATGAGTAACAGTGACAATAGCAGCAGGAAGCGTCATGTAGGACCACGGCAGCAAGCACCACCACGATCAGCAGAGACCTGCGAGACGACAAAGCACAAACAGCTCCGGGGAAGAAGCTGAATCAGTAACGTGCATTGATGGGACATGAATGATTCAGACAGAGAGGAGAGAAGCTCAGAGTATCAGGAAAAGTATTATCCCCCGGCAGACTAGGCCTATAGCAGCATAATTAAGCAGAATAAAGTCTCATCGTAAGCCCTAGCTGTAAGCTTTATCAAAAAGGAAAGTTTTAAGTTTACTTTTAAATAAGGGGACAGTGTCCGCCTCCCGAATAACATTTGGGAGTTTGTTCCACAGGAGAGGAGCTTGGTAGCTGAAGGCTCTGCCTCCCATTCTACTTTTGGAGACTCTAGGAACGACGAGTAGCCCTGCATTCTCAGAGCGCAGAGATCTAGTTGGGTGATACGGTACTATGAGCTCTTTAAGATACGACGGAGCCTGACCAATAAGAGCTTTGTACGTAAGGAGAAGGATTTTAAATTCTATTCTAGATTTTACAGGTAGCCAGTGCAGAGAAGCTAATACAGGAGAAATATGTTCTCTTCTATTTGTTTTAGTTAGTACACGAGCTGCAGCATTTTGGACCAACTGGAGACTCTTAACAGACTTATTGGAGCAGCCTGGTAATAAGGAATTACAATAGTCCAGCCTAGAAGTAACAAATGCATGAACAAGTTTCTCTGCATCTTTCTGAGACACAATGTTCCTAATTTTTGCAATATTACGCAGGTGAAAATATGCAGTCCTTGTTGTTAGTTTTATGTGAGAATCGAAGGACATATCCTGATCAAAAATAACACCCAGATTCCTTACTGTGGTGCTGGAGGACAACACAACATCATCCAGAGTAACAATGTCTTTAGCTATTGAGTTTCGGAGGCCTTTGGGGCCAAGTACAATAACTTCAGTTTTGTCTGAGTTTAACATCAGGAAATTGCAGGTCATCCAGCTTTTTATTTCCTTAATGCACATTTGAAGTTTATCTAACTGATGGGTTTCTTCTGGTTTGATCGACAAATATAATTGTTTATCATCAGCATAACAATGAAAATTTATGGAGTGCTTCCTTATAATATTTCCTAAGGGAAGCATATATAAGGTGAAAAGAATCGGTCCAAGGACAGAACCCTGTGGGAGGGTTCTGTCCTTGGACCTAGGAAGACCCAGGACCAGGTGGAGATATAATCTCTCCACCTGGTCCTGGGTCTTCCCTGAGGCCTCCTCCCAGCTGGACCAGCCTGGAACACCTCCCTAGGAAGGCGCCCAGGGGGCATCCTTACTAGATGCCCGAAACACCTCGACTGGCTCCTTTCAACGCAAAGGAGCAGCGGCACCGTATCAGTACTCATCCGCAAGCTTGCAGGATACGTGCAGAAATATGGACGAAATGTTGGCAGAGTATGGACAGAGCTAAATGAGCTAACGTAGAGCATGAATGAGCCTTAACTTTACTGTCAGGTCTGAGGCCCCATAAAACGGGCCATAGATGCTGTGCTGACCTTAGACCTCACCCAGTTGTGTCTGGAAACTCATTTTAACATCTGTCTTTATCTTCCTGTTCTGGTGCTCTACAGTAAGCATGATACTAGCGTCCACATAATCCTTGTCACCCGCGTAACTTTGCCCGTGTTGGCTCACCAGGTGAGTTTGAAGATTCGTCATGCTGGACTGTAAAGCTGTTCTACCGGTACTAATATTTTCCTTCCTTCTTATACGATCCACATTTCTGACAAACTTTCGATTTTACATTTGATGGTGCAATGTAAACCCTGTCGGCCATGTTGCTCTTCCTCACAAGCAATTTACGCTCAACGCTACTCTAACGTTATACTCTCCTGACGTGTCTTGTGACCTTTATATTTTATCGTTTACCTTTTACGAGAGTGAAGACGCTGTACAGAAGCAGCAAAGCTTCAGCCGAGCAGTTCATAACTTCATAAGTGGTCAGTAGACCAGTTCATGGTACGTTTACACCCCTAATGTATATAAATAGCTATTTTATATAGTCAATTTATTTATATATCTTTTTGTTCATTTTTGATCACTGAGTCGCTTTTTACTAAACTCTTAAGCTGCTGTAACATGTAAATTTCCCGTTCGTTGGATCAATAAGAAATAAAAAATAAAAGTTATGCGTATGATTTTGGGGGATATTTTTAATATTTGACAGACAGTAATGTGCAGCTCAAATTAAAAGCAAACGAAAAGGGTAGATGGAGAGCACGGATGTTTACTTAGTCCCGCTTCCACCAGCTCAAAATATGATTTTTTTTATGGTTTCAATAATGTTTGTTTTTTGGTAAAAGAGCTCCCCCTCTTCTTTTTTTTTTTTCTAACTTTAATTTATTCAGAGGGAGACACTGAGAGCAATGCTCTCTTTTTCAGGAATGCCCTGATCACATTCACACCTGGAAGCTGCCCAATACAACCGCAGTCTGCTCTGCTGGTCACTGAGCAGATCCACTGGAGCGGGGGTTATGGACCTTATGGAGAGCATTGACTGTATAAAAAATGGACGTAACATACTCGTCGGGTCCGTTCTATCAACTTGATCCAATCGTCCTCGCCTACGGGAGTCGCCATCTTGTCAGACTTATACTCCGCCTCTTTTCCTCTTACCAAAAAAGGGCATGTATGTGACGTTGGGGTGAGGGAGATACGTCTGTCTGGCTGACGTTTACCTCCGAGGAGAAGTGAGGGCCAGAGGCTAGCTGTCAGTCAAGAGGCCACGCCCCTAATTATTCATAAACTTTAACCTCCAATACAATAAAAACTAGTCTGGTAAAAAATAAATTCACCCCCTCAATGTTGTCATGGAGATATGACCTAAACATACAGACCAGAATGTTTTTTTGTACCAGAACTTAAACAGGTTTAATGATGCTGTGAAAACGGCCTGTTTAACATGGGGCTTTGCTGGGGGCCTAGTGGATAGTAGTACTGCAGAGAGGACTTCTAAATCAGTACCTGGATAGAATTAAAATAATACCTTAAGACATGCTCTTTGGTGGATTACAGGAGATGCTTGGGCAGATTCAGAAAAGATGTTATCGGCACATTTGGTCTGTAATTAGAGTCAGGTTGTTGTTTCCTTGTTTTCTTTTTACATAGTTCTGCTGCTACAGACAGCAGCTCAGAGCAGGACTGTGCAGGTGGTGGAGCGGTTCTTTCGGGGTGGGAAATTCACTTTTTTGTCCACCTGCTTGTGGATTCCAAGATCTTTAGCCACCTGCATATTTTTAGCAGTGTTTGGCTGGTGGTGATTTCCAACCCTGGGTTCATGACCGGCTTTAATCTTCTTTTCAAATCTATTTGTTGACTCGATTTGTCTGATAAGCACTAGCTAAATCCCAGCATTCTATTTTTTGAATGCGCACTCACTGTAACTCCCTATAATACTCTGTAAAGCTGCGCATTCAGCTGATCATTCTCTCTAGGTTCACTACGAGTGACCCCTTTCACATTCTCACATTGTTTTCACATTGGCATTTTATAGTATATTGTTATTAAAAATACTGAATTTGACAAGTCACAGTGTAAATAAACTAAATAATCTTTGTACTGAGATTACGCGTTTATTCTTGACCTTGGAAACAATAATTGACAAAACCATCTCATCACATCCTTAGACTCAACCTCACCTCACCTCACCTCCTTAGCATGTTTATATTAATGAAAGAAAATACTCCTGACAACCACTGGGCTCCTTAGGCTGGAAATCCGACTCTTATCAAGAAATACTCTTATTTAAGTTAAACACTGACTTTCATGTATTTTCTGTGTCTCTTCTAGAGAGTTGCAGATCGACTCTATGGGGTTTACAAGGTCCATGGGAACTATGGAAGAGTCTTCAGGTTTGACAACAAGGATATGATTATGTATCTGTGCATGACAATGAAGGCCTTACAATCAGTTCACCCCACCCCCCCCCCACCTTTAGACCCTCAGTTTCGGAGGAAAAAGAACAACTTTAAAAGGACATAAAGAGTGTGACTGAATGATCAAGTATTCTGTGCTACCTTTATATTTACATGAAATAGAGATGAATGACGCTGCATATTATTCGTATTATCTCAAGTATAGCAGTTTGTTTGACGGACTCTCCTTGCTCATTTGTTAACTAAAATGTGTGTGTGCGTTCACTACAGTGAGTGGAGCGCTATAGAGAAAGAGATGGGGGATGGACTGCAAAGTGCCGGTCATCATATGGATGCGTGAGTGGAGACTCTCTGCCTTTCCATAATTCCACCTCTTTCTGCTGTTATAGTTTGATGCATTTCCTCAACACATACTCTCTCTATCTACATACATTTAACACATTCTGTAGGATTGCTACAGCCACTACCAGCCGTGCTGCTCCTTAAGACAGATGTTGTTTGTCACTCACCTGCAGATATGCTGCCTCCATAGATGATATCTTAGAAGAAGAAGAACATTATGCAGACCAGCTGAAAGAATATCTCTTCTTCGCTGAAGCTCTTCGGTAAGAAACTTTAGAAATGTCTTCACAAAATGTAAGGAAGGTGTATTATGACATAGTTGCGCCATGTGCATTATAACGTCGCCTTTGAAGCCTGAGACAGTACTTGATTTAATCATGTTCAGGTACAGTCTGATCCAATACTTACATTTGCTTCAATGTTTAATAAATATGTATCTGACACACTGAAATAAAAGTTGCAGCTACGAAATCTGACATATTTTCAAGAGCCAAGTAAGATCCTGGTTCAGGACTACAGTATCAAGTCTGTAGACTTACTATTCTTGACATGATATAAATAAAAGTAAACTGGGAGAAAGCAGCTCTTTCATTTTGATCAAACCCACCCTTTAGTCTCATCCCACCAGTTTGTGCACACGCCATCACTGGTCATTCCACCAGTATATATCCTGCCATGAAACTAGAGGTCAAAATGTTACTGAATTGAGATTAAAGTGCAATTCCAGCACAAAATAATCTTATTGGACAGCACGCACATACATTAAATAAGCCATTGACACAGTTCTTTTCATGTACAAACTTTTAACAGAGAAATCCAGGAGAGTCGCTAACAGGCGGACGTGGCTAACACTGATTAGCTCGGGGCAGTACGGTGAAGGCATTCAAACGTCTTTTTTAACCACTAATACTGCTGAAAATAACATCAAACCTCTGTAGCAGCATGAAAAGGGTCCCTACAAAGAAAACAAAGCACCAACAACGTAGTTAGTGAACCCAGAGTTTATTAAAAGAGTGTTTTAAAGACTTACCTACTGGCCACTGTACCAGCTCCTCTCATAGCAAAGTCCATTTAATGGATTACCAAAGTCAATCCCAAAGGAAGGAGCCCATTGGTGCTTTGTTTTCTGTGTAGGGACTCTTCTCATGCTGCTGCAGAGGTTTGCTGTTATTTTGAGCAGTATTAGTGGTAAAAAAAGACATTTTAATGCCTTCACCGTACTGCCCCCAGCTAATCACTGTTAGCCATGTCTGGCTGTTAGCGACTCTCCCTGATTTCTCTGTTAATAGTTCATAGACTAATAAAACTGTCTCCATGGCTTATTTGATGTATGTAAGTGCTGAAAAAGACCATGGGATGATTTTGCGCCGGAATTACACTTTAAATAAGTGAAATGTTGGAGGAGAAGGTGTTTTACCAACGTAAGAGGCTTTTGGGAGGCAATGAGGTTTTAAAAATCAGATGGTGATCAAAATATTTGAACCACCAAACTACCACACCAATGTTCTATGAACAATGGCATCTTGCATCTCATTCATTCAGTATGTGTGGCTACTGGTGTGTCTTATTGTATCACTAATAGGGTTGGAAGGGGACACAAAAGTAGTATGATGAAGATAATGTATTGTGTAGGTAAAAGGGGCGGGACTAGAAAAGCTTTTGCTTCTCCCACTTTCCCTTTCGGACATGTGAATTGTAAACCAAGATAATGTGTGATGATCATTTATCTAACTGACATGCCCGAAATAAACGAATAAATAAATAAATTCAGTAAAATGACTGCGTCCGAGCACTAACACCTTCATGCATGGATTTTCAGCTAGCTCATAGCTTAAGGCTCCAGCCACACTACTACGTTTCATTCTAAAACAGCCTTTCAGAACTAAAACGATCTCTGTCCTCACAGTTATTATATCTCTGAAATAACAGGGTCCATATTAACCCAGCTGAAAACACTGACCACATGACCATTCACGTGGACTGGGCATGTGCATGTAAGGGTGTAAACAGGGAGCAGAAAATAGACAGAAAATACAACAGCGGTGACGAGTCGGAGCTGAGATTTCTTCTCTTGGACTGTTGACTCTGGTGGAAGTGTTAGTGAAAGTAACTCATGAGTATGAGGTGGTCACAGGGACAGGGAGCATTATCCATCAGTGGAGGAAGTGATGACAAAGACAAAGGATGAAATCACAGTCAGGTCTGTCAGCCTACCTAACTGATAAGAGTGACTGACGTGGGAGTCTGCGTCATCCTTTACAAACAACTCTGTTTCTGCCCGTCCACACTCAAACGCGAGGCACAAACATAGCAAAAGTTATGGCAAATGAATTGGATGTGTGCTTATGACATGATAAATTCAGCGTCAGTACATAACCCCTATATTTCCATTTAATTCCCAAGGACAGTTTCCACCTTGATTATTCTTGGAATTTAGAATGTCTGTGTTCCTCTTCTATGTCAAAGGCTTGTATTGGATCAGAAGAGCAGCATGATATTATGATATTATGTAATATACTTTGCTTTGACAGGGCCGTGTGCAGGAAACATGAGCTGACCCAGTTTGAGCTTGAGATGGCCTCCCAGGACCTCATCTCCAAGAAGCAGCAACACGAGGAGCTGGCTACAGGGGTACACTGCTCATGTTGTATATGTATTCCTTCACTCTTGCTCTGGCTGTTATTCTTGAGTAATGATGGCTGATTTGTCACATCACACCGAGGTTAGACCACTGAGGAGGTGTCAACGACTACCAAACCAACTCTTTCTGTGTTTACGTACCTCTTAGATTGTGCGGACGTTCTCCTTCAAAGGCATGACCAACAAGCTTTTTGGCCAAGAGGCACCTGAACAGAGGGAGGCCAGACTGAAGCTGCTGGAAGAACTTATAGTAGAGGGCGAAGAGGCCGTCAAGGAGAAAACGGTCGAGTGCGAGTGAGTCACGGACAGCGCTTAATGCTTGCAGATTGTGTGTGAAAGCAGCTTAAGGGGATTTCTGACGAAAAAAAACGCATGTTCTGTCCATATCTGTGATTATAAATATGTTTGTGTGCTTTATTTGATATACTACAGAGAGCATGTTGAAAGGGCATGGGTGGATATGCAGCGCTTTAAGGAGCAGAAAGACAAAGATCTGCGGGAAGCGCTCATCAACTATGCTGTCATGCAAATCAGCATGTGCAAAAAGGTATGCAGCAGCACATCAGCGATGTGAAGGTTCCAGGACAACTGTTGTGGCCATGGTCACGATAAGTGTCTCTCTCTCTCTCTCTCTGCAGGGAATACAAATGTGGAGCAATGCCAAAGAATGTTTCCTCAAGATGTAAAGTTGAAGCCATATTCAGAGGATTTCCCCCCTCACTGATGCTCAGTTAAGGATTCTGGGAAATGATGGCAGTGTCCGCTGGTGGAGGTTTGAAAACAACACTGCATATGAAGATAATGTAGTTTTATAGTATCAACTGTTGTATTATCACAAAATGAGTTTATATTAGGGCTGGCCAGAATACAATTTTTTGAGCTTCGATACTAATCAACATTGAATATTTGGATGTTCGTTGTCAGCCGCTGGCTTTAAATAAAGCCGTTAACTGTGTGTATCTTCATTAAATGGCCTGAAAACGACATCAAGTTGCTACAATATGACCATACAGACCATCACACATCAGACTGCTCTGTTATAACGTGACTCATGGGGTTTTTATATAGAAAAAGGTTCACATTTGTGGTCAGGCTAATATCCAAATCCATTCAAAGAAAACCAAATAAATAAATCCTAGAGTGCGGTCAATACCTTCTCTGTAAAGTGTCCTGAGATAACTTTGGTTATGATTTGGGACTGTAAATTTAACTGAATTGAATCGAATACCTGCCGAACGAATGAATATCCAAATATTCAGGTAAAGCTCTAGTTCATTCATATACAACTAATTCTCAGTAGTGATTGCCATGACATAAAGCATATGACTACAGTACAGTACAGGGGTGACTTCCTCAATATAGCCAGGACGATTTTCTCTCATCTTAAAGAAGCACTTCCACAGTGTTGCATGTCACGTGACTAGTCATGGGGTAAGTAAACTTACTTTGACATTTTTGGGAAAGATTTACATTTTTCAGATAAAAATTTTTGGAGCTCGACTCACACAAGGGACCAAAAGTCTGGTTATCTGCTGCCGCATTGATTTTGACCATTCTTTTTTTTTTTCCAGTCTTCCAACTTTATGTGTATGCAATTTTATTTTGCTTGAGTGTTCTACTGAGGTTCAAAACCTGTCAATCAAACTCTGGTGGGGACAAAACAAGAAAGCAGTTAAAATAGTGGCTGTTTTCACAAAGGTATATATTGACTGGCTGAAACTTATAGTCTGACTTCAGAGTACAGATCTGAGGCGGGCTCCTGAAATTGGGCCTTTGATCCGTGAATTCACATTACACAAATGTAAAATATCCTTTACCCACATGTTGTTTACTTTCTGAGCTTTGCCTCGATGCTGTTAGTACGTCATAAGCTTCAGTGATTTGGTCGGTTGACTTGGCCTGTATGTTGGTGATGGATACCCCTTTTCGACCAAGACATTTTGAGGGCCGGTTCAGAGCCAGTGCCCAACCTTGAACCGGTTCTTCCCGTTTTCACAGCCAAAGAACCGGCTCTTGAACAGGAAAACTGGTTGCAGAGCAGCACCAACTCTTTGCTGGTTTTGAACCGGCCCCACAAAGTCTTGCATGCTTTAAAAAATGTTGTGAGTTTAGAACTTTTCTAAAGAGACATGTCTTCTTTAGACTGCTTAATCAACAGAGAAACACAGTTTAAGTTCAGTTTTTGAAAATGTTTATTCACAGTTATGCAGAAGACTTATACACAGTTCCTTTCAGAAAATCAAAGAACTATTAACAACTCAGAAAGCAAACATAAACATGGACATGTCTGGTGTAACAGCAGTTTTCATTGAACACAGCCCCAGCTGCAGTCATCCGATTCTGACGTTGCCTGTAAAGACAAATGGATCATTCATTTTACCTGCAATGTGATCAATTGTAGGTGGTCTGTGCTAGGTAAGACGTGCTAATATTAGCTACTTTAGCTTCCAACAAAGTTAACATCTTACATTTAATGTTGATAAGAATCAAAACATGTTAGTTAATTACCTTTCTTCAAACAAAAGCATCCATTGTATTCAAGACGAGCAGTACAAATTTGTTGTAGTCCACTGTTGTTCTAGAAGTGGGCTTTAGCATATCTGAGGAAACTCCGACATATACAGTGACGTTATGGCGTACGTGGCTCTCTCTGCGGGCTCTCTAGCCTGTAGAAAACATAACAGGTTCTGAGAAGGTTCCCAAGTAGAACCAACAGTGCACCAGCCCCAGCACTAGAACTAGGTCTGGGTTGGTCGAAAAGGGGTAAGACAGATGGTTTATCCAATCAGCAACCAGTATTTTCCCCCCTTCCCAAAAGATCCCCAAACCAGAGTTCCCAGATGGATTTGCTGATCAAATGCGAATCAATCCATCTGGAGGAGTCCGGTTAGCTCCGCTTCCTCCCACTGTACAAAAGTGAAGGATACTGGCGCCATCATGTTGTCATTTTGCAACCAGAGTCTGCACAGTAGCGACCAAGCTTGAATCAATAACAGCTGTCAGTCATAATGTTTTCATAACATCAAATAACTTAATAAAACCAGACTCAGAAAAATGAACATAACGCATCTTTGGGAAATATTTAGTTGAAGTGTACTTCTTTGTTTGGCCCATTTGCTAACATGGGATTGATGACCTATACTGCAGCCAGCCACCAGGGGGCAATCCAGATGTTTTGGCTTCATTTTTATATACAGTCTGTGGGCAGGACTCAGTTCATCTGCTTACTTATCAAACATAGTTCCTACCCCTACATAACATTCTCTCTTTTTTGTCCTCTTTCTACCTGTTTGTGACATTTGCTCCCTGTGTGGGTCCATGTAGGGCTGATTTCAAATCAGTGACACTCAGTGTCCATATGCAACATGTTTATTTGTCGTGGTTCCTGTGAGAAGTGAGTAGGAACCAGAACTAAAAGGCAGCATTGTCTCATTTTTCCTTAGTCCCAATCAAATTAACTGAACTATTGGTGTGAAAGCGCTTTGAGCTGCTCATTAGAAATGACAGATACCCTTCACATTCACACTGATAAATCAAAGAGGCTATATAATGTGTATCATGCTAATGTATAGTGAATTGCACAGAAGATTCATGGTACTCAGACTAAGATTTGATTGACTTTAATTACATTTAACCTTTATTTATTAACTGAAACATTTTGTCTTAGATGTTCCAAAAGTTTCTATAATGTTTTATTTCCTATTTTGAAAGCTTGCCAGCAAAATGCTTTGTGAGTGTTTTCATTACTCACTGGTCCAACGGCTTTTAGATTTCAGATTCTTTGCAGTTTCGGAGACAAAGAAACAGACATTACGCAGAATTCTCAATTCGGATGCGTAGCTCTGGTTTGTTCCATTTATTTGAATAAAAGTGTCTAACCACTGACTGTATTTGTTGTTAGTTTTTCTTGTGGATTTCAAACACATAAACTGATAAATATGAATGTATTCTTTCAATACAGAAACAGTCCAATATATCATAGCTTTATTGTGTCATTACATAAAGATGTCATTTGAGACACATTACAGTACGTCAAAACCTCTGTGTGGTCGAGGAATATCGATGCTATTTGTTAATCTGATTGTTTGAGTAAAAACAAGAATGTGCTTTGTTCATATGGACGGATATTTGGGTTGTACATAAAAGCTTTTTTCATTGTTTGAATGTTAAAAATTAATTATTACCTTATGTAGAAGTGGTAGGACAGACAAGTGAAAACTTCTTCCTACGACTTTCTGGACATTTAATATTTTGTGATTCATTCACGCCGTTTATCATTATTTGTGTATTTGCTATATCTGTACTTTTAGTGTTTGAAATAACCTAAACTAAAATAGATACAAGGAAGAATGGATCAGCTTACTGCAGTTTCTCTCTCTTAATAGGATTCGTTTTCGAGCAGCACCTTACTAAAGACTTCCTCTAACTGTGCAGGTGAGATCTGAATGCAGCGTTCAAGATGACTGGAACAGGGTCATCAGTACCAGGATGAGCCTCACACTCAACAAGTGTCAACTGCTTCGGTAACAGAACAACCTGAAGTAGATCAGCTCTGTGTTGAAACTGATTGGTGGTAACGGTAACAGCAGCAGACGAAACAATTTCACCACAAGGTCCATTAGTAGGTCTTCTGGAGGTCTATCTCATACAAAGTGTAACTCCCTGATAACTGGAGAGAGTGTTCACATCTTAAATAAAGGGCATCAATACCAATACAGTTTTAGCAGTAATGTGTACATAAGTTATTAAAAGTAAATGTTCTTTCTATTCAGGACAGCCCATTTCAACCATGCATTGTTAGCTGGTCACAGTGGAGCTCATTGATCTTTTGCAAAATCCATCAAACTAAGTAATTATTTATTAGCTATTGGGTCTTACAAGTTCTTTTTCTACTAAAGAGTAAACGATACGCCAGTCCATGTCATGAACGGTGCAGGGAATAACACGATGAGTCGGACCCAAATGCAGACAAGGACACAGTGAACGGTTTAAACGAATATTTAATAACACAGAAACAAGGGAATCCAAAAACAGGGGAAACAAAGCGTGTAGGTCAAGGGTGGACAGGAATGGGATCGCGGGAAACACTCAAATGAGGAAAACCGTCTGGCGCCGAATGTGTCCCACATCCGGCCTTTTAAGCAGCAGAGCAGGTCATCAGTGGAACTGGATACAGCTGGGTGGAACCACGCCTACCAGCTCCAGACAGACACACACCATGAGGGGAGACACATGCAGGGAACAACAGACAGAGGGAGACAAACACAAGCACAAAAGGAAGGAAAAGACTAACAGAAAACAGGAATCCTGACAGTCCAGTTTGATTGTTTAAACTGGTTTTAACCGTTCTATTAAAGTAGGCTGAAATTACAGTGGATACAGAAATTATTCAGACCCGCTTTCATTTTTCACTGTTCATTTGCAGCCATTTGCTGAAATCATTTAAGTTGATTGTTTTCCTAATTAATGTACACAGAGCACCCCATATTGACAGAAAAACACAGACTTGTAGAAATGTTTGCAAATGTATTAAATAACAAAAAGTGAAATATCACATGGTCTTAAGTATTCAGAACCTTTGCTCAGTATTGAGTAGAAGCAGCCCTTTTGAGCTCATACAGCCAGGAGTCTTCTTGGGAATGATGCAAGCTTTTCACACCTGCAGCCATTTTCAGGTCTCTCCATAGAGACTGGGTTTAAGTCAGGGCTCTGACTGGGCCAGTTAAGAACAGTCATGGAGTTGTTGACAATCCTTTTTATTGTCTTAGGGCGCACTCACACTGTACCGTGCCCAAACACGTTCCAGGGCTAAAGTCTAGTTCGTTTGAACTGTGTGAGTGCAACTGTACCACTCCTAGCAGGAACCAGAGGAACCTTATTTTTTTCACAATGATCTTTCTCATATAGTGGGCTACTGTCAGGCTATAGTTACAGTTTCAGCAAATCCCTACATCTGCCACTTACTGTTAACTTTTCCTTTTAATTGTATTTTTCCTCAATGCAATTAAAAGGAAAAGTTAACAGTAAGTGGCAGATGTAGGGATTTGCTGAAACTGTAACTATAGCCTGACAGTAGCCCACAAGCATATTACACACTTGTACTTTTACTATAACCCGAGTCACAAAAAACATCTTGAATCTATTCAATAAATGTTGTTTGTTTATAAATTGTTCTTTTCTGTAGGTCAAGTGATTTTAAAGGGGGCTGTAGGCCGACTCAGAGCAATAATATATCAGCCAATAAATAACTCCTAAAGATAGAGTGGAGTAATGGTGTCCAGGGCAGAGAATGAAGTCACCGGCCCCATCAGTCCAGTCATTTATGGAAAAAAAGGTGGAACAAAATGCAACAGATCAAACTCAACTGACTTTGTATGTAATTGGTAAATGGACTTGCACTTATAAAGCGCCTTTCTAGTCTTCTGACTACTCAAGGCGCTTTCACACTACTTGTCACATTCACCCGTTCACACAGACATTCACACTGATGGCAGTGGACATCTACGTACCATCTAATCTAACCATTCTTCACACACCCACGCGCAGCAGAGGGAGCAATTCGGGGTTCAGTGTTTTGCCCTGGGACACTTCGACATGTGGACTGAACCACAGTTCCACAGCCGCCCCTCTCCTGCCTCCGTTTATTAATGCTCATGGGTCGACTAAATGGGTCCATTCACACCTGAACATCAAGTCTGTTACTATTATATGTCAACATGATTCAACCAGACATTTTCACCTGTTTATACCCAGTGTTTAGATGTTGTGGTATTTATGAAAATGAGCACATATGTAATTACATGATGCCCCGTTTGCCCGTGTAAACAAACAATTTAAAAGAACTTGTAATACATTTATTGTTTGTCTTGATGTAAATAACCAAATCAGTAATTTTCATGGTGATATCTGAAGGTTATATTTTTCCTATTTGTGTGATAAAATAAGGAATAGTTGAATGCATATTTGGATATTTGGGTCTTTTTAGAAACGTTCCCCTATTGTGATTCTTCAGGTCTTTTTTTCCCTCACTCAGGACAAACTGAGGATACAAAATCACTGGGGTTGGCTTCTGTTGCAATTTGTCCAACGTTGACCCCTACTTTGGTTTAAAATGACTGGACTACATGTGCGTGTTAATGCATGGGAGTGCCTTGACTTTGTGAAGGCAATTTCTCCCCAGCATATCGGGTATTTCCAGCTGGGACTTTGGCGAGGGTCTAAGAGGTGGGCCCTAAGCACAATTCTGCAATTAAGTCAGTACAGGTTCTGCAAGTCAGCTCCAACTTTCCTTTTAACAACTCCCAAATTCACCGCTTACCTAGATGGTAACCGTAGATTTGCGAAAACTCGCAGAACTCTCGCGAGACTCGCTTCCCGATCAACTATACTAATTTTAGCCATTTCATTTTTAGGCCGTAACATTAACCATTCAAATTGAATGAATATCTAACCTTATCCACTCAAGTTAATGCCGAACCTTAAGCATCTCGCGAGACTTTCGCAAATATTGGGTTACCATCTAAACACGACCGTAACTCAGTTTCCACTCCTTCCGGGTTTGCTCGACCGGCGTCCACGTGAGTGATATCTCGCTATAGTAATGTCAACAAACTCGGTAATCATGAATGGAGACGAGGATGAGGAGTTCAAAGCGTTTGCGGCCCTACACTCCGGGGCCCTGCGGTCGGCAGGGATACCCCCGCTCTACTGGAGGAGCCTCCATCACAAAATCACCAACGAGGTCTGTCCTGTGCCAACGAACACCAGCCAACACGGCACATATCACGCGTTAGGGTCACGCAGAGTGGAGTGTCATACTCAAGTTTGCTATGTCGTGGAACCAACAGCGGTTAAACACAGAAATATACTTTGCTGTGCAATTGTGTCGTGTTTTCTTAAAGTGCACACGTGCAGGAGGCAGTGCTGTGGACCGACCCCAGTCTGGGTGAAAATAAAAGTTAATATCAAGTTATGACCAATGATATATGTCCTTAATTTAAGCTGAGCATGACCTTCGTGGGTGTAAGGACTCGAGTCCCCTCTAAGATGTGCCAGTGAAGCAGGTTAACACAAGAGGGATGGAGTCATGCCAGAGTCGCTTATGAAATGAGCTGTTTTTATTTTCCCTCCGTTGTTCGCAGACACACACGTCGAATAGAGCACGGCTTAACGCATTGATCTAATGTTTATGCTCCCGAGGTCTATTCGGCATGTCATTTTGGCCAACACCTGTGTTGTTTTTAATAAAATGTCGATCTCTATAGTTGGTTCACACGCCAACTTCGGGTACATACAGTAAGTTATGGTTGGTGCGTCTCATTTTTCTGTAAGAATCTGAAGGGACTTTGGTAGAAGAGCAGCATCAAGTCAGTTCGATATTCAACATGCATTTGATATTCAGAATAAAACACTATTCTGCATTTAAACCATTTCACTGAATTATGTCAAACCACCTGTGCAACAACAAGACCAATATCCCTCGTGTGTCATTAGGCTTGTTTTTAAATAATACATTTTTATGATTTTGCTTCCTTATCTTTTGATGTCAAACCACTTGAAAATGAAATGAAGGAATGAAGGAAGATTATAAAAAATAAAAATGCATTTCCAAGTGACAAAGGAACTGCAAAACAATGCCAGCACCTCACAGCAAGCAACAGTGCTGTGAGGTGCTGGTTCAAATCTCGGTTGGGGCCCTTCTGTGTGGAGTTTGCATCTTCTCCCCGTGTCTGCGTGGGTTCTCTCTGGGTTCTCCGGTTTCCTCCAACAGTCCAAAGACATGCAGGTGTTAGGTTCATTGATGACTCTAAATTGTAGGTGTGAATGTGAGTGTGAATGGTTGTCTGTCTCTGTTTGTCTCTATGTGCCCTGTGATGGACTGGCATCCAGGGTGGACAAGCAGTTGAAGATGGATGGATGGACGGATGGATGTTGAATATCAAACTGACTTAATACTGGTTGAAATAAGTGCTGCTGGGGTTAAATATGTACACAGAGTTGAAGAGTGGGACTGAACCATAGCCTGTAAACTGTACTTTATACAGTCTATGGACTGAACACTATATCTAATGCTTTAAAGCAGCGTTTAGTGTGGCTTACTTAAGTTGAGACAGGCCAGCTGTAAGTTTACAAACTGTCCATTGAAGTATCTTGTTGATGGGAGAATATAGGCTCATAGTTTTCTGTCTCATGTCATAGGTTTATGATGCTGGGGAAGTTTTTGGAATCATGCAGTTCCAACAAGAAGACGAGGAGGATGAAAACGGAGAGGATGAGGATGAGGAGAGGAAGAAGGCCAACCCCGGAGCAGAGATCAGATGTAAAGTGGTTGTGACCCGGGAGAGTGGGCTGCAAGCCTCCGAGCCGACCAGGTGAGGGCGCCAGAGACTGTCTAATGCCCTTTGACACAGGGATTTAGTACTAGGGTATGAGACACTTAACTGTTTAATATATATTTTTGAAAGCACATTACGAAGTAAACAATCATGTGTATACATCAACAATCATATTTATAAATCAAGCAGCAGATTTATATTTCTCAAATGGCACTTTTCATAAATGATATATTTAATTTCATGGCTCACTTTTACCCAGTAGCTACTTGGTACCCAGCCAGTACAGTCACGGTTCCTTAAGGTCTTTAGCTCAGCTTGAAACGGCTGCTCATGCCACCTGCTAGCTAGGTCCTCTTATGAACTTACCTTCACTTTCTCTGAGCTACATCTTTAGAATCTGTTGAGATCAACCTGCAGTTATCTCCCCGGGTCCAAGAAGAGATCTTGAGACGATGGCTTGAGATCACACCAATATCTTTATTGGCGCACTTTGCAAAGCGGAGACAAGTTCTGATACAACACAAACCAGGTCATACATCAGACGAGTCTGTTGTGGTCTAAGAGTAGCGGCTTTAAATACACTGGTGGGCTGATGGTAACGCCCCCAAGGTAAAAAAGGTGGCAACAGACGTTAATCTGCCTAGCAACATCTTATAACACTAAATGCTGAGAGAAGGAATTTAGTGCATGTCCCTATATGGCTATCTAGAGAGACAGATGTGTCTGTGTTTGCAACACACAAACTTGTTAGTTAAGGAGTATGTGTGTGTGTGCCTAAAATGAGGAAATGAGCATTTCCTCTGTTTGTTAGAATCTTTACGAGGTGATGGGTGAATGGGCACGAGATCTCTTACCTTGCACATTCTAGGCTCTGTGATGCAAGTTTATTATCTGCTCAATCAGCAGGGGTATGTACCATGATCCCACTGTGTACCAACTTCAGTTTAGCCATTTCAAAAGCCACATGAAGAGAGCAGCTCATTTCTCTTACTTCCACAAATCAAAACACTAGATGGATGGATGGATAGACAATGACACTGTTCCTCATGTCAGATGAACGCTGTGTCTTTCATTTCATTCTCTCCATCACTCACAACATTTAAATCCTGTCTAAAAACCTTCCTTTTTTCACAAGCCTACAACCTCCCCTACCCATAACTACATTCACTCCTGTCCTCTACCCCCTCCCCCCCTCCTTCCGCTCTCCTCACCCATTCAGCCCCCGACACCCCCCCCCCCCCCACTGCTCTTCAATCCATCCCCCCACCTCTATTGTTGTACCTGTTTCTGCGTGTTTGTCTGTATCGGCATTACCCCATGCCCCCTTTGCTTTGTTTCCCTGTCATCCTTGTCTTCTGTTGTTTGCTACCTGTTACATGTGTGTCTATGTACTACCTGTCCTGCTCTGTAAGCGACTTTGGGTCTTTGAAAAGCGCTATACAAATTAAATGAATTATGATTATTATTATTATTATTGAGTTCCTATGTATTGCTGTGTCTGTAATGATTGATTAGTCATCCATAGATTCTGTTGTTCCACTCGTGTCTAATGATGCTGATTTCTGTCTGATGTTACTGACACTGTTGAATTGAGCTGCTCACCTGCACCACTTCTGATGTGTGTTCATTAATACCAAATGGTTGATTGATTGTGACATTATATGTGTATACTGACACTGACCCAGCTCAAGGTTACATATGCAGAAACTTAGGCCAGTCGATTGAAAGGGAGACATCAGTTGTTATCACTACATTAGATATGTGGGGGGGTATGACCCTACTCTACCTGCTAGTTACCTCAGTAGGCTATTTATCATCTACTTTAATTGTAAACTGGATCAGGAAGAAAGGGTTAACCGCGCTGCTGTAAGATGATGTATGATGGTAGGTAATATTAAACTCTGCAGCAAAAAGAAGGCCGTCATGGTGGATGTGTCTGATACACACAGCACTGACATACGTGAGACTCGAGTTTGTGTCCAACATGAGATGATGGGATTGTAAGTTGACTTTGGTCCTATTGTTCTTAAGTATTCTAACCCTGATATAATATGTAGGCTATCCTGTTTAGTCTGGCTCTGGTGAAGGCAGGTCAACTTGACAGCAGAGGAGCATCTGTTTGGTTGGCGATGAACGACAGAATTCCATTATGGCCTTTTTCTTTTAATATTTGTCTTTTTATATATATTTGTATATAGACAGTGTACAAAGTATTCAAAGCCATAGATGATCAGAAATGATACAAACATAAACACACACACACACCCCATCCCTGCAACAATATTACTGTACCATTCGATAATCTAGTATTGATTGAGTTTGTATTAAACCACTTGCATCACGTACATGGCGTTCATATTTTATATAAATAAATAAAAGTGACAGAGAAAAGTAATAATTCAAACAAATCAGCATGATGAACAAGTAAATAAAAGAAAATCAGCAAGTGATTGAGAGTGGTCCCTATGGGTTTCAAATTATGCATTATACAGGATCAGTCATATACAACACCAATATTACATGCATCTTATTTCTCTATATAACTTCAAAAAGGTTTCCATGTAGCTTCTAATATTTGAATACATTCTCTCCAGCACCGTCTATGATTGATGCCATGAACTGCTGTTTTTTTTTGTTATAGCAGCACAAGTGGGTAGATCCCTGAGAGAAAAACTCAGTCTGAACTGTGTTAGCATGGCTATGGCAAGCCAGTGAAGCCATCAGGAAATCCAAATTATGACTAGAAACAGGCGATACTCATATATTGAATATATGTTTTTCAGGAAATAGTCCTCAACTTAAAATGTCTAAAGATACATTGTTGAAGTTACTGTTAAAACTGCACTTCCAAAACAGTGAGTATTGGCAAAATGGGTTTTCATTTTTATGTTGAGGCACTCTGGGTGTTGTCTGCAGCTGTTTGTAAGGACTGTAAGGAAGATACCTTTGTTTGGGTGGAGTGTCTGGCTGATACCTGTGTATTACAGCTGATTTTAGGGATGTTCTTGATCTCAGCTACTTTGATCAGAGGGAAAAAAAACTCATTGGTAATCAATATATTTGCAATTTAGGGCAACAGGGTGAGAGAAACATTTTTCAAAAACAAAAACAACACTACATGTTTCTGAGGTTTTCACGCCTCTGAATCAAAAATGTCCCCGGATTTTGTCTCAGAAATCTGGTCACCCTAAAGTTATCACTCCATTAAATGGCCGAACTCAGCATTTATCAGCCTCATAGTTATGGATGAGAAGATTCCTGCTACACCTACCAGCAGCTTCGGAAGGCTGTAATCATCTATTCACATAAAGGTTGCTGTAAGGACCCCTTGGTGTCACTTTTAAGTCCCTGGCAAAAGGCGTACGCAGGAGCATTGAGGAGCGATCAGCGAGAAGGGAAAGGAGGGCGCGACACGAGCACCTCTGGCCCAAGTCTACTTTATAGTGGTCACATACGGAGTGCGTCAGTCTGCCCACTTAGGGCCTACTCACACTGTCCTTAGCCTTAGGGCGCGCTCACACTATCCTCCCGGACCGAGACCCGGACTTTAGGGTACTTGTCCCCCCTCCCTCTCCCCCCCGCGCCCCAGCCCCGTTTGTACTCACACTAACAGGGCCTCGGCCAATGCTTCTTGCTGTCCATACGCCTTCAAGCCGTAACACGTCACACGCATTGATCGCGTGTGTGTGGCTTTGTTTACAAATCTTTCCATAGACCTCGGAGTTTTTGTGCGTCTTGTCGACTGTTTTTGAATATTTTCATCCGACCAAATCTGCAGTAAACACCCCACCTCCGCACCACACCAACGTGAACCTTTCACCACCATTGTTGTTGTTGTTAAATGTCCGCGCATGGTCCGTCCTTCTATTTACATGTCCGAACAGGCGGACATAACGCTACTGCCGTAGGGCTCGTGCGCGTGCGCGTGCACGTGCGCACGCTCGTGCTCGTACATGTGCAAACGGCTCCGCTAAAGCCCACCTATTTCAAGCGGGCCGTGGAGGGCCAGCTGGCCCCAGTTGAGCGCGGAGCGGGTGCGCTCACACTACTTAAAGGTACTAGACTTTAGCTGAAAAACCGGTTTTGGCCGCGGCCAAAAGGATAGTGTGAGCACGCTCTTAGCTTGCCTTAGCTTGCTTTGACTCCTAGAGCCCCGTAGAGAGAAATAGGGGGGAGGCCCTAACACCTCTTCGATTAAAAGATATTAGCAAAAAAAACTCTGACAGCTAAAAAAGTAATGCATGGCCAGGAGTCCCAAGAGTGGGCAACTCAGTGGCACAGTCCTGAACTTCCTCAGCTATGTGATTTCACTCAGCACAAGTTTCAAAGATGATTACCCTTATTTTAAGTTATTTTGCTTTTAAGTAAGTTGTCTCTCAGACTTTCTCTTCAACTTTTCTGCCTCAGAAATGTTAAACTGATATATGGGTGAGGTCACTGTCTCACATATGAGCAGAAACCCTTAAAACAGCTTGTGGGTGGTCGTCCAAACAAAACAGAGTTTAAAACATACTTGATTACATGATGAATAAAAATGGAACAGTCTCATTAAAGGAGGTCTGACTAAGAAACAAACAAACCATTAGCCATTTCAAGAAATAAACCCTCATTTTGGCTTTGCAGTCAATGCACACACACGCACACATGCACACACGCACACAGGCACACACACACACACACACACACTAGTTTTAATTGGTTTTCTATAGAGCTCTTCCTACTGTCGTCTACAACATGGCGCCACCGGAAGTCAGAAGCTCCTGTTATAATCCTTAAGTCAACACTAATAAGTCAAATCAAATCAGCTTTATTTATATAGCACCTTTCAATGCAGCCCAGAGGGCTTTACATTTAAAAAAAAAATAAAACAAACCCGTTATTTCGGGTGTGTAGCACGCACACACACACTAAGTCTGACTGACAACAAGGGCTCCTAATCATTGCCCAAGTTTTAACAGCAAGCCACCTGTGAATATGCACATGTTTGTAACCAGCAAAACCGCACATTGCACACTCACAAATCCAAGTACCTTATCCAGACTTGGCAGGTTGAACTTGGCGGAATACACCGTAGCCTTGTTGTTTTTGTCTTTTCGTGATAGGACTGTTATGTCCTAACAACCATAATAATAATAAGCAGCCTGGGGTAACCAGCTGCTTCAATACAGATGATGCGATTGTTGAGGCCCAGAGATCACAACAGAGCTGTATTCTAATGAAATGATCCATCTTCTAACAATGGTCAAATCGATCTTAACTAAAGCACAAAAATGCATACTTCCATCCATCCTTCTAAATCCTACAGCAGTATGTGCAGCCTTGTTAAGCTGAATATAAAATGTTATTTTCTGGGTTCATTTAGCAGCTTCATAGTTGATTCTGAATGACTTTGACCTCGTTATTGCTAACGGGAGTTAAACGCCTAAATCTGGTAGCAGTTGTTGAGCCTGCCAGCTTAAGGTTGGGACTGACTTTAGAACTTATGTAATTATTATGAAAATAAGAGGCATGAAATATGCTTTTGAGTTTTATGATTTCTTAAATTATTTCAGAAATCATTAATACTGAACCTTTTGAAGATCCACAATTGAGACTTACATTTATTTAATTAAAAAAAAAAGCATTGATGCATACTGATTTTTAAAAAAAACCAACCACACACTCTAAATTGAATTTGCTTAACGTCTGTACATCTTCCTCCTGTGCTGCCTGCAGTGTTTTCCTGGTGGATCACGCCTGGACGTACCGCATGGACCACGCCCGTCAGCAGCTGGAACAGATCCCCGGCCTGCTGCCAAGAATGGCCGCCCTCATGGGGTTGGACTTCCACGGCGAGGCCCCTGACCCAGACACAGTGGAGCTGGTGATGGAGCACATGTGGAAATACAACCAGACTTATAAACTCTCCCAGGGGGTACGTTTGAAAACACCCTCTTGTTACACACCTTTGAGGTGGTTTCACAGGTGCCACGGTGTTTACTGACCTATTTTCCACCTTTTCTTATCATTTAGGAAAAATATGGTCCAAGACAGGGCTTGACAGGTGTTTTTGCCTAATTCAGCGAATTATATACCAGACAAATAGATGGCAGTAACAAGTGGTTGAGGAAAAAATATCACTGGGCTTTTTGCCATAACAAGTGATTAAGAAATATGTGATGGCTAACTCAGCGATGTACCGGTGCAGTGGTGTGAATACATGTGGGTTAATACAGTGTCTTTAAGGGCGCGCTCACACTATCCTCCCGGACCGAGACCCGGACTTTAGGGTACTTGTCCCCCCTCCCTCTCCCCCCCGCGCCCCAGCCCCGTTTGTACTCACACTACCAGGGCCTCGGCCAATACTTCTTGCTGTCCATACGCCATCAAGCCGTAACACGTCACACGCATTGATCGCATGTGTGTGGCTTTGTTTACAAATCTTTCCACAGACCTCAGAGTTTTTGTACGTCTTGTCGACTGTTTTTGAATATTTTCATCCGACCAAATCTGCAGTAAACACTCCACCTCCGCATCACACAAACATGAACCTTTCACCACCATTGTTGTTGTTGTTAAATGTCCGCGCATGGTCCGTCCTTCTATTTACATGTCCGAACAGGCGGACATAACGCTACTGCCGTAGGGCTCGTGCTCGTACGCGTACACGTGCGCACGCTCGTGCTCGTACATGTGCAAACGGCTCCGCTAAAGCCCACCTATTTCAAGCGGGCCGTGGAGGGCCAGCTGGCCCCAGTTGAGCACGGAGCGGGTGCGCTCACACTACTTAAAGGTACTAGACTTTAGCTGAAAAACCGGTTTTGGCCGCGGCCAAAAGGATAGTGTGATCACGCCCTAAGTGGCTTCTGCTATTAAGAGCGTGCTCACACTGTCCTCCCTGACTGCGACCCGGACTTTAGGGTACTTGTCCCCCCTCCCTCTCCCCCCCGCGCCCCAGCCCCGTTTGTACTCACACTGCCAGGGCCGGCCCATTCTTCTTGCTGTCCATACGCCATCACGCCGTAACACGTCACACGCATTGATCGCGTGTGTGGCTTTGTTTACAAATCTTTCCACAGACCTCGGAGTTTTTGTGCGTCTTTTCGACTGTTTTTGAATATTTTCATCCGACCAAATCTGCAGTAAACACTCCACCTCCGCATCACACCAACGTGAACCTTTCACCGCCATTGTTGTTGTTGTTAAATGTCCGCGCATGGTCCGTCCTTCTATTTTCTATGTCCGAACAGGCGGACATAACGCTACTGCCGTAGGGCTCGTGCTCGTGCTCGTACACGTGCGCACGCTCGTGCTCGTACATGTGCAAACGGCTCCGCTAAAGCCCACCTCTTTCAAGCGGGCCGAGGACGCAGTTGAGCGCGGAGCGGGTGCACTCACATGGCTCAAAGGTACTAGGCTTTAGCTGAAAAAACGGTTTTGGCCGCGGCCAAAAGGATAGTGTGAGTAGGCTCTAAGCCAATGTTAACATGCTAAAGTTAGATGTTGAACATGGTTAACATTACACATATTAAATATCACAAGTTGCTAGGGGCTTCAACATTTGTTATTTAAAAAAAAAACTCTGTTGACTTAGGGTGTTTTCACACTTGGTACATTTCAGCCCTCTAAACAAACTCAGATTGATGAGTCAGCATTTTTTGCACACATGTGAAGACTCCCAAAGAACTCTGACTACGGTTCGCTTCAAGTCGGCATTGTGGTCCGCTTAACCGTGTTTGTGTTGCAAACACAAACCGCCCCAGGTTAGCTTTGCCCTTTGTCTTTAATCTAGGCTTGCCGTAGATAAACGCTCAAAAAAAGAAAGGAAAAAAGCAAGACTAGTGGATTTGTGTTTGGACTCGTGGGAGCAGTGGAGGGTCGTGTGCCTGGCCATTCTTTCCGTGGAGGACATTGAGGATATCTACATATTCGGAACCATGATAACAGGCTTTCCGCTAATTGGAGTAGCTGCCCAGCACGACTGATGGATGAAGTGGAGCTGTTAGCGCTCAGGTTCTTAACCGCTATTTGGATAACACCTTTGATAAAGCAGTGAACACTTTGGCGGTGATTGTGCACTGTGCCTTGGGAACCATCTTGGAAGCCAAGATGAAAGCCCGCCTCTCTCAAACGGGCCGTGGACGGCCAGCTGGCCGCAGCTAGGCGCGGAGCGGTTGCCCCCACACTGGTCAAACGAGCTAGCCTTTACCTGTAAAACCTGTTTTGGTGCGGAAGGACAGTGTGAGTGCGGTGAGGTGAAAATATGAGTTATTTGAGTTTCTGAAAAGCAAAATAAGGGTCATTTTATGTTGTTTATTCTAGCACAGACTGTATTAGTATAAAACAAACAATAAGAAAGTTGTCTTTATTTGAAGGGTTGAAATACACTGTAGTGTATAAATGTTTGCTTCTAAAGGGGGATATGTGATGTTTCAATGTTTCAACCTGAACATTAGGTGGTAGTACGAGTACAGGAGTTGTCGTAACTTGAGTAAACAAGAGAAGAAGGCATGGTATTCCAGCGAAGAAGAAGAAAATGCCTGTGACTTTCAGCTAACTTATGACAGCAACGCCTTTTTCTCATTGTGAACGCAGTATTCTGTTAAAAGTTGTGATAAAGACAAAAGATACAATCCAGGTCTCAAGACATTTTTGGCAAACTAAAGAAATAAATGAGCCCCAGGTTTAACATACCTGTGTCCATCAGTGCCCTGTCCATCATGCTTGGGGTTTTGTGTTCTTCCTCTCCTGGTAGTTTTCTCAGAGCATTCTGGGTGTCTGGGTCTTTTGCATACAGTTTAAATCTCCAGGATCTTAACATCAACAGTAATTGATGAATACATGGAAGTAATATCACACTTACCTTCTGATATCAACCGGACTAACCTCACATTTCCTTTAAAAGGAAGGTTTTGTTGGGCCCCCAAGCCTTCTTTCAGAGTCCACTTGACCCTGGTGGATTCTCCGTTGGTGCCATTGGAGCATTTGGCAGGACTGGGTCTGCTCTTAGTGATCTCCATGGAAGGACCAGTACCAAAGCTCTTCATACAGGGGGCCTCCTTGTGTTTGTCCCTGTCTTAGATTGGACTCGAGCATCATGCTTCAGATTCTACTTCACTGGTGGTTAAATCCTTAATGTTCATGGGGGCTGTTACAGGACATGGTTGGACCAGTACCAAGGCACCTCATACCAGTGGCCTCCTTGTTTTCGGCCTCCAGAGTATTTTCCCTGTTTTAAATTGGACTCAAGCATCCCCATCAATGTCAATGGGGCTGGTACAGGACCTGGTTGTTAAGTGTGTCTGTCCACTGTTAGATCCCGGTTACCCCTGTACAGGAGGTACTGGTCCAGCTCTCCTTTTTGATAGGGTTCGGTCCCTAGGCTTAAGAGTATGACTTTAAAGGGTATTTAAACTAGGAACTTATTGGTTTCCATCTTCTCTCCAATCTTTCTAGTTTCATATTCCAATACAAATTGTATGATTCCAGCCGTGAAGAATGAACTTATTTCAATTTAAATTGTATAATTCCAGCCGTGAAAAATAATGTATTCCAGTTTCAATTGTACAATTCCAGCCATGAAAAACAATGTATTCCAATTCAAATAGTGTAACTCCAATGGGTGAAAAATGGTTAATCTGTTACGCATAAATCTTCTGATCTCTGTGGAAAATCTTGTACTCCTTTTCCTGATGTTGGGCTGCTCAATTTCTTTCACTCGTTTTAATTTTCAACCATTGGTGAATCGGAAGGCGAAGGAAGAACAACAGACTTTCCGCATTTCCTCAATATATATCATTCTGCATTTACTTCCCAAATTCCCCCAACTCCTTTCAACCATGTCTTGCACTGCACGTACACCAAATGACATCACCCCAGTCTGGCCTCCATCTGCCTCAGGGGAACCCGAAGGCCCCTACAAATGATACTCAGCAAAAAAAGCTTTGCGCCGTCCGTTCCATAATGTAATGCTTGGAGATTCATAAGCAGTCACACCAGGTTTGTGAATAGGCGGTTTCCCTGCGCCCAACCTCGCGGTGAGCCCAGCGCAAAAAGCTGATCATGTGAAGGCCCCTTAAGTTCCTCTTTTTTCAAGGCATCTGTTAACCGCCAGTTCCCCTTTTTGTAGGAACTGCTTGCGTCAGCCTGTCTCAGGGGGAAGCTTAGTTCCTCTTTTTTGCAAGGCGTCTGTCTGCTAACCGTCAGTTCCCCCTTTTTTAAGTTCCTGCTAGCATGGCAACTTGTCTGTTTTTTAGCTCTCAACCCACTACTTTACTCTCACAGTTATTAAATGTGAATAAGTTACACTTCATTAATGCATTCGACTAGCTGATTAAACACTTTGATACTAGATTATATAGTAAGAAATCAGGTTACAATCATATAACTCTTGATGTTGCACCCCATTGCAACACAAACTCATATCTACACCAACCATCAAACACACAAGTTATGTGTCTTTATTATTAAACTTACCTGAACATGATTGTACTAAATATCAAAGAACTACTCTTTAGTGTCTTTAGTGTGTTAAACTAAACTTTCCCTCATCAGAAATATGTAGCAACATTAAAGTGTATTAATTATCTCAGGGCTTGACAGTGAGAGTTGCAAGGTCAATCTTGAGGCCCTCCCATCCCCAACATCATGTGAGCATAACTAACTTTGGACACCAAAACTAAAAAAAAAAGATAGCAGTACACTTATGTGCAGCCTAGCTCTTGTCCCTGTTAAGGTTGAATGCACTTAATCAGACAAAAGCCTCCACTAAATGAATGTAACGGAATGCAAAAATACAGAAACATGAAAAATTAAAAGACTCAAACAAAACAGTGTCTCAGTTATCTCGCTGTCTTCCTCAACATCACTCTTCTCCTGTGTTTTCCCGTGCAGTCTCCAGAGGACCGAGTTCCGGTGTGGTACATCATGGATGAGTTTGGCTCCCAGGTGCAGCACTCTGACCAGCCCAGCTGTGGCATGGCTCCCTTTTACTACATTCAGGGCATGCTGACCTACTCTGTAATCTGGCCTCTGCAGGACCTGCAGAACGGAGGTGAGAGCACACACACATCCACACTGATTGAAGGAGTAAGAGTTTAAAATGATAAGCCGCATGGTTTTTGTAAGTCTCTCCTATTGTCAGCTGTCATGGTTATTATGTAATTCCACTCTGACGAGACAAAAATGTCTTCCAGTAGGATCACACTTATTAATGGTCAGAACATTTGTGTCTCCCTTTCTGTTCATGCTCTCTCCGGCCAGTGCTGCTTCTTATCATCTATGGCTTCTCTCATTATAAGCAGTCAGCAAATCCTCTGCTCCCTCTCCCACAAGCCATTTTTTTGTTGCCTGTTTTGTTAACATTCCTACGAGATAAGATGTCTTCTCTCCGAGGCTCCCTCACCTTGCCTTAGAAGTATCTAAAGCCTCGGCTCTGAGGGGGGAGCCTCTCAGAACCCACCCCACCCCCCACCCCCTCTGAACATCTGAATGAGAACCAGAGGTTTTCTGTCCTTTTTTGTCGACTCCACTATAAAAGCTAAGGCTCTGTAAATTCCAGGAGATTTTTCATATTGGCCAAGAGGATCTCACACGTTATCTAGAGACTTGTAAGCGCTGTTCAACAAGACGTGTCGGCAGACTTTTCTGCACTCCATCTTAATATCATCTGCATCAAGACAGAGATGGTCACAAGTCACTTTTTGGAAGTCCAAGTCAAGTCTCAAGTCTCTGAGGGCAGCAATAATGTGATTTTTAATGACAGCGAGCTCTTCCTGTTCATCCTCCAGCCTCTCAAACGCAGTGTGATGGTTAAAGCTAAAACCACAGTAACATTAACCTTATGTGGTCAACAATAAACCTGTAATGTAAACTTTCCTTAAGCTGACGTTAATAATTAACGTATATTTCTCCCGATTTAACCAGCAAATGGAGGCAGCACCGGCAAGCAAACGCTTTTCAAAAATATGTAATTTTATAATTGCCAATCGAAAAGTTAACCTCTCACAAAGCTAACAATAGTAGTAAGCTAACGTTGATAATTTATGCAGCTGAGCTTAACACAGACGTTGCACTCTGTGATTCTTTTCTTTCGGCTCCTCCTGAAGTTATTAAAGCCAAACAATATGAGAAACGGTAATGAAACTGCAGCAGCAGACTGGGGTGAAGTAAGTTTGAGGTTAGAATGAACTTCACCCCGGTCATCAGCAGCAGCAGTGATGTGCTCTCCATGTCATCCGTGGAGTGTGGGAGAGAAGGACTTTCTGCTCCTGATGCTAATGCTCCAAAAAGGACATGGATAAAAAGATTGTGCACGAGTCTCAAATCACGAGTCCAAGACCAGTCTCAAGTTTTTGGGGGTTGTGTCCATGTCAAGTCTCAAGTCACATTTGTGTACGATTTAGGTGCAACTTGAATCCAAGTCCCAAACTCAAGTCCCCATCTCTGCATCAAGATACCACACCTTTCTACTAGTTCTACAACCTGACAAAATGTTATCCTGTCTTGCGATTGTGAATCCTTCTGTTACATTTAATGTGAACTTTAAGGTAATATTAAGGCTGAGATGGAGTAGACACGGGTCAAGTCTCGCTCCCACAACTTTTGATAATTTCAAGTTTCAGGACCCCGAAAGTCACTACAATAGTAATATTCATCTTGTTAGACAGATACACCTTCGGAACAGGCCAATGTATGCGACCAGACAGACTGTAAAAGACCAGGGGGCGAAGGTTAGCACCGCAGACGTGACATTTGGCGAGATAAGCATGGCGACTATTGCTCACCTCTCGGGAGTGCACCGTACAGCCCTCTCTGCCGTGTTCAAAGCCCTCTCCGTCAATCTCAAAGCCTCCATGTCAATTCTCAAATCAAAGCTGGACCACGTCTATGCCACAGTGTCCGACCACGCTCAGAAGATGGGCTTCCTCGAGGTAAATGCAAATCTACAAGACGAGCGTCTGCTAACGCTGGAGGCCTCCTATGCAACACTAAGCTCTTAACTAAAGTCAGCGCCATAAGTGCGTTTGATTTCCTGGAATACTAAGGGAAGGAACAAAGCGATCAAAACGGTAAGATCCTGACACAGTTACAGCACCTAAAGGGGGTTGTAATGTTTCTGCAGGAAACACGTCTCAAATCAGCTGACACCCCACGTATTGAGAGGGGTGCAGGATGTGACTCTTGACAGATCTTCTCCCACACAGATTACACTATCCAAATCAGCACACACAGTAAAAACATTTGCATCACAGTTGGGAATTTTGGATCCTTTGAAATTTATTATATTATTATTATTATTATATTATTATTATTTTACTGAGCCCAGTCCCCACTGTATCACCTAAAAATGCATGGAAAAGGATTTGGGGGTAGACATTACTGAGGTCCAGTGGTGGGACATTCTAGTACCTGGAATAAGAGAACCAACACCCTACCCCCCCTTCTTTTTCTTGTTTTGAATAACTTCATTCATTTTTGCTATTAGTTTTGGTTGTTTTTTTACTTTGCCTATCTACTTATGTTATATGTTGTTTGGTTGCTTTATTGTGAGCGTGTCTGACATGGTTTGTTGAGAGGGAGGGCGGGATTCATGTTGGGGTTTTTTCTGGTTTTGTCTCTGTTCTTTTTCACTTTAAAGCAGATACACTGCACGACTGTAATGTTTTTTCTTGTGTACTTGTCTGAAAATGTAATTAAAAATTTTGGGGAAAAAACAAGTGAAATGAACATCATGCTGTATTGAAAAATACTTCAAACTGTGGATTGAGACCATAAACTCTTTAGGAAAATGTTTGCTGAGATAATAAATCAAGTGAGAAGTAGGCTCCTTTTCACATTGACATCTTTTTGCAATCAGTGGAGTCGCCCCCTGCTAAAGCCTGCGTAGGCTTTACTTTTCAGACCCGGAAGCTGCAGTATATGCATCTCCTTCATACAGCCTTTGACAACATTTCCACACAACAAAAATCATATTATTTCCACAGATGAAGTAACCCGTGACTATACCTATGGAGAGACAGACCCCCTCGTGAGGCAATGCCGCCTGTTACCATGGAGACCTGCTGATCTAGAAGGGGTCAGCAGCGTGACCACTCAGCCCCCGGACTCATACTACGAGGTGAAGGCTTTCACTTTTATTTTTATGGTCTTTTTGGTCAAATAATTAATTCTTTATCGTCAAGATTAATGTTCGCTAGTGTTAGTGTCTTGGTGTTTTCATTCACAAGCTGTTTAGAGGCTCACATTTCAGCCACACTTGGAGCATATTTTACACATGGAATCTACTGTGTTCCATTTTACTCACATTACCATCGCACATAAGTGACTGTGAGTTTGGCTCTGAGTGCTGGTAAAGATTCGGGTAGCCGAAACTCAGTACTGTGCCTGAACACATCATGTGTGGACACTGATAAGACTGAAGCTGCTGCTGCTGTCCAGCTGCTTACAGTACAGTAGAAAAAACCTTGCATGCAGGATTTGAAATGTATGTAAATTTACATTTGTTGCTTGATGAATTTTTATTTTGACATAATTGTATGATAGGTATCACATGATTACATAAGCACATCATCAGTTTACACAAATCTTGGTAAATATGCAGTCATACATTACAATTGCATTCCTCATGAAACATTTTATAAAAAGTGACGCCTGAACCAATATGAATATGAAGGCAGCGTTTGCAGGTGAAGTTTCACATGTAAACATTGAAAATAAAACACAGTGGTGAATGGTTGACTGTGTGATACACCTGCATGTACAGGCATACAATTGTTCAAAATGTGCAAAGGGAACATGTTTATTTTAAGGAAAAATAAAAACCACATTTTGTCACTGTGTATAGAAAGATACTTTGTCATCCAGCCGTATAAGATATTTTTATAAAGAGAAATTATCTGTGTTTAACTTTTTTTATTATGAATTGTCTATGCTAAAATAACAACAAGCGTGTATTAAATGCAGTTTGGAAGTCATTAATAATTTGATTTAGAGTGACTGCATATAAATACCTGTCGTCTCCATACAAAAGAATGTGAAGCAAGATCTAATATAGCATCCATACACGCCACAGCCTTAGCGTTAGGCTCTTGCCCACTTCGACATCCTTGGTTGAAGATCCCAGGGGAGACACACTAGTTAGAGCATGTACATTTGCTTCTTATTTAAAATAAATGAGATTGAAGACAAATGAGTGAAAAAGACCCCTAAATTGTAAATCTACAAAATACTAAAAATACTATTTTTCTGTCTATTAATCTATAGACTATTTTATTTATCATTCTAAGCGATTTATTTTCCTCCAAAAACATGAATTGATTGCTTAATTTGTTCATTGTGTTTTGACAAACTGTATGTCATTGGATAATGCAACAAAAGCAAAATGTAAACCTTGTGCCTGTGTACAGTATTTTCCCCACTTGGTAAAACACAAAGGCAGAGGATAGCAATGTTAATGTGAAATCTCAATAACAGCTCTCATCAGCACCGCCGCTGCAGAATGCATATAAGAGAAACAATGACAGCAATGTGTTGAAACGTTTTAGAAAGTTAAAAAAAGAAGATGCTTCGTGAATCATTTTTCATTTCAACCAGTTTGTCTCGTCACACATTTGTATCAATTTTTAACTGTCTCACAATGCATCATTGCATCCCTATTCATCACACATCGACAGATTATATTGTTTTCCAATTATTTAATTTTTCAGTATTATTATGAATAACTTGACATGAATTTTCCTATGTTAAGTTTATTAACTTCCAGCCGCACATTTGTTTATGTAAGAAGCGCTATTTAACATCCTTCATTTTAAGGAAAGGTACACGAGTATCAGCAGCAAGAATTTATTTTTGAAAGAATTTTGAAAGTGTCACTCCTACAAGGTACTGTTAGGTCATCAGTCTCCTCTGTGTCTGTTTCTCCAGTCCATAGCACAGGAGAACAAGGAGCGGCTTCCTGTGGAAATCCAACCCTACACTGTACCAGAGGACAAGATTCTCAAGTAAGTCTGTTAGATCCCGGTACAACCCCTGTACAGGAGGTACTGGTCCAGCTCTCTGTTGAAATAGGGTGAGGTCCCTAAGCTTAAGAGTATTACTCTAAAATAATTTTAAACTAGGGACTGCTTAAAGTGTAATTTCGGCGCAAAATCATTGCATGGTCTTTTCCATCACTTACATACATCAAATAAGCCATCGTTCTCTAACTATGTTGTTGGTGCTTCGTCTAGCTGCTGCCTATCTACTGACTGCCTACGTCCAGACGTCTACTCTGCTTAAGGCTCATTTATGCTCTATGTTAGGTACGCATACGGATACGGATGGAGCCTTCTGTCCATACTCTGCGTACATTTCATCCATATTTCTGCAGGTATCTGTAGTATTCCTGCTACAGGTGTCAATGAACAGACCGAGTGTTCAGAAAGTGTCGTTTACTGAGAGGTTTCAGGCAAAAATACATCCGTACTATATCCATATATGCACGGGCTCTGGGCCCTGCCTGTAGGGGTCATGCAATATGTCACTGTCGTGACATATGTTATAACTCATGAACATTACACTTACAAATAACTTCCCTTTTTTTAACAGAATAAACATTTCTGCAAACATAGTTTGAGAAAGAACTCACAATTTTACTGTATGTTATAACAATTCTGATTTGATTACAATCTAACAGTGTAGGTGTAATTACATTTTGAAAACTACACTAATAGTTATGGTGATACTCAATTCTTATAAGTTCTTAACATTCTTCTGTTGCATCAAAACTGAGTAATAACTTGGTAGTCATATTAATGCATTCCTATCAAGGGAACTTGATATGAGCTTAACAACTTGTCATGACCAAAAGAACGAGGTCACGGGTACAAGCGGCCGAAATGGGTTTTCTCAGGAGGGGGGCTGGAGTCTCCCTTAGAGAGAGGGGGAGAAGTTCAGCCATCCGTGAGTAGAGCCGCTACTCCTTTGCGTTGAAAGGAGCCAGTTGAGGTGGTTTAGGCATCTTTAGTGCCTGGAACACCTCCCTGGGTGCCTCCCTAGGGAGGTGTTCCAGGCACGTCCAGCTGGGAGGAGGCCTCGGGGAAGACCCAGGACTAGGTGGAGAGATTATATCTCCAAACTGGCCTGGGAATGCCTCGGGATCCCCCATTTAGAGCTGGTTAATGTGGCCCGGGAAAAGGAAGTTAGGGGTTCGCCATCGTGTGGGTATTTTCATCCGCAATTTTGCCACTGGTTGTTGGGCTTGGCTCTACCGGTGCGTTGGCTCGTGGATGCTCGCCCCTTCTGGTCATGCAATACACCACTAGTAGAGGATGCATGAAAGCACGAGGGCAGTGACGATTAGAACGTTGATAACGTACACCTCGATTTACTCACGAAATGGGAGCAAAATGAGCCTTTAGTCTGAATTGGCAACTTACCAATTAGCCCTTGAATCAGTTACCAATCAGCCGCGTCTGTTAACAGCAGGTCTCCTCTCAATGATCTGTGCACTTGTTATGGGGCCAGGGTATAGTTTTAGTGACCCCGGTGGGCCCAAAGTGTGTGTTAATTTATTTAGACTAGGATAACCTTTAAGAACCTGTCAGATATTAGACACACAAATACTTAACTTTTAACTACCCTCAAAGACCTATTAACATAATGTCAACAATATACACTTTGAATGCAAATTTATTTCTTTATTATAAGCTTTTGGAAAGGGCAAAATGGCATACTCTCAACTAAAGACCTAAAACTGTTAAAATCTAAAATCACACTATAAAAGCTGAGGCTTTATAGTTACCTGAATTTTGGAGAAGAGAAGGGTTCGATGTCAGATTGTCCCCGTCTTTCTGTGGAAGTCTGTGAGGACAGCCCCCAGCTAAGTACAAAGTTCCAGAAACACTTTCCAGGCAAATGTCCACATCCTCAGCGTTAAGCAGAAAACTGCTCAAATGCGAATTGTGATTCCTCTTTAGTTGGAAGAGGGTTGATCCTTTGTGCTCGAGTGTGTGTGTTTACATGCTTCAGTATACACACTGAGCACTCATCTCCAGAGTAAGGGTATTTCTGTTTAGCCACTGCGTATTTCGTCATTACAACTGCCCAGACTACCTTAAATGGTCCTATGTGGTCCTCTGGGCTGCGAGAGGAAGTTGACTCATCTGCTGCTCTGGGTGCACTGACAGTGCTTTGCTCCTGTTAAGAAAAGGAGCCCACACGACTCTACGAGTGTTTATTTGTTAGTCAACACATTCATCAGATTTCATTAATTAGAGAGAGAGAAAGAGAAATATGATTTTATACCTCCCCTCCCCCTTTCTCTGTGCCTTAACCCCATTCCACTGGGATTTCTATTGAACGGGAGACACCCGACAAGAAGTAGCTGCTCTACTTGTTCACTTCCTGAAGAGAGAGAGAGTGCATGTCGTTGAAACACTCATACACACTTACAGCCCTCTACCTTTTGTATGAACAGCAGCTTTAATGATCCAGATGATGATAAAGTAGGAAAAATAGAAATGTTTCAAGATGAGTTCATAAATAAAGGGCGCGTACGATGATGCGTTCACTTGTAATTGGAAGTGTGTGTGTGTGTGTGTGTGTGTGTGTGTGTGTGTGTGTGTGTGTGTGTGTGTGTGTGTGTGTGTGTGTGTGTGTGTGTGTGTGTGTGTGTGTGTGTGTGTGTGTGTGTGTGTGTGTGTGTGTGTGTGTGTGTGTGTGTGTGTGTGTGTGTGTGTGTGTGTGTGTGTGTGTGTGTGTGTGTGTGTGTGTGTGTGTGTGTGTGGATTTAAGAGGGTAACATATAGGGGACAGACTGGAATAGAGAGGTGAATGTGTTTCAATAAAGTTTACAAAAGAGCAGGCGTGACTTTCTTTCTCTCAACTGGACATTCACGAACACTGCTGTGACCTCCTCGTGTCTTCTGCCAACAAGCTCATTTCTGGGAAATGTTTCTTTCTGTAGTTACATAAAACATTTTTTGGAACTGAGGTCAGACACTTGTGAGCACTACTTCACATCTGCTAAATAAATGCAATTCTGCATGCAGTTATTAGTATCAATAAAATAATACACATCAGTTTCTGCTTCTGATACTATTGACTATTTCTATTTCTTTAAAACAAAGATTCCACATAATTTGCTTCCATTATATCTGACTTTGATCCACAGCTTAAATCCACACAGTGATAATATGGTTCAATACACAGTGTTCTTGATTTGACACTCCCTATGTTCTGTTTTCCCAGAAATCAGGTTTCGTCTTGCAACATGTTTTTCCTCACCCCTCTCGTGTGTGTGTGTGTGTGTGTGTGTGTGTGTGTGTGTGTGTGTGTGTGTGTGTGTGTGTGTGTGTGTGTGTGTGTGTGTGTGTGTGTGTGTGTGTGTGTGTGTGTGTGTGTGTGTGTGTGTGTGTGTGTGTGTGTGTGTGTGTGTGTGTGTGTGTGTGTGTGTGTGTGTGTGTGTGTGTGTGTGTCCCTCTCTTTTTCTCTCTCGCATGCGTGCGGGGAGAACGGCCTAGGTGTTTCTTTTGGCCTGGTGTCTCTTCTCCCCCCACAAAGCCGATGAAGCTGTGGTTTTTTTGTCTGCAGGTGGTGCCCCTCTGCTGCCCTGTCGATCTTATAGCACTCTTCTGCCAAGTTTGTCACCTCCGCCACCACCATCTCCTTCCTCTCTTTACGGTTGTTCTTGAACCAGAACTGTGGTGCTTCTCCCCACCCTAGGCCTGCCCTTCCTGCCTGGACTCTGCCAACAATCTCTTGATGTTGCAGGCGACTGATGGCTCTGTCAACTGTCAGTTTGGGCATTCCACTGCCGACCTGTCGGAATCTTGACGTTTGCATTCCTTACCGCCTGGTCGTTGGACTCTCTTAACTCGAGAACGAGCCTGGTCTTTTCCTGCTTGTAGCCCAAACTGATGGATTGGAGCGGAAGTTGGAGGGTGTTCCTTCCGAACAGGCCCGTTTCAGAGAGGTATCGTGGCAGCCCCAACCACTTTCTGATGAATGAGTTGGCCTTTCCATCCATCTTACTATTGGTGGTCCCTCATTTTCAGGGGCCACATCACTCTTCTGTAGAGTATGAACTGGTAGCATCAGATTTTGTACTTACCTCGGAGTTGGCTTTGGTCGATCTTTGCCAGAGCTGTTTCAACAGGGTTCTCCCCATCTGTTTGTCCGAAAGTTCTGCCGTGTACTGCCTCCCAAGGCTTTTTATGGGTTGCTCAGAAAAGGGTGGAATTTTTCTCTCCCTCTACGATGAAGGTGGTGCTCTTCTGAGAGACAGGCTCCGTGATTTTGAGTGCTTGATCCTCATTCGAGCCCGCGACATCAGCAGCAGCCTTAATGTACATGCTGCGTTCTGAAGGAGGCTTGTGACATCATCCATGTACATCCTCAGTGGGGGTAGTCTCTTCCCAGCTGGGAGCCGGATCCCTCCGATTATTTGTCTTGCCCCGATGAGGATAACCTCAAATGCTGCCACAAACAAGATGGGAGAGATGGTAGCGGTGCCTACCTCCAATTTTCGCCATCCGGTGGGGAAATCTTGAAGAGCAGAGCACATCTGCAGGTTGTTGAGGTAGGATGCAACCATGGTCTTCATGCAGGAGGGCATGTGAAAGAACTCTATGGCATAGTTGATCAGCTGGTGTGGGACTGATCTATATGCGTTTGCTAGATCGGGCCAGACAACATGGAGGTCCGTCTTCTCCTTTTTGTCTTCTGGATCTGGTCTCCAATCGTTGTGAAGTGCTCGACATACCCTGGGAAGCCCTGGACGCTCGCTTTCTGGCAGTTGGTGTCTATGTAGCCGTTTTGCGCAAGTAGCTGGTTGTCCTTTTGGCCTGTATGGAGAAAAGGATTTTTCCTTCCAGATTCAGCATTGGATGATGTCTTTGGAGTCCGCTTCCTTTGGAATGAAGACTGCTACAGCTCTTTACCATTTGGATAGAATGCGTTGCTTTTTCCAGGCAGCTCTCATGAGGTAACAAAACAACTCAAGCACCCTAGGGCAGTTCTCACATAGCTTGTAGTGGACTCCATTTGGGCATGGTGCTGATGACAATCTTGCCTTCCTCACGACCTGCCTAATTTCACAGAGCTTCGGGGGCATGATGTTGAACTCGGTAACTGGAGGTGCAGGCCGAGGCACATACCTTGATGTTCCTAATGAGACGCTCTTTGCTGGATTACTGTACTGCTCTCAGACGTGCTGTTCCAGTTGCTCCCTGGTTTCAAGCTTCCCACTCTTCTTCTCGTCCAGCAGCTGTCTGGCATGCTTAAAGGGGTTTTTGAAGAAGCTGGCTTGTTCTTTTTGGTTCCGTTTGCTACACTTGCGCATAGGCCCTCTTTTTCTTCCAGTGCTGCCTCCCTCCAGTTCTTACGGAGTTGCCAGCGCCTTCGCACTAGATGGTCAATCTCCCTTTCCCTCCTTCCCTTCTGTCTTTGTGGTCTTCTGGTTGGAGGTCTCCACGCCAAACCTGTTCTTGCAGACCTGGTACAGGATTTCCCCAACCTGATTGAGCTTGGTGTCTAGCATACGCCATGTCCCTGCCTCACTTGATTTTGGCCATTTGCATTTGCTCTTTCTAGTTGGATTCTTGGTAACTGCTTTTGGCACTGTTCTGTGTGAGCTGGCGGCAACTGGGTCTAGGGGTTGTCCTCCACCAGTGGGCTTTCTTCATCTGTGCCTTCTTTGCCTTCTGTAACATTGGGTCCATCCTCTGTGGTTTTCGACCTGGCTTTTGGTCCCTCTTGTCTTGGTAGATTCGCAACCCCCTGAATGTGGTCACTTTCTCCCTTCCGCATACACACTTCCGGAGGGTCCTCATTTCCTGGAGTTCTGTTGTCCGTCTCGTTTTCTGTGTCCGTTGCTGTCGTTGCCGTGTTGTCCGTCCTATTAGGCCCATCTTTCATTCCGCCTATCGGAGGGCCTGTGTGTTGTATTCTCTTAGGATTCTTTGTAGTTATGATTGGGTGTCCCTCCTCTGAGGTACCAGTGGGTTGGGTAACTAGCCGCCCACTCCCGGTGCAGTCTTTCCCTGCCATCATCCGGTCTTTCCTGGCTGTCCTCCAGTCTTCCCTGGACTCCAACTGCTCTGTTCACGGTAGTCACTGGGTTACCAGAACTTCAGTAGAGATAACAGAGAGATGGAATCACCTGCTAGGTATTGTATCCTGGAATGTCTCCTAGTGCCGGAGCAGTGACAGAGACATCTCCCTGCCACCCCCTGCAGCTGATAGGTCTTCTCCCCTGCGGCTGTTGTTGGGGTTAGTTGTTCATTCCCCAGCACTTGTCTTTCCTCGTTAACCAGAGCCAAAAGCTTCCTTTCTCAGCCTCCTCTGCCAGCTCTTTGGTTGCTTTCTTCAGGCTCCCTCCTGTCACTCCTACGTCCCTCAGAAGGCGTGTGGTTGACTGCCCCACATAGCCTCGGCATCCAACTTCAACTGGATAGATGGTGGTCTTCCATTAAAGATTAAAATAAAAAAACAGCATCCAGCTGGAGGGACCTGACATGATCTAAATAAGACAGTCACATTTCAGAAAATGTATTTCATAAATGTTAGTTCCATCAAGGGATCTGAATAACTCGCTTCAGTAGCATTGGGAGAAAAGACTCAAGTTCGGGGCGGCTCAAGGGGCGGCTGTAGCTCAGTGTCAGAGTGGGTCGTCCTTCAATTCGAGAGATCAGCGGTTCAATCCCCACCTCCCCCGGTCTGCACGTCGAAGTGTCCTTGGGCAAGACACTGAACCCCGAATTGCTCCCTGTGCGGCTCATGGGTGTGTGAATGTGGTTTGAATGGTCAGCTCAGATTAGATGATACGTAGATGTCCACTGTCATCTGTGGGAATGTCTGTCTGAATGGGTGAATGTGACAAGTAGTGTGAAAGCGCCTTGAGTAGTCACAAGACTAGAAAGGAGCTATATAAGTACAAGTCCATTTACCAAGTTCACCACCTTTGTTCTTGAGCTTATAAGAAGACTGAAACACAGCAAGGCAGGCTTGTCAAACAAGTCAGATCAAAACGTACACACAGGAAGACAGAATCTTTTAAAAGCAGGATAATGAATGCTATAAGGTTATGATACATTTTGCTCTGACAGTATGTAATTATTAAAATGATTCATCTGTTGTAATGATAAAACAAGTGTGCGATTGGTTTCTCTCCTTCCAGCTGAAGTGACTTTGTGAAGCCTTATTTTTGGAAAATGTAACTGCTTCCTTCTGTTGGCCGAGAAAGGGTTTGTCCCTGCAGTTACCCCTTTCCGTATATGTTTCTGTGTACTGTGCGGTGTACTTGTTAACCGTTGTACCTCTTGCCCTCATCTTTTCAGCGTTTTCTACATCTTTTCATCTTTTCTTTTCTCTCAGGGTGTACTCTGAAATGTCCCAAGTCACAAACAACCTGACACATCCACGGTTCCAGCTGACAGAGGAAAAGGAGGAGGCTGATATAATTTGGAGCTATATTCACATCAAAGACTACAGGTAAGCAACAACACAACACACAACACAATTTCACACACCCCTGGTGGAACCAGGCTCTGAATATTGCCTCTGAAATAGCCGCTTTCCCACCATCACATCACTGTGAGCTGGGGCTATCTCCGAGCCAGCCTGTGTTAAAGGCCCGCAGCCTCCATTTTGTGTTTCTACAGTTGCCCGATAGCCCCGAAGTATTGCCCAATAAACCAGCCTGAAACATCCCACCAAGGTGTAAACCAAGCCCCAACACAGCGACTTCCCAGTTGATCCAATACAGAAGTGCCAAAAACCACAGTTCTCTGAGTTTCCACTATGGGCAGGTTTCATAACAGAGCAGTTTCTCATTGACCCCCATGTTAAACAGGGCCGTTTTCACAGCATCATTAAACCTGTTAAAGGCCTGGGACAAAAAAACATTCTAGTCTGTATGTTTAGGTCATATCTCCATGACAATACTGAGAGGGGTGAATTTTTTGGTTTGGCTAGTTTTTATGTTATTGGAGGTTAAAGTTTATGAATAATTAGGGGTGTGGCAACCCCTTACGTATATGTCTTCCCCGAGGTCTTCTCCCAGCTGGACGTGCCTCATCTTTCTCAGATGCCCAAACCACCGCAGCTGGCTCCTTTCAATGCAAAGGAGCAGTGGCTCTACTCCGAGTTCCTCACAGATGGTAAAACTTCTCACCCTATCTCTAAGGGAGACTCCAGCCACCCGCCTGAGAAAACCCCTTTTGGCCGCTTTATGTTAACACTCTTGCTAGGAGACAGTGGTAAAACTATCGGGTGTAAAATTCAATACAGCTCATACAGATACCAAAGAGTAGTTTGTACCTCTGTTATTTTTATTTTTAAACCAGCTGTATTTGGTGTTGCTGCGTTAGGAGTCAGCAGGATTTCCCTTTAAATATCAGTATAGCTGCGTTGTAGAATAATTACAGACAGATCTTCTGGCATTGTTAAGTGTTAATTGTTTTGTACGTTAATAAATTAGAATAATTGTCCAAATCCCCACTTTTTTAAATTATTTTTAATAGGCCTACATTTTCCATTCCATCATTCGGCAAGTAAAAAATCTCAGCCACTTCCCCAAAAAAAAGTCAAGCCCTGTAAGAAGCCAACCTTATGTATCCTCTAACTTTCTCTATGATCGTTCATTTTAAAGGTCAGTATATGAGAATACACAGCAGAGCACGTAAATGTTATGGTTTATGAAATATAAGTTAATAATAGATGGTAAAAGGTTTAGAAAAGCCCCAGACAGCCTTCCCCGCAGCACTAAAACATTACGCAGATATCAGGGGGCAGGGCTCAGGGGTCAGGGGGCCTGTGTTGCAAAATCACTTTAACGGCCACAACAAATCACTTATTAGCAAAAGTCACAGTCAGGACTGTGTGGCAGCAAAGTTTAACCCCTTAGCAGCCACGTGTTCAGGGGGAGACAGCAGATACATCATCTGAAAGCTGGAACCTGTGGATTCATGTGAGATGCAGGGTTGGGTTGATACCATTTGTTACACAGTTTTGATGGCTATTTTTTTCAAGGATTTATAAAAACGGTCAAAAATCCGAAGGAGAAGTACTCATTAATACAGATTTAAACAACATGTTATGTGTTCATGTACATTTGGCCCTTTGCTCTCTGTGCTGGTGTTGCTCGATTGTTGGTGAAACTATTTGCATCTAAACGTAAGGGAGCAACGCAGGGGTTTCTACACAGCAAAATCAGGAGTGTTAATTCAACTCCCACCGTGTTAATCTTAACACTTTTTCTGAGTTTATGTAGTTCTCATGGATTTGAGTTAAAATGACACTTTAAAACGTGTTAATATTTTAAATCTTTAATAGTGGTAAACCCTACACCCTTGGTGTTGTTTTATGACACCACATACCTGTAAGTGCACTCTTAACTCAAAATTGTGTTATTCCCTTTCACTCTGAGTGTTAATTTTTAACACTTTTAACACAACACAAACATTGTGCTATGTAATCCCACCCAAACCATATATTTTCTCCTGATTTTCTTTAATGTATGTTTATTTAGTTTTGGTAATGATAATGACAATTCATAATCACAATTACTTCATTTATTTTGTTGTAAGTGTAAACAATTAACTCGCTTAACTGACTATGCCCGCAAGTGTTAAAATAACCCTAAAATCACACCCACCAACTCAAAATTATTATCACTGGAAAAAAAACACAACACATTTTGCTGTGTACGCCGAGAAGAGCTGGATGGATTAGTATATAGTCACATGGATTAAAACAAATTATATTAATTAATTAAATAAATTGAGAGAAATACGCCTTTAGTGTCTCAGATCTTTGAATTCAGCTCATGAAAAAATTGAGCAAAAAGTGTTGCATTTATATTTTTGTTCAGTGTAAGAAGCTGTGAGTCTGTTGTGTGTACATATAATACCATCATTTGATTCCGAATTCAGTACCAAAGTTGAAATGCTGTATGACTCCTGGGAACAAAAAGAGTAACAAAAATTTACTCAAACCCTTCAAAAACACACCAAAACCTCAAACAAACTGCTGAGAGTTTTTTTTATGTGTAACATTTAGTAATTCATTTAACAATGGAAAAATGATTACAGTGGTAAGTTTTGGCGCACACACTTGTTATTGATATTGTGCCCAAGCGCTATTCGCGGCTTAAGTTTTGTTGGTTTGTGTGTGAGTGCAACAGCTTCTCAGCCCTGGCCCCGGCTGAGAGAGGTGGGCTTCGGACACACGTAAGAGCACGAGCATAAAGGGCAGCCCTGACATCAATTTATATGACACTGTGCCCTGTGAAGGTAAAAAGGCTGCTTAAGGGTTCGAGGTGATCTGATGTGGAGGTAGAATGTTCACTGCAGATTTGGTCAGATGAAAATATTCAAAAGCAGTTGGACAAAACGCACCAGAACTCTGAGGTCTACGGAACCCATCACTGCAATGCGAGGACGATCTGACCAATGTGTGTGTCATATAACGACGTGATGACATATAAGCAAGAAGCAATCGTGTCTGGTCCTGATCTTTTAAAGCAGTGTGAGTGCAGACCGGGGCTAAGGGCGCACTCACACTGTCCATCCGTACCGTGCCCAACGGCTAAAGTCTAGTTGTTTGACCAGTGTGAGTTCAACCGTACTGTGGCTAGGAGTGGCACGCTTGCCGGTCACAGCCCATTTGGGAGAGGTGGGCTTTTGTAAAACGTGTTTGCACATGTTTGAGCATGAGTGTGCGCACGTGTACGAGCATGAGGCCTAGGCAGTTCTGACGTCATTTTAGGTGAACCTGTTGGGACATAGAAAAAAAGAAGGAGGGACCATGCGCGGACATTTAAAACAATGGCTGCGAAAGGTTCACGCTGGTGTGATGTGGAGGTGGAGTGTTTACTGCAGATTTGGTCATAACAAAAGTTATCACAGGACACTTTACAAACTAGGTAAAGACCACACTCACACTTATTTATGATTTACATAGACCCAACAATTCCCCCATAGAGTATGGTGGCAACGAAAGCCTCCCCTATTACAGATTTGTAAACAAAGTGACGCATCGCGATGACGTCATCAATGCGTGTGACGTGTTACGGCGTGATGACGTATTGGCAGCAAGAAGCATTCGCTGAGGCCCAGGTATTGTTCGTACAAACTCACCAGCGGGGGGAGAGGGAGGGGGTGACAAGTACCCTAAAGCACGGGGCACGGTACGTGTGTGAGTGCGCCCTAAGAAGAATATCTCTCGGGTCCTGGAAAGTCCCAGAGTGTGTCTCGGTTACATAGTGCCGGTTTTAAGCAGAGTAGAGATCTCAACTTATTTTGAAAAAGGCCAACATAAACAAAAACCAACACTACCTAGAACAAAAAAAACTCATCTACAGTTTCAAAACATTAAAATTCTTAACCTCCCTGTCCGCAAAACAGGAGAAAAGGGTTTTCAAAACAAATGACACAGACACCCTTATAAAGCTTCCTTTATGTTTAAATAAGAAAAATACTGGATAATGCAGCTCCACTGGCAGCAGATGGAGCACCACAGGTGTGCATCAGGCATGCACGTGTGGATGATCCTACACTCAGAGACAGCGTGGCTGACCTGGAAACACAGAGACTCAAACTCAAATGTGTGACTGCACCCTTCTAACGGACACCATAACCTTGTTTTCTACAATCTATCGTCATTCCATCTTCTTCTCTGACAGGAAGCTGAGCGAGGAAGTGCCTCATGTGATGCTGAACCAGTTCCCCTGTGAGAGCATCGTCACCGTGAAGGACTGCATGGCTGCTGTGGCCCGCAGAGTAAAAGGCGGACCACAACCTGACTGGCTACCAGAGACCTTCAACCTCCAATCAGAGCTGCCGCAGTTCATCAAGTGTTATCAAGAGCGACAAGAAAGGTTGGAATGTTAGATTTTGAATTCTTTAATACAACCGAAAACATGTTGCTGAAGATGTCTGGTTGGTGTGTTTCAGGGGAGAGGATAACCACTGGATCTGTAAGCCCTGGAACCTAGCCCGTGGACTGGACACGCACATCACCAACAACCTGGACTACATAATCAGGCAAAGAGAAAGTACACCAAAGGTACACAGACACCATGACACCAGCTTTGCTAAGACCAGTGTTGAGAGGGTTACTTTTGAAATGTATTCCTCCTAAAATGTAACCTGTCATGTATTCCCCTAGATTACTCAAGTAATGTATTCTAAACACTTTTGGATTACTTTTAGATCTCTCTGGCTTAGGAGGTCAATAGTTACTGGGTTCATTTCTAGTTTGTGTTGTCAGCGCCCCCATCACAAAAGCACAAAGCACAAAAGCATCACAGATGTATTTTCAGTTCACTTGAGCCAAAACTTCTTTATTAAGCTTCTTCAGAATGAGTTAGTCTGTGTTCACTGCTTATCTTTGTTGGAGGAAAATGTTATGTTCCGGTGTTTGGAATCTTCGTATTTCAGAGAAGAAGGTCAAGTGTCTGCACCAATAGGGTGTTCTAAGGTTGTTTCATTGTTCTGGCAACATGACTGATAACAGGGCCTTGGTCCTTGAGACTGTTGCTGTATATTAGGTGAGGCCTGAGTCTATTCTAGAAGTTTCTGTTGTCTGTGTTCCTGCATGCATGTGCCAGCAGCTTCTCTGATCAGATTTGTTATTAAACTATATATTCAAGTCAGATCAACTGAGGCCCACAAGTAATTTCTTTATTCGTCATCTGGCAGGATCATCGATAGTACAAGTTTGCTTCATCAACCTTGAAACCATGAATTACTGTGACATCTTGTACCCAGGGCCGGCCCTAGACTTTTGTGGAGCCTGAGCAGCATTTGGTTTGGAGCCCCCCTTATTGTAACATATTGCCACTTCACTTGGCACTGAATCAACCTTTGCATAATATTAGTTTAAAGACACAATGCACAAATACGCATGTTAAGACTGTCAGATTCAATACAGAAGTGCCAAAAACGGCAGTTCTCTGAGTGTCCAGTAGGAGTTGTTTGCATAATAGAGCAATTTCTTATTGACCCCATGTTAAACAGGTCAATTTTTTTTTCAAATCTTCCCACTCTGGGACCCGGTTTCTAAAGATCATGTTTTCAGGCTCCTATAAGTTGTTCGGTTACAGGAAAAAGCGTCTCTGTGTGGACGGGCCCTAAAAGGTGGAGCAGAAACACTGCAGTCCGTCGATTGGTGCAGACGTTCCTCTGCATCATCAGTGAAGAGGAAATAAAGTGAGAGCTGGCTAGAGCAATTAGATTCTCAGCACTTGGCTGTCCACCACTTTCATCGCACGTCCCAATAACGAGGGAGAAAATGTAAAAACTCTGTTTATTAAGAGAACTGTTTGAGGTGGAAACTCAGAACAGGTTTAGTGTTTAGGTACATGTTCATGAGAGTTACGTATAGTTACTATTACTATTACTTACTATACTGAAAGTGTTGAATCGAAATGCAGTTATAATGTTGCACTTGTTCGTAGATACAAAAAGTGGAAGTAGTTGTGTGAGGAAGTTCAAACCCTGCTTATTTTCATACTTCCACACACAAGTCACTGCAGCACTGTTATCTGTGTTATGTTGGATATGTCAATGCAAATCATGTTATATGTCAGTAGAATTGTATGACTTGCAGTAATGGCAACACTTTGTGTTGTGTGCACATGTAGCAAATCATGTTTAGTAAATGTAATGAATTCAATAATTACTTTGGTTCCTCTAACTTTGTGCGTCTGTTTCCAGGTGGTGTGTAAGTACCTGGAGGATCCAGTGCTGTTCAACAGGGAGGAGGTGGGAATGGTGAAGTTTGATATCCGCTACATGCTGATGGTGCGCTCTGTGCAGCCTCTGTGTCTCTATGCCTACGACGTCTTCTGGTTGCGCTTTGCTAATAGGTACAGCATGAATGCATTCATAAAATCATTCATCCATCGAAAGATAAATGGATGTACTCATCCACTAGGGTTATGCTGGATTTTACGAGATTAAATCGTAATACGCGGTACGTGTGTGTTTGTATGTGTATGAACTGTCGGCTACATGCACACACAGAGGAGGACAAGGGAAATGTGACTTTCAACCAGCTCCCCATCTGCGCGTACATTGCATATAGATGTGCCCGGCCTCCCAGTCCCTGATGCTGCCAGAAAAAGTCAGCCTGTAGCGCCTGCCTCCAGCCACAAGGAGTAGGCTAAAGGCCTCCCTTGAAGTGAAATTCCGGCGTAAAAATCATCCCAGTCGCTAACACCTGGACTTGGCTAACAGTGATTAGCTCGGGCAGTACAGTGATGCATTAAAACGTCTTTTTTAGCCACTAATACTGCTCAGAATAATACCAAACCTCTGCAGCAGCATGAGAAGAGTCCCTACACAGAAAACAAAGCACCAACAACGTGATATTTCAATCTGGACAGAAGTGGTGGTCTGACCACAAAGACACCCCGATCTCCTCGCCGTAAACACTGGAATCTGCTGGTCATCCACATTAACATCAATGTTTTCAAAACATCCAGGACCATAGTTCAGTCCTTCACAATAAAAGTACATGCTTTAACAGCTCCAAAATATCCCGTAAAGTCTTTTTCATTTAGATTTTTAATGTACACCACCATCTGAACCGCTCAGGCTGAGCGTCGCCCAAACGTTCTCACTGCGTTCCCTCATAAAAATCTCTTGTGATTTAATTTGACATGTAAATGCCCATTTACAAATATGAAATTGTGTGTAAATAAATTTTACTTGCACTTCGGTGGTGATCACCCAGTCAAAGCACCACAAAACGACCGGACTCTGCGGGAGACTGAATCAGTTCAGATGGGGACATCCGACGGGTGACACAGTTAGGTTAGTGTGTCTATAATAGAATACAGTACAATACAGGTGTCAAGAGATCTCTGAAGTTTCCATGTCCTCCTTTAGTTTTGTCAGGTGATGATAGAGTACTTGTCTTTGTATAGAGAATGAACTCTTTGTCATGCCTGGACCGGATGTTTAATCCCTCTATCTAGACCCTTCTCCTTGGACCATTTCGATGATTACCAAAAGCACTTCACCGTCATGAACTACGCAGATGATGTGGAGCTGAAGCAGGTACATATTTTATTCTAGATTTTCCTGTTAGCTCATCTGTCTAGTGGTCACCAGAACATGGACTGGTTCCTGTGGTTGACCACAGTGATCATGAAATTTAATAAATGTATCATAAACATCTTTATCTGCAGCAGACGGTCAGTTGCTTCTAGGACGAGGTTATTTCAAATATGTGCTTAATAAATAAAATGGATCCAGCCTGCTCTCTTTCTCTTTCTCTCCCTGTGTTTCCTGTCTCTGTTACCGGATAACTACCAAATCAAGGCAATCAAATGATCAGTGAAAGGAAGCCCTAACCCTTCTTTTAATGATCATTTGTCTGCCTATTACTGCTTAAGCACAATCCGCCATAGTACCACATGAATCTTTAACATTTAAGTTTTCATGAAGTCGTTTTGTAACTGCTGGAAGTCTGGTTAGTAAACAGTTGAATCACTATCTTTTTGCCTCTCTAGGTCCACTACGATGAGTTCATCCCCATGTTTGAGCAGCAGTACCCAATGTATCCATGGAAGGACGTGGAAGTAAGCGTAAACTTTTAGCTCTTTTCAATTAAAGGAATTGTGTCTAACTGCTTCTTGAATTAACTAATACATACTATAATACTTTTTTTACTCACCTCTTTACAAACGTGGGCAGTACCTGAATCGGATTTATGGAATTTAGATGGGTTGTATGGGCTTATCATTAAAAGTGACCCTACTATTGGTGTATTTGTTTTCACACAAATGTCCACCTGATTTTTGAGGTCAAAGGTCACTGTGACCCAACTAAACACATTTTTGACTTCTCATGCTAATTCATCTTCACTAAACCACAGAGGGATAAGAGCCCCAAACACAAACATGGTAAAAGCTTCCTTAATTGCATGAAAGTACCTCACACTGCCTGGAAAGTACCCAACATGGTTCATTACACATATAACATGTTTGCAGAGGGACACCAAGTCGTGAGGCAAAACAGCTGCACATTCACACCCCCCCTTCTTTGCTGCTTGCTCACAGCTCTCTGTGCCACACGTCCGGAAGGGCAGAGGAAGCCACAGCCACATGCATAAATCACTTTGAACACTAGTACAAGAGTTTGGTTAATGATACAATTAAAACAACGTTAAACCTTTGTTTACATGGTGAACATATATCAGCCCCATTATAAGAGATCTTTGGATAAAAGGAAGTAAAACATTAGCCATACAAGAACTAAAACCTGCTTGTCATATCTTACAGTCAATAACACACACACACACACACACACACACACACACACACACACACACACACACACACACACACACACACACACACACACACACACACACACACACACACACACACACACACACACACACACACACACACACACACACACACACACACACACACACCTCTGCAAACACTCCACCTCTGCATCAAACCACCGCGAACCGTTCGGCGGCAACTTTCTAAATGTCTGTTGCGAGGAACAGGCGTATATAAATAGACATCAAGACTGGCTTCAATGCTCGCGCTTGTCTAGTGCGCACGCTCCTGCCAGTACATGTGCATCCATGCATTTCAAATGTCCACCTCGATCAACCGGGCCGCAGCCGGCAAGCGTGCTGTGCCTGGGCGCGGTACAGATGTTCTCACACTGGTCAAACAAACTAGACTTTTGCCGTGAAGCGTGCTTGAGCACGTTATGAATGGACAGTGTGAGTGCGCCCTTACAAGGCCTAGGAGATGAAATATACCCCTACGAAATGGGACACCGCTTCAAACCCGTCATTGTGTACGGCTTTATGTAAGCAGACGCAACATTGTTTTGCCAGACATTCAACATGCCGTCGTCAGTTGTTATCACTTGCAGTGGGCTAGAAAACACCTTCAATGCCTGAGACTGCTGGTGGACCAGTTTATGGTCTGTAGTCTAAAGTGTTGTTAGCCTAGCTACACAACATGCTCACGAATGTGTCATTAGTTTCTTTGCAATGCAGATCTGGAAAATCTCAGTTTGGAGCCCCAAGCGTCCCAAGCGTCAAACACAGTGTCTTTGTCTAACTCATGTATTAAAAAGCCTAACACTTCTCCAGGCTTATACCCTCATATTGTAATACTTGTCTCACAACATTCACTCTTCGATCATATTTAAGAATATATTTATATCTTACATGCACAGGGGCATATTAACACTATTTCATTAACACTTCCCTTTTTCCCTCTTCCTCCCTTTCCCAGGCAGAGGTGTTTAAAGCATTCAGGGAGTTCTTCCAGGCAGCCTCATCTCGACCGGCTCCGTATGGTATATGTCCTTACCCATCATCTCGGGCAATCTATGCTGTAGACCTCATGCTGAAGTGGAGTACTGGTCAAAACGGTGAGACGTTTGTTCTACTTCATTCTATACTTAATTCAGCAGCATGGTAAAGAACATCTACTAACGTTATAGTCAGCAGTCAATGGGAGGCCCAAAAGGGCGATGTAGCCATTAAATAATCAAAAATAATCTTGTTAGTTACATAAACTTGTTGATTTATATCTTCTTAATTTTATTTGACAAGGAAGTGGCAGTGGTCGAACACAATTTTACTTCCCCTCCCTTTATGCAAAAAATATATTACAATGCCTAATGCGGGAAGAAAGTGTTGGTTAAGCTTAACACCACTCTTGATGCTCCAACTTTTCAATTAAGCATGCCCAAGACTCTACCCCAAGGTTCCTGTCCTAACACCTCCAATGCTGGTCCCTCTCTTAAAAGACAAAGACTAGGACTTATAACATTTTAGAGAATTTTTGCATGGGGCCTTCCTGGAGTCTTGTTGGAGAAGCCTTGGATGCAAGACAGAGGATACCTAAGAAACCCCATGTCTCTGCAAACAGCAAGCCTCTAGGGCCTCACTCATTTAGGGGACAAGATAAAATGGTCTGAAATGCTTCTTCTGTTCTTCTAAGGGTGCACTCACACCTGATCCCAGCAGTGCTTTGGGGCCCGTTTACACAAAGACCCGTTTTCTTGTAACTGCACAATTTTAGTATGGTTTTGGCCGACCATCCACACGCAGCCAGCGTTATTGGAGCCTAAAAACACAATTTTTTGTAACCCGGATCCAGAGTAGGACGATTTGAAAAAGCCCCCTGTGGCGTTGCTGTTTGGACACTGAAACCGCATAATTTGTTAACTACGCTGTCATTGCCCCACCTCCGACCTCTAACCCCCACAGCGTCACTTAACAACAGTGCTGCTGCTTGAGAGGAGAGAGACTTACCCATAGACTGTTTACTGAACTGGACTCTGAGCCACATGCATGGGAATGAATTAGGCCGACCACAGATTTCTCCCTTTTCCCTGATGCTCTGAATAAGTCGCTAAATTGGTCGCTAGTAGCTTTTCATAAATAAAGTTGCCAAGAAGGTCTCAAAAAGTAGCGAGACAGTGCCCGCCTGTCAGTGCTTTAGTACGGGGAAGGGGTTCACAGCAGCACCCTCTGCTCGTTGAGGAGACTAACTACAGAGTGATTCATGCATCAGTGTCCAAAACAAAAGTCTCCACTAACACCAAAAACAGTCACTAGATTTCTCTCTAGGATTGAGGAGGATTTGGGAAATCCCCAGATTTGGCGAGAAACTCTCCGATGTCTGTATTATGATTATACACAACAGTGTCTCTCCCCGTATATTCCTCTCCTTTGTTGGTGTATTTCTGTAGTAGTTACAGCGCCACATCCAAGCCTGATGTGTATTACAGCATTTTTAGCCGCCTTCACTGGTTTCGTGTCGACGCAGATATTTCTTGAGTTGAGGCCGTGTGGACGGAAAACCTTTTAAGAACGACGGAAAAAAATTAATTGTTTTCGATCATGTGGACATAGCCTGAGACAGCAGGTTGTCCAGATGAAGGCCGAAGGGATGACCCTCTCAGCCATCAGAGAGAGGTTGGGCATTCAGTCTGTTATTTCAAGGATATTTAAACTTTAAAAGGAAACAGATTCATTTTAGTCCCTCAAAAAGCCCGGTCAGATCTGTCTGTGCAGAAAGTGTTTTAATGATTAAGACTTTTTGGAGCGAAAGCCCACTCTGCAGTGACCAAACCTCTCATCAGCAGAATAAAAAGGCTAGACTTGCCTTTGCTGAGGAGCATGTTGTGTGAACAGAGGAGAACTGGTCCAGAGTGACTTCAGTGATGAGAGGACGTTCAGTTTATTTGGGTCTGATGGAAACATTTTGTTGGGCGTAGGACTGGGGAGAGACTGAACCCAAAGTGTGTAAAGAAGTCAGGTCCATCTGGAGGAGGAAGTGTCATGGTTTGGGGGATGTTTTCTGCAGCAGGAGTTGGGCCTCTTGTGCAGCCACATGGCAGGGTGAATGCAAATGTTTATGTGAACCTCCTTCAGCAACATGTGTAGGAGATTAAGCCTACTTTTGTTATGGCTAAAATATATCAGTCGCTGAATTAATTATGAATTAACTCGACTCGTTAAAATTTAGGATTTATTTTACCTCAACGTAAGGGCACCACACCAAATTAAGACAGGATGTTTATTAAACTTTGGTGAAGGTTTAATACCTGTTAGTTATTTAGGTAATTGATTGTTAAATTTTATCAGTCTCGTCTTGAACAAGTTAATTCGTACCACAGCCTTATCAGTGACCAACACTTTCTGCACAGAACGGAAGACTCTCACAACGACGTAAGGTTACAAACATTTATTTGACTACCCAAAAAGGAAAATACAGGACAGTGCGACATTGAATAGACAAGTGAAAAAGGTTAAATGTTGATATAAGACGCTTGAGGCTCGAGGGGCTTGTTTCTAATATCACTGGCGGGTACAAAAACTTGCTCTAATTAGCCTGCCAACAGAACTCGGATCAGAATCTAACTGTCACCAACGTTTAACCAAGAGTTGCATTAAAAGGACAACCTTACTTTACTGTTGATGTTACAGTCGCCCTGGCGTCTTACAGTACCGATGCAGTCACGCGATAAAAATAGATTAACAAACGAAAATACTTTAGTAAGAAACAAGGTATAAAGTACGTCTCTTGTTAACTTTGGGTTAACAAAGGAACGAACAGCAGGTGGGGAGGTCAAGAGGTGCTAAACGCAGAGAGAGAGGTCAAGAGAGGTGAAGAGTAGAAGATATGCAGAAGAGTAGAGAGGGGGAGAGAGAGAACAAGAGCGCGCAGAGACAGCAGTCTCTTCCTTTTCTACTCAGCAAAGGGGGGGTGTCTCAGGGTTTAACCCATCCCTTTGGCTCTGAGCGAATCAACTGCTTTTTACGCCGGAATTCTAATTCTGACATTAAACTATCTTTGGTTGATTTTCCATTATTAAGCTTTCTGATATCCAATTTAACCAAAATCTTTAGGCAGACAACTTTAACAGATACAGATACTGCACATCATCACACTCTCCTGGATATAGTGACAGGCCTATTATTAAAACACAAATTATTTCAGGAATTAGACAGAGACTTTACACTTCTGAAACCACATAAACATAATCATAACAAGATACAAATAATGCATATACTGTTACACACTTGCAAGAATGTCTTTGAACAGGCAGTTGCGATGAAACATCAAACTTTAACTGTTTTCCAAACTTTTACACAACGTTCTGTTGTTTAAATTTCATCAATGAAAGTCCCTCTGTCTCCAAACAGAGACCGCTCCTCCGGTTCGAAGTGCGGTCAGATTTGACGTTGATTTAGGTTAAAAGGAGGTCCTTAATCCTGGAGTTCCAGGTTTTATTACCCTAGGAGGGTCCGAGGTTGTAAACCACACTTTATCTCTTATCGAAACAAGCATACAAATGTCTTATCTACCATTGTCTTCCTACGACGCTGAGCAGACAGCCAGACTAAAAGAATTCCTTAAACATCACTTCCCCTAGAGGTCCTACACATGCAATACCTTCACTGCAACTGTCTCCCAATCAACTGTAATTTTTATACAGACAATGCCCCCTGTCACACTGTAAAACCTGTGAAGCAGTTAATTGAAGCTAAGAATATTGAAACAATGAAATGGCCAGAGTCCAGATCTAAACCCCATAGAGAATGTCTGGAAAATCCTTGGCAACAAAGTAAAGTCTAACTGAACTGTGTTAGAGACTGAGTCAGAATGGAACCAGATCAAACCAGAGCAGTGTGAGAAACTAGTGATGTCCTGTGGGCGCAGATGTCCTGAAGTCATTCAGAGCTGTGGCCTCTACACTTCCTGTTCATTTCTGAATCCTAGAGAAGAAAACATTGTTGAAATCTTCTCTTCTGACACAATGAACACTGTTCTCTGATTTTACTCACTGTTTTTTTCACTAAACAAAGGTTTTTGTTTTCGTTGCCACCGTACTCTACGGGGGAATTGTTGGTTCTATGTAAATCATAAATAAGTCATAGAGTGTGGTCTTTACCTACTCTGTAAAGTGTCCTGAGATAACTTTTGTTATGATTTGGCACTGTAAATAAAATTGAATTGAATTATTTAGACATGACACCGACATGTTGCCACCAGATTACTGTAAAGCAGTGCATGTCTGAAAGCATGTGTAATCCCCATAATCATCATTTGTTTATCTAATTAGTGTTTGTTCTTATCCTGGGTCAGGTGAGCGAGTGATGCAGCCTCAGATCCTGGAGTTGAACTTCAGCCCAGACTGTGCCAGGGCCTGCCTCTACCACCCCTCCTTCTACAACCACATGTTCCAGACACTGTTCCTGGATCAGCCCGAGCACTGCCCGGTCACACAGATTGCATGATGAACTTAGCAGCTCCAGTGTGTTTGCAGTGTTGTTTTTCATACAGACACAATTCACTTTCTTTTTTTTCTTCCTTTCCTCCTTTTCTTATGTCACACTTTCTCTTACCATCTACATTGCAACTGGTTTTAGGAGCTTATGAAACGTTTTGCCTCGGTAGCTCAGTTACTCATTTAAAACTTTCCTGTGTTTTATTTGGATAAAACAATTACAAGGTTGTCCTGAAAACCAAAACACTACTGCACAAATAAGCAATAAAACATTTTTTGATAAACTGAAGCTGTAGCATAAATTGTCGGCCAAATAATCTTTGGTCTTATTGAACTGAAGTATGTAGAGACCTTCTCCCACCGAACCTTTGTGTCATTTATTTCCTTCCTTGTTGCCTATTGTGGCCTGCCGTTAGCCACAGTAGTCCAGAGAGTAAACTGAAGTGTTGGAATGAGGAAGGAAGAACAGTCAGACAGAAATAAGACATTTAGTCGGCGGAAAAAAATAAGGGAAGTGTAATTTACCGAAGAGGAAATCTGTTGATTTGAGTGTTTGGATTTATTACAGTAGCAATATTTGAACTGCATGCTTAACCCAGGTACTCCTGAACATCTTGTTTGCTGTAAAAATTTGTACTGATCCCTAATGTATTGTAGTACCTGGTACTAAGACTACCTTTAAGAATGTCTGACAACACCACAACCTAAGGGGCAGGAGGAACCCTTCAACCCTTTAATATCTACAATGCAATTTATGACACACTCTGACCTCCCCAAGCAGAAACAATTTACCAGAGGCATATCCTGTGCAGAAGTTAAAACCACATACTAAAAATATGTTTACAGATACAGATAAACACATGTATATTGTTTACTAGTATCTGTGCCCCAGCATCCCTCAGTGGTCACGTCAGTCCTAAACTGAAACATAAATAAATAAAATCTACTTAAAATATCTTGCATGTACTGTTAGCATTTCCACACAGGTTAAAATACTTAACACAAAGAGCATTGGCCGCACACATGGTTACCTTGCTGAGACACAAACAAAAGGCTAGCACAAACCTGAGCTTTTCCATGCTAACAATGTTTAAGACTACTGAGCATTACCATCAGTTTTGCAGTTTCACCCTGTATGAGAGGGAGAGCACACCACAGCCAAGGTGCGCTGCAGCCAAGGTGCTGCAGCAAAGGTGCTGCAGCCAAGTCGAAAAAGGGGCTCTCCACTGAGACACACAGCACTTTATCACTTCCTGCTTAACACCTGGTCACATGGCCGCAGGCAATGAACTGGTCATGTGACTATGTGTCCATTGCAAGTATCACACTATCCCACAGTATGATGGGTCTTATAAGAAATCATTTAAAGAGGGTGGTTTTTTTAAAGTCATAGCAAATATACAGTGCACTGTTTACAAACCGAGTGCTGCAAAAATCAAAAAGGGCGCCAAATTCGTCCAGTGTTGATAAAAGGTACTGGGTAGAATGTCTTGGTCTTCCAGGAAGACTAAGACATCATCCGCATAAAGTGCCAGGTGGTGTTGTGTGCCTGTAACCCTGATAGGTTTGATGACTGAGGATCATTGGATCATCTGATCATCTGAGCCAAGGATTTAAGCGAAAGCACAAAGAGGCTGTGGCTCAGAGGACAACCCTGTCGAGAGGATCTTGATACTGCAAATAAAGGCATTGTTTCCCATACATAGACCAATGTGTGGCGATGGACCACAAAAACTACACAGAATGCCACAAATTGATTCCATTTTTTTTTCCCGACGCGATATTGAAATGTAAATGTTCTTTGAATCTTTATTCATCTTTGCATAGCACTCTTTCTCCCTGTCATCCTCACTCACACATAACAGATGCGCACCTCACTGCAGTCTGTGTGCGCCCAGTTTTGCTCTAACTTCTGGTTGGTTCTGAAATCTGAGCTAGGGATGTACCGATGCATCTTGAGACAGTTAAAAATCGATTAAAATGTGTGACGATTCAATTTGGTTGAGATGAAAAATGAATAGGATGGCTCTATCTACTTTTGAATTTGTTTGTTGACATCGGTGCAAAGATAGCGACGGCCGCAACAGGTCACACCAGCCTGTTTTATCAGAGGTTCTAACTCAGTTTTTGTCTTTTGAAAATAAAATAAGTTGTGTGTCCTCATCTACAGAGGAAGTTCTCATGTAGATCATTTCAGGAATGCCTCAATAAGCTATGGAGGCTTGTGTGTGTGTGTGTGTGTGTGTGTGTGTGTGTGTGTGTAGCTGCTGATGGTCGGAGCAGAGAATAAATAAGCAGTTAAGTTGTTCAGTTTTAGTAAATGTTTCATATTCCCTGACGCTGGTTTGTGAGCGCTCCAGCTCGTCTCCGGGATCTGTCCACACAGCCGGTCGTGGCTCTGGCCGACCCAGGAGCAGGGGTCCGCTTGCCCAAACCGCCCCCTCCTGACTGAAACATGGCTGCGTCCCGAAGAATATGTTAGCCTAAATGAATCCACTCCTCCCAGTCATTAATTAATTAATAATTAATACTCATATTCCTCGAGACAGTGGTCGAGGAGGAGGCGTTGCAGCTATTTATGACTCAGGCCTAAGAATCAACCCTAAACCTAAACTACATTATAATTATTTTGAAAGTCCTCTGTGTCTTTCACATTCAACCTGGAAAACTGTGCAGCCAATTATACTTGTTATAGTGTACCTTGCTCCTGGTCCGTACTCTGCATTTCTATCTGAATTCTCAGAGTTTCTGTCAAATTTAGTCCTTAAAACTGATAAAGTAATCATTGTAGGAGATTTTAATATTCATGTGGATGTTGTTAATATTAGCCTTAGTAACTGTGTTTATCGCTCTATTAGATTCGATTGGTTTTAGTCAGAGTGTACATAAACCTACTCACTGTTTTAATCACACCCTCGACCTTGTTATGGCTTATGGTGTGGAAATCAATGACTTAATAGTCTTTTCACAGAATCCTATTTTATCAGACCATTATTTAATAACTTTTGAATTCATATTACAGGACTACTGACCTCTGGGCAAAAGTTTCTACACTAGATGTTTATCTGATAGTGCTATAACTAAATTTAAGGAAGCGATTCCATCTGCATTTAATTTAATGCCTTATTCTAATATTCAAGACTCCTGCACTAACGTTGGTCTCTCTGAATTTGATCACCTTGTTGAAAGTGTTGCAGGCTCACTACGAACAACACTCGACTCTGTTGCTCCTTTAAGAAAGAAAATAATGAAACAGAAGAAGTTAGCTCCATGGTATAACTCCTAACCCGTGAACTAAAACAAATATCGCGAAAATTGGAAAGTGGCGATCTACTAAATTGGAGGACTCTCACTTAGTTTGGCAAGATAGGAAGGCCCTTCGCAATGCCAGAGCAGCCTATTACTCATCTTTAATAGAGGAGAATAAGAACAATCCTAGATTTCTTTTCAGCACTGTAGCCAGGCTGACAGAGAGCCACAGCTCTATTGAGCCATGTATTCCTATAACCCTCAGTAGTAACAACTTCATGACCTTCTTTAATGACAAAATTATAACTATTAGAAACTGTACGACCTGATATATTCTTGGACTGTTTTTCTACAGTTGACCTTAACAAATTAACATCTACTATTTCGCCATCAAAGCCTTCTACTTGTCTCCTAGACTCTATTCCAACTCGGTTACTTAAAGAAGTGTTACCTTTAATTAGCACTCCTGTATTAGATATGATTAACATGTCTTTATCAGCAGGTTATGTACCACAGTCTTTTAAAGTAGCTGTAATTAAACCTCTTCTTAAAACTAGACCTATATCTAACCTTCCTTTTCTCTCTAAGATCCTCGAGAAATTAGTCGCCAATCAGCTGTGCGACTTTTTACATAATAATGAGTTATTTAAGGACTTCCAGTCAGGATTTAGAGCGAATCATAGCACTGAGACAGCACTGGTAAAAATTACTAACGACCTTCTAATAGCTTCAGACAAAGGACTTGTCTCTGTGCTTGTTTGTCAGATCTTAGTGCTGCATTCGACACTATTGACCATCGCATCCTGCTACAGAGAATAGAGCATCTGATCGACATTAAAGGAACCGCACTGAGCTGGTTTAAGTCATATTTATCAGATAGATCTCAGTTTGTACATGTTAACGTCAAATCCTCCATACACACTAAATTCAGTCACGGAGTCCCACAGGGTTCTGTCCTTGGACCGATTCTATTCACCTTATATATGCTTCCCTTAGGAAATATTATAAGGAAGCACTACATACATTTTCATTGTTATGCTGATGATACACAATTATATTTATCGTTCAAACCAGAAGAAACTGATCAGTTAGATAAACTTCAAATGTGCATTAAGGAAATAAAAAGCTGGATGACCTGCAATTTTCTGATGTTAAACTCAGACAAAACTGAATAGAATAGAATTACTTTAATGATCCCAGACTGGGAAATTATTTAAAGTCATCGTTCTTTGCCCCGAAGGCCTCGGAAACTCAATAACTAAAGATATTGTTACTCTGGATGATGTTGTGTTGTCCTCCAGCACCACAGTAAGGAATCTGGGTGTTATTTTTGATCAGGATATGTCCTTCGATTCTCACATAAAACTAACGACAAGGACTGCATATTTTCACCTGCGTAATATTGCGAAAATTAGGAACATTGTGTCTCAGAAAGATGCAGAAAAACTAGTCCATGCATTTGTTACTTCTAGGCTGGACTACTGCAACTGCTTATTATCAGGCTGCTCCAATAAGTCTGTTAAGAGTCTCCAGTTGGTCCAAAGTGCTGCAGCTCGTGTACTTACTAAAACAAATAGAAGAGAACATATTTCTCCTGTATTAGCTTCTTTGCACTGGCTACCTGTAAAATCTAGAATAGAATTTAAAATCCTTCTCCTTACGTACGAAGCTCTTATTGGTCAGGCTCCGTCGTATCTTAAAGAGCTCATAGTACCATATCACCCGACTAGATCGCTGCGCTCTGAGAATGCAGGGCTACTGGTCGTTCCTAGAGTCTCCAAAAATAGAACGGGAGGCAGAGCCTTCAGCTACCAAGCTCCACTCTTGTGGAACCAACTGATGGTGGTGGTGCCTGCTGCCGTGGTCCTGTGCAGGTCTCTGCTGATGGTGGTGGTTCCTGCTGCCTTGGTCCTGTGTGCAGGTCTCTGCTGATGGTGGTGGTGCCTGCTGCCATGGTCCTGTGTGTAGGTCTCTGCTGATCATGGTGGTGCCTGCTGCTGTGGTCCTGCATGACACTTCCTGCTACTTCTATAACTATTAGTAATTTATACTGTCACTAGTCTTATAAATTATAAAATTTGTAGCCATAAAAACACCATCAGTGGTATGTCTTGCTGTATCGTAGCTGCTATTGCCTCTACTCATCTCATCACCTTAGATGTGCCTGTTCCTACTATTCTGCTGTATTAACCGCCATATCATATAAGTCATAATTACATTACTATAGATATTGTTATAGTTACTGTTACTCTTTGGCTGCTTGCATCTCTGGAAGTGTGTCAGTCTCTCTGTCTTTTGTCTGTCTTTGTCTTTCTCTCTTTCTTTCTCCTTTTCTCCCTCCCCAACCAGTGCAGAAAGATTCCCGTCCTCCACAGAGCTGGGTCTGTCTGACATTCCTGTCTGTTATAGGGAAGGTTTTCGTTGCCACCGTACGGGGGAATTGTTGGGTCTATGCCTACTCTGTAAAGTGTCCTGAGATAACTTTTGTTATGATTTGGCACTATTAATAAAATTGAATTGAATTGCTGCCCTGATGGCCACATTTAATTGTGTATTTTGATGTCTGATGGGGAAGTGCACTCAGCCTGTAGAGTCGACGGTTGACTATTTCCTGTGGGGGCGTCTTCCCTCAAATATACTACTCTTAAACTTTCACATGTTACAAAAGAAGGTTATTTTGGTTCAAACTAATGGTTCGTCCTCCATGTAAATCTCTTATTTATTGACCAATAGTGAGCATAGCACACAGACGATGATCACGTAACTGAACTCCCTCTGCAGATAATATGGTCATAGGCTAACAGCTAGCAGCTCGAGGTCCCGGCAAAATGAGGCTTTCTTTACTGAGATATTTCCTTGTACTCTCAATACTTGTCATTTCTTCCTAGAATCAATTGTGCAATACTGTCCTTGGATCTGTTCTAAGATTCAATTTTTTTCATTTTAATCGTGCAATATTGTTCTTGGATCTGTTCTAAGAATCCATCTTTTCACTTTAATTTTAATTTAGTTTTATTTTTAGTCTCTGCATATATTTTTAGTCTGTACATTTTTTTTAACTTAAATTTTATTGCAGCCTTTTTAAAATTCTATTTTTTGACACTGTTTAGTTAAATATATATTTTTATTTCATTTTTACTTTCTTTGTGACCAGGGAGATGTGCAAAGTAAGACTTTCATTGTGCAGTGTGACGTATGTCTTAACTAAACATATGACATTGAATCCTAGGTTACACCAGAGGCTGTTGACATACATGATGAGTCCCCCACCTCTGCTTTTTCCGCTTGCTTTTGTGTCTTTGTAGACTCTCACAGCAGTGAACCCCGGCAGGTCCACGATAGCATCCGGTACAAGGTGTTTTAGCCATGTTCGACTAGGTTCCTCAGTCTATTTAATAAAATGTGATAGTCTACTGTATCGAATTAGATCCAGCAGTACCAAGACTGTGAGTCTATGATTATCTAAATTACAGCATGTCATTTAAAAATGTTAAAAGTGCGGTCTCTGTACTGTGGTTCCTCCTAAAACCAGACTGATGGGTCTCTTAAATATGATGAGTTTAAAAAACATTTACTTGATTAAAAACTATTTTCTAAAATCTTACTTAAAAATGGTAAGTTGGATACAGGCCGGTAGTTATTTAAAATATTGGGGTCTAATCACTCTTCTTCAGAAGGGGCTTCACCACTGTTTTAAAGTAGGTGGGGACGACACCCGTCTGAAGAGAACGATTCACCAGATACAACAGCTGTTCCTCAAAGTGTGTGGTGTGGGAATTGGATCGAAAAGGCAGGTTGTGGGCTTTACCTGGTAGAAAAGTCGACCAAGTATCCAACCAGGGCACAACTCTCCAGTGTTTCCTTAGGCAAAAGCAATGATCCAGGTGTTAAAAGCTGTTTTATCTTTCTATTTTAAATTTCTCATATTTACTTGTTAACCTATTTTTAATATTACCTCTATTTTTTATCTTAAATTATTGTTCGGTGTTGTTCTGTTATTGTTATGTAAATGTTATTGTTATTGTTATGTTTAGGTTTGTCCTGTTAAATGTTTGGAAACTGTGAGCAAAGCATAAGCCGGAGTCAAATTCTCTGTATGTCCAACATACTTAGCAATAAACCTGATTCTGATTCTGATAAAAAACTGGATCTGATGTCATTGATTTTTCTTCTGAAGTGGTCTGCAAAGTCCTTACAAAGGGCATTATTTGGTGCTTTGGAGAATCTTTTAAAATTTCCTTCCATTCATCTTCAACCTCTTGTCCCTATCGGGGTCATGGGGGGCTGGAGCCGATCCCAGCTGACATCGGGCATGAGGCGGTGTCCACCCTGGACAGGACGCCAGTCTATCACAGGGCACATAGAGACAAACATAGACAGACAACCATTCACACCTACGGGCAATTTAGAGTCAAGCATTCACACTCACACCTACGGGTAATCTAGAGTCAACCATTCACACTCACATTCACACCTACGGGTAATTTAGAGTCAACCATTCACCCTCACAGTAACACCTACAGGTAATTTAGAGTCATCAATGAACCCAACACCGTCTTTTGACTGTGGGAGGAAGAAACCCGGAGAAAACCAATGCAGACACGGGGAGCACATGCAAACTCTGCACGTTGTTAGTTAAAAGATCAATTGTGGAAAATAGGAATCTGGGGTTATGTTTATGGTCATTGATTCGTTTTTGGAAGTGGGAGATTCTCGCTTGTTTTTTCACTGTGTTATTGTGAATTTTGAGGTTTTGACGTAAAATTTCATAGTGAACTGTTAACTTTGATTTCCTCTCAGCACTCCTGCATTCCCTTTTGAGTTTTTTAACTTCCTCAGCTCTCCATGGGGTTGTGGGTCTCGTTTTAATTGTCCACAACAGAGGGCGCACCAATGGCCAGGCCAGCCCTCTGCTGTGGGTCGGCTGCATGACATGTTACTTAAATTCAAGGCAGTTTAAAAGGTTTAAAAAGTCTCTGTACACTGAGTCTGAGGAGATGTCCACCTGTAGAATAAGATCACCGGCTATTAAAATTCTATTAAAAGTGGAGTGAATAATTGATAAAAATTCTGAAAATTCACTAATAAAAGGTAGAACACTGAAGTGGTCTGTAGACTGTTATACAGAGAATAGATAGCATTTGAGTACCATGCTTTTGTTTTTAGCAGCCTAAGTAGCTGTTCATAACACTTCATGTTTATAGTGATCTTTATAATTGAAGCAGTGCCACCCCCTCTTCTGCACCCCATTGTTGAAAATACAAAGTTAAAGTCAGTGCCAAGCCATGTCTCTGTAAGGAGAATGCTGTCCAGGTTATCCAAAATTATATCATTTATAATACAAGATTTGTTTAAAAGAGCCCACATTCAGCAAAGCCATTTTAATGTCTGTGCTGAATGTGTGCTCATCGTCTTGACCCCTCCTAGTTAGGGTGCAGGCCGTCGTGTTTAAGGTCTGGGTCTGTTTAAAAAAAAGCTGTGAAGTTGTCCACAAATGGAATACTTTTCCCCAGGCAGTATCCTTTAAGCCACAGGTGCAGCTGGCAGAGGCAGCTGGTCATAACATCACCAAAACGCGGCGGGGGAAGCGGGCCTGAAATAATTAATTGCGTCCCTGTGTCTAACAGGCGGTCCACCATGGACCTGAAGTCCTGCTTGAGGACCTCGGACTGGTGGTTCTTTAAATCGTTGGGTTTGGGGCATTAACTAGGGTTTAGGTTAGGAAAGGCAGGATGGCCATCTCTGACCATGCAATACGACACTGGAACATTTAAGTTGAAAAGGTTTTTTAATGCAAGAAGATCCTGTGAAAATGCACACAAAAGGCATATAATACAGTAGGTGTTTCTGCCTCACTAGTTTTCACAATTCACGACTATCTTTTTTTTTTAAAATAGCTCTCGCTTTTAACTCCATATGCAGTTCAACCTGTAGGACTCAGGTCATTCTCTGGTTCACTTTTCATGCATCTTTTTTGTTCAACTTTTAGAAGCATAAATTACTCACATGGTCCTTAGAATGAGATGAAAATTAAATAATGGATGTAGACAGTGGAATATATTTACCAAAGGACATCATTTACTTTCTTTAGTATCTATTGTAGTGGAAAATCTTAGTAAAAAAGGTTTTACCTAAAATAACCTTTCATACAATATGTACTCATAACCTTCAAGTGTGTTCTCATATGTCCTGAAACTGTTTGAGAGAAAGGCAGTGAAGGCATCTCCCAGATAACCTTGAGTTTTGGTAAACAGCACTACAAAATTGCTGAATTGAACCTGTTATTGTGCACGTGACTGGGCTTAAGTTTCTCATTCTATTGTTGTACACAGACAACCAAGATAAGTTACGACTTAGCAAAATAAGGACTCAAAATCAGTCAGGGAACGATTGATGCAGGCCGTATTTCTGACACACCGGGTACATTCTTAAGACAGAGCGATAAATAAACAGCCTATAAAACTCTATACTCTGCAGTTCAGACGAGGGACTTAAGTAATCAGACCCGGCAAGAATCCCTAAACAAACAGAAAGTCGCTTCAGACGGAGGACAAAACAGGTAAAAACTACACTGATCTACATAATCTATGAAAGTTACACAAAAGAAAGTCACTGACGAGGAGGAAAAGAACAAAAGGCTACAAACAAAACCCATGCTGCACAGAGCTAATGAAAACTTCTAATCAAAAACACTCCAAGAGGAGAAAAAACAAAGGCACTATGAAACTTAACTTGCTACACAAGCTTGACTAAAAAAATCTTCTTCAGGAGGTGCTCAAAAAAATAAAAGTGGCCATTTCCACAGCCTTGTCATTAAGTATTGCCAGAGGTACACGATGAGACAATATACTGTGACAACAAGACAGGGGAAGACGAGGACTATATGCACATGAGGGAGGATGACACAGGTGGACACAATCAGGTAATCAGGGAACACAGCAGACCGATGACACAAGAGGACCTCTCACCGTGGTGTGACAAGGTAAAGTTGAAGAGGCGCCACCGTCGATCAGAAGCGAGGAACACACGTTTTTGGTCAAAGAAGCGGAGGAACACATGTTATTGGTCAAAGAAGCGGAGGAAAACATGTTATTGGTCAAAGAAGCGGAGGAACACGTGTTATTGGTCAAAGAAGCGGAGGAACACGTGTTATTGGTCAAAGAAGCAGAGGAACACGTGTTATTGGTCAAAGAAGCGGAGGAACACATGTTATTGGTCAAAGAAGCGGAGGAACACGTGTTATTGGTCAAAGAATAGTACAGATATTAGGTGTCAGAAATAGGGTGAGTGAATCCCATTAGTGGACAGGGAGAGGTCCGGCACAAGTTTGCCCTGATATAAACAATACGGTGTCATCTAGAATATATTTAGTCTTGTATTGTGCAGAGACATGATGTAATATCAAAGGATCTTGAACTGATGATTTCCTCTCCATATGTTTTTTTCCACAACATTAACATTTGCTCAGGATGTTATCTGAACTGTCAAAATGATCTATCACCACCAGTATTTTGGTTGGTTCTTCCACAGAGTCTACAGTATAAAGTATAAAGTGATGTCAAAAAATAATAAAAATATGAAATCCTTATAATAATAAAGGCATAATGATGGCACTTACATCAAATAAGCCATTGAGACATTTTTTTCCCGTGTATGTGACATCTATTAACGGAGAAATCCGGGAGAGTCAGCAACAGCCAAATGTGGCCAACACTGATTAGCCTGGGGCAGTACGGTGAAGGCATTAAAACGTCTTTTTTAACTACTAATACTGCTCAAAATAACACCAAACCTGGTGCTAATGTGGCTAATTCAGTAAATGTCAGCCAGATGGACGTATCCCCCTCCCCCAAAAGTCACACCAATGCCCTTTTTATGGTGAGAGGAAGTGAGGTGGAGTCAGAGTAAGTCTGCCAAGATGACGGCTCCCATTACAATTGGATCAAGTTGAAAGAATGGACCTCGACGGAGAGGCAACGTCCTTTTTTTTTTTATACAGTCTCTGGTTTCTACCACTGTTTTATTGTGTTGTTACCAAGAAAGGGGCAGATCTTTACAGGTCAGACAATAATAAAGCTGTAACCAGCTCTAAGTAAGGAGATAAAAACAAACACTGTGCAGAGAAAGTAGGCTACTGCTGAGGATGAGACAGACATACTAAACATGTATTACATTTTTCTTTTCAATTTTGCAGAAGTAGTGATATACTGAATATCTTTTCGGCTGTGATTTAGACAAAGGTACAAGACCCCTTCCCACTTTTCCATACCTGAAGTTGGAACCAGCGTCTTTTTTCAGAGCCGGTGAACAGGTGCTGGGGAGGGAGGGAAGCAGATTGACACTGATCGTTACTGGTAAATGTTGTGCTTTTATCGCCGTATGTGTTGTTTTATGCTCGCTGTTAGCTGTACCCACCAAGCTAACATTGATGTTGTCATAGAAACCAAATCCACTGGCAGCTCTTCAGACACCTGTTGCATCTGTCTCAAGGATTAACTAAATGTTATATTATTATTAATTATGTTGCATTATATTTTCAAGTTGTCTCCAAATTGTCCCAGCATTGGACCTCAAACCAAGCTAATACTCTGTTCTATATGCAGACAAAAAATATCCTTGAGTAAAGGTCAGACAGCAGGCACATTCCAATGCTAAGAAATCATTATGTCACACCGTGGTGAGAGGTGTCCTGCCTGGGTTTTTTTGTCTCGTGAAATTCATGTTTTATTTTGAATGACTAATCTTCCTCTTGTTTCAGGTCACTTGCCCTTCCTCCTGTGTCCCCGGTCTGCTGTGTTCCCTGATTACCTGATTGTGTCCACCAGTGTCATCCTCCCTCTCTAGAGGGACACGTTGACTTTTGCACCAAAATGGCTACAGCCACAAATCCTTGAGTCAGCTGATCAGAAAGACTCCCTAGGTGTTTCTCAAGCCAAAGAATGCAAACAAAGCATTGTGTTTTGGGGGAGAAAGTTCTTGCAAGCTCATTCTAACAAGAATGAACTGCAAGTTGGTGAGGACACAGAATGCTGTTGACGGTTTGAGACGATGTGTCCTTGCTGATATCGCTCAGTACTCACAGCATAGAGGCTGTCTGCAGTGTGTTGATGTAGATTCACTTAGATTCAATATGTTACTCGGTTACAAAGTGTCACTTTTTTTCATGCCTTAAATGAACCATTGTTGTATGACCTTGATTATGCGAGCCCACACCTGTTTGATGGAGAAGACTGAGCAGAGAAAGGAGGGGGAGAGGAATGAAGGAATGAAAAACTGAGCGGGGGAGGGAGGGGTGAGCTTCACTACATAGAGCAACACTTTTTTGGGTTAGATTCAACTGGACACAGTGCAGAGGCACACAAGCCTGTTGACTCTCCAGATATATCTGCACTTGTTAAATAAATACATTTCCATCTTAGTTAAAGTCTCACCTCAACAAGTGCTCCAAAAGAACAGCCAAAAATGACATTTTTATTAGGTTATTTATTATTATCTTAATTGCATTTTGTGTCATTATAATTACATTGTGTAATCTTTTAGTGGTACGCTGTACTAAAAGATTTGGAGGGGGTACGCCGTACTGGAAGACAATATATTGTCTGACAAAAATTGCACTTTCAGCATGACAACAAACCTGCTAACATTAAATTTCCAGAAGCAACATGTTTTCCACCATATACACTGCATACAAGTCACTCTGAACTGTCTCTGAACCTTCAGTGCAGCGTTTCACTCCAGAGACAACGAGTGAGATGGAGCTGGATGGTTAAGCAGTACACAGTAAAGCAGTGCACTGCTTAACCATCCTGCTCACACATGGCCAGCTGGTGTTTTAGTAAAAAGACGTTTGTTGCAGAGTCTCCCAAATAAAAACAACATATACAGAAAAATATGTTGATGATCAATATTCTGTTTTTATGTGTGCAGTGTTTCCCTGGACAGACGACGGGCGAGCAGCAAGTGCACGGCTTAACCAGATCTTGTGCCAACATGCGCAGCTGGTAATCAAAGTGATTTAGCAGACAGACGTTTGTTACAAAGTCTGAGACTTTCACACTGGCAGTGGGATTAAAAGGACCAGGGTGAAAAGAAGTCCTAGTGAATGCTTGATAAGTAGACTATAATAAAGTGTATTTTTTGTTGTGCCTGCACTATTGGTCAATTTGATCGTACTGGCAAGAAATAAAAACTCCTTTCACCCCTGCTCACATGTTCCATGGTCCTAGCATAATCAAAACTGATTTGTCCAATTTGAAGTTCACAACAGACACTCACTGGGCTAAAATCCAATAACAACTTTACATTAATAAGCTTTACAAGCTGCAAAATATGTCAGCCACCTCGAATGGCTCAACATCTGCCAGTTTATCTAAATCTCTGCCTGGCACTGGTTCTAACTTTGTCCCTGTAAGGAATTGATTTTAAATTAAATTAAGCATGCTTTTATATTAGTAATCTAACATGGATGACACAAGGAATGTGCAGTTAGACTAGGCAGATTTCTTCACCCTACACTATTGTTTTCCTGAGGCTGATACTCCAGGAATGTGAAAGTAGAAACCAATTGGTTTGAACCAATCGATGTTTGGCAACAAGCCAAAAACTGTATAACTACATTGTACATGCAAGCTCCGGGGTTCTTTTGTCTGGAAGTGTTTGACACACACACACACACACACACACACACACACACACACACACACACACACACACACACACACACACACACACACACACACACACACACACACACACACACACACACACACACACACACACACACACACACACACACACACACACACACACACACACACACACACACACACACACACACACACACACACACACACACACACACACACACACACACACACACACACACACACACACACACACACACACACACACACACACACACACACACACACACACACACACACACACACACACACACACACACACACACACACACAAAAACCTTTAAGAGAAAATTAAAAGAGTAAGACAAATGACAGGATAAATGAGTATTACTAAAAGAGACAAAGACTACTCAGTTAAAAGCTAAATTAAAAGTAAAAATCAGCCATATACATAGCATTTTCAATGTATATACATCCAACAACTGTTGTTAGCACGGCCTGCTTTGTAGTTCGCATACAGTCATGAAGTAAATTGCACTACAACGGCTAACTGTTGCCTGGTTGTTTCAGCCGTGTTTTCTCTGACTTTGTATCTGAATCGCTGCTAAATCAGGTGTGACGTTATTCCCAGCTGCGACCTCCAAGGTAAATGGAACACAGCCTGAGACCCCTCCCAAATTGTCACATCAGCTCATTCTCAATATGACAATTCACCATGACAGCACAACAATATAACACTAATAAACAAGCTTCCATGTCATTTGACCAGAATAAATGTCTCTAAATACTGGGTGATCTGCACCGAAGTGGAAGTAGACTTTATTTACACACTTCTAAGAATCTACAAGTAAAGTTTCATAGTTGTGCATTTACAAGTCAAATTACAAATGACTATGATGAGAGAAAGCAGTAAGAAGAACACTCAGAGTGGCTCGGGTGGTGGTTTACATCAAAAATGGACATGAAGAAGACTTTACGGTATATTTTGGAGCTGTTAAAGCATGTCATTTTATTGTGAAGGACTGAAGTATGGTCCTGGATGTTTTAACAGCATCGATGTTAAAGTGGACGACTAGCAGCTCCCAGTGTTTACGGCGAGGAGATCGGCGTGTCCGACTAGAGGACCACACGGATAATTCACTGCTGTTAGCGTCCTTTTGACCACTCTTGTTAACACAAAGATAAATTAGGCCATTAAAACGGTATATGGTTACAAAGATAAGAAGTTAGTTTAACACCATTAAATTAACTAAGCATTACACCATCATTTAAATTTGTTAGTTCAACAGAAAGTTTGATAGAATTTAGCTTAAAAGTGTCCGTCTGGTGACACAGATCTGTTCTCTGTGAGAAAATGTCTCCACAAAGATGGAGGTTTGCTCCCAGTCCGGTTAGAAGAGGCTCCTCCTCCTCCACAGTCTTTTCTGTAGCACTAGTATTTTTTAACAAAGTCCAATAGCTTTAACCTCACCCAGAGGTTGACCTGGATACATTTAGTATTTTCTAAAGGAAATCGGTAAACCCTACACCTTCTGCTGTATATCAGGCGGCTCAACCCCAAACACAACACTTTTTCATTTTTAACTGTGCACCACCGTTTACAGTGGGAGCTGCTCGGGCTCTGCCATCCAGAAGTGTCTTTGCACCTTGTTAAGGGTGTTATATTCACTGCAGCGCATAGTCTTCTACTGCGCAGGAAGATAAGTAGAACATGCTCAAATTTCATAATTTAGCCTCTTGGCATATCAATTTCACAAAACACGATAAAGTGCGGATCAATGTGGCGCCTTCTCATTGGCTTGGCTAACACACAATATCTAGTGCTCACTGGGAGCATGGTGACGTCACGTCTTGCGTACTGTAAGCCTTTCACAGTACAAAGCAGTACAGCATGTCACTCTACCATAATACAGGGATTAAGGGCGGCATCAAATTACACCACTTTAGTTATTTTGAACGTTGGGTGATTTCCTCTCTCATCACATTGTGCTGTTTACTTATTTAACAATCGAGGACTGCTGTGTGCAGAAGGAAAACAATTTCTCTACTTCAACCCATAGACTGTATAAAAATAATGGACGTAGACCAGTGGTGGACAATACCGGTCCTGCAGGGCCCCTGTCCTGCATGTTTTAGGTTTTTCCAGGACCAGAATTGCCCACCCCTGACGTAGCCTCTCCACCAGGGCCCGTTCTCTAAACTTGATCCAATCATATTCGCCTCTGGGAGCTGCCATCTTTCGGACTTTGACTCCGCCTCATTTCCTCTTACCAAAGAAGGGCATTATTGTGACACTGGGGGGAGGGAGATACGTCCATCTGGCTGACGTTTACCGAATTAGCAACATTAGCTCCAGCGCCCGGGAGCTAGGCTACAGAGCACATTACTAGATAAACAGGAGTGGGAGTCCCGTGTCTCTAGCGGAGATTACACCGGCTCCCGGAGTTAAGTGCAGGCAGCATTTATGATTTATGATTTAAACTGATATTCAACACAGTATCATGCTCATAGATTGTAAAACACAGACCCTCACGGACCGAATCCTCCCGATGCTCCAGATTAGCATCTAGCTAATCTGAAGGACCCGGCGGTCCTCATCCTCCTTCCCCAGTGCCACCCATGGTGCCAGCCAGAGGCAATATCATACAAACCACCACAAGATAACAATTTTCCTGCAGAAGGCTGAGGCAATTACCAGGAGGAAGACAACGCAGAGGAATTCGTGGCAGGCAAGGTCATATCCAGGAAGTCATACAGGAAACCGCTGGAGAGTCTCACATGGCAAAGAACAATCTGGCAGAGAACTGAGGGAAATGGACGGGTATATCACCCTGAAGGGGCTGATTAGCTGATGAGGAGCAGGTGAATGTGGGGGATGGCACAGCTGGTCTGTGAATGCAATCAGAAGATAGTGCAGAGCAGAGGGGAGTGGCAGAGTCTGAAATGACATGAGAGTTAGTTTTTGCAAAACAGAGATGCTGCTTTTGTGCATTAAAGATGTCCATGTTTGGTGCAATTTACCAATGGTGAAGCTGAAAGGCTACTGTTGTGATGGAGCCAGCAACATATCTGGGAGGTTCATTGGAGTGCAAGCCAGATTAAAGGAAACATGTCCTGCGCAAAACACTCTCTGGATTTAGTGTTACAAGAAGTGGCAAAAGAAGTGCGCCTTGTTGCTGATACACTGAACTTTGTTTGAGAAGTCACAGTTGTTATTAATGATTCAGCAAAGAGAAAAATCCTATACCTGTCTCTTTTTGGATGTGGAAAAGTGATAAACCTGCTTGCCCTGTGCCCAGCTTGGTGGTGCATCAGAGTTGTGGCACTGTCACAGTTACTGGCCTGCTATGGAGAGATGCCGCAGACATTCAAGACCTTGGAGAGTGACAGACTGTCAAGGGGGAGACGCATGCCAAAGTGGCAGGATGGCTCAAAAAAAGGGCACAACTACGCGCACAGTCTTTGGTTTGTTTGAGTGGCCCCAGCAAAACCCCAGCGTGTTTTCGCCATTCAGCGGAAGAGGAGGAATGGGATACTTTCAGAACAAACCATATTCATAATATGAATTTGAACTTAAATGGAAAATTTGAGTTTGACCCAGCTTTAATGGGCAGCCCATATGGGAACTATTGGTTGGTTGTTTGTCTTTTGTATCCAAGCCTGTGGAAGGGGGCAATGTTTGAGGCCATGGACATGGTTCGCACACAGGTGGAGTGGTGTTTGGATCAGGAGGGACTCTGCATAGCTGCAGGGCGAGAGCAGGCAGTTCTTGAGGTGGCCCAGGGGAAATGAGTGGATGTTGGTTCCGCGGAACTGACCCCCTTTTCATGAGAGCAGGCTAAGTCTTGAGCTGGACATACTGAGCAACGTGTGTAGGGGTAAGAAATTACCACCATATAGGATGTTGTGTCCATCCTACACACCTGGCTGCCCCAAACCCACGCCATGCTGTCAGAGGTGAAGAAGCTCACAAAGCTCTGTCTGGCCCTGCCCAACACTTTGAAGCCATTTTGAATGCGCATAGCGACCATATGGATGAATGTGATGTTTCGACCCTGTTTGAAGAATTCATCAGCAGGTCAACAGAAAGAAGGTTTCGCTATTGGAAAAGTGTGAAAGCCATTAGTAGCGCAGACTATTCTTTTTCTGAATGCTGTATGTTATAGACTTGATCTTTCTGGCCTACATCATAAATGTGTTTGTTTATTTATATGTAAATTCTACCCTTCTTTCCTTTTCAAGAAAATGATCTGTGACCTTGTCGTACCAACTAGGCATCTTTCCAGGGACTTGACCAGTTCCCTCTTAGGGCGCACTCACACTGTCCTTCCGCACCGCGCCCCGGGCTTTAGGGTATGTGGAAGATAGAGAAATGAGCTGCTCGGTCATATGGCTTTTGAAATGGCTAAACTGAAGTTGGTGCACAGTGGGGTCATGGTACATAAACCCCTGGAATGAGACTAGTCCTGGCTGGTTGAGCAGATAATAACTTGCATCACAGAGCCTCACAGAAAAGAGAGGAAGATAGAGATCTCGTGATCTCTCACACATCACCTCGTTATGATTCTAAAGAACAGAGGAATGCTCATTTCCTTATTTTAGGCACACACACACATACTCATTAACTAACAATTTCGTGTGTTGCAAACACAGACACATCTGTCTCTCTAGATAGCCATATAGGGACATGCACTAATTTCTTTGACTCAGCTTTTCGAATTATAATGTGTTGCCAGGCAGATTAACGCACATTGTCGCCTTTTTTACATTTAAGGCGTTACCATCAGCCGACCAGGGTATATAAAGCCGCTACCCCTAGAAATTTCAGGGTAAGCTGAGCTTCCCTTGCATGCTCGGAGCAATCGCCACTGGTGTTATGTTCCTTAAGGCTTGGTTTATTAATTTATTTTCCAACAAAAATCCCGCCCCCCACACACTCACTCTCTCTCTCTTACTCACACCTGGTGTGGACATAAAGAAGAACCAAAATAAATTTAGAAATCACACTAATAATGAAAAAATTAAAACAAAGAAAGCTATCTTGAGTATGAAAACTATTGTTGATTACATTTTACTTCATAAATGCAACCGCATGGGTTTTATTCATTGGTATAAACTTGTTGTGTAAATAGTTTGTTTGCTGATCCAAACCATTGATTTGAAGCTCAATGCTGATGCTGTCCTGTAAATAGTTTTCTAATAAGCAATAAATAAATGTATTTCTGATCAACCCATATCAATGGCATGCTTAAATTTCTTTGCTTTAGGGTACTTGTCCCCCCCTCCCTCTCCCCCCGCACCCCAGGCCCGTTTGTACTCACACTACCTGGGCCTCGGCGAATGCTTCTTGCTGCCTATACGTCATCATGCCTTAACACGTCACACGCATTGATAGACGTCATCACGATGCGTCGCTTTGAATACAAATCTTTCCATAGACCTCTGAGTTTTTGTGCGTCTTGTCGACTGTTTTTAAATATTTTCATCCGACCAAATCTGCAGTAAACACACCACCTCCACATCACACCAATGTGAACCTTTCGCCGCCATTGTTTTAAATGTCCGTGCATGGTCCCTCCTTCTTTTTTCTACGTCCCAACAGGCGCACATAAAATGACGTCAGAGCCGCCGTATGCCTCATGCTCATACACGTGCGCAGGCTCGTGCTCGTACATGTGCACGGCAAGCATACCGCTCCTAAGCGCAGTACGGTTGCACTCACACTGGTCAAAGGAACTAGACTTTAGCTGTGAAACATCCTGGGGCACGGTACGGATGAACAGTGTGAGTGCGCCCTTACTCCCTCACTGCTGCCTGCTGGCCACAAAACCAAACATTAACTGAATATTCAGGTCAGCATAACAAACAAAAAAATAACACAAAAAACCTCCAGGCAACTGCCCTTTGTCCGGGAGTGGCTGGGAAGCAACATTGAGCAACCTGCACCTTCTGGAACACTTCCCATAAGGGCATGTTGTTTTTGTTCCTAGCTGTAATCTCCTCTGGTCATTTCCGTTACAAACACTAACCTTTCTGCCCATATGCTGTCACTTCCGACCACTACACGGTTTTATTGAGTCATCTAGTGCAATATTAATATTATTATTATTTTTTTTTAATGTCGTCTAAATAATGATACACGCACGCCCCCTTACTGAAAAAAACCCAGCCAATGAGAGCGCGCGCTGAGCGTCATATTAAATGCCCGGGCGGCCCCCTTTCTTCTCAGTGAACCGTGAGACAACCGAGGAACCTGCCGCGGTGCAGCGCAGCACATGGAGGAATACTTGTTAGAAAAGTCACCCCGGCTCTTTGTTCACACCCACCGGTGTTTCTGGATAACAACCACGGGATTGGCTCCGGTTGAGGGACTTACCCGTCCGGACCGGAGTTGTGCACGGTAAAAACTCACCGTAGGAAAAGTTTAACCGTTCGACGACCGTTGCAGCGTTTCTGAGGAAGCTTTGTGGTTGCTGAGAAATGTGTTAACTAAGGTGGAATGCAGAGAATCGGTGAGTAGCCCAGTGTTGACCGTCGGGGCACTTCGACTTTTCTATTTTAAATGTAAGGCGTTAGCGTTCCCATGACTGTGATGAAAGTAACGGTTTCTCGTTTGTGGGTGGATGAGCAAGGCAAGGCAAGGCAGCTTTATTTGTAACGCACTTTTCATACACAAGGCAGACTCCAAGTGCTTCACAGCACAACATGTCATGAATTAAAATGCATTACAGAAAGACAAAGAGAGACAATAATAAAAACAGTGCGGACGTTAAAAGTGCAAAGGTTTAGCAGAATGCTAAGGTGAACATAAAAGTTTTCAGTCTAGTTTTAAAAGTGGTCAGAGTGGGTGAAAGTCTCACATCTTCAGGAAGTTTATTCCAGCTGTTTGTTGCAAGTAGAGTAGAAGAACTGTTTAACCTGTAACGGTTCTTCTCCCTCTTCTCCACACATCCTTTGTGTGCCTGTAAACTGTATGTCCACCCTAATGATTTAGGATTTATATGCGTGCATTAAGAGAACTAAAACAGTCGCTATCTTCAGACCGGGACTAAAAAAAACGGTGTGGGTTTTCTGCGAATATTTCATCAAAAACACTCTTTTAAAGCCTATCTGGTGCTTATTGCGTGTCACAGTCTGACGCCAAATCGTTTCTTGTTCTCAAAGTGATATCCGCTCAGTCTCATCATATTCACAGCGTGGCTCCTCCTTTAGAATAAGCCTCCACAAAATTATCGCTGCTTTTTTTTTTTTCTCCTCCCCACAATGTTGCATCTGCGTGGGCTGGCCTCTTGAGTTTCCTGCCACTGACATCGACTCAGGGACTTTCCAGAGACGTGTTCTTTGAAAGTCATGCACACAGTCCAGTCTCCAAAGCATATCAACTTCGAACTAACAATTAGATTATAGCTGCATGGATTAATCATATGTTTTATTAATATTTCTAACATTTAGGACTCCTTGTCGCCTTGTTTAGTACACTTTTAAACATGAATCCAGTGTTTCGTCTGTGATTTTTTTCAGCAGTAAATACATCAAGTAAATAAAATAAAATCGAACTTGATCCCCAAAAAATGTTTTTTTGCCTTGTATTAACTGCATTCCGCATGAAAGTAACATGTCAACAGCTGTACAAATTATATTGACGTACGAATTAATGGCAAGTAAAAAGCACCCTGAAGACCTATCATGCTTTTCTGACCTATAAATGTAGTTCTGTTTTATAGTCATGTTAAATAAAACCAAAGCGTCAAATAATGAAGTCCTTACATTCAGACGTGAACCTGTCGACCGTCTGGGTTGGCTGTGCTCAGCTCTGAACTCTAGGTTGTCGGTCGCTATCAGAGATTTATTAGAATTTCCAGAATTTGTCTCCATAGAAGAATCCTCACTTCCCTATTGGTCATGCTGCTGCACACAGAACCAAACTGTATGTTCAGGCACTTTTATGCTGTTTATTTTGGAAGTTAACCTGTTAAAGCTAACGTTAGCATGTTACGTGGCTAGCTTCTATATTCCAAATAACTTTGGAGATTCAGGTATTTAACCTTTCACAAGGCCGATGGAGCACATAGGGTTCCAGTGACATCAAGTGCCAACGACCGTCGTGTCAGTCGTTTTCGGGAACTTGGTTTGGTCTTTGTTAGTGATCTATTGAGTCTTAACGACAGTCGTTGGAGTCACAGGAGGCCATTTGTGAACAGTTGTTCTTTGAGGTTAGATCCTGAAGGGATGAAAGGGCTGCATTGTAAATTGGAGATAAGTGGTGTCTCAGACCCCCTCCTCTGTTTAGCGATGGTTTCTCTACTTTCTCATAGACTGCTTCTTTTACTCCTCTTTCAAACCATCTGTCCTCTCTGTCCAGGATGTGGACATTGTTGTCATCAAAGGAGTGGGCTTTCTCCTTGAGATATAAGTGGACAGCAGAGTCCAGGACTGAGGAGTTAGCTCTCCTGTGTTGGGCCATGTGTTTATGCAGTGGTTGTTTTGTTTCTCCAATGTAGAGATCTTAGCATTTGTGTCATTGGACAGCATAAACCAGATTGCTTTTGTGGGTGTGTGGTGTACTGTCCTTGGGGTGTACTAGTCTCTGTCTGAGTGTGTTACCGGGTTTGAAATACACAGGAATGCAGTGTTTGTTGGAGATCCTCCTGAGTTTCTCTGATTCCCCAGCCACATACGGGATGACTATGGTTGAGAAAGAAAAAGAAAACAAGAGAAACAACACTTTGGTTTTCTTTCTGGAAGCAGCTACCGTTTTTACAAAGGTCCAGCTGGGGTAGCCACAAGTTGTGAGGGCGCCTCTCGGGTGCTTGCGTTCTTCCCCTTGGGCCTGTGAGCTGGAGTGTAGGTTATCAGCTCTAAGCTGCAGTGTTCTGATAACGCCAAGCTTGTGTTCCAGGGGGTGGTGGGATTCAAACAGTAGATATTGATCTGTGTGAGTGGGTTTTCTGTATACCCCAATGTGGAGGCTCCTGTCATTCTCCATATGGACGTCACAGTCTAAGAAAGGCAAACTATTGTCCTTGACTTCTTCTCTGCTGAACTTGATGTTTCTGTCCACATAGTTTATATGTTCAGTAAACGTTTGCACCTCTTTGGATCTGAACCAATGGCTCGGGGTAACTCCTTTTTGAAGGAGTTCCAAGCCCTGTCCTCTACCTCCTCCATGTATAGAGTTGCCACAATAGGGGATACTGGTGACCCCATGGCACAGCCATGTTTTTGTCTGTAAAAAGTGCCGTTAATCTAGAAATATGTAGTGGTTAGGCACAAATCCAGAATTTGGCAAATGTGGTCTGGTTTGAGATTTGTTCGGGTGTGTAAGGAGTTGTGTTGTGGGAGCAGCTCTCTTACGGTGGCCCTGGTTGGAATACAGGTGAACAAGGAACCAGTTACCAGCTGCTGAGGTAACTGATTCCGCATGGTAAGGAGCGTTACATTTCTCGGTACACAGCATAAACCGTTGACCAATCACAGCAGCGGTGGAGGTGCAGCATGGGTGCTGCAGCAATGGACAATATAGTCGCTGTCGGATGAAAACCTTGTATGTGCAAAATGGTCATTTTCAGGAAAAAAAACAAAACTAAATTTTCTAAACAAATTAACTCTGCGTCGTCAAAGTTGGTGTTGTGTCTTTTAGACATGGTCATATATTGGTAGATATCGTTATTATAAAAAATTTAACAATCAAACACAAATGGACTTTGTGACCAGTGAATATGAAGATACATGTTTTTTACCTCTGTGACCAGTGAATATGAAGATACATGTTTTTTACCTCAGTGATTATAACGCCCGCATCTGAGGCTGAGTGCTTCACATTCCATTATCAGCAATTTTCAGCTTACAAAGTTTAGTCGAGCTATGTGTGCACTCTGTTTTTCTTGCAATTGAACACATTTGACCAGAGGTCTGCATTTTTTGACGTGTCCATGGAACCTACAGGTCCCTTTTTACAATGGGTGGTTTTTATATAGTTGCGGGCGATCAGAGGACGATGGAGCGCACTTTAGTTTCAATAAATGCTTGTTTACACAGAGTGATCGTCTCTGACTTTATAAGCCTGACCATGTCTAACTCCCTGTCTAAACAGTGAGCATGGCAGATGTTTTGTACTTGCATGTCTCTGACAAAGCATGAGCCCCAGACCCCTGAAATTAAAGCGTTTCCGTCACACGGCAACACAACCTGTATTGTTTGATTTGGTGTCAAGTACAGTAACCTCATCACTGAGCTGGTTTTGGGCCAGAACCTTACGGGTTGTGAGTTTGCTACTAATTGGCTAATTTTGATACATTTTATAAAGAGCTCCGCTTACCAGAGCGATCAACTCTCCTCATAAAGAAGGCAAACTGTCAGCTCGTGTTCGGCTGTTTCCGGCACTTCAATCCGATGGAGAGGGGGTGGAGCTGCGAGGTTTTGCTGTCAGTTTGAGTATCCAATGGAGTTACGAGATTTATTTACAACCTCTTTAATACTTTTTAATTGGTTAAAACTTTCTAAAACCCAAACTCAGCCATGAACCGTGTCCATTGCACATATATGGGAAAAAAGCCACAAAAGGAGATCCAAGGTCTCCGCCTGACTGCGACGATATGAGAAATTTGTGTTTGATAAAGATCAAAGCATGTAAACCTACTGAAGACAACCATAAAAATACAAATATGACTCTGAAATCTAGCATAATAGGGCATCTTTAGGAGGCATCCATTCCCACCTAGATACAGATACGAACCCTTTCGTTCGGTCCCAGAGGTAGTTTTATCCATCACCAGAGAGCGTATGAATCCAGTGTGCAACAGAAATCTAGGCAGCAGTATAGAGTCCGAAGTCCAACAATTCTCCAAAATCCAATCGGGAAAGCGTAGTACCTGGACATTTTAAAATGGTGCAAAATTCAGAGGAGAAAATCTGGGGGATGGTGAAGGGGTTACATCAAGCTCTCTAATCATGGAAACCAAAGTAAAAAAATGTGTCGGTTCTCATGGAGTGGTCTAGCATGCGAACTGCGTACATACTTTCCCGCCTTTTTTGGATGATTTCGAATGACACAAAGCAATATCTCCTCTACAGACGCCATGTTTGCAATTGTCGATGCCGGTAATTTGCAACACGGCATTCCCCTCTTGAAGATGTATTTCGTAACAGTATGAGGGGCATTACTGGAGACAGCGTTTGTATTTAATTAGATAAATGGACGTGTTGTGTAACCACGCCTATAATAAACGGGAAAGTAACGTTCAGACTGAAGGCAAATCCATGGATATACCTTCTACTAGTACTTTAACATATTACTTAATTCTTGGTATGTCCAAAAACGTGTCTGTTTGCTCCCCTTTTGAAACATTATTGTCAGGCAGCACAGTCGTTTATACTCCTCTCAAAATTAAAACGTGATTTGACAAACAAACAGTTATGAGTGACCTGTATCACCCAGTGTCAAGTGTTTATTTGAAAGCCATTTAAAATTTAGTCACTAGAGCCGCACTCTATGACTTATTTATGATAAACATAGACCCAAAAATTCCCCCGTAGAGTACGGTGGCAACGAAAAACCTTCCCTTTTACAGGCAGGAACGTCAGACAGGCCCAGCTCTATGGAGGACGGCCATCTGTCTTGACCAGTTGGGAAGAAAGAAAAGGAGAGAGGACAGATGGACTGAGAGAGACAGAGACAGACACACTATAATAATATCTATAGTAATGTGAATATGACTTGTATGTTATGGCAGTTAATACAGCAGAATCGTAGAAACAAGCAAAGCTAAGGTTATAGATCATAATAGCAGCAGGAAGCGTCATGCAGGACCTGCAAGACGACAAAGCACAAACAACTCCGGGGAAGAAGTTGAATTAGTAATATGCATTGATGAGACATGAATGATACAGACAGCTCAGAGTATCTGGAAAAGTATTATCCCTCGGCAGACAAGGCCTATAGCAGCATAATTAAGCAGAACAAAATCAGCTTAAAAATAACAACATTGCTAAGGGCTCGTAAGCCCTAGCTGTAAGCTTTATCAAAAAGGACAGAGCCTGACTGATAAGAGCTTTGTAGGTAAGGAGAAGGATTTTAAATTCTATTCTAGATTTTACAGGTAGCCAGTGCAAAGAAGCTAATACAGGAGAAATATGTTCTCTTCCATTTTTTTTTAGTTAGTACACAAGCTGCAGCTTGATTGGAGCAGCCTGATAATAAGGAGTTGCAGTAGTCCAGCCTAGAAGTAACAAATGCATGGACTAGTTTTCCTGCATCTTTCTGAGACACAATGTTCCTAATTTTTGCAATATTACGCAGGTGAAAATATGCATTTCTTGTCGTAAATTTTATGTGAAAATTCAAAGGACATATCCTGATCAAAAATAACACCCAGATTCCTTACTGTGGTGCTGGAGGACAACACAACATCATCCAGAGCGATAATATCTTTAGCTATTGATTTTGGGAGGCCTTTGGGGCAAAGTACGATAACTTCGTTTTATCTGAGTTTAACATCAAAACATTGCAGGTCATCCAGCTTTTTATTTCCTTAATGTTCAGCATTAGTGGGTTAGATTTGATGGCCCAAAGAAGTGACCCCCTCACCCCATACTCCTGCAGCACCTCTCAGAGTATCTCCCGGCGGGTCATATGCCTTCTCCAGATCCACAAAGAACATGTAGACTGGTTGGGCATACTTCCAGGTCCCATCCAGGATCCTTGCCAGATTAAAAAAAACTATATAATTAAAAAAAAAACTGCAAACATTTGACCCTCCCTCTGTGGAAGATACAAAAAAGTTGGCCCATGGTTTGTTCTTCCTTGAAGTGATTACTGTAACCACATCAAAACTTGCTGCAGCTTTTTCAAAAATCAGCAGCAAGAATTTTTACCAAAAAAACACCACTATTAGTGTCATTACACTGGCTACCTGTAATTTTGAGGATTATTTTAAAGTTCTTTTGTTTTTAAGGCTCCAAATAGTTTAGCATACCTCTCTAACTGCTTATCGGAATGTTCCAGATCATCCCCTTTGGTCATCTGGTGCCCACTGCTCATTGCACCAAAATTACTTGGTGGCACAACTTTCTGTTGTCAATTTGGAACAAACTTTCACCACAGATTGGACAAGAAACATTTTTTCATGAAATTGCATTTAAATCCATTTCTTTGCATTATTTGACATTCTTTATACTTGTTTCAAGGCTTTTGTATCCTAAAATTGTATTAATTATTATTAACTTGTTTTATCAACAGTATTATCCTATTAAATTAAATAATATTAACTTGTTTTGTCTTTCACTTTTTTCTGTTTTTTGAATTCTGCTTTTTTTTTGTTTTTTGTATGTACAGTGGAGAAAATAATTATTGGATCAGTCACTGATTTTGGAAATATGCCTACTGATGTAACGTTCTATAGTTTTAATGTTGATGGGAAAATCACATTAAACAAAATGTGCGAAACAAAATAATGAATATATCATTGAGTGAAACAAGAATTTGATCCCCTACCAACCATTAAGGATTCTGGCTCCCACAGATTAGTCCTTTCGCTTAAAGAAAGTACTCCTGATCTAAATCAGACTCTAACATCTGCATCATGGATAAGACCAAAGAGCTGTCTAAGGACATGAGGGACAAGATTTGTAGACTTGCATAAGGCTAGAACAGGGGACAAGACCATTGGCAAAAAGCTGGATGAGAATGTGACAGCTAGCTATAGGTGCGATTATTTGAAAAATGAAGAAGCACAAAATGCCTCCACACAAGACCTTGCCTTGTGGGGTATCAGTAATCAGGAGAAAGGCGAGGGATGAGCCCAGAACTACACTGGAGGACCTTGTTAATGATCTCAAGGCAGCTGGGACCACACCAAGAAAACCATTGGTAACACACAACCCCGTAATGGATTAAAATCCTACAGCGTCGGATCCTACAAGGTCCCCCTGCTCAAGAACGCAAATGTATATGCCAGTTTGCCAGTGAACACCTGGATGAGTCAGACAATTCTTAGGAGAAGGTGATGTGGTCAGATGAAACCAAAATCCTTGGTATCTTTGGTATCAATTTGATGCGCCATCTTTGGAGGAAGAAGAATTCTGACTATGACCCCAAGAACACCATCCAGGTTGACTTCACCAGATCGAAAGAAAGATAGATGGGGCCATGTACTCAAGAAAAAGCACATTAAGGTCATGGAGTGCCCTAGCTGGTCTTCAGACCTCAGTCCTATAGGGAGGGAGCTGAAGCTTCAAGTTTCCAAATCTTTAAAGTTTTGAGGCTGTCATTTGGTGAGGATCTATAAAGAGGAGTGGTTCAAAATTCCTCCTGAGATGTGTGCAAACTTGGTCATCAACGACAAGTCTGACCTCTGTACTCTGTACAGGGGGCTTCTCCACCAAGTAAAAGCAATGTTTTGTTAGGGAATCAAATACTCTTTTCACTCAATGAAATTAATTCATTTTATTAACCCTCCGGTTATACTAAGTGCTGTTCCACAAGTAACCATACTGCAGCCTTAAGTTTTAGCATCCATTTTGAGTGCAGATTGGTGTGGTAAAACTGCTAATGGAAATCACCGCTGGCTTGGCATGCCGAAAGATGCCAGTGGAAAGGCCTACAGCTTCCGAATTTAGGTTCAGGAACTCCTCCAAAAGAGGAGGTCTTAGGTAACTAGGTTCCAGCAAGGGAAAGCGCTCTATTGTATTGAATGTGACACCAGCCAATCACTAATGTTCCTTTTATTTATTTTCTAGACCTGACAAGCAAACTGAAGTCATCACTTGAAACATTACTCTACATGCAATGCGATGCAATCTGGATGTCCACAGAGCCAAAGGGGGATCTCTTCTGCAATCCAACACTGGAGTAATCTTGGTGCTCTACCATCACCACGGGACATCAATTTTGCATCTGTACCAGGTTTTCAACCCGAAAATGAAATAATGAGCAACATGGTAGTCGCTCAATATACTTGGGAGTATAGAGCGCCTTCCAGTCCAGTTAAGTTGCAGCAATCACGCTATGAGCAATCACCCCCCAATTTCCAGGAACCCCACCAACTGGAGTCCCACACAAGCACAGTAAGCGCTGGATTCCATCAACCAATACCCGGGGATAGTGCAGCTACTACTTGGAACAGTTGCCACCAAATAAGCAATTCATCAGCGCATGTCACTGCACAACGCATCTGTTATTTTGGGACAACTGCTAGTGAAAACTCTGTAAATAACAGTGGACAACCAAGGGAAATGTCCAAGCCACATTTTAGTATGCATGGTTCAAATTTGAACAATAATACTGGATTGCAGCGAAGACAAGAATTGAATTGTGCTGGTACCGGTTATGTAGCACTTCAGGGAGATAGCCTTAAAGTAAAAGCAAAGACATTTACCTTACATGATCAGTGTTCCTCTGTACCTGTGAGCAAACTGCAGCAATATCCCCATCTTCTTACTGCCTTACTGACAGAAAATACTTCAGATTTAACTTCCTTCCTACCCCCATCTACTTCTTCAGAGGAAACAAATGCCAACCTTGAACTCTATAATAATAATAATAATGCCAATCTTTCAGATGAAAGACACTACAATGGTCAGCAACTGAAAGAATCACTAGCTGCTCTGAATCGTGGACAGTATAGAACACAAAATGGAGTCATTCATTCAGGAAGAACCCCTTCCAACCTCCATCAGCAGAAGATATCCTCTCCCTGTCTCAGCAGTCAGTCATCCACAGACCAAGTCTTGCCAGTCGGAAAAACACATCCAGATATTGACTTTCAAATTCAGGAATTTGTTGCAAAAAGGATTGCATGTTTCAGAGCCGTTTTAAATCATTCAGCAAATGATGGATCTCTCATGCCAAATGTTGCCCATCCCCCCACAACATTTGCCTCAGACAAAGATGATGATGTGGAGAGGCTCAACTCAAGTGTAAATTGGGCTGTGAAACAGCAGAACATTGTTGCAGTTGAAAAAGCACTCAGAGAGGAAAGTTCAAAGGGCCACAAAGGAAATGCTGGATTAACAACCAAGTCTAAGAAGACAGATGATTGTGCTCCATCTGCATCAGAGAAACATTCAACAGGTACACTAGTCTTTGCTATAGAAAACTGTGCTCATCAAAATGAAACTCCTGAGAAGAATGCACCCGTAGATTTAGATTTGTCAGAAAAACATCACTTGAATTTAACTATGCCTGCATTTGGCAATTGCAAGCGTGTTTATTCAGATGACTGTGAAGATAAAACATTTGTCAGAAGCAAAGATGACATTTTCCGTAAATGGTGTGATAAGTACTTACAGAATGGCATGACCACTCTTCATTATTCATTTACTGCTCTGAAGGAACTCATTACTACAACAATATTGGAATGGGACTATAGATAACCTTCATCTCTTTACATCCACAGAAAATCCACAAATAATGATGGAAGTTGCTGCCACATGCATGGAGAACGAAGATGAGTGTCCAGTGGTTCTGACAGCAGTTCTTAAGTCAAGTTCCAAGGCATCTGAAAACAAAACATTTGAACTTGGATCACTCATTAAAAATCAAGATTCAAATACAAAAAGGAAAAACCTCTATCAACAAGATCGTAGTGTTACCTGTAAGACATTTATTGCACCTTTCAAGCTAGACCCATCAGTTGACAAAATTCAGATTCATAACATAATATCAGTTCCTACAAACCAAACAAGTCATGAAGGTGTGAGGAAGGATGCAGTTTCTGTGTGTCCACAAACTGATTTAAGCATAGCACTTTCTGCCAACAAAATAAAAAAACATGTCCTATCTAAAAGCAAATGTGAGGAAGCACTCTGTGGAAAAGTTGTTCAACTTCCACAATATGAAGACATTTCAGATGAGGACTCACCACAGCTGGGCACAGAACCCCCAAACACAGAGCAAAAGGAAGTAAGCTTTCCAGCATGTTCTGAAGACCCACTGTATGAAGATTTAACTAGTGAAGACGAACATGAAGTATTAAGCTTTAGAGCATGTTCTGAAGACCCAAAGTATGAAGATATAACTAGTGAAGAGGAAAGTTCACAGATTAAACATGTTGCTGAGTCGTCTACAAAACTACATGAACCCAACGATAAGCAGTCACCATTTGAAAATGAAGCCTTTAAACATATGCAAGGTAGGGCTCAAGTGAAGACAGGAATCATATCAGATGAGGAACTGGTTCCAAAGAAGTCGGTTTCACCAATGATTTCAACACTTAATTTAGCACAACATTGTTCCTGTCTATGTTTGGTTGAAACTGCTGGTGGGTTTGTATGTCCTAAATGTGACAGTGAGAGTCAAACGGCTAACTCTGTCTCGTGTGGACCTTCCTCTGTTTTGAAAGATGACGATACGACTGATGATGAGACAGATGATGAATGGTTATTCATACCTATAAGCATAGCAAGCCTTACATTTGAACCAGAAGATGAAGACCAAGAGAGTGTAGAAAAAAATGTTCTAGATGGTGGGGAAACAGGAGACCAAGAAAGACACTGGTATGACACAGGTCCAACACGCTGGCCATCTTCAGATCTTGTATTAGAGACGTTTGACACAGTTGATAGCTTTCAAGAAGCATTTAAGATAAGAAATATAGTTAAGTTGGATTCAGGCAGGAGCACACCTGAACATGAAATGGACTCTGAGGGAGAACCAGATATAGGAGAGAACAGGAAAGAGTCTGAAGACAGTAGTGAAACTGAAGACAGTTGTGATTACTCGTCTGCATCAGAAAACAACTATTTGACAGTTTCCAGCAAGTTGTTGATGAGGAAGGAAGCACCTCTGCCCTCAGAGACAGATGATTCTGTGTCTGAAATAGAGGGAGAAGGAGTTGACGTTACAAATATGCAAAAAGGCCAAACTAAGAGTGTTGACAAGTTGGGCAACCATGTACAACCCAAGGCTAAAATCCTAATCAGGAATTCTGACACAGCGGATGGAAGTGACCAAAGCTGCAAAAGGAAGGCAGAAAGGAAAAAGAAGGCAAAGAGGAAAAGACAATCCTCCTCAGATCCAGAGGACAGCAATGATGATCAATGTAGTAAACTAAATAGACATGTGCCTGAAACTGTGGACATTAGCTGTGGACCTGTAAACTCACCCTTTGAAGATATTATCCTGGATGACTGCTCTAAACCATCACACAGTGCAGAAGAGAGGTGGATTGAAACCATAGCTATTTCTGAGACCAACAGACAAAAGATTTCAGATAACGAAAGAGTCATAATCATATCCTCTGGCACAGATGACAGTGACCAAGACTACAAAATGCCAAGCAGGAAGAGATTATTCTCGTCAAGGTCAGACAGCACTGATGGCCCATCTTTTGAACAAAATGGATCGCCAGCCGAATGTGTGGACTGGGAGTATGGAACTGCTGCAAAAAGGCTTCAAGAAACTAGACTGTACTCACTGCCACAACACCACTCTAAACTTTATGATGCACAATTTAAAGAAGTGAAGCAGGATGCATGTTCTGACCTGTCACTCAGTACAGATATAAGTGGCCAGCTGATTGAGACTAAAGGTAGCTCTGAGCCTGTCCAACACAAGACAGAAGGCACCTTAAAAAGAAGAGAAGTTGTCTGTGATTCTATAAAAGTGGTTAGAAAAAAAAGCCATTCCAGCCAAGAGAAGGCTAAATCAAAAACAATACTCTCATCTGGATCAGAGGATAGTGATGAATACTTTGTGGCAACAAAAAATAGATTTTCAACTGACACTCTGGACAGTGTTTGTCAAACTACCAAAATGCCTCAGAAAAACAGACAGTCATCTGAACACTTACCAGTGAAACCACCACGGTTTGTGGAAACGAACTCCACTTTGGGTCCTAATCCTGTAATTCCACGCTTTATTGTTGTGAAGCCTTCTCAACCAAAAAAATCTTTGAAACTTTTTAAAGAAAATATGGTCCACAGAAAGGAGAAAGGTGAAGCTCAACCCCAAAAGACTTCCACGGCATCAAGCAAAAAGGCTGACTCCCTGGAAAAGAATAAACCATATTACAAAAATAATGAAGGGAGATCTGTTCATAGCCTAAAACCTGCTACAAAGAATAGTGACCAGGCCATCGTAGCAAAGTCCAGAATGGTTTCAGGACCCGATGTACCTAGGTCTGAATGTCCATCCACCTCCTTGAGTAGTAGAAGTGGACAACTTTCTGAAGCCAGACAGAGCTCAGCCTCCTGGAGCGATATGTCTCACTCTGAAGAAACCTCCGCCTCCACTAATCTTTCTGCATCTAAGCAGAGTACATCTATTCCCAGACAAAATGCGTCATCCAAAGTACAGCGACCTCACTCTAACAGCAACCCCTCAGCATCAAAACACCCTTCCACAAAAGGCCCATTATTTTCTGCAACCATGCAAACATCAGCAAGGACGAAAGTGGGCGAAGGCTGGAAGAATGCCCATGTCCCAACCAGGCTAGAAAGAAAATCAAGCCTGAACATGGAGGAGGACTCGAGAACCAAACATGATTTGTGGAGGGAAGCTAGACCAGGACCTAGTCACCGTGACAGTGCACCCAGACAGAGGTACTCAGAGTCAGCAACACCCCCGATGAGGAGGCAGAACTCTCATGAGTCTGAGACCCCTCTGATGAAGAAGGCCAAGATCAATGCCATTCAGTGGACAAAGGCTATACATCGAGATGCACCTGAAAAACAAAGTGTGTAAAGTCTTGAAAATGTATTTTCAATTATAAATTCCGATATTGGTTAATATATTATTGTATAATATATTGAAACAAACAATAATATATTCAAACGCATGTTCCAATCCTTATTCTTACTATAGGGAGATCTGTGGGCAAAGGATACAAGTGGTCAGAAGGCAAGGCCAACAAAAGGTAATTTTTCTTTTTTTTTCTTTGCCCAACGTGATTATTTCAATGCAATACACAATTTCATCATGTTTTCTGGTTTTTGAGATGTGATCTTTTTGTTAAATTGTAGGTTCCGATAAGGAAAGGAAGAAGTGAAGATCTCCTCCAAAACTCCCATCAGTGAGGAAAAAGGTGCCACTTTCTACCAACCCACTTTGACTCCAAAGGGTCAGTTGGTTGATGGGCAGAAACATCAATTACTGATTCAATCTTTTGATTTTCCTAAGCATTTTCTGTATTTTAAAGGTTTGTGTGAATGTACGTGCTGTAAATATTTTGAATCAGCTAATGGTAATGATATTTTGGATTCAAAAGTTCAAAATTAAGTTGTTAAATCTTTTTGTTATATAAAAATAGTGTCAGCCTGAAACTTTTCAATTTTTTTTCTAAGTGTCACTTTAAATTGTTATTTTTGAAAATGTAACTCTGATTGCACTAATACTATGTGCAATGTATCAGTTTTTAAAACATGAATGTGAAAATGCATCTAAAATCTTATTTAAAGTTTATCTCATGTTCTTCATTTTAACCACTAAAGGGAGGCTAACACTATACAGTTGATTTCTATTTGAATTGATAAACGTCAGTGCCTGTGTAATAACCATATACTATAACCTGGTGAAGGTGTTTCTGTTTGATTTTAGCCAACATATTTCTGAAAATAACACATGCACTAGCCAAAGGATATAGGCTACACACGCAACTGTTATAAAATTATTTTGATTTGAGACATAATTACAAGTCTTAAGACATACAACACAATGCTGGTTTATACAGTCTTAAATATGGTATAATATGGAGGTAACAGTTGTTGATCATCACTGACATCACTTTGATTGCGGTGCGTGTCCATAAAAAGAGCGTGTAACACTCTCACCCTTATAAAATGGATAGATCAAGGCTGCATATTTCACTCAAAAGGGGCAGCTCATTCTAATGAACTACGAGCACTTCATGGGTATAATAACAGCAAGGGGCAACACAGTTGACCATAATAAGGCTAGCCGTGTTGACTTTCTATTCACAAAGTCCTCCTCATGTTCTGAAGGTACATTGATGGAGACATGTACAGTCATCTGCACCTATCAGTTTGGGGAATCCTATAAATGACAACTGTAGAATGTTAAATAATTGTATTTAAAGGCTAGACAAGCTATCAAAAGAAAAGAGATAGCACCTTTCTTCCCTTGTAAGCATAAGATCAGATATTCCATCTCGCAACTCTACTGACTAAACCCCGGCATCCTCTCCTGGACTTAACACCCCCATCATCTAAGAAGTTGGAACTCTTCCCCGCCCTTGTTACATCCATAGAGGGTCCAGTCAAAAATTCATCTTCCACAATCAACTAAGCTGCTCTGCTTCAAACAGTCCATCTTTATGGACACGCGTCACACGTTTGATGCATCATCAGAGAATGGTCAATCCTGCTGCAATCAACACAAAATGCCGCAAGATCTCGGGACTCCAGCATGGGAAACACAGCAAGATCCTCGCATTCTCTCTCACACTCTTTTAATATCATGCTATGTTGTTGCTGCTTCGGTTAATGTGTCAGGACTCTTCTCATGCTACTGCAGAGGTTTGTTGTTATTTGGAGCAGTATTAGTGGTTAAAAAAGACGTTTGAATGTGTCCCAACTGCTGCCCCGAGCTCATCAGTGTTAGCCAGGACAGGCTGTTAGCGGCTCTCTGGAAAATCTACGTTAAGATAGAGAAACAGTCTGGCGAGAATAGCGGTTACCGCCGTTTGCGACTTTTTTCTGGAACTATGCCTACCCTGTTTGGGAAGAGCTATTAGAGCATTGGTTGGAACATGCAGGCCTCATGGTAGAAGAGAGCGATTAGTCTGCCGAGAAAAGGAAAAGGCAGCGCATAATGGAGAGTCTTAAAGGATCTTGCGTTCAGCGTGTTGAAAGCTGTCGGGAACTGTGACCGTGAGGTCGGTCCAGTACAGTGTTTATAAGCTATTGAGAGTGCATTTGGGTCTGCTGAGACAGGCGAAGATCTGTATTTTTCCTTTCGGTTGTTGCAACAGCAACCCAAAGAGGAGAAGTCTGATTTTTCTGAGACAGTTAGAGTTGTCATTAACCAGAGTGGTTCAGCGAGGAGGCCTTCCACCTGACCGAGCAGATTGTGCTCGAGTGGCGCAACTTCTCAGAGGTGCTGTGCATGTTGGTTCAGCTCAAGTTAAGAGAAAAGAGGGAACGTCCGCCATCTTTCTTGGAGCTGTTCGGCGAAATCCGCAGCAAAGAAGTTCATGGATGAAAGTGAACTCGTCTCGGGTCCAGGCAAATGCAGACGTAGAGAAGGGGAGATTCAAAGTTTGAAATCTGATATTAATTAACTAAAAGCAATGTTCACTGCTATGACAGCTACAAATAACCATGCCTCAACTGATAGCATAGCACATAAGCTAACAACAAAAGAGCTGGTCGCTAATGCATGTGCTGACACAGAAGTTGTTGCCCTGAAAAAGCAGGTGAAGAAGCAGCAAAATCAGCTGAGAACTGTGGCAGCTCTAAAAATACAACCAATCCAACAAGCTCCAAGTAGGGCCAGAAAGCAAACATTCAGTGTTTCAGATGGAAATTTCTGTTATCTCTGTGGCGAGATTGGCCACTTTTCTTCAAAATGTCGAAATCCAGTGAAACAGGCCAAGGTCATTCAAAAGCTGATACGATCTTTGGGAAAAGCTAAACAGGGTGAGCTGTCTGCACCACAGACCGAAAATGGCCATACTGTTGACTAAGAAAATTGAAGTGCCCACTCTGAAACAGGACATTCCACAAGGGCTGTTTGGGCCTCATCTGTTGTTCCCTACTTGATAGCGGCTCAAAGGTCACTGTACAGCTCCACTTACCTCAGGTGCTGATCCAGCCAGTGCATAGCTATGTGGCGGTTGAGTGACACAAGTTAACCTGAGGTATGTGGTGGTGGATTTGGAATATACATATATATTAGGGATGAAAATTATCGAGTAATTCATTAATCGATAGTTGTTTCATCTTATCGATCGATGATTGATTAGTTGATAAGCCGCAATTCTTCTGAGAAGCTGAATTTCCCTCTGAATAGGTTAACTGTATTGACTTTTTTAATGGAATTCCTTTACTAGGCAACAGCCTTGGTCCTTGTTAACTTCCTGTTAGCTGTGGTCATTCACTGCAACAGGAATCAAACATTTAAAATGTTTATGTTTACAACTTTGAAAAGGTCTATATGTAACATTAAATGTTATTTTCATTATGATATAAAGAAAAAATGTAAATCATATTCCTTAATCACTAACTTGACGGAATATAATTTTGGTGGCATATCAAACATATTCTGAATAGAAAATATCAAAATGTTACACAGGCTACTTAAAATGGAAATAAATTGTGTATTCTCTAATCTGCGACATTGGAAACATTAATAGCAGCAGCATAAAAATCATTCCTGAATAAAAGAATACAATACTATGACAGTAGGGCCGTATGCCTCAGACAGAAACCAAAACTTCTCTGTCAATTCTCTCGTGAATTGCCAGTTTTCTGTGTCAACTGTACTTTTTCAGAGTAGAAAGACACATTGCGCTGGTGATTTAACCAGACGCGCCAGTATTTGACGCGCTGAGATCAGAGAGGACAGCAATCAACATCGGCCACCAGGGCCATGAATAACTTTCACACAGGCTTCTACTCAAAGGGCCAGGAAATATTCCATCGTTTGTTCACATATTTGATCTGATCTTATTCTAAGGGAGTAACGCAAGTGTAGCTTATTTTACTTCAGTCAAACTTGGCTGCACTTGCACATCCAGGACTGCAGCGTTGAGGTTCAGCTCCGTGCCGATTGCTATTACAGGTGATTTTAATCATGCCTCACTAAACAACAAACAAACAAACAAGATGGAGCTGCGGATGGCTGCCTCGATTTGTTGGTGCGCTTTGTTTTGTCTTGTTTTGTTTGTACACACGTTTTTTTGTTTGGGTTCACGGCTCTCTTTCACCGGAGAACAACTCATGAACATTTGAGTATCAACTCCACGGGTTTTGTTTCCTGAATTTCTGGCTCCCACATCGGTTCTGGTGAACTTTTTAGTCAAAGGTGCCCTCACCTTTACAACTTTACGCCGTCGCAGGGGGAAATGAGCCGGTGCGCTCGTGCGCCCTCGCCAGAGGGGAAGACGCACGCCGCTACCTGGAATATATCTCTCCAACGTGCGCTCACTGGGCAATTGAATGGAGGAACTTCAGCTTCTGTTGAGGAGAGACAAGGACTTCAATTCATCCTCTGTTTTGTGCTTCACCGAGTCATGGCTCTGTGAGATCATCCAGGACTCTGCGCTACAGCTGGATGGATCCCAGCTTCACAGAGCGGACCGTGACACGCGGCTCTCTGGCAAAACAAAGGGTGGAGGTATTTGTTTCTACACCAACAGCGGCTGGTGCACTGACGTAACGGTGATACAACGGCACTGTTCTCCCCTCCTGGAAACTTTTATTATTAACTGCAAACCATTCTACTCCCCACGTGAGTTTGCTTCCTTCATTCTGGTCGGTGTTTACATTCCACCGGAGGCCAACGTGCAGGACGCACAGCGCAAGCTCGCCGACCAGATACTGGAAGTTGAGCGGACCAACCCGTCCTCTGGGATTTTAACAAAGGTAACCTCAGTCACGAATTGCCCAAATACAGACAGTTTATAAAATGTGCAACCAGGGAGGGGAACACTCTGGATCACTGTAACACAACAGTCAGTAACGCCTATCACGCCGTTACCCGCGCTGCACTGGGACACTCTGACCACAACATGGTCCACCTGATTCCTGCCTACAAACAAAGACTAAAACTCTCTAAACCTGTGGTGAGGACATCAAAGAAGTGGACCAGTGAAGCTGCAGAGGACTTAAAGGCGTGTCTGGACTGAACTGACTGGGATATCTTCAGGACTGCTTCCACCAGTCTGGATGAGTACACAGAAGCTGTGACCTCATACATCAGCTTCTGTGAGGACTGCTGTGTACAAACACGCACCAGGGTGACTTATAACAATGACAAGCCCTGGTTCACACCTAGACTGCGACATTTGAGGTCTGACAAGGAAAGGGCTTTCAAAAGTGGCAACAGAGCAGAGTACATAGAGGCCAAGTACAGGTTTAGCAGGGCGGTGAGGGACGCTAAACAGCTGTACTCCAAGAAGCTCCAACATCAGTTCTCCTCTAACGACTCTGCCTCTGTCTGGAGGGGGCTCAGGCAGATCACCAACAACAGCCAAGAGCCCCCCCTGCTGCTAACAATCAACGCCTTGCCAACAACCTCAACGACTTCTACTGCCGCTTTGAAGATCACCTGGATAGTACTCACACCACCCCCCACCACACTACCCACCAGCTCCAGCCCACCAGCCCTTCTCCCTCCACCACCACAATAGAGACTGTACACCTCTTACCACTACAGCTGCCCCTCCCCACCTCCCCTCCACCGACACCTCTGTCTGTCCTTGAAAGAGACGTTAACCGGCTCTTCAAGAGACAGAACCCCCGCAAAGCTGCAGGGCCAGATTCCGTGTCTTCATCCTGCCTAAAGCACTGTGCAGACCAGCTGTCTCCTCTGTTCACGGACATCTTCAACACCTCACTGGAGACATGCCGTGTGCCAGCTTGCTACAAGGCCTCCAACATCATCATAGTCCCCAAAAAACCAGGACCCACTGAACAAAACGACTACAGACCTGTCACCCTGACCTCTGTGGTTATGAAATCCTTTGAGCGCCTGGTTTTGTCCCACCTCAAATCCATCACAGACTCACTCCTGGACCCCCTGCAGTTTGCCTACAGAGCCAACAGGTCTGTAGACGATGCTGTTAACCTGGCCACACACTTCATCCTCCAGCATCTGGACTCTGCAGGATCCTACGTCAGGATCCTGTTTGTGGACTTCAGCTCTGCATTCAACACAATCATCCTGGCTCGTCTGCAGGACAAGCTTTCACGACTCAATGTGCCCGACTCCACCTGCAGGTGGATCACTGACTTCCTGACGGACAGGAAGCAGTAGGTGAGCCAGGGAAGCCTCACCTCGGACTCCAGGACGATCAGCACCGTCTCTCTGCAGGGCTGTGTTCTTTCTCACCTGCTCTTCTCCCTGTACACTAACAACTGCACCTCCAGTCACCAGTCCGTCAAGCTCCTTAAGTTCACGGATGACACCACCCTCATTGGACTCATCTCTGGTGGGGATGAGTCTGCTTACAGATGGGAGATCGACCATCTGGTGACTTGGTGCAAGGAGAACAACCTGGAGCTCAATGCTTCGAAAACAGTGGAGATGACTATAGACTTAAGAAAGAGCACAGCCCCACCCTCCCCCATCATCCTGTGTGACTCTACAGTGGACACTGTGGAGTCCTTCCGCTTCCTGGGCACCATCATCTCCCAGGACCTCAGGTGGGAGCCAAACATCAGCTCCCTCATCAAGAAGGCTCAGCAGAGGATGTACTTCCTGAGGCAGCTGAAGAAGTTCAATCTACCGCAGACAATGCTGGTCCACTTCTACACTGCCATCATTGAGTCCATCCTCACCTCCTCCATCACCGTCTGGTACGCTGCTGCCTCTGCCAAGGACAGGTGCAGACTGCAGCGTATCATACGTTCTGCAGAAAAGGTGATTGGCTGCAACCTCCCTTCTCTCCCAGAACTCTACTCTTCTAGGAGAGCAAGGAAGATAGCTGCTGATCCCTCCCACCCTGGACACTATATGTTTGAACCTCTCCCCTCTGGCCGGAGGCTGCGGTCCATCAGGACCAAAACCTCCCGCCACAAGAACAGGTTCTTCCCCTCTGCCATCAGGCTTTGGAATTCTGTTAAAGACACTTAACTGTCATTCGTTATATTAACGATATCTGGAACTCATACGTTATATTAACGTACCCAAATCACAGGTGTATTAACACCCCCCCCCCCTTTTTTTTTTTCACTGGGCACTTTAACTTGCACACTACCACCTGCACTGGTCATGCAAATACACTCACTTATATTTCATGTATATAATTCAATGCCCTCTGTTTAGTTTGCTTGTGTTCATGTTTATATTTATGTAGGCACTGTCAAATCAAGTCAAATTCCCTTGTAATGAAAAGTGCCTGGCAATAAACCTGATTCTGATTCTGATTCTGATTTCCATCAATATGTTGACTCCCCCAACAGAGACAATAAAACATTGGATTTATTATATTCTAATGCCATGGACGCATATGATGCCTCAGCGGGTGGTGGGTGGTGAAGACTCTATTATCTCCTGGATTACTGACTACTTGATGGGCAGGCCACAGTTTTTCTGTCTGGGCAGTGTCCTGTCTGACGTGGTGGTCAATGATACAGGAGCTCCACAGGGAACTGTGCTTTCTCCCTTCCTCTTCACCTTATACACCACTGACTTTCAGTACAACACTGAGTCATGGCACCTGCAGAAGTTTTCTCACGACTCAGCTGTTGTTGTGTAAGGGGAAGGGATGAGGGTGAGTACAGGACATTGGTAGACAACTTTGTAAAGTGGCCCAAACAGAATCCCCTGAGGCTGAACATCAACAAGACTAGAGAGATGGTGATCGGCAGGAAGAAGAGGATGCCTTCACAGCCACAACGGATCAGGGGGGAGGTGGTGGAGGAGGTGGAGGACTACAAATACTTGGGAGTAGTGATCGTCAACAGACTGGACTAGAAATCTAACACTGAGGCTGTGAATAAGAACGGGATGAGATGACTCTATTTCCTGAGGAAGCTGAGATCCTTCAAAGTATGCAGCAGGATGTTGGAGATCTTCTACCAGTCGTTGTTGCCAGCGCCATTTTCTTTGCTGCTGTGTGTTGGGGCAGCAGCATCAGAGCCAGTGACACCAACAGACTTGATAAAATCATCCAGAAATCTGGCTCTGTACTTGGTTTTTGTACTTGGAGTCTTTTGAGTCTGTGTGGAGAGGAGAACGCTGAACAAACTGTAAGCCCTCATAGACAATGATCAGCACCCTCTCCATCACACAGTGGTCAGACAGCGGAGCACCTTCTCACACAGGCTGCTCCAGCTCCGCTGTCGAAGGGAAATCTTTCCTGCCACATGCATCACACTGTACAATAACAGTTCAGCTCTTCACAACAATACAATCGGAAGCACCATATGTTTATTTCTCATAATCTGTCCACTGCTCCTTAGATTATTATATGTTTACTTTTGCACTACAATTAGTCCGCTTATTTATACATTTTATTTTTATGTATCTTATGTATTGTATTTATATATTACTGCTTTGATGTGTCTGTGTGTAATGCTGCTATTACACTGCAATTTCCCAGCTTGGGATCAATACAGTATTTCTATTCTATTCTATTCTATAGGTAGAAAACATGATTTCAGTAATGCTTCATTTATGTACAAAGGGTGATTAAAAAACCTTAAAAACAGTATAAGAATCACTAGGGGTGACCCCGAAAAGTCGACTATTCAATGATTTGCTGATTCGTCTGCCAATCTCATAGAGGAATCGTCGAAAATTGAGCAAAATGTGGTTATGAAACAAAGGATTATTATAAACCATGATAACCTGTTGCTTTTAATCTATCTCCTTAGTGTGCGGGAATAACCCCCCCCCAGGATCCGGCACCGTCAGAGCCCATCTTGGCTTGGTTTTAAATCTATATGGCCGTCACAAATACAACAGTCTGCTCCTGTTTAATCATCAGCATCATTTTATTTGAATATTTGCCCATTTGTTGTTTTTTCATTATAGAGGTTCCGTCTGCCACAGTCTGACACAGAACTGTGAAAGTGAAACTACAGCTTTAAATATACCGTCAGCTATTGTCAAAGACAGATACAAACAAAACACATTTATGTTCTAACAACAAATACTTTGAATAAGATGCCCCTATCAGAAATCAGAAACCACATCTTTCAGTAACACTCTTCCTGAAACACGTGACCGTGCAGCGCTGGACTCACATGAACCCTCCGCTGTCTGCTTCATGTCCATGGCTCTCCACCCCGGATAAGAGGGTTTTTCATGAGCAAAAGAAACCAACTGATTCGACGATTAGTCAACTATAGGCAAGATGGGAAGAATCAGATTCGACTACGAACATTTTTTAGTCGAGGACTCCCCTTAAAAAATTAAAAAATCACACAGTTGGTTAAATAAAAGTACCATTAATAATAGAGTTCATACATATCAGTTAGTAAATAGGGTATTACAGTATACTTACCTACCAGCATTATTTAACTAATTAACAAGAGGTTTAAGGGGTTTGGGGAGCACACCTCAGTAATAGACCAGTCGTCTAGAGGGCGCTACATCTATACCACCTTTCCAATATCATAATCATGGGTGATTTATATATCAATGTCGACACCCCCCCATGCCACTCTGCTGCTTATTTCCTTCAGTTACTGGACTCCCTGACCTACAACAATATCTTGATGTCCCCACACACTCCAGCAGACACATACTCGATCTGGTAATTTGAAACTCCGCCCCTATCAGCAACCTACAGGTTTATGATCTTGGTGTTTCGGATCACAAGGTCGTTTCAATGGACCTTCAACTTCTTTCCTCTGGCCCTACTGACTTCCTCTCTGTTGCTGACTCAGTGGATTCCTACAACCAGTCCCTGAGCAGTTTTCTGGACCTCCACAGCCTCTTTAAAACCAGGTCAACCCCCCTTCTCAAGCTCAGCATCCTGGTAGACCCTCAAGCTGCAAAAGTTAAAGATGGCCAGGCGTGTCTCTGGCCTGACTGTTCACAAACAGGCATACAGGGGGAACAAGAAGTCGTATGCAGAGGCTCTGAGAGATGAACCCTCCAGGTTTTATTCCAACATCATCAGTAATAGCCCCGGTAACGGCAAACAACTTTTCTCAAGAATAAATCACCTTCTCAAACCTATGCCACCCTCCCACTCTGACCCCTTGAATACAGTTGACCTATAATATACCGCCTGCAGTACACCATTGGAAAATGCACATAAATGGTTCACCTCACATCTGACCGACAGAACAGAGCATGTCGCCCTGGGCAAAGCAAAATCATACAGCCACAACATCACCTGTGATGTCCCTCTAGACTCGATGCTGGGCCTCACCCTCTATCTGCTCCTCCTGGGCAAAAACCTTCACAGGCATGGAATATCCTTACATTGTTATACTGATGACACACAGCTTTAAATAAGGACAACTACCACTTCTTCTGCTTCCCTGCCAACATCCACACTGATCACCTGTCTGAAGGAGATAAAGGCATAGATGAAGCTTAACTCTCTTCCGCTGCACAGTTCCAAAACAGAAGCCATCCTAGTCGGCACACCACATCAGCTAAGCCCGTCCCACATCAGCAGTGTCACCGCCAAAACATCCCCCTTTCCACATCTGTCACTAACCTGGGTGTTAAAATGGATCCTCAACTCTCTTTTGACACCAACATCAAACACGTCTGTAAGACATCCTTCTACCACCTCAGGAACATTTCCAAACTCTGTCCATCACTCACCCTGACAGATGCAGAGAAGCTTGTCCATGCCTTTTTCTCCTCCAGGCTCGATTACTGTAATGCGCTAATCATCGGGATCTCTGGCAAGAGCATTCAAAGGCTGCAATGCATCCAGAACATTGCTGGCAGGATCCTGATGAGGGTATGTAAACACAATCACATCACTCCCACCCTGAAATCTCTTCACTGGCTCCCTGTCCCACTTAAGTACAAGGTGTCAGGTTTAACAAAATGGTAGACAAGAATTTAAGAGTTTAATATAAAGCAGGGGTCAAAGCCAGCATGCCGCTGGCTCTCCTTGACGGGTTTGACCTTGGAGACATGGAAGGTGGAAGTATTCTCATGGAGTGGGGCGGAGACTAATAGCAGCAGGGTTGATGACCTTACTGATGGAGAACAGACCCACCAACCTTGGAGCCAACTTCCTAGACTCTACCTGGAGAAGGAGGTGACGTGTTGACAGCCAAACCTTCTGGCCAGCAGTGTAGCAGGGTGATGGAATCCGACGTCGGTTGGCATTTCGCTGGTACCGGTTGGACGAACGCAGGATGACTGTGGCCCCCAACAGCTGGCAAAACTCTGTCTAGAAATGAGAAGTGAACTGTGGCCCTCGGTCTGAGACAATGTCACAGGGGAGGCCATGCAGACAGATAACATGATTTAACATAAGCTCAGCTGTTTCCTTGGTAGATGGTAATTTTTGCAATAGAACAAACTGAGCAGATTTTGAAAATCTGTCCACAATTGTTAGAATCAGGGTTCTAAATTAATTTTAATAATAACTTACTAGCCAGTTTGGCCGGTGATGTAGAATATGAGGCATTACATGCATGATACAAGCCTCTGTTCTCGGTAATTTATCCCTGTTGTGGTACTTCCTTTATTTCACATGAACGCTGTGCCGTAATGCTACATGATGACGTTATACACGCCCATCGGCTGTGCACAGTTTGCAGTGAAACCAGCATGGCCAAAAGAAAACACAAGGAAGAAGAATGGAGCCAAAGCAGGAAAATAGAAAGAAAGAAGACGAAGTTAGCTAATGTTAGTAATGTAACGTCAAAAGTTCAGATTAAACTAAATGACTGAAAGTGGAGGGAGTTAGTTTGGTAGTAAAGTAAAGTCAAAAGTTCAGATTAAACTAACGGCGTGATCACACTGTCCTCCCGGACCACGACCCGGACTTTAGGGTACTTGTCCCCCCTCCCTCTCCCCCCCGCGCCCCAGCCCCGTTTGTACTCACACTACCTGGGCCTCGGCCAATGCTTCTTGCTGTCCATACGCCATCACGCCGTAACACGTCACACGTCACACGCATTGATCGCGTGTGTTTGGCTTTGTTTACAAATCTTTCCGTAGACCTCGGAGTTTTTGTGCGTCTTGTCGACTGTTTTTGAATATTTTCATCCGACCAAATCTGCAGTAAACACTCCACCTCCGCACCACACCAACGTGAACCTTTCACCACCATTGTTGTTGTTGTTAAATGTCCGCGCATGGTCCGTCCTTCTATTTACATGCCCGAACAGGCGGACATAACGCTACTGCCGTAGGGCTCGTGCTCGTACACGTGCGCACGCTCGTGCTCGTACATGTGCAAACGGCTCCGCTAAAGCCCACCTCTTTCAAGCAGGCCGTGGCGGCCCAGCTGGCCCCAGTTGAGCGCAGAGCGGGTGCGCTCACACTACTTAAAGGTACTAGGCTTTAGCTGAAAAACCGGTTTTGGCCGCGGCCAAAAGGACAGTGTGATCACGCTCTAAATGACTAAAGAGGAGGGAGTTAGCTAATGTTAGTAATGTCAAAAGTTCAGATTAAACTAAATGACTAAAGAGGAGGGAGTTAGCTAACGTTAATAAAGTAAAGTCAAAAGTTCAGATTAAACTAAATGACTAAAGAGGAGGGAGTTAGCTAATGTTAGTAAAGTCAAAAGTTCAGATTAAACTAAATTACTAAATAGGAGGGAGTTAGCTAATGTTAGCAAAGTAAAGTCAAAAGTTCAGATTAAACTAAACGACTAAAGAGGAGGGAGTTAGCTAACATTAGTAAAGTAAAGTCAAAAGTTCAGATTAAACTAAATGACTAAAGATGAGAGAGTTAGCTAACATTAGGAAAGTAAAGTCAAAATTTCAGATTAAACTAAATGACTAAAGAGGAGGGAGTTAGCTAATGTTAGTAAAGTCAAAAGTTCAGATTAAACTAAATGACTAAATAGGAGGGAGTTAGCTAATGTTAGCAAAGTAAAGTCAAAAGTTCAGATTAAACTAAACGACTAAAGAGGAGGGAGTTAGCTAACATTAGTAAAGTAAAGTCAAAAGTTCAGATTAAACTAAATGACTAAAGATGAGAGAGTTAGCTAACATTAGGAAAGTAAAGTCAAAATTTCAGATTAAACTAAATGACTTAAGAGGAGGGAGTTAGCTAACGTTAGTAAAGTCAAAAATTCAGATTAAACTAAATGACTAAAGAGGAGGGAGTTAGCTAACGTTAGTAAAGTCAAAAGTTCAGATTCAACCAAATGAGTAAAGAGGAGGGAGTCAGCTAATGTTAGTAAAGTCAAAAGTTCAGATTAAACTAAATGACTAAAAAGAAGGGAGTTAGCTAATGTTAGTAAAGTCAAAAGTTAAGATTAAACTAAATGACTAAAGAGGAGGGAGTTGGCTAATGTTATTAAAGTAAATTTAAAAATTCAGATTAAACTAAATGACTAAAGAGGAGGAAGCTAGCTAACGTTAGTAAAGTAAAGTCAAAAGTTCAGACAAACTAAATGACTTAGAGGAGAGAGTAAGCTAACATTAATCAAGTAAAGTCAAAAGTTCAGATTAAACTAAATGACTAAGAGGAGGGAGTTAGCTAATGTTACTAAAGTAAAGTCAAAAAATCTGATTAAACTAAATGACTTAAGAGGAGGGAGTTAGCTAACGTTAGTAAAGTCAAAAGTTCAGATTAAACTAAAGAGGAGGGAGTTAGCTAACGTTAGTAAAGTCAAAAATTCAGATTAAACTAAACGACTAAAGAGGAGGGAGTTAGCTAACGTTAGTAAAGTCAAAAGTTCAGATTGAACCAAATGAGTAGAGAGGAGGGAGTTAGCTAATGTTAGTAAAGTCAAAAGTTCAGATTAAACTAAATTACTAAAAAGGAGGAGTTAGCTAATGTTAGTAAAGTCAAAAGTTCAGATTAAACTAAATGACTAAAGAGGAGGGAGATAGCTAACATTAAAGTAAAGTCAAGAGTTCAGATAAACTAAATGACTAAGAGGAGGGAGTTAGCTAATGTTATTAAAGTCAAAAGTTCAGATTAAACTAAATGACTAAAGAGGAGGGAGATAGCTAACATTAAAGTAAAGTCAAGAGTTCAGATTAAACTAAATGACTAAAGAGGAGAGAGTTAGCTAACATTAGTAAAGTAAAGTCAAAAGTTCAGATTAAACTAAATGACTAAAGATGAGGGAGTTAGCTAACGTTAGTAAAGTAAAGTAAAAAGTTCAGATTAAACTAAATGACTAAAAAGGAGGAGTTAGCTAATGTTAGTAAAGTCAAAAGTTCAGATTAAACTAAATGACTAAAGAGGAGGGAGATAGCTAACATTAAAGTAAAGTCAAGAGTTCAGATAAACTAAATGACTAAGAGGAGGGAGTTAGCTAATGTTATTAAAGTCAAAAGTTCAGATTAAACTAAATGACTAAAGAGGAGGGAGATAGCTAACATTAAAGTAAAGTCAAGAGTTCAGATTAAACTAAATGACTAAAGAGGAGAGAGTTAGCTAACATTAGTAAAGTAAAGTCAAAAGTTCAGATTAAACTAAATGACTAAAGATGAGGGAGTTAGCTAACGTTAGTAAAGTAAAGTAAAAAGTTCAGATTAAACTAAATGACTAAAGAGGAGGGAGTTAGCTAATGTTAGTAAAATAAAGTCAAAAGTTCAGATTAAACTAAATGCAGCGGTGGTTGGACACACTTCTGGGGGCGAGAAGAGGAAAGAGGCAGGCGATGAGGATATCGACAGAGAAATTAAGAAAAGAAAATTTAATGGCAAATGGCTGACGGGTCGTGGATGGTTTGTGTTTGATCACATATATGTCGTCATGTTTGTCAGGATTGAAAAAAAACAACCAAAAAACGGACAATTTGTGGTGGGAAGCTTGAAATTGAATTTTTGCACTTTGTGTATATTTTCTTGTATGTACTGTAGATGGATAGATATAACTATAGATATAGGTAGATAGATAGATAGATAGAGAGAGAGAGAGAGAGAGAGATAGATAGATAGATAGATAGATAGATAGATAGATGGATAGATAGATAGATGGATAGATAGATAGATAGATAGATAGAGAGAGAGAGAGAGAGAGAGATGGATAGATAGATAGATAGATAGATAGATAGATAGATAGAGAGAGAGACAGATAGATAGATAGATAGATAGATAGATAGATAGATAGATAGATAGATGGATAGATAGATAGATAGATAGATAGATAGATAGATAGATAGATAGATAGATAGATAGATAGATAGATAGATAGATAGATAGATAGATAGATAGATAGATAGATAGATAGATAGATAGATGGATAGATAGATGGATAGAAAGATAGATAGATAGATGGATGGATGGATAGATAGATAGATAGATAGATGGATAGATAAATAGACAGATAGACAGGTAGATAGATAGATAGATAGATAGATAGATAGATAGATAGATAGATAGATAGATAGATAGATAGATAGATAGATAGATAGATAGATAGATAGATAGATAGATAGATAGATAGATGGATAGATAGATAGATGGATTTGAAGATATTGAAATGTTATGCTAAATGTAATGAGTAGTAGCTGTTGGTTCATCACCTGTAATGTGTCAGACTGTAGGATGCCAAATATCAGAAAGAGAAAACAGACTGATAGCTGTGTTTTACCTCCTTGTTGGGGAGAAGGTTTCTCTTTTATGTTTATTGTTGAGGATTTCCACCTTACATGTGTGTTCCACCCATTAAAGACATGATTCATTATAACTATGTAACTGACCTATCTTTTATCATGTAGTGTGAATAAAAAGATAATTATTTAAAAAAGGTGTCAAAATATTTCTGTTGTCTTGACAAAACAACACATGGAGACTTCCTGTCACCCCCTATACAAGGGTGACCCCTTTCATCAAAGCCAGAGACAAGAGATTTTTTACGTATCGACACGGAGAAGAGAGAGGTCTACAAGCACTGTCTGGCTCGTCCCTTTTTAACTTCCCTTCTGACGTCTGTTCCTTCTCAGCGTCTATTTATTGAAGAGTACATGAATAATCATTAACCAGTTACATACATGTTATATCTTCTACACAAGATTTCCACAAGGTCACAGATGGTTCTGCTCACACAGTTTTTCTAGGGAGGGGAAGCCTTATCAGCCTTTCCCCGGGCGGGTCAAATATAATTGGCTCAGACATGCAGGCACATACTTTGCAACAAACACTCTGAAGCAAAACACTTTTGATTATATGCATGAAAAGAACACTTTTGATAATATTTCATACATTTCTTTAACAAAAGGAAAATAAATGATTGGGCATAATAATGTGGCAGCTACTTTTTCTTTTTAATTCTGAGGATTTAAGTGATGAATTATGTTTATTTTAGAAAACCGACCCTGTTCCCTTATTTCTGAGCTGTGGAAATTAATAAAGGTAAAAGAAATTGAAGAATGTTGACACTTGGATACCATTTTTCTTTAAATAGTATCAGTTGCAGGACAAAACGTACCACATTTGTGTTTTGTGTATTTGCAGAACTTATTCTCTGAAGACAGGAATAAGATCGTTCGCTAATGCAAGTGTGAACTAAAATCAGTTTCCCAGATGACCACGTTCAACTTGATGATTTTAAAGTAAGCTCAAAGTAATCCAAAAGTATTAACAATACATTACTTTACTTGAGTGACACAAAGGAATACATTACAGATGACATTTTGGGACATTTAATCAGTGATCTTTTAGGAAATACATTTTAAAAGTACCCCTCCCAACACTGCTAACATGTGGATAAATGCATATGCAGCTCATGCCCCCCATTGGCTGGTACAATGTAAACAGAATGTGACAGAAAGTCATTGTCAAACCCGTCAAAAACATTTAAATTTTAATTCCCATTAAATATATCTTTTTATGGAAAAGCAATACTTTCATTCGGTTCGCCTCAAAATTCCCCCCAGCGTGTATTTGTTTTTGAATATAGCTTTTAATAAAGATTCTACATATTCAACCTTGAATATAATTTAATAAAGGCCTAATAGGTTGCTCTTCTCGTCGCTTTCAATGTTACTGTTATGACTTGCTGTTCACTTATGGAGGGATAGGCTGAATCCTAAATGAATCAGAGGTCAAGACCTTCTCTATATGGAAAGTGTCCTGGGATCACCTTTGTTATGAGTTGGCACTATAAATAAAATTTAATTGAAATGAATTATTTTATATGTTTTGATCCTATTTTTAAGGGTCACATTTTTTTTAACTTTTAACACCCAGCTCTGATTGCACTAATCACACGGGCAACGTTGCATCACTTTTGAAACGTGAATGTGACAATGGATCTGAAGTCTTGAACTGATCCTTTGCTGTTTGTCTCGTGCATTCTCCCCTTTCACCGCGAGAGGGAGACATTGCGACTGTATAGTTCACTAAGGATAACTAAATTTGATCTCTATTTTAAATGATAGACACCAGTGCCTGTGTTAAACCAAATATTAAAACCTACCCATAACATGTTTGCTTAGTTTTCAGATTATGTAACACAAGTGGTGTCTCCCAAATAAATCAACACAAATCCATTTTTGTGAAATGGAATAAATGTAAAAATAGCAATTATTTATAGGATGATATGGATCCATGTCCTCGTTTAAGTTTTATTTTATCATTACAGACAAGAGCCATATAGACAGAGACAACATAGATACACTAAAACACTGTCTTACTTTCTTCATTTTCACAGAAGTAATCTCTTGGCATGGATGAGGGGGTAAAAACTAAGAAAATGACCAAATACCTTGCATTTAGGTTCACATTTAGGGGAGTTTTGTTACCTACTATACTTACTGTTCTGTTTTACCAGTCCAACCCCAGATTTGGGATTAATTAAAGGATAAATTGAAAGATCATAATATTTTTTAATGGTTTAATCAGTGTTCTGTATGAATTAAGGATATTTTTAAAAACAATTATAGCTTTAAAGCCACCACTGAATCCTCAAAATAAAAGCTCCTTTAACTTATGAATTAATGGGTGACACCCATGTTGTTTGGGTTTTTAGCTCTATATTTAAATGTTTAATTATCTTAAACTCTCCAGAAAATCCAATTGAAGGCACCCTAAAAAGTTTCAAATGTTAAAACATATTTAGGATCAGCCACTGGCATGCACAGACCTTTTGAAGGGCATGGGTGAAAAGGGTCAAAAAAAGGGCACATATAGTGCGTCCTCCCCAAAGAAGAAGGCACCTTAGCATGTGTTTTGGCTGCCATGAGGGCACCTTAGCATGTGTTTTGGCTGCCATGAGGGCACCTTAGCATGTGTTTTGGCTGCCATGAGGGCACCATAGCATGTGTTTTGGCTGCCATGAGGGCACCATAGCATGTGTTTTGGCTGCCATGAGGGCACCATAGCATGTATTTTGGCTGCCATGAGGGCACCATAGCATGTGTTTTGGCTGCCATGAGGGCACCATAGCATGTGTTTTGGCTGCCATGAGGGCACCATAGCATGTGTTTTGGCTGCCATGAGGGCACCATAGCATGTATTTTGGCTGCCATGAGGGCACCATAGCATGTGTTTTGGCTGCCATGAGGGCACCATAGCATGTATTTTGGCTGCCATGAGGACACCTTAGCATGTGTTTTGGCTGCCATGAGGACACCTTAGCATGTGTTTTGGCTGCCATGAGGACACCTTAGCATGTGTTTTGGCTGCCATGAGGACACCTTAGCATGTGTTTTGGCTGCCATGAGGGCACCTTAGCATGTGTTTTGGCTGCCATGAGGGCATGGGGGAAAAATTCATCACACTGGGTACAGAGAGCACACTCACCCCTTATTCTCAAAATCAAAAATACTGAAACTCACTGATCTTGTCAGTTTCCAAACAGCACATATCATGTATAGAGCAACAAACAACTCGTTACCAGTAAATATTCAAGCATGTTTTTTTTCCGAGAGAAGGGGGTTATAATCTGAGGGTGGAACTCTAAAACATCTGTATGCACGCTCAACTTTAAAAACTTTTTGCACTTCAGTATGTGGAGTGAAAGTGTGGAACAGACGAGCGGAGGAGTTCAGACCATGTCCAACCATGAGCAAATTCAAACAGCAGTACAAACGGATGGTGTTTACAAGGTACAGGGAAGAAAAGGGGTGTGACAAACACTAGGGTTCTCACTTTTTGCCATACTTGTCATTTATTTCTTTATACACAAGCGGTTATTTTTTGTTTGTTGAAATTGTTGGTTTTGTTGAGCGTATTAAAATAAATAAATACATTTATTAAAAAAAAAAAAAAAAAAAAAAGTAAAAAAATAAATAAAAGAAACAGGATATACAGGAAGTAAGAAACCTATAGTATAGATACTAAGTGGAGAATGGTTAGGAATGAATAAGCTTATGCTTCTTCCTGCTCCTTTTCAAACATACAAAGGGTTTTTAATGACTCGTGTTTCAAGTGTAATTTTTTTTTTTTTCATATGTTTGAAATAAAGCATTCATTCATTCATTCATTCATTCACCTTAGCATGTGTTTTGGCTCCCACGAGGGCACCTTAGCATATGTTTTGGCTCCCATGAGGGCACCTTGGCAGATATTAAAAAGGATACATTTAAAAAGATAATTAATTTCAGACAGATCTCTATTTATGATGATGCAAATTCTTTAGAATGTCTTATAAAGCTGACCTGAATCGAGTTTGACTCCAAAGGGTCAGGTGGTTGATGGGCAGAAACATCATGACTGATTGGATCTTCTGAGTTTCCTAAGCCTTTTCTGTGTATTAAAGGTTTGTGTGAATATACGCACTGTATATCTAATGTATTAGCTGTCTGTGGTAATGACATTGTTTTTGAATGTTTTGGATTTGAAAGGAATTAAATGTTACCAGCTACCTCAAAATGTGTGAAAGGTCAACATTAAATTGTAAAATAAATTGTATTGTTCAGATATCAAAGATCTCTAGAATTTCACTTCACTTTTTTCTGTCTTTTTTTTTTTACAAACTCAGCTCTGAGTGCACTTTTTCTATGGGCAATGTTGTATCACTTTTAAAAACATGAATGTGAAAATGTGTGTGCGTCTCAAGTCTTGAATGGGTCCTCTGCTGTTTGTCTGGTGTTCTGTCTCTTTCACCACTAGAGGGAGACATTTCATTGCACTAGCAGTTGATCTCTTATAACAGAGGCCTAATAAGAGGTTAGAGTTTGATGGTAACTGACTGCAGCATCAAGAATTGCTAGAACCCTTGCTAAGAAATCACTCCAGGGGAACATTTGTTTGGAATTCTTATTTTTCTAATATTCAGTGGGGGAAAAAAACGTGACTTCTTCAGTATAAATGTGTTATCCCCAATAAATTGAAAGAATTACATTATAAAATCGTGCACAATATCTACCCCGCCAATACATTTGTGTCATGTTTTGCAGATGTGGACATCAAATGTGAATTTTGTAGGATTGAAGATGAAACTATTCTGCATTTATTCTGGAGTGTTAGTGTAACTTTGGAGTTCTGGAAAAAAGTTGAAAGCATTCAATACAAACATTTAATTAAACTGGAAGCTAACTGCCACTCTAACCACGGTGGTTGGCACTTGGAGCACAAAGGGTTTCAGTGACATCATCGGCCTTGTGAGAGGTTAAATACCTGGATCTCCACACCAGCTAGTTGGACCAGTCCCAGCCAGGACCAGGACCAGGCTGGTCCTGGTCCAGTCCCAGCCTGGTCAGATGTGTACATGAACTGATGAATAAACTCTGTTGGAATAGCACGAGTTACAGATATAAGTTCTCTGGAGAACAGAAAAACGGTGTACAGACATAAAACGTTAACATATAACTAGCATTATCAAAAAGATCAAGGATATGGATAATATCTCTTTCAAACCATTTTTTTTTTAGCAAGAATAGTGATTTGTGTCTTGTAAGAATATTGCCATTATTCCAGAGGAAAGCCTTGTGGGGTGAGAAATTATGGACTAAAGCAGCTTCCATGCTAGGAGGGTTTGGGGAGGAAATTTTGATAGTTTGATTGGTAATCTATTTGCTAAAAAAATACATTTCTAAAGAAAGGAAATACCTCCAATTTGATTAAAGATGTAGTTTGGGATGAAAAACCAGATAGATTCAGAGTTTCTGAGACACTCTCTCAACCAGATAACTGTTACAGCAGCGTTGATTTTAAAAAACTTTATTTTCCATATTTTCCACAACTATCATAATACAAACATTTGTAGAACATTTTGGCATCGTACTTGACAAAGAAAAAAGGTTTATCTAAGGTAGTCATCTCTCCTTTCAATGACCATCGTAATCTTAAATTATAATGACAAAACACGAGTAAACTTAGGAAGAGATTACTTAAATACACAACAAAATAAAAAGGCAGAAAATAAAACAATAATGGAGCATACATAGATACATACAAAGAAATAATAATAAAGAATCTTGTTTTACATCAGCGGTATAATTACATTTCTTAATATTAATAATTTGGATAGACTTTAAATAATTTTGAAATACAATTTTGAAGGGATAAAAGTTTGGCCGAGATTTGGAGGATTTAGCTTTAAGGATATGAAATGTTCCTTGTAGAATTAGATAGTTGTAATTAATCCACTGTATTGTTATGTTTTTGTTTACATTGCAGGTAATGACATCTTTTGTATTGAATGTTAAAAAAGCCCTTTTCTCCAGAACTCCAAAGTTACACTGACACTCCAGAATAAATGCATCATAGTTTCATCTTCAATCTTACAAAATTCACATTTGATGTCCACATCTGCAAAACGTGAAACAAATGTATCAGTTGGATAAATATTGTGCAAGATTTTATAATGTAATGTTTTCAATTTATTGGGGAAATAAATGTATATGGTAGAAGCCGTGTTTTTCCCTATGAATAACAGCAGCATTGATGTTTTTAATTCTGTATTTGCAAATTTGAACAAATATAGTACAGATAGAACAGTGTGGCATCATGCTTGACAAAGATAGAAGTGTGTGTAAAGACAGTCAGTTCTCCTTTCAGTAAACAATACACATTATATTCTTATTACATAAGAATAACTAAATACTTAATAAGATACAAAGGAATAGAGACAAAAGACAATAAATAAGGCAACAATAGACTTAAATGAAGACGCGGGCTATACTGTTATAAATCTTTAAAAAAGGTCATGTAACTTATCTGTGGTGTAATTACATTTCTTATTATTAATAATCTGGACAGACTCAAGATAGTTACGGAATTCAAATGTGAAAGGATGAAAGTTTGGTGGAGATTAAACAGCAGCGCTGATAGTACTCCGCATTGTTTGCATGATGACGTATCTCAGCGCATTAATATGTGTGTGCGGCCGCAGCTGCGTTTATTGGCCAAGTGAGTTCAGAAGGTGATCCGTCGGTCAGCGGACAGCACGGCGGACGCAGGGAAGGTGCCACTTTTCCTCATAACATCCCAAAAACGAAAGCAATTCCGTCTGAGTCAGTGAATGGACTGAAAGGAGGGCCGCGTTTGAATATCCCGCCCTGCCAGGTGACTCCTCCGAGCTCCACTGAGGCGGAGATTCACAGTGCTCTGCCTCCGCTCCAGCGCAGACAAGAGTCGGCGAGCTCCGCTGACACGACCCGCCGTTGACGAGCTAGCGCTGGAACAACATTTCAAAGTAGTTCGGTGAACTACCGAGCCTTCATATTTACAGCTAGGAACGGACGCAGCAGCGCGGTGTCGCTGAGTCGAGCGTTTTTATCCAGTTTTTTTCCTGGAGATGTGTCGCTTGGAGAACTATTAGCGGACAAAGCTGCACACCGAAGCCGGGATGAGTGGGAGCTCCGCGGTGTCCGGCGCGGCGCCCTGCCGCTTCGCCCATTACTTTGTTATTTGTGGAATTGACACAGAAACCGGACTGGAACCGGATGAATTATCAGGTAAGAGCTCTCTCTTCTCTGACAGAGTGTTTGTTTTGAAGAAACAAAAGAATCACAACAGCCCTCCACAGCGCAGCACTTTAAAAAAAAAGCAACATTGTTGACTAGAACTATGCTATGACATGCGGCTACATTATGATATCACACACACACACACACACACACACACACACACACACACACACACACACACACACACACACACACACACACACACACACACACACACACAAATCACCAAGGTCTGCAGCCTGCAGTAACAAAGCTGTGGGTCTAACTGAGCGCCATAAGTGGCCCGGAGCCCTGGCATCATTAGCCTGGTGTGTGTCAGCAGCTCCTCTGCACACTGACCTGGTGTCATTTAAACTAGACCAGTGTCCTTTTTCTAAAGGCTTTAATCTGGTTTAAGCTTCCCGTGCTCTGCTGCTCTCAACCCATCAACGTGAAACTACTGCTAATAACTGTACTTTAAGTTTGTGCACACTGTGTTTTCCAAATAAAGGACAATTTTAACATGATATTTATCTGAAAACTGAGCCAGATTCTACTTTTAAACGAATTTAATAGCAAAATAACATCTACAAATAAGACTTTGTCAAAGCAAGCTGTCCCTTGACCAGTTCGTATGTGTTGTTTGGGTCTTCCTGATGATTTCGGTGAGAGCAGAGTTGCATCGTCAGCCTCTGCAGGTGGAGTTGGCGGTGCTGATGCTGCCTCCACAGCAGCTCATCCCTTTCATTAACACAAGGGGAGCAGAGGACAGTGTTGATTCAGCTCTTTGCATTTTTGTTGTTTTGATAACCCTACCTGCCCCCTCTAGATGTTTTTAGTTGATTAGCCATTTTGTATGTTTTTCATGGTGAATCACTTATTTTCAAGAGACTTTGGAGCCCATCTCTGGAAACAAAAGATTATGAGCTGGTGCTTTTGCCCGATTATTTGCGGAGAAACTCAGTTTTTCACAGTCCTGTCCAGTGAAACAATGTATTCTCATCCACACATAATATCTAGCGGATAGTTCTGCACAACAATTCATATATCTTACGAAATATGACACTCTATACGACAATTCACCATGGCGTCACAACATTAATATTCGTTCTTCCAGGTGGAAAAAGCCAAAGCATTCTCCGATGGCACCACTAGTGAACAAACCCTTCCATGTCATTTGACCAGAGTAAATGGCTCGAATTACTGGGCTATCTGCACCGAAGTGGAAGTAGAATTTATTTACACACTTCTAAGAATCTACAAGTAAAGTTTCATAGTTGTGCATTTACAAGTCAAATTACAAATGACCATGATGAGAGAAAGCAGTAAGAAGAACACTCAGAGTGGCTCAGGTGGTGGTTTACATTAAAAATGGACATGAAGAAGACTTTGGCATATATTTTGGAGCTGTTAAAGCGTGTCATTTTATTGTGAAGGACTGAAGTATGGTCCTGGATGTTTGGACATCATTGATGTTAGTCTGGACGACCAGCAGCTCCCAGTGTTTACGGCGAGGAGATCGGGGTGTCCGACTAGAGGACCACACGGATAATTCAGCGGTGTTAGCGTCCTTTTAAAAAAAAAAAAGATTATTTGGCAGTTTTCAAGCCTTTTATTAGACAGGACAGACAGAAAATGGGGTAAGAGAGAGAAGGGGAGACATGCAGCACAGGGCCACAGGTCGGACTCGAACCCGTGCCCGCTGCCTCGAGGACATGGGGCGACTGCTCTAACCATTCAGCCCGCCGCCCCGTTAGTGTCCTTTTGACCCCTCTTAAAAAGATAAATGAAGCCGTTAAAATAGCAAAATATGGTTACAAAGAGAAGAAGTTAGACTTTAGTTTAACACCATTAAATGAACTCTAAACATTACACCATCATTTATATTTGGTTACAAAGAAAAGAAGTTAGACTTTAGTTTAACACCATTAAATGAACTCCATCATTTAAATTTGTTGGTTCAACAGAAAGTTTGATAGAATTTAGCTAAAAGTGTCCATCTGGTGACACAGATGTGTTCTCTGTGAGAAAACGTCTCCACAAACACGATGATGGAGGTTTGCTCCCAGTCTGCCTCCTCCTCCTCCACAGTCTGTCGCTCTTCTCTGTAGCACTGGTATTTTTAACGACGTCCACACTTTAACCTCCTCACCCACAGGTTCACCTGGATATGTGGTCTTTAACTTCTCTGTAAAGTGTCCTGAGATAACCTTTGTTATGATTTGGCACTATAAATAAAATTGAATTGAATTTAATTGATACATTTAGTATTTTCTAAAGGAAATCGCTAAAACCCTACACCTTCTGCTGTATATCAGGCAGCTCAACCCCAGACACAACACGTTTTTATTTGAACTCTGTAACAGTGTTTAAAGTAGCCGGCTGGATGGCTTCAGGTCAGTGGAAGCTGCTCGCGTTCTGCCACCTGCAGGTGTCTTGATGCCTGTTGTTTACATTCTGAAATACCCTATTTAATGCCGAGGAATGGCGCCCGGAAGTGAACCGCAACGGTTATCTTTAGGCAATAACATGTGACGGTTAGGATTAGACATCAAGTGGACTCAGTCAGAATAAGAAAAAAGGTTGTGGTTTGGCTTAGTACTTCAGGAACACAAACACCGGCCCCCTGGGTGAAAGTCCTGTGTTGTCGTACCCATACACACGTCCCCCCTCCCTATGCAGAGTTCAGCGTTTTTATACCATGTCACCTGATTTTCTGCTTTGCTCTGGCAGTCATTTTAAGTCTAGAGATAATGGATACATGGGTTACACACACATTACAGTGTATGAGGACAGCCTGATTAAATCAAGTTAGTCGACTAAGAATGTCTCTAATTGAGGAGAACTCTATTTGTAGGATTGTTGTTGTTGTGATTATTTATAGGATCCCCTCCTTCTCCTGCCAGTACAGCTGTGTGGTGTTTACAGCAGGTTTACTCTTACGTTCACTCATTGGCTCAGTTACTGCACTCCCATCCAATAACAGCCTGCTCATGTTCATGTTATGGCAGAGTAGAGTACAAGCTTTACCTTCTGGATGGGTTTCTAAAAGCGTTTGTTGCTGAGGTGTTACATCACAGCTTCTGTCGGTGATATGAGTGTCTGGGCTAAAGTTCAAAATAGGAAAGTGAGCTGTGATTGCATATTTTTGTCCTGATATCAAGGTGTGTGTGTGTGCGTGTGTGTGTGCATGTGCGTGTGTGCTGCAGAAAACAGTTGTCACACATGCTGATCCACGTACATGTGATGTGAACAGAGCACTAAAGAACAATCTGAATCTGGATTTAGATCCCAGTTTCTGTCTGAAGTGAACATAAATCAAGCATTAGTGCATTATATCCCCCTCTACCTCTTTCATCCCTGAAGCTGCCCACCTCCATTTCTTTATCATCTGCCCCCATTTGCCTCCACCCTTCTATACTTCATCGGAGGTAATTTACAATTCTGATCGGGCCTGTTGCTGTCCTCCCCCATGATGCACCATGATCAGGACGACACTAATGTTGCCATGATTGATATCAACATGTCTTTGGCACTCCATAAACCCATGTTCTGTGTCAAGCAAGGCTACATCTCTACTCCCCCATGTATTGGTGTACCCTGAGGCAGCCATAATAGCAGTGACTCACATTAAGCAGCGCTCTATACCTTTGCATATTTTTGGTGGATTCCCCTCCTCCTTGCTCTTTGTGTGGCAGTGTGGCCTTATTTCCCTCAGCCCATTGTTCGAGTCAGAGGGCCAGGCTTCCTGTAAACCTGCTTCAGGCTTCTTCATGGTTTACATTACCTCCTCTCTCTGTCTGTGTGAGTGCTCTCTACAGGATCGTACCGTATTTAACACATTTATTCCCACTCATAACCTGGTATAGATCCAGAGCCATTTGGTGGTTTAATTCCTCTCATAACTAGACACCTTATCAATCCAGACAGCCAACCCATACCATCTCATTGAGCCTCAATGGTATAAATACACCCTGGCTGGCATACAGAGCCTGAAATAGTCCCTGCATTCTAACACCCGATGCATTCTGGGTCAGCAGCATTGTAGAGTTGAAAGGTGAGAGGAACGAAGAGCTAATTTTGGGAGATATTTGGCTTGTCAGTTGTAGATGGAGATATGAGGTTAATGCAGCACACAGTGTCAGATGTGCACCCGTTTGCCATCTTCTTCCCCTGCTTGGGGGCGTGGCAATCATCCAGCCCAGTGCAGCTGCTGAAGGGCCCATTGCACACACCACTTTGCATAGCAGACTTTATTATCACAGTCCAGAGACCAGCAAATAATTCAATTATCTGCATTGAGACCCATTCATTTTTTACGTTCTCAGAGGTCCCACGGAGGTCTAGCGGCAGGGGCAGGACTTCGCCACTCTATGTGTGTTGACTTTTTTTGCTCTTTTGTAGACTTCATTGACACACATTCACCTCTACTTTCAGTCCATCACCTATATGTTACCCTCTTAAATCCATACACACACATGTTCCTCAGCAAAAAGGCAAGTAGAAGTTAGTGGGTCATATCATTATTGTTTTAACTCACTCTGTGATAAATACATAGGAACTTAACAGACTATTAAATAGATGAACACTTTAGGGAGCACAACTTAAAATGATCATCTGAATTTCTGGCAATTTATTTTCTGTCAGTCAGCTGAAACCACTAATTAATCACTAATGAATGAGAATTTTGACAATACTAAATCACTTTAAAAGGAGATCTATCTACACGAGCAAGCAATCTATCTAAGGAGAAGGAGAACAAGAACAATCCTATTGAAATATCAGGTGGCACTTGAGTGGCAGTGACATTGACAGGGGCAAAATATTCATACTCGTTTGCATGTATCGTTGCATGAACGCACACACATGCATGAACGCACACACACACACACACACACACACACACACACACACACACACACAGACACAGACACAGACACAGACACACAGACACACACACACACACAAAGTGGAGGCTCTGAGATTGATGCTCTTCTGAAAACAACAGATTCTCAGTTTCAGTCCTCAGATGATCCAGTCTGCCAGTCTTTTTTGGCCCCAGCAGCACCAGACTTCCTCTTCTTCATCGTCTTCCTCTTTGTCCATATACTCCCTCTCTTGTCCTTTCATGTCTTCATCTGCATCTCCGTGCTTAACACCTCCCACTCCTCACTGAGTGTCAGCCACTGCTTCTCTCTCCTACAGCAGCAGAACCCTACGTTGGTATAACAGACACGCTGTCTTCAGGGTCCTTTCCCAGGTTAGTCCTTGGCCATAATCTGAAGATGTTAGTTAAGTAAGTTAATATTACCTCAAGGAGAAAATTGTGGGATGGATAAAGCACAGGGATTAGCAACTACCTCTGTTTCCTAGCCAGGTGCCAATAACTCCCTTTATAGCAGTAAAGGTTCCCTCTCTTCCTACAAGTTTCAACATGTCTATTTTAAAGTGAATGTCTTTAACAGCTAGACTTCAGGCAAAGTCAACTGAGTCAGTGAGCTGACTTTTCTGCTCCACCTGTTATGTAAAGTAAAAGGGGAACTACAGCAATTTTTAAAAATTCACACAGGTTATTCCTATGGTATTTGACAGTCCCAAAAATATTCTAAACAACTCTCTCCCTTCGGTTTTAGAGCCGAGAACACCACAATAAGTGACGTTCATTTAAGTTAGGCTTCTGCCAATAGGCGATCTCATTCTTTACCGATGACTGAAGCATGGACTGTATTTAAAAGTTAGACGTCGCTACCATGACGTCGCCCATTGGTTTATGGCCTTCGTGTTTTTTTTTTAAAAACAGGAAGTGACCATATTTGGATAAGCGGGCAGAGCTGGGAGGAGCCCTAAGGAGCGGCTGTGCTTCGCTGTCATTTCAACGGCACTACGCTAAGCTTTATGCTAAAGAGGCAAAACTGATGCTTTTTCAACCGTCTGACGCAGGTCATTCTGGGGTTCAATTGCTGGCGGGTGTGCAAGCAGCACTGGTTGCTGGTGCCTTTCACTGCAGTGTTGAAGTTCCCCAGCTAATGCTAGCTTTGTTAGTTGTTGTCATTTTAAGGTGACCACATTAACAACTAGGGACGCACTAATCCAACCTTTTCAGTCTCTATATCAATACCAATACCTGGGCTTTGCATATCGCTCGATACCCGATCGATCGATGGATCCAATACCATTGTTGAATTAATAAACTGTACACCTCATCATGTAGAAGAGACTAGAGGCATCAGGCTTGACTGAAACATTACTTCCCAAACCTTGTAAGACAAACTGTAACATATAAGACATAGATCATAGATCCCATAAAGAATCTCTGGAAAATCCATGGCAACAAAGTAATTTCAAAGAAACTCACATCAGTTAGTGAACTGTGGAAGAGAGTGAAGATGAATGGACCAAGATCAAAGCAGAGCAGTGTGAGAAACTAGTGATGTCCTGTGGGCGCAGATGTGCTGAAGTCATTCGAAGCTGTGGCCTCTACACTTCCAGTGTTTCCCCTACCATTATATTGGGGGGGTGGCGCAGCACAGATTTTTTTATTGAATTATATTTTCTTAATGTCATCAGATCCCAAGAGAAGTCATTTAAGGATCCCTTTCCTATAGAGCTCTGTCCTTTGTCCTTTTTAGTAAACAAACTAAACAGCCTTATGTTATTGATCTTATTTACACGACGGCGTGTAAATTCTGTCTCTACATGGCTGCGTGTTTATAATTCTCAGAAAGCTCCGACAGCGTTGGAGATTGACTTGTTTAAAGATTGTTTGTTAAATTGATTGGGAAGAGGCTCCACTCCTAACGGGGAAAACGAAACTGAAACTTATCAGAGATCCTTTATAATTTAGTTTGAGAAGATGATTCACTCTTTCAATAAACAACTAAAACAGTATTAAACAAACTGAAATTATTTGTTGTTAATTTGTAATTTAGTTCGTTGTGCTAAAAAAAACATAAAGGGATTTTTGATTTAACTTTGTTCTTGTTCGGTTGGTGAACATTATTTGGACCTTTTGGACAATTATTTAAAAGACAGAGGCCGAGTGTGGCTCATCGTGCAATACCCTGATTTAAACTGAGCTTGCATTGTGGCTCTGATTATTGCTCATATAATTGTGATCCTTCTGTCTGGTGATTTGTAACACCTTTAAACACTAATTAATTTATCCATGTGGAGATTGACCTTTAATACGAACCTAACCATTAAACGGTCTGATTAAACCCCGACTGGCATGCTAAAAAAAAGAACATTTGGGCAATCCGCTACAGTGTGTTAGAACACATGAAAACTAGGATTCCTTTAAGTTTTATGTCATTGTGCATTGTCATATCACATATCACTTTTCTAGACTGGTCTGTTGAGATGAATATGTTATAACCCTCAAACCCACCTGTGTGGAGCTGTAAACAGTCTGGGACGTTTGATCCTCCTCAGGGAGATCTTACAGTCACAGTAGGCCAGTCTAAGCCTGTCCCTGGCTATTAAAATCCAGTTTGTTTAAAGAGCTACCTTGCAGCCATTGAAGGCTGGGAAGTTGGCCAGTGTAACTTTAAAAATGACTGTAGCACAGAGTTGTGTAGGCTGGGGCTGAGGTGGGAGTGTCCTCAGGCTGCAGTAGGGCACAAAGGGATTTGAGCAGCTAAATTTCCCCCTTGGCCTGGACCATCTGTCCACACACAGACGGGCCCGGGAGTCAGGCAGCACAAAGGCTGCACGCCGCTGACACTGCCCACTGACATATGTCAATGATGACAGGACACACCAACTCTGATGCACGCCCCTGTTGACTTTTGCTCACAAAGGTATGCTTGGGTAATGTAAAGATAATAGTTTATGGCACACACAATGCTAATGGCTCAATAAAACAACAAACAAACCTCTGTTTACTTGTTTTATTTAAGAAGGAGTTGAATTATCCAATTATCTCCTGTTTATCTCATTCTCTATTCAACATTCATTCAATAATTAACAATATTGTGACCCTTTTTCTTTGCCACGTGATGATGAATTCACTTTTGTTCTGGATTCTAGCGTCTTGCTCTTTAACTCTTTCTTTCTTTCTTTCTTTCTTTCATGCCTCATCAGTTCCTTCCTCCTCTCTTCCCCCTGCAGTGATTTTGTCCATCGCTCTATATTTTGTACCCCGCTTGGAGCCTCGTGCTCTGTTGTCCCGGCCGGGCTGCTGTTAATCCTGTTAGAATAATCCATTCAGACAGACCCTTTAGGCTACACTTAACGCATCACTGTAACATAACACACGGCCAGACACACCCACACATACACACACACGGTGATGACCTCGACTCCGCTCTGCCTCCTGCACTGTTTGACCAGCGGCATCCTCCTGTCTTCCTTTATAAAGCCACTGTCCAGGTCTCCATATTGCAAGACAAAAGTCAATCACTTAACAAGAAAACACAGTAAAATAAATCCATGTAGGCTATGTATATATGTACTGTATATATGGCTGCAAGTTATGGCCAGAATCTTCCGTCTCAATTTAGATCGTTTTATATTTAGACAACGATATCAAACTATGGCATCTTTTCTGGTAATGCAAAAAATACGTAAACTAATATACTCCTATGTGACTTTAATCTGTAATAAATGAAAAATACTGAGTATTTTCTTATTTCATTAAGAGCTTTAGTGCAAAATATAAACTCAAAATATTTCACATCAGATTTTGTATGTGCTTGTTATGATCATTTTTGATGATATAATTGTTTATCACAATATCTCAATGTTTTATTTCCTCACAAAACGATTCCATTGAAAGAAGATAAATGATCATATCAAATTGTTTCTTAGCAATTTATATGATGCCAATTTATATACTAAAATGAATGAAAATAGTCAGAAAAGTCCATGTTAATCAGAGTTATTTCTGACAAGATACAACTCATAAAACCCATCCTTTTGATTAATAACTTGTGACGTGAAACGTGTTTAAGTCAGTAAAAATGCCAACATTCTCTGGTTGTCTGTTTAGTGTCATTATGAATAGAATATTTCTTTGGACTGTTGGTCGGACGAAACCAGCTTCAAACGAGCTCCGTTGTCAGCTTATCTAAATGCAGCTTGCATTTTAAAATGGCCACTTCTGAAGCTGGGACATGATGTCTTGATGAATTGAATCCTACTAATGGGGATGGCACGCTCAGACAGTTACTCCTCCTCAAAGAAGGTTGATGGAGTTGCACACAAGTGTAAACACACACAAAGTGATGGAAGTGGCTGTGTGCAGAATGACAAAAGGGAGGATGAGAGAAGTGCTCAGACCCTGCCTTCTCTCATGGCTCTGCACATCTGACCAGTTGCCGGCTAAAATGGACATCATTAGCATTGTCTGTTTCTGGAAGTTACAAAATAGTTCAACATAGTCCACCTCTGAGTTTGACATTGGAAGGTTGTGGCCGCGCTTTTAGACAATCCAACAAGGGTTGGATTGTCCATCATTTGACTGTAATTGGCATTTGGATAATATTGGGGCATAATGACCAGTGGTGAAAACTAACTGCTGCATAAACAATGGAGAAAAGGTGTGAGAAAAAGTGGCACTAACAAAAGTCTTTTGTTGCCTCAAGTGCATAATGTAGGTTGTGGAAAAAAAAGTTTGTCACTGCCTGACATGTAGAGTGTCAGGGATGTGCGGTCTCTTCTTGGACCCATACAGTGTCGAGGCTGCCATGTGCAGCTCGTCAAAGTTCAAGGATGGCAGAGTAAGAAGGGGGAGCAATGATGGATCATCTGCCTCTGGGAGTCATTGGGGCCTGATGACCTCAGAGGATGCTAGCTGTTGCTGACTGGTCACATCCCTTTGCAAACGCCTCTCCGTCTCCAACAGCAAAGTGAGCATTTGATCTTGAGAGGCGTAAGGAGCCCCTCCCCCAGAGTGACCTATGACCTTGAGCTCCATATGCTCTCTCTCTTTCTCTCTCTATGTGAGAGAGAGGAGACAAAGGAACCGGGGGAGTTTGGGGGTTGTTGTTTAGGGTTCGTACGAAGGACCTGCCAACTGGCTATAGCTGGACTTGACCATGGAAACTTCACTGTTTTGTTGAACTCTTTTTATGTAACTTTATGTAAATTGTGCTTATTAAAAACCACTAGCTATGGGTTTGATTGAAATGAGCAGGTTGGTACAGCATGTCATCCAGGGATGTCTAAAGGCAGCTGTGGCTGTTCTAGGCAGCTGAGGACAAAAGATGCAACAGCTCCAGTGGTCCGTGCCCACTGCCCATGAGTGTATGACACCTCTCCTCTGTAGACTGCAGTCAGCACACTTATAGGTGTGTTTAAATGCACCAAAAAGCAGAATGGATGCCTCATGTGTAGAACATCTCCCAGAACCACATTCACATTTGTTGTACTTTTGCATTTTGAATTATATCATGGTTCTAAGTTGTTAATGGTCCTGAAACCAAGCCTGTTCTTTCCCTGTGGTGCTATTTCAGAATGTCAAACCACATTCATCCGAAACTCAAGGGTTTTGTATGAAAATGTCACTGACATTTCCCTTAGGGAAGCTTGTTTTGTTCCCGGTTTCTTATCTGAAACTTTGTAAACGGCTAACTGCAGCTGTGCAGCCTACAACACTAAGAAAGTCAACATTTATGATAGCATGATATTTCTATTTCCATTGGAATCCTGTATACTCGTGGTATGAAAGTAATGAAGGATGAAAATCCTTTAAAAATGTTCTCAGAGAGCTTATGTGTCAGTACCTCAGTACAGGGATAAAGTAAACACTCTATTATGTCCCTTTTGAAAGCTTGACCACACTGGGCTCTCATAGATTGTTGGGCAGTTCCAAATTTCCAAGTTTACAAATGTATCCTTTGCCACAAAAATGAATGTAAACTCAATAGAGGTGTGACGATATATAATCCCAGGAGATCTTGCGATACTAAAATGTGACGAGCTGGGAGAGAACTCAGGACAACTTGGTCATTAACCAGTTTGCAGTAAAGGCAGTTGATTTTCAGTAACACTACCAACGACCATGGGTATATGTACATGTTCCATAGGTATTTCACATCTAAAGATAACTTACAGAATACCATCCATCAGATCATCAGTCTGGTCTTGAGTCCACTTTTTTTTTGTCTTGGACTCGGCTATTGAGAACTAATCAAGTTGTTCCTGGCTACTGATTAGGGATCAGTTGTACAGAACATTGTTAGATATTAGAACATACTGTAGACCAGTCTTCTTTATAGATCCATTCTCACTTACTATATTAGCATTGGAAATACACTATTGCCTATTTTGCTCTGGACTTGTTGTCTATTGCCTTTGGACCTGGTCTTGACTCGACCGGACCTGGTCTAGGACTTGACTTAGAATCGATTAAGTCTGTCTTGACTACAAACCTGCCACCCATACTGTCATTAATCCCTTTAGCCTAGCCCCCTGCTAGCTGCCCTCACCATTAGTGCAAAGATTGACTCAGGTTTTATTTGCTGTGTTTACTCCGACAAATCAATAGTAGATGTGTATGTAGTGTGATGGTACACTCTGTCCTCTGTATGTTTACATGGCTGAGTCTTTACTCAGGCCAGGCTGACACTGACTGGCATTTTGAGTGTTGGAGAGAACTTGGTCTTACAATGAGAGACAGAGAGAGCGGGCAAAGAGCTGCAGAAAAAGGTCACAATTTAGTATGAGTTTGTATTGGGCTGGCCAATTCATTTAGGTTGTTAAAAAACAAACATCTTTCCCCACATGAATCAGAAATAGAGTAATTTCCCTGTGACTGGAGTGAGACCATAGAAGTCTCCCAGCTGTCGTGATCATCTTCTCAATAAAACATCTTTGCTGCAACGTTCTTGGTCTTTTGACCAATCAGAATCAAGATCCATTTCCATGGCTCAAAGTACTTTTTGCTGTGCTAACTGACAATTTTAAGGTAACTTTTGCTGCCATCAATGTAATATGCTGTTTAACTATCTTACCTTCTACAGTAATGTTAACTGTTGAAAGCTTGTCTGACAGCTTGTTAGCACGTCAGCTAACATCTGTGTATTACAACGTCGGCTAAGAATGAATCAGGATACGTTTGCAGAGTGAACTCAACTCTCACTGCATCCCCTTTGTTAACTGATTTGAACATCCCGAACTGTTGAAACATACGAGGGAAATAACAAACACATACGCTCCGCACAGATTTTATTAGGAAACCTGTCACCTTTTTCAGCAGCTCTTTACATGTATTACTATTGTTATTATTGGAAATTAAAAATGCATCTTACTCATCTTGTCAGAGTGATCGGGTAGCGGGCGTTCCCGACCCTCTGGCTGGTTACATTGTGTAGCATAAAAAAATAAATCCCCGGTTTTGTGATTTCTAAATTGCGTTCTCTTAAATCATGATATCAGCCCTACTCACAAGCATTCATGTGCACTCCGAAGCAGTTAGCAGGTAACAGGGAGCTGTGAGTGGGGAAAAACTGGGGGGCAGATTCTAACCACAGACGAAACAGCTGTGATTAATGAGCCTGAATTTATTTTCATTGATTGCTCAATGTAAAGCCCTAATATAATACCTCACAGTCCCCAGGGACACATACAGGCCACATGGGCTCAAACGGACCTCATCATCATAGCAGCATGGAGTGCGATGTTATGTCAGGCAGGCTATAAATCTCCTTACATAACTGTGATAGGCTGCACAACGGTAACTAAGGCCCCTTATGACAGATTAGGGCTGCTGTGGTACAGGGGCCCTGCTGTCCACTGACAGGCCATCACCTCACTGTGAGACATGTTGGACACACACAGCGGACACTGGATTATACAGAGCTGGAATGCATTTATTTATTATGTAATTGCTCTTCAGGCTAATAATAAGCAACAGTGTCTGTTTGACAGTGTTTGCTGGGGCATGACGCCTCACACACATACAAACGGAGTTGCCTCCTGCACAAATCTGTTTGTTTTGAGCTTATATAAAGCTTGTCATAGTGCTCTTTCTAGATCGGATTAAGTTTTACTTGAGGGCAGGCATGCATTTGGGACATCCATTGAGTTTGGAGGCTCAACTTTGTCAACTTGAGCTATGAGCTGTATGTGGAGCCAACAACGATCCGTAAAAGAACCCTATCAGAAAAGGAATGCTTCATGTAAACACGTTAATCTGCAAATCAACAACTGCTCCGGTCATATGGTCAAACATCTAAAACAGCCCACAGCCACATTGTGCTGGCTGGTTAATTGGACTTTGATCTCTCACTGATTTCAGTTCCAACTCATCCACTGACCTATGGCCTGAGTGATAAGGCAGGGTAAACGAAGCATGACCGCTATCAGATAAGCTTGTACATGTTGTGTTCTCTCTCACTGCCACTTCTCAAACCTAATTATATTAAAGTAGTTCTAAACTACAGAGAGGATTGAATGATCTCCTTTTTTGGCCCTCTTCTGCTAAATCTTCAGCAGCCCTGGCAGAACACCCTGTAGACCTATGACTGCACAAGAAAGTGAAGACTGTGAATCAAACCAGGGATGTGTGTAATGAAGCCACCTGGTCATGACCTCCCTCTGCTGCAGCTAACAGCTCCCGAGTGGCCCTCACACACAGCCAAATTTTGGGCCAGCAAAAATTTTGCGGTACATGTGCATGCACGAGAGCCGAAATGTGCATGCTCGTCAAGTTAAACATGTATGAAGTGCCCAGCTACTGAATACCGAACTGCTGTTATGTGCACAAAACCACCTGACCTTTCTCATTCATACTACTGTCACCCACAGCCCAAGAACCAAAACAGTTCCCTACAAACTATCACTCACTGTTTACATTATTATTATTATTATTTCCACCCTTATTATTTGTGAGCAGTGAGTGTGTCAGGGCTGACGTAAAACCCCAGAAGTTTAGCATCTGTATCGCGTAATTCAAAACAGATTTTGTCAGAAAAAAATATCTGTGACTCAAATTTATGATATTTACACATTTTGTCAGTCAATCTTCACATTTGAATACCTTTTTAGATATATTTGAAGCTTAAATGTGATCGCCAGAAGTAAACTACCTGCTGTCCTCATCCTCTCTTGCTCTTTTCTTATTTAAAAAGTTGCTGATTTTCCACGACATTATGAGGTCTGCGAAGCATAAAGTATGGGTGAAACATGGATTTTTGTATGAAACTTTGGGATTTTTCATGCGAAATAATTCACCTCACCTGTTTCAAAAGCATTTGAGTCCCCCCTGTCACCAAGCAGCAAATGAAACCAGCAACTGAAACCAACGTTTGAACCATATGAGCTCTGCTGGAACACAAGCAGTGTGTCAACGGCACTTTGCGGCCCGGAGCTGAAATCAAACGCACCCCTTCTGCTAGTCAAGTTGAACAGAGTTTAAAACATCGCCACTGAGCTTCCATAGAACTACAATGATTTGAAATCAAGATTCCAGCGGGGCGGCCTCCTCCAAATTTATAATGCAGAAAAAACCCTGGCTTCATCCACACACTCCTGTGTGGATGAAGCCAATGTGATAGCACATTGCTATCTGACTGTCAACTGTGTTGACCTCATGTGTGCAGAATTTATGAATGATGGAATTAGCAGGGTGGGCGGTATGGTGGTTAGCACTGTTGCCTCACAGCAAGAGGGTTCCTGGTTTGAATCCCGGCCCGGGCCCTTCTGTGTGGAGTTTGCACGTTCTCCCCGTGTCTGCGTGGGTTTTCTCTGGGTTCTCCAGCTTCCTCCCACAGTCCAAAGACATGCAGGTGTTAGGTTCATTAAAGACTCTAAGGGCGTACTCACACTGTCCTTTTGGCCGGGGCCAAAACCGGTTTTTCATCTAAAGCCTAGTACCTTTAAGCGGTGTGAGTGCACCCGTTCCGCGCATAACTACGGCCAGCGGGCCGTCCACGCCCCGCTTGAAAGAGGTGGGCTTTAGCGTAGCCGTTTGCACATGTACGAGCACGAGCGTGCGCACGTGTACGAGCACGAGCACGAGCCCTACGGCAGTAGCGTTATGTCCGCCTGTTCGGACATAGAAAATAGAAGGACGGACCATGCTCGGACATTTAACAACAACAACAATGGTGGTGAAAGGTTCACGTTGATGTGATGCGGAGGTGGAGTGTTTACTGCAGGTTTGGTCGGATGAAAATATTCAAAAACAGTCGACAAGACGCACAAAAACTCCGAGGTCTGTGGAAAGATTTGTAAACAAAGCCACACACACGCGATCAATGCGTGTGACGTGTTACGGCGTGATGGCGTATGGACAGCAAGAAGCATTGGCCGGCCCTGGCAGTGTGAGTACAAACGTGGCTGGGGCGCGGGGGGGAGAGGGAGGGGGGACAAGTACCCTAAAGCCCGGGTCGCGGTACGGAAGGACAGTGTGAGTGCGCCCTTAATCACCCATAGGTGTGAATGGGAGTGTGAATGGTTGTTCGTCTCTGTCTCTATGTGCCCTGTGATAGACTGGCATCCTGTCCAGGGTGGACCCCGCCTTATGCCTGATGTCCGCTGGGATCGGCCCCCCATGACCCTGATAGGGACAAACGGTTGAAGAAGAATAGATGGATGGATGGATGGATGGATGGATGGATGGATGGATGGAATTAGCTAGCTAACAAGCAAGTTCCTTGGTTAGCTTGTTTTTCACCATGCTTGCTCAGGTCCATAGATATTCATAAATATGTATAAATATATATCACCAATTAGCGTTATTAGCATTATTAGTGGGAGCTCAGAGCAGAAAAGGATTGGCCCAGTATTATTATGTCACAGCACACAGCTGCTCAATGTAAATCCGGCAGAATGTGTTCAACAAACAGCCAAATCTCTTTCAACAGCACATCATCACTAATTAGTGTTTTTTTTATGTGTGACTGAACTTGGGTCACATTCACTCCTGTCCTCTCTCGTCCCCTGAGAGCAACATCAGCTTATGTAAGATGACCATCACTGGGCTTGTCAAGGCAGATTAGACCGATTTCTGAATCAGTGCCTTGGATTGTTTATCCCAGTGGAGTGAAGGGTGAAACGTGACAGGACAGCAAAATTAGAAATCTTAGAGGAGCACATACTGTTCGGAAGAGTAGGGGCTCGTGCAGCCCCGACTAAACGTAGTAAAACTGTTATTTAAACTGACAAAGTGGTGTGTCGAACACTCTGAACACACTGTTGTGTACTCAAGTCCACTGCTTTTCAAGTTTGCATCCATGCCGTTGGTGATTGGGTACCACCTCTGACACTAGGGGTGGGTAAAAATATCGATTCATCAACGAATTACAATATAAGATTTCCCAATTTAATATCCATTCAGAAAATCCTGAAATTGATTATTGCTGTTGTAATGAAGCCGTAGTGGAGTGGAGGGCGCTGTGGGCAATGCAGTTGTGTGATTGTCGCTGTACCGAGGCCCCTCTCCACCAAACAACGTTTATTCAAACACAATGAAGCGAGCCAGGTTCATTCCCCAGGTGGTGGCCGTTCAAGTCCCCGTGCGGTTCTTGTCCCGGACGTACTATCCCCAACCACGGCCCTTTTTCTAATCCTAACCAAGTGCTAAAATAAATACATAGCTTTTAATTAATCGACCCTTTTCTGCTACTACGTTAATGCACCTAATGGTCGGTTGTTATGTAAAGATCACACAGTTCATAGGCAAAACATCAGTGATGTCCCATGGTTGAAGTGATTCAAACTTTGCATCTAATCTATCCAGAACCTTCTGTCATCTTCAGCTTTTACTCACTCCTGCGAGTTCGCTCCCAGTGTCTCTTCTCATCTCTCCCTCTCTATTCAAATGATATCAGTCCTCTTACTTAAAGGCTGCAGTATGGGATAAATGACTGAAGTATATTATGCAACTGTCCTCAATGTCCTGTTCATACTCTTTAAAACATTTTTTTTTTTAACAAACACTCTCTACCTTTGGCTCTTTACTGTCTTTATTTCTGCCCTAAGCCTTTGCCATTTCCTTTCCAAGCATCCTCCTTAAACTTCAGGCTCCCTCACCGTCCCCTGGATTTTCTAGGATCGGATATCGGCTCTGATATTGACTAATGAGCTAGATCAGATGTCAGATGAATGAGAACGATCCAGCCATTTCTTTTTTATTAATATCATACACAGCAATACAGTTACAGCGATTCATCGATATCGGGAAGCGGCTGATACGCTCAGCCCAGGTATGGTATCGGATTGAATCGGAAAAAAATGGAAAAAACTGGATCAGGCTTCTGTCACTGTCACACACCACGTAGGGCCGGAGTTTGCATTGTATATTACCTTTGAGTGGTGATTCTGATCAATGGTTATCTCTTGACCTATAGTGACAGGGCACCAAGTCTTTTCTGCCCCCTCGTCTTTTTCTCTTTTCTTGAAATACTTGTAGCATGTATTACAAGAAAAGAGAGGAAAAAAGAGAAGATTTTTTTTTATCTGAGGGTCTCCTTTGGCCCTCCCCCCTCCAGGGCTCGGGGCAACTGAGCGGGTTGCCCCTTGACGGCGGGCGCGCTCATTATAGTATTGTCTGCTGCTTGTCCATCATCTGCCATCCACTCGGAAGGCCTGTAGGATGAGCCAAGGAGCCTGTTCGAAGGCAATGTAATTTACATGCGCCTGGGTTCAAGTTAGATGACGTAGCCTCCATTAACATAGCTCTTTAGCCTTTTCTGTGTGCCACAGGATGCATAGGAGTTGCCATGGAGACATGAGAGCATTTAAACCAAGACAAATTATTGTGCTGAAGGGGGTTGATGAGCTAAAGAGAGCGCCTAGCATCTCCCCACACCCCTCCACTGACTTACTCTCATCCGTTCTCCTTCTGATTATATACATTCATTTATACTGACTGGCCAGGCTTGAAAGCATTTGGCCCTATTGTGTTTCTGCACGCTCTTTCCTAACACAAAAACACACTTAAACGTGTCTGCACGAAGGCAACTAAACTACATGGTTGGGTTGAGACAACTAAACTACATGGTTGGGTTTAGACAATAAAACTACATGGTTAAGTTTAATAAACTAAACTACATGGTTAAGTTTAATTAACTAAACTACATGGTTAGGTTTAATAAACTAAACTACATGGTTAGGTTTAATAAACAAAACTACATGGTTGGGTTTAGACAATAAAACTACATGGTTAGGTTTAGACAATAAAACTACATGGTTAGGTTTAGACAATAAAACTACATGGTTAGGTTTAGACAATACAACTACATGGTTAGGTTTAATAAACTAAACTACATGGTTAGGTTTAATAAACTAAACTACATGGTTAGGTTTAATAAACTAAACTACATGGTTATGTTTAATAAACTAAACTACATGGTTATGTTTAATAAACTAAACTACATGGTTAGGTTTAATAAACTAAACTACATGGTTAGGTTTAATAAACTAAACTACATGGTTAGGTTTAATAAACTAAACTACATGGTTAGGTTTAATAAACTAAACTACATGGTTATGTTTAATAAAATAAACTACATGGTTAGGTTTAGACAATAAAACTACATGGTTAGGTTTAATAAACTAAACTGCATGGTTAGGTTTAATAAATTAAACTACATGGTTAGGTTTAATAAACTAAACTACATGGTTAGGTTTAATAAACTAAACTACATGGTTATGTTTAATAAACTAAACTACATGGTTAGGTTTAGACAACAAAACTACATGGTTAGGTTTAATAAACTAAACTACATGGTTAGATTTAATAAACTAAACTACATGGTTAGGTTTAATAAACTAAACTACATGGTTAGGTTTAGACAACAAAACTACATGGTTAGGTTTAATAAACTAAACTACATGGTTAGGATTAGGAAATGGCCGTGGTTTGGGTTAAAATACTAAAGAACATAATGTAAGATAATAATGTAAATGAAAAGTCACCGTTTCCCACGGGATGCAAGCTCAAGCCTCCTGTGTGAAAGTCCTGACCCATCCACCACTCCAACCTTCCTCCTTACAGGGAATTTCTGGACTTTTAATACTTCCTGCCCTCCTATCAGGTCATCATACAGCACCGTAGTTCAAATTTGACTTCAGCGGTTTGATACACATCCACACTTGAGGGTAATCTTCCTACAGTTGTGTTGTGTAGATTCAGTTTGTGTTGTCATGTCAGAAGAAAAAGCTGCTCTTTCAAAGCTGTCGTGTGTGATGCAACGTTGGCTCTGCCGACTCCACAGCTGTCCGCTCTCCTTCACTTTCTCTTCCTCCCATCGTCTCTGATACTGGCGGTATGTGTATTCCCCATTCTCTCGTGTGCCCTTTGCCTCGTGTTCTCACTCCCGTCTCTCACAACTCGCTGTCTTGCTTCTCGTTGTTTCACAGCATCACCGCGATGCTCGCTGAGTCTGTGATCTATCTCTCTGCCTCTGTTAGTCATCCCCAGATCTTTCCGTATGATGCTGTTACATCTTTTGTATTCATTCAAACACCAGGCTTGGTTGATGCTACTTTAGTCACATCTGCCAACAGTGATGATGTTTTCACCCCCATGTCTGTCTGTTAGCAAGGCGTCTAATACATTTGTGAATTTAGTTTTTCTTCAGTCATAATGCAACATTCATATGGCACTAGGAAACTTCAACATTTCAGAAGTACTGTAACCATGAATTCTCAAATAAAAGCCAGTATTCAAATAGTGATACAGCAACAGAGTATGTCATACTCATCAATACGTTTTCTTTTTTGACAGAATTACTATTCTCATTTACTTGTACCTGGCCGTTTCTTTTGTTCAGTGTTAAGCTTCTGTCGACGAAACATGAAAAGCCTATTTTACAAAAGCCTATAGCCTAAAAGATCAACACATGCTTTTATTAAGTGGGTCACATGATCAGTCACCATTGTTTTAACTCACTATTTGATAGATAGTAACTTAAAAGACAATTAAATAGATGAAAATCTTACAACTTTAGGCTGTGGTAATAAAATTTAAAACGTCTTGTCAGTGTTTTACACTAAAACTCTCCTCAGAAAAAAGAGATTATGTCCTTTGAGCCCGAGTACTTTTATTTTGAAATAACTGTGCAGGACGGGTTAGGGTTAGGGTCAGGACGAGTCAAATGTCATTGGCAGAAAGTTAACACCAAATGAAAAAAGAAAACCTTTGTTTTTGTTTAAAAACATCATGAATGCAGAAAAGTTTAGGCATGTGAGACACGATCCACGGGGCAGATCACCATCACCACCTTGTCATAACCCTGCAGCTGCTGTGAGGACAGCTGCAGACACACGCATGGAACAGACACACACACAGCCACTCAGACAGCTTTTCCCTGCCTGTTTGACACATTTATTCTTTATAATAAAATAAATGTGGAGGAGCCGTGTGTCTCTTTCTGTTTTTTATTTCCAGTCTGTAACCTATTTTTACACACCCTGTGAACTATTTAAAAGAAGAAAAGGAACACAGTATCAGGGATAGAGGGTAATAGAAAATGACAAACCCACATGACATAACTGTTAAGTTTTGTCAATAGATGTGATACAAGACTGAGGAATGGGGCGACTACTGTAACATATGGTATCTTTGGTTTGAATATCTCACTGAATATAAGCATCATGATTTATGGAAATGTTAGCAAAGCAATACAGCACACAGTGTTTCCCCTAGGTTTACAGCGTTGGGCAGCAATGATGATCAGAGCCACAATGCAAACTCACTTTAAATCAGTGTATTGCACAATGAGCCACACTCTGCATCAGAAAGTCTTTTAAATAATTGTCCTAAAGGTCCAAATAATGTTCTGCAACAGAAACCGTCCAACGTTAAACCAAAATCACTTTATGGTTTCAAGCACAACAAAATAAAGAAAGAAGTTCAGTTTAATTCTGTTTTAGTCGTTTTTTGGATGAATGAATTATCATTGAGTGAATCATCTTCTCAAATTACACTAAGGATCTGTGATAAGTTTCAGTTTCTTTTTCCCATTAGCAGTGGAGCCTCTTTCCAAACAATTTAACAAACGATCTTTGAACAAGTGAATTTCCAACGCTGTCGAGTTTTCTGAGAATTATAGAAACTCAACCATGTAGAGACAGAATTTACATGCTGTCGTGTAAATAAGTTCAATAACATGAGGCTGTTTAGTTTGTTTACTAAAAGGACAAAGGACAGAGCTCTTCTAAAGGAAAGGGATCCTTAAATGACTTCTCTTGGGATCTGAAGACATTAAGAAAATACAATCAACTTGACTTTCAAGGGGGGGTGGGGATGCCGTTGGGGGGGGGGGGGAGCAGAGCTCTTCTCTGACGTGTATCCAGCCTGCCGAGTTGTGTCATGAGTAAAGAATGCTGGATTATTGCCACTGTGGCGACTGCAGCTTAACACGGATAAATGGGATTGTAGAGACACGTTTCCCCTTCCAAATCCTTCAGTGCACGGATGTGACGATGCGTTATCATTCTTTATCACCGTGTAAACTCCTCCTCCCTCATCGTGGATTTCTTTCAGTGTAGTGAGGGTTATCTGAGTACCTTTCATCAGTCAGTTCTCAGAGAACTCTTAACAAGTGGATCAAGAGCAGCTGCCGATCTGCTAATACAGTCAGGTGATAGTGAGTCATGAAGCAGGGACACAAAGGCCTCCCATGATGGAAGGGCCCAGGGGAGTGACCAGAGTATGTGCCTGAATGAAAATGAATCGGCCACCCTCCACACCACCTGCCCCAGCGTCCTTCTCTTTTCTTGTCCCTCTTCTTCCCTCCGTCCTTCTCCTCGCCACCTTAAAGAGAAGAAAAGAACAAAGCCGCGTTTGACCGCATGATAGGGTGATGACATCACCACGATAGCATCCTGAATAGAGCCAGTTTGGCCCGGGCACTGGGACACTGGACCATTGTGACACACACACACACACACACACACACACACACACACACACACACACACACACACACACACACACACACACACACACACACACACACACACACACACACACACACACACACACACACACACACACACACACACACACACACACACACACACACACACACACTCCCAGCAGCCCTGATCCCCCATCCCCATCATGTAGGGATAATTTACAATGATTAAGGGATTAGAAGGTGGTAACCTTCGCCTTCCCACCACCAAACACTCTAACAACAACAACATTCCCCCATCTCTAGTTGTCCTGTTGCCAAGGAGACAGATGGGCTCGGCTCTTACCCAGCCAATGCCAGGCATTGGCAGCCCAGCTCAGTGTAGCTGCCACTGGCTCCGTTAAGACAGAACGAGAAGGCTGAGATCTGTGTGTGCGTGTGCGTGCGCATCTGCGTGTGTGTGCGTGTGTGTGTGTGTGTGGCAGGCTGCCCAGTTTTAGCAGGTGCTGCTGGTGGAGCACTGGGTGGTGGAATGTGTTGGTGAAGCCAAATGGATAGCATTCTGGTAACAGTAGATCAACTCCTGCTGGGTTTGTGAGGCTTTCGTTATGTAGAAGACTGGAAGAAGAAGAGCTGCATCTTTGCCGGCCTGCACTGCGGGGAAAACCAAACTGACCAACTAAAGTTATGAAAGCTGAAATTGTTACTTTTAAGGTGAAGATATCACTGGTTTAAAGGGGCCCCTGGACAGCAAAGCGAATCGAAACAACCACATTGACACTCAAAATGATCACAAAGATGTGAAACAGATGCACAGTAACCTCAAAGAGCTGCAAAGTGACTACAAAGACTACAAAATCCCGATCCCACCTGACCCTGTGCATGTTCTGTTCGAGCCCAGCCCGACCGTTAACTGTAATTATGAGCCCATGCCCGATTTAAACCAGACATTTTTTTAATAAGTGGGCCGTTATAATGGACGTTTTCAACTACAAAGGCTTGCTGTGGAGAGTGTGGGAGAGGCCTGGTATTGTCTCTTCTCCCTGAACCGGCCAAAGGATAGTGTTGGGAAATGTGGGCCCAACCGGGCCTGAGTTTGGGCTCATGCTCAGGCAGACAATCTAAACTCTGATAAAGATGCCAGTATGCATGCAGTTCCTGACATCACTGACAAAGTGTGATATGCAGCTCTTTGTGATGGGTAAATTTGACCGCAATGTGACCTGATGTGTTTTGACGCCTATAAGTACGTCAATAGAATGTTAGGTGTACACTGATGGCATAGTTCACTCACTGCGCAGAGGGATTCAAAACAACTACAGAAACACAAAACGAACACAAAGAGATGCTTAACAACTGCAAAGAGACACAAAACAAACACAAAGAGATGCCAAACGACTATAAAAAATGCAAAACCACAAGGAGACGCAAAAAAACCACATAGACGCAAAACTGCTATAAAGAGACAAAAAACAACTATAAAGAGATGCAAAACTACAAGGAGACGCAAAACTACAAGGAGACGCAAAACTACTATAAAGAGACACAAAACAACTATAAAGAGATGCAAAACTACAAGGAGACACAAAACAACCACAGAGACTCAAAACTACTATAAAGAGACACAAAACAACTATAAAGAGATGCAAAACAACCACAGAGACGCGAAACTACTATAAAGAGACACAAAACAACTATAAAGAGATGCAAAACACAAAGAGACACAAAACAACTATAAAGACATCCAAAGTGCCTACAACAGTGCATAATAACCACAAACACACAAAACATCTAGAAAGTGACATAAAACACAAGTACCACAGTCTTATGGAACTGTAATACTGATGGAATTGCTGGGGTACTCTTTTAAAAGTTGCATTTGGATCAAAGTCAAGTTAAATTTAATTTATATAGTTTTAAGTGCAGTAAACATAGGAATGACAAGAGAGTAAAGAAAAATGCAAGAAGAGGAAATTTAAAAAGGTAACCAGTGGAAACTAAGCGCTGGCACTGAAAAGAGACACACTTTAAAAGGGACTTAAAAATAATAAGAAACTGTGCTGTACGGATGTGGTATGGATGTGGTTCCTGAGTCTGGAGGTTGACACAGCAGAGGCTCTGCCCCCCCTCATTGTTAGCGTGGTCCATGGGAAGCCAGTGGAGCGATGCGAGGTCCGGGGTGATGTGATCGTGCTTTTTTGTACGGGTGAGGAGTCGGGCGGCTGAATTCTGAACCAACTGCAGGCGGGGGAGCTGTGATTGATCAATGCCAGTGTAGAGAGCGTTGCAGTAGTCCAGTTGAGATGTAATGAAGGCATGGATGACTCTCACTAAGAGCGCAATCACACTGTCCGTCCGTACCATGCCCCGGGCTTTAGGGTACTTGTCCCCCGCTAGGCCCCCTTTGTACTCACACTACCTGGGCCTCGGCGAATGCTTCTTGCTGCCTATACGTCATCACGCGGTAACACGTCACACTCATTGATCAACGTCATCGCGATTCGTCGTTTTGTTTACAAATCTTTCCATAGACCTCAGAGTTTTTGTGCGTCTTGTCCGACTGTTTTTGAATATTTTCATCCAACCAAATCTGCAGTAAACACTCGACCTCCGCATCACACCAACGTGAACCTTTCGCCGCCATTGTTTTAAATGTCCGCGCATGGTCCCTCCTTCTTTTTTTCTATGTCCGAACAGGCACACATAAAAGGTCGTTAGAGCCGCCGCAGGCCTCGTGCTCATACACGTGCGCACGCTTGTGCTTGCACACGTGCAAACGCGCTCTACAAAAGCCCACCTCTCCCATACGGTCCGTGGCCGGCAAGCTGGCCGCAGCTAGGTGCGGTACGGTTGCACTCACACTGGTCAAACGAACTAGGCTTTACCTGTAAAACCTGTTTGGGCACAGTGCGGATGAACAGTGTGAGTGCACCCTAAATCACTCTGAGGCGGGTAGGATTTGATCTTAGCTACGGTTCTCAGGTGGGAAAAGCTTTTCCTAACTACTGCACCAACCTGCTGCTTGAACTTAAAGGCACTGTCAAAAATGCCGCCCAAATTTCTGACAGAAGGCCTGATGTTAGGGTCCACAGGGCCCAGGGCATCGGTGGGGAAGGTCGGAGACGTTTTTCCAAAAACAATGGACTCAGTCTTCCCTCTCATTAAGGTTGAGGAAGTTTGCCCCCATCCATGCTTTGACGTCAGCAAGACCGTCAAGCAATGGATGGAGAGCAGCCTGCCCATCAAACTTAAGGGGGAGATACAGCTGGACATCGTCAGCAAAGCAGTGGAACGAGAGGTTATGTTTGTCCAGGATTTCCACTCGTGGTAAAATGACCACAAAGATCGAATCTGATCAAAGTCTAGGTTGTGATAATAAGGACGCTGGTTGTTTTGAGAGAAATGGTTTCATATATAAAAATCTGTGTTATGGCACATGAATAATAATGGATCGATTGTATTTGTATCTGCAGATTTCTATCCATTTTTTTAACAATGTGATTATAGCTGTTAAGATTTCAACAGACCTGAGTACTGTATGAAGTGTTTGTTTTTATATTTCCGTATCAGTAGTGACTGTGTGGTATCTACGGGCTCTCTTTGTGCTCAGTATGCATTGTTGCTTTCATGCATGACTGACTCGTGGATGGGAATGATTTAATGTATTCAGCAGCAGATATTGAGAATATGCACAGACGGATGCTTTTGAAGTGGCACAAGACATCCAAGCCCTAGAGACTGTGAATAATGACAACCACAGGCCTGCTGTCAAAACCATGAACACACACGGTCTGTAGTAGCTTCATGCTGCAGGTGAAACCCTGACAGTGTCGTCTCTCAGTTGGCTGGTGATTGCAGCGTTTGCTTTTCTGTCTGTCTGCTCGGTCTGTCTCTGAGGACACAAACATACACTGTGATGTGAATCTGCAGGGACTTGAAGCCAGGCCACAAAGCCCGTCAGTCAAGCTCCGTGACCGTGGAGTCCACACACACACACACACACACACAGACACCATTTTTTTTTTCAGCTGGAAAAGTCCATCTGAAAAGCCCAGCTGGGAGCACTCGATATTGGCTTTTCTGCCGATATCCAATATTCCGATATTGTCCAACCCTTAATTTCCGATACCGATATCACCCGATACCGATATATGCAGCCTTTTCACACCAAAATTCATCACATATCACCTATTATGGAATTAACACATTATGCCTAATTTTATGTGATGCATAGGTGTACACTGATGGCATAGTTCACTCACTGCGCAGAGGGATTCAAAACAACTACAGAAACACAAAACGAACACAAAGAGATGCTTAACAACTGCAAAGAGACACAAAACAAACACAAAGAGATGCCAAACGACTATAAAAAATGCAAAACCACAAGGAGACGCAAAAAAACCACATAGACGCAAAACTGCTATAAAGAGACAAAAAACAACTATAAAGAGATGCAAAACTACAAGGAGACGCAAAACTACAAGGAGACGCAAAACTACTATAAAGAGACACAAAACAACTATAAAGAGATGCAAAACTACAAGGAGACACAAAACAACCACAGAGACTCAAAACTACTATAAAGAGACACAAAACAACTATAAAGAGATGCAAAACAACCACAGAGACGCGAAACTACTATAAAGAGACACAAAACAACTATAAAGAGATGCAAAACACAAAGAGACACAAAACAACTATAAAGACATCCAAAGTGCCTACAACAGTGCATAATAACCACAAACACACAAAACATCTAGAAAGTGACATAAAACACAAGTACCACAGTCTTATGGAACTGTAATACTGATGGAATTGCTGGGGTACTCTTTTAAAAGTTGCATTTGGATCAAAGTCAAGTTAAATTTAATTTATATAGTTTTAAGTGCAGTAAACATAGGAATGACAAGAGAGTAAAGAAAAATGCAAGAAGAGGAAATTTAAAAAGGTAACCAGTGGAAACTAAGCGCTGGCACTGAAAAGAGACACACTTTAAAAGGGACTTAAAAATAATAAGAAACTGTGCTGTACGGATGTGGTATGGATGTGGTTCCTGAGTCTGGAGGTTGACACAGCAGAGGCTCTGCCCCCCCTCATTGTTAGCGTGGTCCATGGGAAGCCAGTGGAGCGATGCGAGGTCCGGGGTGATGTGATCGTGCTTTTTTGTACGGGTGAGGAGTCGGGCGGCTGAATTCTGAACCAACTGCAGGCGGGGGAGCTGTGATTGATCAATGCCAGTGTAGAGAGCGTTGCAGTAGTCCAGTTGAGATGTAATGAAGGCATGGATGACTCTCACTAAGAGCGCAATCACACTGTCCGTCCGTACCATGCCCCGGGCTTTAGGGTACTTGTCCCCCGCTAGGCCCCCTTTGTACTCACACTACCTGGGCCTCGGCGAATGCTTCTTGCTGCCTATACGTCATCACGCGGTAACACGTCACACTCATTGATCAACGTCATCGCGATTCGTCGTTTTGTTTACAAATCTTTCCATAGACCTCAGAGTTTTTGTGCGTCTTGTCCGACTGTTTTTGAATATTTTCATCCAACCAAATCTGCAGTAAACACTCGACCTCCGCATCACACCAACGTGAACCTTTCGCCGCCATTGTTTTAAATGTCCGCGCATGGTCCCTCCTTCTTTTTTTCTATGTCCGAACAGGCACACATAAAAGGTCGTTAGAGCCGCCGCAGGCCTCGTGCTCATACACGTGCGCACGCTTGTGCTTGCACACGTGCAAACGCGCTCTACAAAAGCCCACCTCTCCCATACGGTCCGTGGCCGGCAAGCTGGCCGCAGCTAGGTGCGGTACGGTTGCACTCACACTGGTCAAACGAACTAGGCTTTACCTGTAAAACCTGTTTGGGCACAGTGCGGATGAACAGTGTGAGTGCACCCTAAATCACTCTGAGGCGGGTAGGATTTGATCTTAGCTACGGTTCTCAGGTGGGAAAAGCTTTTCCTAACTACTGCACCAACCTGCTGCTTGAACTTAAAGGCACTGTCAAAAATGCCGCCCAAATTTCTGACAGAAGGCCTGATGTTAGGGTCCACAGGGCCCAGGGCATCGGTGGGGAAGGTCGGAGACGTTTTTCCAAAAACAATGGACTCAGTCTTCCCTCTCATTAAGGTTGAGGAAGTTTGCCCCCATCCATGCTTTGACGTCAGCAAGACCGTCAAGCAATGGATGGAGAGCAGCCTGCCCATCAAACTTAAGGGGGAGATACAGCTGGACATCGTCAGCAAAGCAGTGGAACGAGAGGTTATGTTTGTCCAGGATTTCCACTCGTGGTAAAATGACCACAAAGATCGAATCTGATCAAAGTCTAGGTTGTGATAATAAGGACGCTGGTTGTTTTGAGAGAAATGGTTTCATATATAAAAATCTGTGTTATGGCACATGAATAATAATGGATCGATTGTATTTGTATCTGCAGATTTCTATCCATTTTTTTAACAATGTGATTATAGCTGTTAAGATTTCAACAGACCTGAGTACTGTATGAAGTGTTTGTTTTTATATTTCCGTATCAGTAGTGACTGTGTGGTATCTACGGGCTCTCTTTGTGCTCAGTATGCATTGTTGCTTTCATGCATGACTGACTCGTGGATGGGAATGATTTAATGTATTCAGCAGCAGATATTGAGAATATGCACAGACGGATGCTTTTGAAGTGGCACAAGACATCCAAGCCCTAGAGACTGTGAATAATGACAACCACAGGCCTGCTGTCAAAACCATGAACACACACGGTCTGTAGTAGCTTCATGCTGCAGGTGAAACCCTGACAGTGTCGTCTCTCAGTTGGCTGGTGATTGCAGCGTTTGCTTTTCTGTCTGTCTGCTCGGTCTGTCTCTGAGGACACAAACATACACTGTGATGTGAATCTGCAGGGACTTGAAGCCAGGCCACAAAGCCCGTCAGTCAAGCTCCGTGACCGTGGAGTCCACACACACACACACACACACACAGACACCATTTTTTTTTTCAGCTGGAAAAGTCCATCTGAAAAGCCCAGCTGGGAGCACTCGATATTGGCTTTTCTGCCGATATCCAATATTCCGATATTGTCCAACCCTTAATTTCCGATACCGATATCACCCGATACCGATATATGCAGCCTTTTCACACCAAAATTCATCACATATCACCTATTATGGAATTAACACATTATGCCTAATTTTATGTGATGCCCCACTGGATGCATACATAAATGCAACATGGCTTTTCAAATGTAAACACAGTCTGTACAAAATAAGTTATTGAAAAAAGCGCCATTCATTTATTTGTTTGTGTTTTTAGAGAGAATATTTTGCCTCAAACAACACTACAGACAACATCACAACAAGGAAGATGCATAGCTTCAGTCCAGAGTAGTAAACAAACATAGTCCTCTTTTTCCAGACTGAGTAACCGGCCGTAACTTGGCAAATAATACAATCAATAAATTAGCAGTTAAGCTCAACATGCTAACCTGTATTGGATCTAACGGATACAGCACCAGAAATTACCTTCTCGACGTGACAGTAAACAATGCTGTGCAATTCGGGTAAGCACTGGTCTGAGAAATACTTGCGACTGGGCGTTATACAGACATAACAGGGCTCGAGGAACTCCACACGTTTGGTGAATCCGGCATCTTGAAAGATAGAAAAAGTTTTTTTCTCGGTGTCGGCTGTTGCTTCTTTCCATCACTTTGCTGCACAGATGTAGCTTATCACTCCCCATGAATCTTCTTGAGGTGGGTGATCAAATTTGATGTTCTAAAGGAAGACGCCTTGTTTCCTCCTCTCATAACTAACGCCTTGCAGTCATTGCAAAGCGCACATTTACTGTTAGTAGATGACACTTGGAAATACTTCCAAACCACGGACATCTCATGCACCGGGAGAGCTGAAGCTTGTTAGCCACGGTTAGCACCCTACGAGTGAAGCGTGTTGTTGTTGTTATACGTCATCAAGCACGCGCCTGTAAACGGCCCGTGTTGCATTCAGATACACTCGGAAATGCTGAAGCCTACAGAACTAACATCGGATGTAAAAACCCGATACCGATAATTCCCGATATTACATTTTTAACTCAATATCGGCCGATAATATCGGTGGGCCGATATTATCGGACATCCCCACTCGATAGTGCTTCAGAGGTGCAGGTTTTTGTCAGCATCTGTGGTAACGTGACAAGCAAGCAAACATTAGTTTAACATTCATTAATTTGATTATGTCTGTCTCTGATTTACCTTTGTATGGGTGAAATATGCTGTTTTGAGAACAATTTCTAAGAAGAGTTTAGTGATTTCCAAGTATGTTTTATATTTAAGCAATAGCTTAAACCGTGATATAAACCCAACATATCATGGCCTGAAGTGAGCCATAGCTTTTATAAAAAAAAGTATGGTAATATTAAAGTGATGGACATATTCCAATTTTAACTGTTACTATTGACAAAAGTCACCATAAAGCGTTGTTCTTTCAAAGTAATAGGTCCTCCTGGCTGGCGTTTGGAATATACTATATTGATTTAACTTTGCCTGTTGCCTCCATGTTAGCTTAACCGAGCATAGCCCAGCGTTAGCGTAACTTGTAGACATCATGAAGCTTCTCAAACTGAATAAATACGACACAAATTAACACTGAACTGCTTTGCTAGCTCAATCCTGTTATAACTAAGATATCTGCAGTGGAAAAAAAACATTTCTGTGGAGAGATTTAGCTACTACGGCTGTGAACATGTAGGATTAGCTTTAGCTAAAGATAGCACCACGTGTCAATGACATACCGGCACAGCTTATCGACATCTCCAATAACCGAGAGCGTTGTTAGAAATAAGGATAACCAATCAATTTATACATATTTTGTAAGAAATAGGACTACCCAGTCACTTCATAAATATGTGTGAAGTTTAAGTTGAAGTCCCTACAATGTATTCAAAGACGAAAGCGGAGTGATATAGAATTGGACGCCATAGCTGTAATAAAGAGGAATAATATCACGGCTAACAAACAATCAGATTACTTGATTGGAGCCATCTGTTTATAATGAAACACTTAACATAGATACATTGCAAGTAACAGTAGAGTAGCTTGTAAGCCGTTGATGGTGGCCGTTTAATTCTAGCCATTTATGGTAGCTTTTGAGCTGTTGATGGTTAGCAAGCAAGCTGTTTTGGACTTTTTTATTGATCAACTGGCTGACTGTAGTTGACTGCTGTTTACCTGGTAGACCCATAGTGAACTAAATTCTCCAAGCATTGATTTTCATGTTGATGTTCGTCCGATAGAGACATGTACTGTATAATCCATTGTTATTGTTGAGCTGAGCTGATGAGTTAAATAACCTGTAGTATGTGACGGTTGGTCTTTGTGGTATTTGTCTGTCCACTGTGATTTACATCACATATTTATTTAGTGATTGGTTATCCTTTTTTCTTACAACGCTCTCTGTTATTGGAAATGTCACGGTGGTAACACTACATGTTCACGGATGTATTAGCTAAATCTGTCCACAGAAAAAATAAAGTGTTCAGCAGATATCTTAGTTATAACAGGATTGAGCTATCAATGCAGTTTAGTGTTTAGTGTACGAGCACGAGGCCTGCAGCGGCTCTGACGTCATTTTAGGTGCGCCTGGTCGGACATAAAAAATAAAATAAAAAGACGGACCATGCGCGGACATTTAAAACAATGGCGGCGAAAGGTTCACGTTGGTGTGATGTGGAGGTGGAGTATTTACTGCAGATTTGGTCGATGAAAATATTCAAAAACAGTCGACAAGACGCACAAAAACTCAGAGGTCTATGGAAAGATTTGGAAACAAAACCACGCATCGCGATGACGTCAATCAATGCGTGTGACGTGTTACGACGTGATGACGTATAGGCAGCAACAAGCATTTGCATTTGGCAGTGTGAGTACAAATGGGCTGGCCAGCGGGGGGAGAGGGAGGGGGGGACAAGTACCCTAAAGCCTCGGGCACGGTACGGACGGACAGTGCGAGGGTCTGCTCACACTGTCCTCCCAGACCACGACCCGGACTTTAGGGTACTTGTCCCCCCTCCCTCTCCCCCCCGCGCCCCAGCCTCGTTTGTACTCACACTACCTGGGCCTCGGCCAATGCTTCTTGCTTTCCATACGCCATCAAGCCGTAACACGTCACACGCATTGATCGCGTGTGTGTGGCTTTGTTTACAAATCTTTCCATAGACCTCGGAGTTTTTGTGCGTCTTGTCCACTGTTTTTGAATATTTTCATCCGACCAAATCTGCAGTAAACACTCCACCTCCGCACCACACCAACGTGAACCTTTCACCACCATTGTTGTTGTTGTTAAATGTCCACGCATGGTCCGTCCTTCTATTTACATGTCCGAACAGGCGGACATAACGCTACTGCCGTAGGGCTCGTGCTCGTACACGTGCGCACGCTCGTGCTCCTACATGTGCAAACGGCTCCGCTAAAGCCCACCTCTTTCAAGCGGGCCGTGGACGGTCCGCTGGCCGCAGTTGAGCGCGGAGCGGGTGCACTCACATGGCTTAAAGGTACTAGGCTTTAGCTGAAAAAACGGTTTTGGCCGCGGCCAAAAGGACAGTGTGATCACGCCCTGAGTGCGCCTTTAGTGTCTGGAGCCAACATATGATTAGTTCCTCTGAGTTTTCTATTTTGTGTGTGCGTGCGTGTGTGCGTGCGTTTGTGCGTGTTAGTGCATTTTCATACTGGTGCATCTGTATTCACCTGGGGCCAATTGCATGTAATTAGAGGTGCATTAAGTGATTTGTGGCTCTAATGATGCATTGTGTGTCATATAATACCCCACCCCTGACTCTCGGGGGGGCCCCTCCTGCAGGTTGGAGCTGGCTGTATGGGTGTCTATTGATGGAAATTACCTCATTATTCTTATGATTGTCAGCAGAAGTACAGAGGGAGGGGGTGAAGAAAGCTAATTTTGCATCAAAACTGTTATGGTTCAGCCTGAGAGAGGATGGAACCAACTGCTGTGGCAAACAGAGAATGTACAAAAACAACATAACATGGACAGAAAAGTCCAAATCCAGAATTTCTACAAAAGCAAGCTTTAATAGTAAAAGATAAAAATTTCTTTATTCTTCATTAATTATGCCAATTTTTTGTTATTGCCAAAGTAATCAACTGAAAATGTAGAATATTATCTGGTTCCAGGTAGAGCTGAAATGATTCACTGTTTTGCTGATCACTCATTTTTTAAGCAGAAAAAGTGAAAAATTGCCAAACATTCCCTGATTGCTGCTTCTCAAATGAGTCCATTTGCTGCTTAATCCCAGTATATGGCTGTGGATATGTCAACAACCTAGGATACCTTGGATTTTTAGATTCTGTGATGGGTATTTTCATTTGACATTTTATAGACTATGAATATTAATACAAATAAACAGGTTTGTGTTATGTGCACTTGTCAATTGAGGACAACCCTTATGATGGTCATTTTTCAGAAGAAATATTCCCTTTCTTGTTCTGCAAATATAATGAGCATTGTTGGTGGGAGCCTGTAATTGTTGTTCATAGGATAAATAAAGATCTTGTACCTTCACGTTACACCCAATCCTTCATAGTTGTACTGATTACAACTCTTTTTTACAATGACTGGGTGTTAGTGTCAGACCCTGTGGATCAATGAATTCACCCTTTAAGGTGTAATCAGCATCAGGCGAGGGTTGAAGTGGAAAGCAGAAAATCAGCAGAGGACCTGGAGTGTGAGCCTGTCAGAGAATAGCAGAAAAAGAGGCAGGTAGAGACAGAGCTCACTCACACTCCCAGGCTTCATTGATCTGTTGCTGCTGAGCTCTTGCACAGCTGCTGCTTTGTAATTCAATTTATGAGACAGCAGTGAAGCCCAATCAGCCCTCACACTCTTAACAAACTCTTTTAATGGCTGAGCTGCTCTTGGCGGCTGTGTTGGCAGTCTCCCGTGGCAACCAGGCACTTACACCTTGATGAGGGGAAAGGGGAGGAGTTGAGGAACGAGGAAACACTTACTCCTCACTCAGCTTTGATCATTGAAAAAAAAGGTTAAGGAGGTAAAAAGGCATTTCACTATTCAAGAAATAAAACAGGCTGTGATGAAGATTAAGGATGTGATGATTTTTCCTGAAACTGCACGACTTTAGTATCGTTTTGGCCGACCATCCACACGTAGCTGCTGTTATCGGAGCCTGAAAACAGGATCTTTTGAAACCAGGTCCCAGAGTGGGACGATTTGAAAATGCCCCCATGTGGCGTTGTTGCCTCGACGTCAAAACCACATATTTTGTGAAACGATGCCATCATCGCCCCACCTCCGACCTCTTAGCCAACAACATTAGTGTTGCTGCGTGAGAGGAGAGAGACAGACCCAAAGACTGTTTACTGAACTGGACTCTGAGCCACATGCAATGGAATGAATGAGGCCGACCACAGATTTCTCCCTTTTCCCTGATGCTCTGAATAAGACGCTAAATTGGTCACTAGACACTTTTTATAAATCCAGTTCTAAGAAGGTGTGAAAAGTCTCTAAATGTAGTGAGAAAGTGGCGTCTGTGATTGCTTTTGGACGGGGAAGGGGCTCACAGCAGCCCCTTCCGCTCGGTGAGGACACTAACTGCAGAGTGATCGGTGCATCAGAGTCCAAAACAGCACAAAAGTCTCAACTTACACCTGAAACAGTGGACACATTTCTCTCTAGGATGGAGGAGGATTTGGGAAGTCTCCAGATTTGGAGAGAAACTCTCTGGTGTTTTTTTTTCTCCAGAGCGTCTCCCCGTCTCTTCTTCTCCTTGTTGGTGTATTTCTGTGGCAGTTACAGTGCCACATCCAGGCCTGGCATGTGTACTACAGTGTTTTAAGTCGGTTTCAATGGTTTTCTGTGGACGCAGGTATTTCTTGAGTCGAGGCCGTGTGGACGGAAAACTTTATAAGAACGACAGGGGAAAAAAAAGGTAATTCTCTTACCTGTGGACCAGTGGTGATTGTCACCAAAAAAAAGAAAAAAAGTGGTGAAATATGTACTGCTGTGTGTACATTTCATTGACTAAATGTGCGCTAGAAAGCGCTCATCTTAAGTTCAGAATCAGCTCCTTATCACAGGTAACCGGAGCAACTTCCTTCTCAATCATCCCCACAACGCCACAGCGCTTTTCACAGTCGGACGCTCAGCTTCTACTGACTTTAATGGGGAAGCATAGAGCGGATTGTTCCACTGCAGCCATTGGACGCTCAGTGTCTCTGGGGGTCTATGGGACAGTGGGCTGGCCCGGACGCTCGGCTTCTGCATGATGATTGGATGAGCTGTCTGAGGCGGAATCCTTTTTTGATTGACAGCTAAATGAGCGAATCAGCGATCTTGAAGAATAAACATCCAGCGGAGCATTTTCCAAGTTTTTCATTCCGTTGTTCTGAACTGACCCCGAGACTTTACCGATCCCCAGCGACTTTGTCTTTGTTAAAAATGACTAGTGTTGTTTGGCGACTCTGTTCTGTCACTCTGCCGTTTCTTTCCCCAACGAGCAGCGCAGCAGCCCCAGCTGGGCCATGGCCGTTTAAGCAGCGTAGCTCTGCTGCCATTGAGAGGACACTGTTCAAGTCCCTGGAAAAGATACCTAGTTGGTCAAAGACAAAAAAACTTAAAGGAATCATGGTTTTCCTGTGTTTCCATTGCAGCGTTGTTGCCTGAATGTTCTGTTCTTACCGTGCCAGTCGGTGTTTAATCAGGCAATTTAATGGTTAGGTTCGTATTAAAGGTCAATCCCCACATGGATAAATTAATCAGTGTTAAAAGGTGTTACAAATCACCAGACAGAAGGATCACAATTATACAAGCAATAATCAGAGCCACAATGCAAGCTCAGTTTAAATCAGTGTATTGCACAATGAGCCACACTCAGCATCAGAAAATGTCTTTTAAATAATTGTCCAAAAGGTCCAAATAATGTTCTCTGACAGAAACAGAACAAAGTTAAATCAAAAATCACTTTATGGTTTCAAGCAGAATTTCAGTTTGTTTAATTCTGTTTTAGTTGTTTATTGTAGGACTGAATCATCTTCTCAAACTAAACAATAAAGCATCTCTAATAAGTTTCAGTTTCGTTTTTACCGTTAGGAGTGGAGCGTCTTCCCAAACAATTTAACAAAAGATCTTTAAACAAGTCAATCTCCAACGCTGTTTGATTTTTCTGAGAATTATAGAAACTCAACCATGTAGAGATAGAATTTACATGCTGTTGTGAATGAATGTTTAGTTTGTGTACTAAAAGGACAATGTAAATAGCTGTTCTACATGAAAGGGATCCTTAAATGACTCTTGTTGGGATCTGACGCTATGCAGAAAATACAATTCAGTAAAATTAACTTGACGTTTAATGGGGACGGGTGTTCCGTTGGGGGGGGGGGGGGGGTGCAGCGCCTCCCTAATATAATGATAGAGGAAACACTGGTTATACATTGCGGCACTTTCTTTGGTCCTCAGCCATACACACACCAAGTGTTAGGTCAATAGAATTAATGGTTGTTGAGAAAATCAGAGGACAGACGGACAAATAGAGACTCATCCATCTTAGTTACATAAAGCCTTGCCAATTATGTTCTTGTGTTTTAGCTTTAATTCAGAGTTTTACAGTGATTATGTTTGAGATATAGAATCTGAATTAGCAGGTAGGATTGAACCACACAAACAACTTCACAAAAAACAATACAAACAGACAAAACATCATCAACATCAGAGTTGAAGCTACATGGATGAGGTCACAGTCTGGTGGAACAGACTCCATCGTAAAAACAAAACAAGAACAAACATCAGGTTAAATGGAATGGTGAACCCAGAGAGTAAAATCATTGTGGGAATTGAGAGTAATGAGTGTATTATGAATAAATATGAATCTGGCTGAAAACCGTCAATCCTCTACATCAATACAGAGTCCCAGGGGGTTTGGGATCAGCACTGACTCACCATTGTAATTGCCTTTTTTCCTGTATGAGCTGCAGAGGGAAGATCCTGCTCTGATAGCACATTTGTGCTTCTCTGCTTTCTTGCGAAATTGACCTCAGTGCTATGAAGAAGCCTATTCATTCGAGGCACTCAGTGGTTTGTCTACACCATGTATGATGCTGTTGGAACGTGGCTTTTCTCGGCTACAAGTAACTGCATCTATAGAGTAAAAAACGGAGTCCAAGAATTACTCCAAAACATAAGGCATTATGGGTGTAAGGGGGCAGGTGTAGCCAGAGAGGGAATGTCATAGTTACTGAAGCCTCAGTAACTATAAGTCCACTAACTGGACTGATGCTCATACTTATTTATTAATGGTAACTAGATTTAATCCCTGTGCAGCTATAAGAACATCAGAGCAACACAAGATGCAACTTAGATGTTAGTGACATTCACGCAAAATCAATAATCAACTTAACCATAGTGGGGTTTATGCAGCAGACTAGTGTTGTCACGATACCAAAATTATGACTTCGGTACGATACCTGCCTAAAATATCTCGATACCGATACTGAAACGATACCACGGCAGAAAACTAAAACATCAGCAAAAGTAATGGAATAAAATATTAGATGACAAAATGTCGAACTTAAAATTATTTATTTTTATTCATTACAACACTTAAACTTAAAAAGTCAAAATAAATATAGAGATTTTTGTCAAAGCTGCAGAACTTTATGCTTATGCTTCAATACTACTAATATTATCATCATTATTTCAGGCTGATAGTTAACTTAGCTGCCAATGTGGTTACAAGCATCTCTGTGTCCAAAAAGACAAGTGTCTTGTGTTGTTTATTTGTCTTGTTTGCTCTCACAGATTATTTAATGACCTGATTTTCCATTTAAAGCTCAGTGTTTGTAGTAGAAAAAAATTAACAGCACATTAACTACAATTCTATTCAGCATAAAAATAATTGTAAATCTGGCAATTCATAAAATAAGATAATACTTTATTCGTCCCACAAAAGGGAAATTTGCAATTTGTATTTTAAGTTGATAAAATTCAAACCTTGTATTATCAGCCTGCAAACTACATTAGTGCAGTAAAGTATAACACAAATGACCCAGACCCGGTGGAGGTCTGTGCTCTTACCATACCATTTTCTAATAATGTAAATTACAATATATCTTGTAAATTTTTGACAATAATGTACATGCTATGATTATATTACTAGCACCGGTTGACTTAAATGAGTGTTGTTGTTTATCATACTTGTGAACACCAGCGCATGTTATCGTAAAGTTCATGTCACCAGTGTGAACGTTGTGTTAGCAGACAGAGATATGTGGAACCACATCGGACTGTTAAACAGCTTCTCCCCTGACTGCCTCCTGCAATTCTGATGGGGAAAACAGTTTGCTTGACTTCATCCGGGGGATATTTAACGTTATCTATTGCTAACCTGCAGCTCTTTAAACTCTCGGTGCAAATCGGGGTGTCTGTCCGCGAGATGCTTCGCCAGGTTGGACGTGTTGCCTTCCTTGGTCATCACCGACTTATAGCATCTCTTACATACGGGCCTTGTGGTGTCCGTGGGCTTGCCTTCGCTGTCTGCAATGTAAGCGTCTGCGTCTGCTTTTACAACAAGCCTCGGACGGTCGGCAGGAGCACTCGTGAGACTTTCGGCCATGTCTGTCTCGCTCTGCTCTGTGACTGTCTGTCACCGTAAAGCCACGCCCACTCCGTCTGCAGGCAGCGAGGAAGCAGAGAGAAGCTGCACAGACACGCTGTCGCAGAAAATTCAGAAAGTACCGATACTAATAAAACGTGAAAAAGTATCGTTCTTAACGGCTGGGTACCGCGGTACCTTTCTAGTATCGGTATACCGTGCAACACTACAGCAGACTATCCAGACCAATACCCAATCAGCTTAATACTGCTACTCACTGATCTCCTGCCAATTCTGATCTTTATAATCACAAAACTGCTCCTTTGGCCTTGTGTGCAAGGATCTATGGTTGTGTGTTTGTCTGTGTTTGATAATGAACATGTCCAAAATGTAATTTTTGGAGTGTGAAGTCGAATAAATGAAGGGTTCTATATGAAGGACAGTCATGCATGCATATGTGCACAGAGATTCCACCATCTGTAGTTCGATGATGATGCTGCTGCGGCGCCACCTATTGGCACCAAATTTGCCATGTCCACTCAGACATCATATCTACACATGTCCACCAAATGTGGTTCCAATAGCAGAACGTGTTCTTGATATATGAAATGTTTTCTAATATCAGCCATGCATGCAGCATTTAAGCAAACTTTGAAGACCCGCTGTGGCAAAACCGTATTAGTTCATTTTTTTTCTGCCCTGGTCCAGAGGTCGTCTGTCCCATATTCAGGAGTAACAAAAAATTATTTGAACCGATTTTGGACTTGACTCAAATGGGCATGGCTTTTGTGTCTGGATTTGCGGTTCAAAAGTTACAGACCAAAAGGTAAAGTTTTTTTGTTGTTGCGCCATCATCTGACCAGATTGCAACACTGCACTGCCTCGGTTCCCTTAGCAATACAACTGTTAGATGTAATGTAGAACACGCACACGCACACGCACACACAAACACACACCGATCGTGTGACTGTGATTGATTTTATCTGTGACAGTTCTGGAGATGAATGAGAAATGAGAATGGACAGATAAGAGGGAAGAGCCAGACAGAGGTGCAGTGACAGATGAAGCAGATAATGCCAGCAGAACAGTGTGTGGGTTTCCTGTCACACAGCCGCTGAGCAGTTTCCCTCACCTCTGACTTATCCACAGTTTGCACAGAGTGGCACCTCCATTTCACAGAATGACTGCTGGGACTTTAAGTTCAGTCCCCGGCGCCACAGCAGGCCCTGTGGTGAGAAAAAAACAACGTGTCCTGTGTAGAATGAGGAAACTGTCAACACTTTATGCAGAATCATGCCAGTGGATTAGCATGTTGTGTTGTCCATTAAATCAAAATCATGTTTTGATTGTTTATTTAGTACATTGTGAAAATCAGCGTCTGTTTAAAGGTTGTTCATCACAGCTAAACTCTATCCGGTCTGTTTAAGTGATGGTATCACATGATACACGGTACGTCTGGGCAATAATTCAATATGATCATTTATCATCTTTCAGTGGTATTGTATCTTGATGAAATCATATATCTTGATACACAATTATGGTGTCTAAATTGAAAATAACGAGCACATTAACGCATCCTTCTGAAGTTATCTGAAACACTTGACAGAATACCATTTTAAGAATGCAGTTTTCATACTGCCCAGTAGGGCACCCAGAGATATAAAAAAACAAACGCATATGCTTTACCTTCTGATCCATGCACATTATGTTTTTTCACCAAAGTTGTTAAAGATATTCTCATAAAATTTGCAAAAAGATTATTTCAAATAGATTATTTATTTATTGAATTGCCAGAAAACATGCTACATCGTGATGTGTTTTATTATGGTGATATGAAATGACTTCTATCAGGATAGATTTTGGACATCATTATTTTCAGAGATGTGATGAAGAGTAGGGGTGTTAATCACAAGCTTTATCTTTGAGCAACGACACAATATTTGCTGCTCATCACAAAGTCGTCACAATACATTGTGTGTGTGTGTGTGTGTGTGTGTGTGTGTGTGTGTGTGTGTGTGTGTGTGTGTGTGTGTGTGTGTGTGTGTGTGTGTGTGTGTGTGTGTGTGTGTGTGTGTGTGTGTGTGTGTGTGTGTGTGTGTGTGTGTGTGTGTGTGTGTGTGTGTGTGTGTGTGTGTGTGTGTGTGTGTGTGTGTGTGTGTGTGTGTGTGTGTGTGTGTGTGTGTGTGTGTGTGTGTGTGTGTGTGTGTGTTATTTCTAAGCTCTCCTGGACTTTTAAATTAAGAAAAATCCATAAAGTTGGGATTACAAAATAAAGGCCCACCTTAAAGGTGATATTTGTCCGTATGTTTACTTTATGTTGATGATACTGGATCGTTGATGGTTGAATTGAGACAGTATATATCAATCCAGATGTATCGTTACGACCCTTGTGACCAGTAGTTTACAATAAATGTAAATCCTTGAGGACACTTATCGTAAAGTGCTAAAGCTGCCAATTGCTGCAATTTTAGGCAGAATGTGTGTGTGTGCGCTATAAGGATTAGCTGTATGGAGAAAAAGCCCAGACTGCTGTGTTGTACCTGGCCAGAGCATTTTTTAGGAATTTACAAGCCCCATACGATGATTTGTCACAATAATGACCTTGAAACACAAGTCGTGCATGCGTGCATGCACGTGTATGTTTCTTTCATTGTGCACATTATTGCACCACATGTTTGTATCACTTTTCAAGAACTTTTCTTAAACTAAACTGAGGCACTTTGGATAAAGAAATCTAAGGAGCGGTGTTCTGAGTTTTCCTAGGTGTGTGTAGGAGAGAGAAGATGACGCAGAGATTCTCTCACAGGGATTAGCCTGCTGTCTGATAGATTAGTTTGTTTGTATTCTGGGATAATCTAGACATCAGCAGACCACGCAAGCCTGTTTTCACTCAACATGGTAACAGTGTAAAAGGGACTGTCACCAGCTCTACACAGCACTGCACAGTTGCTCCAGGGATTAATACTCACCCTGTCAGAACAGTTGTATCATGTCTTCTGTGGCTGTGGGGGAGCTTGGTCAAATCTGAGAAAATAATCCTGGCGATGTCATAATGATATCATCAGGGTTGTCTGGGCTCAGAGACTACACATTTCTAACAGAAAGCCTGTGCTACAAACTGGAGGCTCTGAGTTGGGGTATTTTAGTAGAGAGCATCTGGAGATTAAATATGACGTCAGGGGTTTGCCGCTACTGGTTTGTTGCTGTGCAAATGCTGCTTGGTCCAATGAGTTTACCATTCACTAACACTAAGCCACAAGCTACTACTTCACTCACTCGCAGCTGCTTCGTTCAAGGAATACACAACATGCATCTTAACATTATCAGTCTGAGTCTTGCACCTCTGAAATGGCACTTTTTACTTCCTGACCAAATAGTCATGAAAAATGTCACACTCTAATGAGCTTTTGCCTCCTTAATAGATCACTTCCCTCCATAATTGCACTGGTTGTTAGTGGTTCAGTGTCTCATGAAAACAACACTGAAAAGTATAAAGTGCCGTTATAGAATGCTAGAACTCCCTCTCAAGCCCATGTATGTTATGTCTTAAATGCCATGCCATTGATAGTGTATGTGTCATGTTCATGCCCTTCTCATTCTCATGCTTTTATTAATCTGCTTGTCTGTGTGCATTTATTTTGACATTGCGCTCTTTTTTTTCTTTGTTTTTTGCTCCATGTTTTTCTGCATGTGGCTCGTCCATAGCTTTGTACCGATGGCTAGAAGCTGACCGCCAAGGCAGGGATCCAGATACAGCAGCCACAGGTAAAGCACCATCCACTGTTCCCACTCTTCATAACAGAGCTCAACACCTTACACTGTCTGCACCCCGCCTGCTTTTCCTCACTCAGCTGCTCCCTTCCACCTGGTAATGTGACCTAATGAAGCATTTCCACTGCACAGTTATACTATACGCTCTCTTAACCCAAATCAGTTTTTTTTTTGTTTTTCATTGGCTCCAGTACTGAGTCTGCTTATCAGATTGGAATTCTTCACAACACTTTAGTTATATTTCAGACCTGTAATCACCTGTTCTCTCGGAATAGTGTTGTAGAAGTTCACACTTCTCAAGAACTAGTTCAAAGTTCAGTTCACACAGATTCAAATGAACTAGTTCACGTTCATAGTCCATTATTTTGAATTTTAAAGTTCACCATCCCAAAAAATGAACTAGTTCACGTCCATTTCTTCCAGGTTTATATTGAATTAAATAAACCAGTACTGGTTGCTGATGTAGCCGTCGTCATGTCCAGTTTTGACAGGTGTTGTGTCGTAGTCTGCCCCCCCGTGTTGAATGTTTCCCGTCTCATTAGTTATACGTTCAGTGAAAGTGGTCCTTTTGGAGCATCAAATTTAACCTTAACAGAAGGAAGAAGTAAAAGGAGGAGGAGGCTTGTGACCTTGGAGCCTAGCAAATACTTGGATCCAAAATGGAACCAGCTATCCAAACCCAATCCTAAACTGATCTGCGGCCTGAAGGGGCCTTCACATGATGAGCTTTTTGTGCCGCTACCTTGGGCGCTACCGCCTCCTCCATAGGAAATAAATGGAACGGCCGGTGCAAACTGTATTTGCCGCGTATCATGTGTAGGGGCCTTAAAACAGCAAGCAGCTTGTGACACGGAGGATGATATAATGGTATGATGATGATGTAACCAACTGGTACAAACATTTACACCTTTGACACATTATCTTTCTTTACAGTATATAACTTTTCAGAACTAGTTGAATTGTACCTGCTGTCCAGACTTTGATTGTGAGAGACATTTAATTAAATCCCCATTTATTTTCCCGTAGAGACATCACTCCAGTCTAGGTTTTTGTTAGGCTGATGTTGCTTCTATTCTCTCTCAAGCCGTCTATCCACTGGCCTTCCCCACCTCCACGTGGATAACATCCTCTTAGCCTGTCTCTCTCTCATTTCCTTTCTTTGCTGTACAGTATTTGGGTCAACTATCGCTGAGCTTGTTATCCAAATCAGTCCCTCTCTTCCTCCCTGGTCGTAGATGATTATTTTTATCTTTGCTCCTCTCATCCTAACCCTAATCATCATCCTGTCCCCCTGCCTTCAGGTTATTATGTGACTTTTATGTTTGTCCCTGTTTGCAGACTGGAGTCTGCGGAGTTTATAAATGTAGAGGATGGAGGGCTTTAACAAAGCAAGCCTCTTCTCTTCTCCTTTTTCATGCCTAGGCATAGTACGCTTGCTGGCTGCGGTACAGTTAAGAGAGGTGGGCTTGAGCACAGCAGGACTGCACATGCACGAGCACTGAGCATCTGCCTCTTCATATTGCCCTTCCGCCCCATTATTTACGGTTCCTATGCAGTATGAAAAAGTATGGAATTTAATTTGAGTAACTTCTGGGTCTGGATAATAATGGGAAAAGGGAAAAGATTTTGGAAAAATGTTTGTATTGATTCCAGACTTTTATCTCACTTTCTAAAATCAAATATGTTAATGTATACAAATCAAAATAAGTTTACTAACGCAACACAGTCGACCTGTAGATGATAGGGAACTAATCAAGCTGGCTCTAGAATGATGTCGGGTTACCATGGTTACAGTTCGCCATTTATTGACTTTTTTGGCCTTGTGAGCCAGAGTGAGCAGATCCGAGCATACTTTAGTGTTTTTACCCAAAGATGGAGCGTTATTAAGATTTCCACTCTGGAGGGTGGTTTACCTTTTTTGTTCAAAACAAAAGTTGGATTCAAAACCATTTATTTACATAATAAGCATCTAGCAGTTGGTATTCTGGTGTTTAATATTGACTGAAAAATCCTCAGAGAATTCTGGAAAAGTCTGGAATTTTGAGATGGAAAATGTGGAGGAATCCTGATTATTTTTGCTTTGTGCCCCACAATCACCCTCACAGCATCTCAGTGGACAGTATCCACGTTGGTCTGTTTGGATATGTCTACTCATGTTTGCATGTCCCTCTCCAGGCTTGGTTTCATGCCTCTTTGTCCTTATTTTTAATAACTCCAGCAAAAACATAGCAAATACCAGGATGTTCTTTTCTAAACTTAAAGGTAAAATTTGTAGAATCTTTATGAAAAGCTATATTTAAAAAATAATTTTTTTTAAAATAAAATACACCCACAGGGAGTTTTTAGGGGTATGGAATGAAAGTATTGCTTTTCCATTAAAAAAAAATAGATTTAGTCTAAATTAATATTTTAAAATTTTGTACCAGCCAATAGCGTTGGGCGTTGCTGGTTGCCAGGGTTGTCTGCTGTTGCTACAGAAACAAGAATCATTTTGAGGAGAGAGCTAGCTAATGGATTAAACACCACTCAAAGAAAGACTTCAGTTGAAGACCGGCTAACGTTAAACACTGTTGTTAAATTAATCGATTAGTCCACATTAGCTGTTACCCTGTATGAATCATCACTGACATGGAGGAGGCTGATCGCTTTAACACTATGCAACAAACCTGGCAACCCGAATGCTGGAATTATTTTTTGTTGTTTGCGACTACGATCTTGAGACACTAGATGGCGGTGTTCTGCTCATTCTCCATATTCAACCTTTAATATAACCCTCTCTGCAAGTTTTGAAATCAAGCCGGTAATGAAATACAAATAGTGTCATATGGGATGAACACATGAAGGCTGATTGCTAATATAGCAAGTAAAAATGCGGGTTCCAGCACTGGACGATGAAGACAAAATATTCTATCCCGATATAGATAACTTCATATCTTGGATCATGATATAGCATTGCTGGTAATTCCATGAAAAAATTGTCCATATGACATGATCACATGATAAAGCCTATTTTTGTGAATTAAATATTTGTCAAATTAAAAATACTGAGTATTTTCTCATTTTACTGATACATTCATTCATCTTCAACCGCTTGTCCCTGTCGGGGCTGCGGGGGGCTGGAGCCGATCCCAGCTGGCATTGGGCGTGAGGCGGGGTCCACCCTGGACAGGACGCCAGTCTATCACAGGGCACAGACAGAGACAGACAACCATTCACACCTACGGGTGATTTAGGGCGCACTCACACTGTCCTTCCGCACCGCGACCCGGGCTTTAGGGTACTTGTCCCCCCTCCCTCTCCCCCCGCGCCCCAGCCCCGTTTGTACTCATACTGCCTGGGCCTCGGCCAATACTTCTTGCTGTCCATACGTCATCACGCCGTAACACGTCACACGCATTGATCGTGTGTGTGTGGCTCGTGCTCGTGCACGTGCGCACGCTCGTGCTCGTACATGTGCAAACGGCTATGCTAAAGCCCACCTCTTTCAAGCGGGCTGTGGACGGCCCGCTGTCGGCTGTTATGCGCGGAACGGGTGCACTCACACTGCTTAAACGTACTAGGCTTTAGCTGAAAAAAACGGTTTTGGCCCGGTACAGAACGACAGTGTGAGTGCGCCCTTAGAGTCATCAATTAAGCTAACACATTTTTTGTAAAGGTGACCCCGAATAGTCGACTATTTGATGATTCGCTCTGAGAAGCCTGAGTCGACTGCAAATCTCACAAAATGTGGTTATGAAACAAAGGATTATTCCATTCTGGCTCTGGGGGTGCTGAATGTCTAATTTTACATATAGATGCTTATTTTCTCCCAATAAACCATGATAAATAGCCTATTTGACAATAAAAGACAAAAAAACTTAAAGGAATCATGGTTTTCATGTGTTTCCAACACACTGTACTGAATTGCCTGAATGTTCTTTTCTGAGCGTGCCAGCCGATGTTTAATCAGACACTTTATTTGATGAGTTTCGTATTTAAGGTCAATCCCCATATTGGATAAATGAATCAGCGTTAACACATTCATAAACACACTTCAACACAAAATCACCATGATCACAATTATACAAGCTGATCAGTGCAAACTCACTTTAAATCATTGTATTGCACAATGAGCTACATTCTGCATCAGAAAATGTCTTTTAAATAATTGTCCAAAAGGTCCAAATAATGTTCTCGAACAGAAACAGAAAAAAGTTAAATCAAAAATCACTTTTCAGTTTCAAGCACAACCAAATAAAGAAAGAAGTTCAGTTTGTTTTAAGTCTGTTTTAGTTGTTTTTTGTAAGAGTGAATCATAATAAAAAATAATAAAGGATCTTTGATTAGTTTCAGTTTCGCCCCCCCCCCCCCCCCCCCCCGTTAGGAGTGGAGCCTCTTCCCAAACAATTTAACAAACGATCTTTGAACAAGTCAATCTCCAACGCTGTCCGAGTTTTCTGAAATTTTAACAATAATAACAGAAGGCTGTTTAGTTTGTTTACTAAAAGGACAAAGGACAGAGCTGTTCTATAGGATCAGCCTGTGAATGTTCTCATTCGTCCAGGTCATCGTTATCCTCAAAGCAATTTCAGTCAAAAACAACTGGACTGGTTGTTTGTCTAGGAAGACGTTTCACCTCTCATCCAAGAGGCTTCATCAGTTCATGTTAGCATCTGACCAGGCTGGGACTGGTCCAACTAACTGGTGTGGAGATCCAGGTATTTAACCTCTCACAAGGCCGATGATGTCACTGACACCCTTTGTGCTCCAAGTGCCCACGCCCGTCGTTAGAGTGACAGTCGTTGGTGGGCAGTTGGTTTCGACTTCGTTAGTGCTCTATTGAGTCTGAACGACAGTCGTTGGGGTCACCCGGGCCATGTGTGAACAGTTGTCCTTTGAGGTTAGATTGTTGAATCTCCTGGGAAGGGATGAAAGGGCGGCATTGTAAATTGGAGATAAGTGGTGTCTCAGACCCCCTCCTCTGTTTAGCGATGGTTTCTCCACTTTTACATAGATGGCTTCTTTTACTCCTCTTTCAAACCAACTGTCCTCTCTGTCCAAGATTTGGACATTGCTGTCATCAAAGGAGTGGGCTTTCTCCTTGAGGTGTAAGTGGACAGCCGAGTCCAGGCCTGAGGAGTTAGCTCTCCTGTGTTGGGCCATGCGTTTATGCAGTGGTTGTTTTGTTTCTCCAATGTAAAGATCTTTGCATTCCTCGTTGCATTGGACAGCATAAACCAGGTTGCTTTTGTGGTGGTGTGGTGTTCTGTCCTTCGGATGTACTAGTCTCTGTCTGAGTGTGTTACCGGGTTTGAAATACACAGGGATGCAGTGTTTGTTGAAAATCCTCCTGAGTTTCTCCGATACCCCAGCCACATATGGGATGACTATGTTGTTTCTCCTGTTATCTTTTTCTTTCTCAACCACTTTGGTTTTCTTTCTGGAGGCAGCTGCCGTTTTAACAAAGGTCCAGCTGGGGTAGCCACAAGTTGTGAGGGCGCCTCTCAGGTGCTTGCGTTCTTCCCCTTGAGCCTGTGAGCTAGTGGGTACGTTATCAGCTCTATGTTGCAGTGTTCTGATAACGCCAAGCTTGTGTTCCAAAGGGTGGTGAGAGTCGAAAAGTAGATATTGATCCGTGTGAGTGGGTTTTCTGTATACCCCTATGTGGAGGCTCCTGTCATTCTCCATATGGACGTCACAGTCCAAGAAGGGCAAGCTGTTGTCCTTAACTTCCTCTCTGGTGAACTTGATGTTTCTGTCCACTGAGTTGATATGTTCAGTAAAAGTTCTATAGGATCCTTAAATAACTCCTGTTGGGATCTGATGCTATTCAGAAAATACAATTAACTTCACTTTCAAGGGGGGCGGGGCTCACCTTATATAATAGTAGGGGAATCACTGGTGTATCACAATATCACAATATGATCACAATATGATTTCACTGTAAGGGGCAATGAATGATCATATCGAATTATCACCATGGCCTGGTTGTAGCTTGTCACCGTCACCGAGAAATGATAGCAAGCATTTTCCTTATTTTTGGACATTTTGGACCCCTACTAATATTTGAAAAATTTCTGTAATTGTAGTGAGTCATTTGTTATTGATGTGGATTAAACGTTTTGTGCGATCAGTCTGCACTTCCTCCTTAATGCTGCACTCGTCTTCAGTAACCTACTGACCTTGCTCTAATCAAATAACAGCCCAAACTATCTCAAGTCAATAAATACACTGGCACTCCCAGTTACAGAGCCTATTCACTTATCTGAAATCTATGTTTGTTTGTCTCCACCTTGAAGTAGGGCTCTCGGAGATCTGGTCACTGAAAGGAAATGAAATGGTGTGTGGATTTGTGGTGAGATTTATTAGCCCACACAGAGTCATTGCAGAGCTGCAGATTTGACCCCAGTATCGGAGCATCATCAGCACTTTGTTGGAGCATGACTATTTATCCTGTTTAAGTGGCCCTGAGCAAGAATCTTAGTGATCTTTTTAATGGTCCCACTGAGGATGAATACAGTTATTCAATTCAATTGATTCTGAATGGCTTTCACCTTTTGGATCACTAGTCTGGAGTTGATTGTAAAAGCGGATGAGTAAAAGAAGGATTCCCAGCAGGAAAACCAATTAATCATAATATCTGTGATAAGCTTTAAATGATTAGTTTACCCAAACTATATAAAAATTGGTTGGAACTATTTTACTCAAAAAAATAGTCTCTATGAAATCTGTTGAGGAAATGTATGTTTTCGTGTTTCCTGTTAAAGCAAACACACCAGGGAAAATAAAGCAGTTTCCATCCAGGCATAGATGAATAGCACATATTCTTCATCAGAAGTCCTGATGAATATTTAACACTAAATGATATAGAATGTACAATGGATAATATACTGTAGAGTGCTGCAGGAATGATTCCTATAATCTGGGAATGAGTTAGCGTTGTTGCTCTTCTGGTTCTGTCACCTCAAAGTCGATGGGTTTTGTGAATGTGTTTTTGGATAAATGCCTTCAATAAGGTCTGTGGTTAAAACAGGCTTCAGAAATTTAACGTTTTAGGGGGTGACGATGACATTAGAGGTAACTGCTCGTTCAAAACAACAACGGCGGCTCCTAAAGAGGTTAGCTTAGATGCTGCAATAGCATCAGTTTGATGAACACATAAACAATATACAAGGATACTGATATGTCTGTAATGGGCTGATATCTGCGTATTTGGCTAACCGATATATTGGTCTGGCTGTAGTTCCGTATCCAGACATTCTGAAAATAACAAAACATTATTCACTCACTACAACAAGAGAAACAAGCAGCAGTGTTTAGAAACAAGGAGGAGTGTTTGTTACAGATTTGGTAAAATGAAAATATTCAAAAGCAGTTGGACAAATCAAAAACTCTGAGGGTTGATGACGTATAAGCAATGAGCATTCGAGCCGAGGCTCGGATTTTTTCAACTAATGTGAGTGCAAATGGGCCTGGGCCGTGGAGGAAGGGGGCACAATCACCCTATAGCACGGCACGGATCATCTGGGCTAAGTGTGAGTGCACCCTCAGAGTTAAACTATAATGAAGATGATCATTACTTGAAGTTATCTGTTTTTTTTGGACTGAAACACATCTATTAATATTGTTATTGTTATTATTATTTTATTAGAGCTGTGCGTGCGTGTGTGTCTTGATATGGGGGATGGGGAAACATAGAGCAGTCCAGGTGCTGAAAGAGAGGAGTCAATTCAATTTAATTTAATTTATAGTGTCAAATCATAACTAAAGTTATCTCAGGACACTTTACAGAGTAGGTATAGACCACACACTATGACTTATTAATCTCATTCAGTCAGAGTGGCTGTCAGTGACACATACTGTGCATTAGCTCATCCTCCCACTGCTGCTTAAGCCATGCAAGTCTAAGTACACACGGCCGGTACAGTGAAACTGCGAATGGCTCATTAAATTAGTTATGGTTTCTGGTAGATCCAGATTCTACCCAGCTTTAGGCTTTCATGTTCCAACATTGAATTTCTGTTTGACACTCAAACATTCCCCTGATCATTTTCACTAGAAACATTTAACCATAGAACATAAAAAATATATTCAATTCAATTCGATTTTATTTAAAGTGCCAAATCATAACATCAGACACTTTACATATAGAGAGGGTCAAGAGCACACTCTGACTTATTCATGAATAACGGAGACCAAAAAATTCCCTCATGAGCAGCAGCAAGAAGTACTATCTTAATCTTAACATACACAACGTTTAAGCTTCGTGTGACTATAATAAAGATGGTTCATATTGTTAAACCAGCTGGTAGTGATGTTGCCGACCTTTGGTGTTACCGCTGCATCACTGTCTTTGTCTCCATGTCCTCTCGTCTGTCCAGGTGAAAACTTTGAGCAGAGCCCCCTGAAGAGGACATTCAAGTCCAAAGTTCTGGCACGCTACCCTGAGAATGTGGAGTGGAACCCCTTCGACCAGGATGCTGTCAACATGGTAGGTGGATTGTAACATTATATGAGGAAACATAAGTAGATGAGTAACTGCAGTGAGTCCAACAATATCTATAGGACAGGAGGAGAGGGACCATTTAATTGTCTTTTAAGTTACTATCTATCAAAGAGTGAGTTAAAACAATGGTGATTGATCATATGACCAGGGCTTGCATAAAATCATCCCGTGGTCTTTTTCAGCACTTGCACACATCAAATAAACCATCGAGACAGTTTTTTGTGTATAAACTATTAAGGGAGAAATCCCGAAAAGTCGCTAATAGCCGGATGTGGCTAACACTGATTATCTCGGGGCAGTACGGTGAAGGGATTCAAAGTCTTTTTTAACCACTAATCCTGCTCAAAATAACAGCAAACCTCTGCAGCAGCATGAGAAGAGTCCCTACACAGAAAACAAATCACCAACAACGTAGTTAGTGAACCCAGAGTTTATTAAAAGAGTGTTTTAAAGACTTACCTACTGGCCCCTGTACCAGCTCCTCTCATAGTAAAGTCCATTCAAGTGGATTACCAACGTCAATCCCAAAGGAAGGAGCCCATTGATGATTTGTTGGTTTGGTGTTATGTTATGTTATTTTGAGTAGTATTAGTGGTTAAAAAAGCCGTTTTAATGCCTTCACCCTACTGCCCTAAATTAATCAGTGTTAGGCACGTCCTTCTGTTAGCGACTGTTAGGGACCCTCCTGGATTTCTTTGTTAATAGTTGATAATAGTCTCTACAGCTTATTTGATGTATGTAAGTGTCAAAAAAGACTATGGGATGATTTTATGCCGGAATTACACTTTGAATTAACTTTTTTGATCACCAGCCAACATTGCTAGTAGATTTTAAAAGTTACCAGCTAATCAGATTTTCCACGAGCCAAATTTTTTCCTGGGAAAATAAACCAGATTATGTGTGCCACTGAACATATTTAAGCAGCCATGTTTCTTTAAATTGTCTTTATTTGTGTTGACGGAAGATATAACTTAAATGGATCATGTTATAAATGGGTTTTCTCAGGAGGGTGGCTGGAGTCTCCCTTAGAGATAGGGTGAGAAGTTCAGCCATCTGTGAGGAACTCGGAGTAGAGCCGATGCTTCTTTGCGTTCAAAAGAGCCAGTGGACGTGCTTCGAGCATCGACCCTCACTTATAAACAATACGTAGCCAATGGTTGTATGACATATCACAAAATAGTGTTTATGGGAAATGGAAGATTAGCAAGCAGTGTTGCTAGATAAAGCACGTTTCCAAGACAAACACACATAAAGCAGCCCAAATGTTTTGGTGGAAAACAGACCAATCTGACGTTGTATCATTTCTGCATTCTGCTGACTCAGACAGACGCAGTGTTATTTTCTTCATTCATCACCAGCCAAATTGGCTAGTAACTTTACAATGTTCCCTGCTAGAGTTATTTTTTTTATTTTGCGAGCTGGTGCGTGTCAAGTTAAAGCCCTGCATATGACCTACTAATGAAAGCACTTGTTGCCTCTTCGCCGAGTATTCCAATCTGCGTGTCTGTGGATGCATTCCCTCCCTGTATTAAAATAGTTCACCATGTTAGTGACGCTGCTGACAGAAGTTGGTCTGCCTGTGGAGCTCGTCACTCGCCGGGCAGCTCCTGGTGGCCGGGTTTGCCATGGAGCCCGGCCGGGCACAGCCCGAAAAAGTGACGTGGCACCCACCCCATCTCCGTCCTGTGGGCCCACCACCCACAGGAGGAACTGCTGGGGTTGGATGTGCTGCTGCATAGGCGGAAGTGAAGGCTGGCTCTGTGGACGTGGAATGTCACCTCTATGTGGACGTCGAATGTCACCTCTATGTGGGAGAAGGAGCCGAAGCTTGTGCGGGAGGTGGAGCGCTACCAGTTAGATCTGGTGGCAGTAGTTCAGCAACAGCAGTTCGGAGTATTCGGCCTTCTTGGAGACCCTGAATGGAGTCCTGTGTGGGGCTCCAGTAGGGGACTCCATAGTTCTGCTGGTAGACTTCAACACCCACTAGGGCAACAGCCTCCCTGATCTAAATCCGAGCGGTCGTCTGTTTTTAGATTTCTGTGCTAGTCATGGATTGTCTATAACAAACACCATGTTCGAGCATAAGGATGCTCAAAGGTGTACTTGGTCGAACCTCAGATTGAAGAGGAACAATGCGGATTCCGTACTGGACGTGGAACAACGGACCAGCTCTTCACTCTCGCAAGGATCCTGGAGGGGGCCTGAGAGTATGCCCATCCGGTCTACACCAACTCTCTTTGTGATTTTCATGGACAGGATATCGAGGCGAAGCCGTGGTTCTCGGCTTATGTCGGCAGGTGCTCTACCGCACCGTTGTGAAGAAAAGAGAGCTGAGCTGGAAGGCAAAGCTCTCGATCTACTGGTCAATCTTCGTTCCTACCCTCACCTATGGTCAGGAAAGCTGGGTCATGACCGAAAGAACGAGGTCGTGGGTACAAGCGGCTGGAAGGGTTTTTCTCAGGAGGGTGGCTGGAGTCTCCCTTAGTAATAGGGTGAGAAGTTTAGCCATCCGTGAGGAACTTGGAGTAGAGACACCTCAACTGGCTCCTTTGCGTTGAAAGGAGCCAGTTGAGGTGGTTCGGGCATCTGGTAAGGATGAACCCTGGGCGCCTCCCTAGGGAGGTGTTCCAGGCACGTCCAGCTGGAAGGAGGCCTCGGGGAAGACCCAGGACCAGGTGGAGAGATTATATCTTCACACTGGCCTGGGAACGCCGTAGGATCCCCCAGTTAGAGCTGGTTAATGTGGCCCGGGAAAGGGAAGTTTGGTGTCCCCTGCTAGAGCTGCTGCCCCCCCACGACCCAATCCTGAAAAAAGATGAGTGATAAGAACATCTAGGGGACGGACTGGAAGTAGAGAGGTGAATGTGTTTCAATACAGTTTACAAAAGAGCAAAAAAAACAAAAAAACGTTCTGAGGAAAACCATGATGAGATATTTGTTGTTCAGAGAGCACACAAGTATCAAACAAGATGGCTTGACAGGATAAGGACCTCATTAAAAAACTTGGTCAACCATTTTTGACATACCCTTAATTATCTCAACCAGCCATTGAAAGTAATTTGTTTTTGAAAATTGTGATTGTTTGAACACGCTCTGCTGAAGGAGCTAAACTGATGACCTTGATGTGTGTTTGTTTGTGTGGTGTTGGGCTCTTACCGTCTCTCTCTCACTCTCTCTCTCTCTCGTGGTTACCGCCTACTTTTCCACCTGCCCCGGCGTCCGAGCTGCTGAATAATTCAGCCGTGGTTCTCGCCTTACGTTGGCATGGAAACAGGCCATTATGCAGCACCGCAGGGTCTGAAACCCAACACCTGGATGATTGCGAGCTGTCGATGGATGACAGCTGAGAGTCATTGCATTGTTTCTCTGTCTCTTTCTATGTCTTATGAACAACACGTCCCCTCAGTTTCCCCTCAGTTTCCCCTCAGTTTCCCTTCTCTCTACCATATCTCCTCTCTGGAACGTTCTCATCCCAGATCTACCCCCTGCAGCGAGGTGTGAGATGAGGAGAATGGAGGCTGTAATCATCTTGTGCCTGCAGCCTGTCGGTAAAGCCTCTGTGATGATTGTTTTCAAACTCCAACACCCTAAATCACACGCACAACTGTTATATTATTTACCGATAGAGCTCAATGGTGAGGCTCCGCAAGTGAAAATCCCATTCGTTTTCTACAACAGGATTTGGATTAGTAGACATAATGTCTTAACCATCAAAGGTAGATTTACCACAAGCTATATCATTGTGACAAAATGGTTTATGTTTTTATTTAGTCTGAAAGCTGTGGGCATTCAGGTGCTGCTCCTTAATTGAGAAACTTGCATGTTGTCGCAAAGCACACTTAACTGCGAATTTCCATGCATGTAAAGTTTTTTGTGTAATAAACTGGAAATTGAATGACATCGGGTTTTTTTATCTTAACATTCATCTAAATATTATTTCTGAATTTAGCTCATAGACTTTAAAAGTGGTAGATAAAAAGATAATTGCCTGCCACAGTGCCAGTGAAAAAAGTTAATTTCAGACCCTGTTACCCAACATCCTCACACACACATATCTCCCATTAGGGATGCACCCACCCGATATTAAAGGTTGAAGATGTAGAATCCTTATTAAAAGCTATATTTTTCAAATTATTATCATATATTATTATATATTTTTTGTACAGAATGAAAGTATTGCTTTTCCATAAAAATTTATTTAGTGTGAATTAATATTTTAAATTTTCTTTTGACTGGTTTGACAATGGCTTTCTGTCCCGTTGTTTTTTCATGGTAGCAGCCAATAGCGTTGGCCGTTGCTGGTTGCCAGGATTGTCTGTTGTTGGGTGCAGCTACTGTAGGCTGGTACTGGGTGGAATGGAGTTTACCAATCCTGCAGCTGCTTCAGAGCCTCAGTGAAGGGGGCGTTTTTTGTCCCAGCAGCTGAGTGATCGGAGACGGGCAACAACCAGAGTCAATATAGGCCGAGCATTTACTCCATGGACTGAGAGAAAGGAGATAAACGCCATTCAAACCAAATGGCTACGTTTCTCCTTTATCGCTAACATCTCTTTCATCTTTACTTAGCTGGAATGGCTAATGCTAACGGCTAACGGCTAACGCTAACTGTCAGTCAAACGCCACTGCAATGCTTGTTTTTATGGTGCGGGGACGGGTTCAAACCGTATCAAACAGACTCCAGTCTTCTGTAGATTACTGGTTCGGGTCTGCAGACCTGGCAAAAAGACTAGTGGAATTTATTTTTGTTGTTGTGACTACGATCTTGAGAAACTAGATGGCGGTGTTCTGCTCATCTCCATATTCAACCTTTTAGATACTTTATCAGGTTCAGCTGTTGGATTTAATTTAATTTAATTTTGGATTTTAATTTTAAGAAGTTTAAGCCAGTGGATAATTGTTTGTTTTAATAACAAATGAATAAATAAAAAAATAATTAAGTACATTTGTATTTATGTCTTATGTTCTTTTACAAAGTTAGGGAAGTAATGTTTCAGTGAAGCCTGATGCGTCTCTTCACATGGTGAGGCATACAGTTTATTAATTCAACAATGGTATTGAATTGGTATCAAGTATCGACCCATATGCAAAGCCCAGGTATCAATATCGAGACTGAAAAGGTTTTGTGCATCCCTACTTCCCATCTCCCCCTGCAGGACGTGAGGTTTCCAGCACAGTGATGGTCTCAGTCACCACAAACAGGATGACTCCACGGGATGACCTTCTTTCTTTTTTGCCCTGTTTAGTTGGCTGACAGATAAATCCTTGATAAAGGCCTCAGCAGTCTTCCTGCACTGTAAACAATAAACCATATGCACCTCCACTGCTCTTGCTGTCCTCACTTCATTTTCACATGAGCAACAGAAACAGGAAAACAGCTGAATGGGTCATTGTACTGTGACTCCTGGAGGTCAGATATATTTGTTCCTCCCTCACACATAGACTGTCACGTCATTCCATCTCACGGGTAGCAGAGTCATTCTGCAGGCAACAAAGAGATACTTATTTGACACAAAACTCAACAAGTTTATAAGTATAGTGTACGTTTCTCACTGCTCTGTCTGGATTTCATTACCTTTCGTGTGTGTGTGTGTGTGTGTGTGTGTGTGTGTGTGTGTGTGTGTGTGTGTGTGTGTGTGTGTGTGTGTGTGTGTGTGTGTGTGTGTGTGTGTGTGTGTGTGTGTGTGTGTGTGTGTGTGTGTGTGTGTGTGTGTGTGTGTGTGTGTGTGTGTGTGTGTGTGTGTGTGTGTGTGTGTGTGTGTGTGTGTGTGTGTGTGTGTGTGTGTGTGTGTGTGTGTGTGTGTGTGTGTGTGTGTAAAAAACCTTTATTAAGGTATGGGTTTGTTTGTGTATGCAGACTCATCCATATGTATGCAGGAGTACTCACACATTTGAATGTGTGTTTGCACAAAGCAGCTCTTGTCTGCAGTCAGGTTCGGTTCTGCACATAAACATAATGAGGCTAATAAGTCAGATTTATTGCAGGCTGCTGCTGACTGCACGTTTATATCAACAGTTTATGAGAGAGTTTTTCTCTGAATGCATCACAAGAACACTATCAACATAAGCTGTAGCATTATTTAAAGGGAAACTTTGGTGATTCTCAAACATCTTTGTGTCAGTGGAAGGACCACATCTGGATGATATATAAACACTTGTCCTGCTGTAAAATGGAACGAAATGTAATACCTGAACACTGCATGGGGAATGTTTGTATCTTGTAAACCCATGGGGGTTAGGCACTTTATGTACATGATACAATAATAAAGAAATCAAACAATCAAAGCAACTGAAGATATTTACCTAAATGTGTGGATTTGTCTCTGTTGTTGAACACTAAATATCTTAACATTTTCAGTTAGGTAGTAAAGTCTGGGAAAAGACTGTGTGATGGACAGTCATGCATGCAGGAGCATAGACTGTATAAAAAATGGACGTAGCCTCTCCGTCTGGGTCCGTTCTCTCAACTTGATCCAATCCTCCCTACCTACGGGAGTCTCCATCTTGTCAGACTTTGACTCCTCCTCATTTCCTTTGACCAAAAAAGGGCATGTATGTGACGTTTGAGGGAGGGAGATACGTCTATCTGGCTGACATATACCTCCGAGGGAAAGTGAGGGTCAGAGGCTAGCTGTCACTCAAGAGACCACGCCCCTAATTATTCATAAACTTTAACCTCCAATAAAATAAAAACTACTGGTAAAAAACAAATTCACCCCCCTCAGTGTTGTCATGGAGATATGACCTAAACAAACAGACTAAAATGTTTTTTTGTACTGGGCCTTGTATAGGTTTAATTATGCTGTTTAACATGGGAGTCAATGAGAAACTGCTCTATTGTGCAAACTATTCCTACTGGCCACTGAAAGAACGGCAGTTTTTAGCTCTTCCTTATTGGATCAACCAGGAAGTAGCTCTAGTAGGGTTTTGGTCAGGAGTGAGACAGGGTCAATGAAAAAGCACGCTTCTGAGACAGAATTGTGGACAGAAAAATAACAGTGACCTCTGCTCCAGCCGTATATTACACCTAATATTTCACACAGATGAGGGATATTCACAGCCTTTCCACCAGGGCCAGTGCCAGTAAGAGTCACCTTGGGAAGGAAACTTTTCTGTACATGTCAATAAATATGTGGAATAGTTTGCCAGGTACTCTTTAAATCTTAAGTAGTTTAGGAGATTTCATGCTTGCACTTAATAATAATAATAATAATACATTTAATTTGAGGGCGCCTCTCTGGGCACTCGAGGACACCGTACAATTGCAAAATAGATAAAAATAAATAAAATAGATAAAAACACTAAGAAGGAAATACAAAACACATAAGAAAAGACAATATGGATGGTTAAGTGGGGTAGGCAGTCCGGAATAGGTGAGTTTTTAGTTTTGATTTGAAGTGTGTGAAAGAGTCCAAGTTCCTGAGATCCGGTGGAAGTGCGTTCCAGAGTTGGGGGGGCAGAACGGCTGAAAGCCCTGCTCCCCATGGTGACAAGGCGGGCGGGGGGGACAGAAAGGTGGACAGAGGAGGCAGATCTGAGGGAACGGGAAGGGGTGGCGATGTTGAGGAGTTCAGACAGATAAGGAGGGGAGAGGTTGTGGATGGCCTTGAAGGTAAACAGGAGTATTTTGAATTCGATGCGGAGTTTGACCGGGAGCCAGTGGAGTTGCTGCAGAACAAGAGTGATGTGGTGGATGGAGGGGGTTCTGGTGATGATCCGAGCTGCAGAGTTCTGAACCAGTTGGAGTTTATGGAGATGTTTGTAAGGTAGACCGAAGAGAAGGGAGTTACAGTAGTCGATACGGGAGGTGACAAGGCTGTGTACAAGAATTGCAGTGGAGTGAGGGGAAAGGGAGGGGCGGAGGCGATTAATATTGCGTAGGTGGAAGTAGGCAGACCGGGTGATGTTGTTGATATGGGATTGGAATGATAACGTGCTGTCGAGAATGACACCCAGACTCTTAACCTGAGGGGAGGGGGAGACAGAGGAATGGTCAATGGTGAGGGAGAAACTGTCAGTTTTTGAGAGGGTTGATTTGGTGCCAATTAAAAGGAATTCTGTTTTTTCACTGTTGAGTTTGAGGAAGTTGGAGGTGAACCAAGATTTGAGCTCGGTGAAGCAGTCAGTAAGGGAGGAAGGTGCGAGAGTGGAGTTTGGTTTGCTGGAGAGGTAGAGCTGGGTGTCATCCGCAAAGCAATGGAAATTAATGTTGTACTTACGGAAGATATTGCCAAGTGGAAGGAGGTAGATGATAAAGAGAAGGGGCCCCAGGACTGAGCCCTGGGGCACACCAGTGGTGACGGGGGATGGGTGGGAACTGAAGGATTGGAGTTGGATGAACTGAGTGCGGCCTGAGAGGTAGGATTTAAACCAGTCAAGGGGTGTGTGAGAAATGCCAGTGGAGATTAATCTGTTGAGGAGGATAGTGTGAGAGATGGTGTCGAAGGCCGCACTCAGATCGAGGAGGATGAGGATAGTGAGTAAACCAGAGTCGGCTGCCAGAAGGAGGTCGTTTGTGATTTTGATTAGTGCAGATTCAGTGCTATGGAGTGGGCGGAAACCAGATTGGAATTGTTCGTACAGGTTGTTATGGGTTAGGTGAGAATGAATAATTGGCTCAGAAAATATTCACAGTAGGATATTATGTTGGACAGTTTTTAGTTCATTTATTTATGTATGTATCATGAATAAAATGCGGTAACGAAAGTATAGACACCAGAGATGATGGGAATATTATATTGCATTATTGTTTTGCTGAATGTTTTCAAGGTGTCATGGCGTTATCCTTTTCCTTGTTATGTAAGCACTCTGTCCTGGCAGACTGGGTGTCTTTTTCTTTAAAAAAGCTTTGTCTACTATAATCAATCAATAAGTCTAACTACCTCACAGATCTGACCTGGTGACACTGAATAGGAGTTATTCAATTCAGTTATTACACACAACAGTTTTTACCATAAACAAAAACATGTCACTGAATGATTTCAGTAAAGAAAAATAGTGGTTTTAACTACATTTGAAACCGTGTTGAAGTGGTGATTGACTCCTGTTCTCTCCTGTCTCCCTGCAGCTGTGTATGCCTAAAGGCCTGTCGTTCAGGACGCAGACAGACCAGCGTGAGCCACAGTTCCACTCCTTCATCATCACAAAGGAGGATGGTTCTCGGACCTACGGCTTCGTCCACACCTTCTACGAGGAGGTGACCAGCCCACAGATCTGCTCTGCCATGCAGACCCTCTACCAGATGCACAATGCAGAGAGCGTCACGGCCAACACCCCTTCTTCTTCCTCTTCTTCCTCCTCCTCCAGCATGGACTCACTGGCCAGTAGTCTAGACGAGGCCGACTCCCCGACTTCCTCATCCTCCTCGTCTCGCAAGGCGGGTGGCTACGACTCATCGCGGGACACCCTCTATGTGTCCAAGGCCTTGTGCCTGATCACACCCATGCCCTTCATGCATGCCTGCCGCCGCTTCCTGTCGCAACTGCACCGGGCTGTGACTGCAGCCACCGACCCCCCTCTGCCACTGGAGAGCTACGTTCACAACATCCTGTACGAGGTGCCGCTGCCCGCTCCAGGACGCTCTCTCAAGTTCCACGGTGTGTACGAGCCCATCGTGTGTCAGAGGCCTGGGGTAGGGGAGCTGCAGCTGGCAGACTTCCCCCTTGCAGAGGCCTTCAGTCTGCTGGGAGTGGAGAACCTGGTCCAGGTGTTCACCTGCACCCTGCTGGAGATGCAGATCCTCCTGTACTCACATGGTAAGGACGCTTGCAAACAGACTTTTTCGTAGCATTGTCGTACATGTTTGTACATACACACACATCAGATCACTGTCAGAAATTGAACTAGACAAAGGGCAAAAATCCCCTAAGAAATCTCTGAATGCCCCTTTATATCCTACATTAAAGAGTACCTACTGTATCATGCGCTTCAGTCTTTTCTGACCTATAAATGTAGTTATAATATTTTGTAGTCATGTTAAATAAAACCAAAGCGTCAAATAATGAAGTCCTTACATTCAGACGGGAGCCCTGTCGACCGTCTGGGTTGGCTGTGCTCAGCTCTGAACTCTAGGTTGTCGGTCGCTATCAGAGATTTATTAGAATTTCCAGAATTTGTCTCTATAGAAGAATCCTCACTTCCCTAATGGTCATGCTGCTACACACAGAACCAAACTGTAAGTTCAGACACTTTTATGCTGTTTTGGTGTTTATTTCGGAAGTTAACCTGTTAAAGCTAACGTTAGCATGTTGCGCAACTAACGTGGCTAGCTTCCATATAGACAGTGTTTCCAGCTGCTTAGGTAATTGATCCCCTATATGGTAAGGGACGTAACATTTCCTGGCACGCAGCATAAACAGTTGACCAATCACAGCAGGGTGGACAAGCCTCCCAATCAGAGCACACTGGGGCAGAAGCTCAGACAGAGCCTGCCACACAGAGGTGCTGCATGGGTGCTGCAGCAATGCACAATATGAGAAACAGAATGTGTTTTTTAAAGATCAAAGCATGTAAAACTTTTGTAGCTGATCTGAATGTAAAGGTTGCTGCTTCTGTGAACTTCAAGAGGCAGGAAGTGATGAAGTTTACCTGTATTTGTGCAGCTTAAATTCACACAAGGTTAATGGACTTAATATATGCAAAAGAAAAAAAATGTAATTAATGTAACATTGGAACAGGCTGTGTGACCATCAGTAACTTCCTCATTCATTTCAATCAGACCACTCTGTTGGACAGCAGGGGAATCTGCTGCAGAGGAACACACGACACAAACTTATGATGAACTCAAGATATATGAGAGACTGAGAATTTCATCCTCAACTCATTCCTTCATTTTTTAGTGCATTTTTTATGTGAGAAGCAGTGTGTGGCTGCAGACTGAGACAACTCTAATAAAGTGTTCTGTTTAAACTTTGCAGTTCAGAGACAAGGGGAAATGGAGATTTCCCCTCCCAGGATTAGTTACTCTGAACTGACTCTGTGGACTGAGATCAACTTTCGTCCTACATTCCTCCATCCTACTCTTTCTCACTTTCACTCCTCCACTCTGCAACACTTTCTCTGTTTGTTTATCTTCTGTGCCGGATGAGTCATGTCGTATTCTGCAGCATCTGCACAGCAGAGCTCATTCCTCTGGTGCAGACATATTACGAGGTCAACGATGAAATCTCTCTGCTGCTTTTTGCAAAGGTGAACTAACTTGAATGGAATATCTGATTTACTTTTGACAGTGAACGGCACACGTCACATTGAATCTGACATTTTCTGAACAGAATTAGGCCACTTTTAAATGTGCTACTGAATCGGATATGTGACCGCAATCTCAACAGCCAGGTTGCTTTTAATGCGACTTTGACATCATTCTGACCCGTGCTGCACTGTTTTGTAAATGCACGGCCTTATGCTTGATTTGTTTAAAGAACTACAAAGGTGAAAATATCAATTTTTTTTTCGGTTACAGAAGAGAATAAACACGTTCCATAAGAATCATAAAAAAATCATGATCTCAATCATTTAAAAAAAAAAAAAATCATGATTCTCTATTTTAATAATCATGCAGCCCTACTGCGAAGACTGTTTGAACTCATGAATTAGGACTATGTATCAATTAAATATAGGGATGCCTGAGTCTAGTGCTAAAAATGTTAACTGAGGCTGTCTCTGTGGACCAAGAAAAAGTCCACGCCTGCTCCTCTCTCATTCCATCATCGTCCTTTGATGAAAAAGTGTTTTATTCATCACTGTCAGCATCAAGGCAGTCGCTCATGGAGGGAAAACCATTAATACTAGACCTCAGTGAAAAACATCCCTGTTGTGCTCAAATGTTCTTAATTTTTCACCGGGAATCACCGGTGGCGTGCAGCCTGGGCTCTGACTGTGTTACACGTCTATCCAAACGAGACTTAACGTCCCGGTAATGAGGGGGGACTGTGCACAGAGACAGGTGATGGAAGGGTTCAGTTCGGGGGAAAGATGGAGAACGTTCCCTGGATGTTAATGAAAAGCGGCCCCACCGTATGTTCCCATGATCCTCCTAATCAATCAACAAGCGATTACACCAGGAGGAATAGAGGCATCATCAGGGATAGAAAGTGACAGCAGAGTATCTCCTCCAATCATCAGGCTCATTATATGGTAATCGGTATAGTTAATTTACATTCCTGTCAGGCAGTCTGTACTTGGGAGGAGAAGGACGCGTCGAGACAACAAGTACCAGCCAATCACAGCACAGTAGGGCGGGACTAGGCGGAACACTGATCTGTGCCTGCTCAGTGAAGCATGATGTGAAAAAAACAGGAATTCTGATATGACCGTTCCGAGCTAGCATTTTAATGTTGAGTCACCTACGTCAGGTGCCAGTGTTTATGCAGTGTTTTAGCAAATAGCAACGTCATTCCTACGTCATGTTTCTCAACATAGGTGAATTCGCCAACATTGAATCACTATTGATTTTAGTTTTGATTTTACAAATCCAATCAACGTTGAAATTTCTACATCACTATAAAGGCCTGTCAACAGTTTGACACACTATATTTTTGTTCCACTGTTTTTAGTATTTAGTAGCCATTGAGCTAGCCGGCTGCTCTGTTTACCGCGCAGACCTTACGGAGGACTCTGGGAAGAGCAAAGGAGGACTGTGTTTACAACAGCTGGTGCACAGCCGCGGACATCATAAATACACAGTGCAAACTTTAGAGAGGAATTAAAAATGCAAAGCGCAACTACAGGCAGCGCAATGAAGACCAATTCAATAATGGAGACCCCCGTAGCATGTGGAAAGGCATCAGGACATTGACAGACTATAAAACGAACACCCCCTTTCCCAGTGATCACACTGAAACGCCTGATGTCCACAACAACTTCTTTGCTTGCTTCGACACCCACAGGACAGAGTCTGCCCCACCCATCATCCTATCAGCTGGAGAAGCGACACTGGTGCTACATCCACACCAGGTGAGAACCACTCTGAAGAAAATCCACCCACATAATGCAGCAGGCCCAGATGGAGTGGCAGGCAGTGTGCCGAAGACATGTGCGGAGCAGCTCACAGAGGTGTTCACCAACCTATTCAACCTCACTGCAACAGGTCTCTGTTCCCACGTGTCTCAAATCTTCCACAATCATTCCAGTTCCCAAAAAGTCCTCTGTGAACTGTTTAAATGATTACTGTCCGGTTGCACTGACTCCCATTGCCATGAAGTGCCATGAAAGCTGATGCTCTCTCACATCAAAACCATCATTCCACCAGACATGGACAAACACCACTTTGCAAACAGAGCAAACCACTCCACAGAGGATGCCATTACAACAGCTCTCCGCACAGTCCTGGAACACTTAGACACCGAACAGGTATGTGAGGAAGCTCTTTGTGGACTTCAGCTCTGCATTTAATACAGTAATTCCACACAAACTGGTTGACAAACTGAACACTCTGGGCCAGGGTTCTGCGCTGTGCTCATGGATCATGAGCTTTCTCACAGACAGACCTCAACAGATGAGAACAGGCAACCGCACCTCTTCTACACCTGAACACAGGAACCCTGCAGGGTTGTGTGCTGAGCCCAGTTCTTTTTACACTATTCACCAGTGACTGCACCCCCATCCACAATTCAAACGCCATAATTAATTTTTGCAGATGACACCATGGTGGTCGGACTGATTTCAGACAATAAGGAAACAGCATACAGGCATAAGGTGAAACATCTGACTCAGTGGGGTGGGAACAACCTTGTCCTTAACACCTCGAAGACAAAAGAGTTGATCATTGACTTCAGGCGGACAAAGAGAACTGAACAGGTCCCCCTCCACATACACGAAGAAGCAGTGGAACGTGTGGAGACCATTAAGTTCTTCGGAGTCAACATATCAGACAAGCTGGTCTGGACCTCCAACGCCTCATGCTTGGTCAAAAGGGCTCATCAGAGACTATATTTCCTCAGGAAGCTGAAAAAGGCCCAGCTCCCACAAACACTGATGCTCAAATTTTACAGGTCTGTCATTGAGAGCATCCTAACCAACTGCATAACCGTTTGGTATGCCAGCAGATCCTGCATAGGGTGGTGAAGGCAGCCCAGCGTATCATTGGGCTGAGGCTCCCTAACCTTGACACCGCTCCACAGAGGATGCCATAACATCAGCTCTCCACACAGCCTTCTATTAGCTTCAGACAAAGGACTTGTCTCTGTACTTGTTTTACTAGATCTTAGTGCTGCCTTCGACACTATTGACCATCACATCCTGCTACAGAGACTGGAGCATCTAATTGGCATTAAAGGAACCACATTAAGCTGGTTTAAGTCGTATTTATCAGATAGATCTCAGTATGTACATGTTAATGACAAATCCTCCATACACACTAAAGTAAGTTACGGAGTTCCACAGGGTTCTGTCCTTGGACTGATTCTATTCACCTTATATATGCTTCCCTTAGGAAATATTATAAGGAAGCACTCCATAAATTTTCATTGTTATGCTGATGATACACAATTACATTTGTCAATCAAACCAGAAGAAACCGATCAGTTAGATAAACTTCAAATGTGCATTAAGGAAATAAAAAGCTGGATGACCTGCAATTTTCTGATGTTAAAAACTCAGATAAAGTTATTGTACTTGGCCCCGAAGTACAATAAGCAAATAAATATATGCCAGCAGAATCAGTAAGAAAGCCACTGCCATCCGGTAAACGGTTCAGGGCACTTGGATCCAACACCAGCAGGATGAGGAACAGTTTTTACCCCAGAGCTGTGGCCTCTGAAGCCATACAAAATTTCACTGTACTAAGTATAATGCCAATAAAGAGAATTCTGATTCTGATTTAACACTAAGTTTGCGAACGCTGTATCTGTTATTGTCCTGAAACACGGTGCAAAAAAACCTAAATAATGGGGTCATTTGTAAAATCTCTGTTTATTTTTGATTAATTATTTTTACTAATCATCTTGAAGAGATCTCATCTACATCACATGGAAAGCACCAAATGCACTGACATTCAAATGTTCACAACAAGCACAGTCTGCTAGGAAGAAGCAATTGGCCAAAGCAAGACCAGGAAGTAGATTAATAAAGACATTTCACTGACACTTTATTATCAGACTATGGCTGAATGATCCAAGTGTGCCAACATTTCACACACAAGCAGTCTTTTTACATAATTTTCATGAAAAACATTTTGAAGTTTAACATGGAAAAAAACAGGCCAAACGTCTTAACCGGTCCAGGTGTCTGGACAACAGAGACCCACTTTTCACATGCCCAAGCGGTTGTTGTCTGCAACCGTCAGAGCCAAAAGAATCCAGTTCTAGTCACAGCATTTGTGTGATTGACAGCAGCCGTCCTCCAATTAAGCCCTTATATTGATCGATGATCCAGAATGATCAATCAGACTAGAGACTCAAAGTACGGCAGGAGATATAGAAAGGGCTTTTATCACGACTCAACAAATGTTTAAATCAGAGTTTATATTTCATCATTGCATCACTTTTCATATATCAACACTTTTTCAACAGGGCATTGATCAGTGTTGTGTGGATGTTGGAACAACTTTTTTTTCTCTTAAAATATTTCAGCAAAATGTTTAAAAGTCATGGTTGTAAAAAATAATGTTGATTTGACATTTCTGCATTGAATCTATAGTGAATTAACAACACCACTATAACTATGGTGTTTACTACTATTAATGTTTTTTTCATAACTGACATTATTTAAACAACATCTAAATGTTTAATGTCAGTCGAATTCCAGCTGGGTTCTCACAGTGGTTACAGGGCCAGTGATCAGAGATGGAGATCAGATTTAGGACCATATGAAGGTGGGCCAGATCTGATGTGGGATATTTGTTTCCACACAGATCTCTGTCACTTGTTCTTGTAATGTGAGCGTAGCCAAGGCGTCGACATGTGTTGAGTTGGGATGAGGACGGGTTGGAGTCAGAGATGAAGAAGAATTGTTTTCCCTCTGTTTGTGTTTTTTCCAGGTCAGCTGACTAGAAGTTGGTTTCCACAAAGTATTTTTGTTTCTTTGATTTGTCATGGAATGAAATGCTTCTCCAAGCCTCTTTCATTTTGATTTCTTTCTAATCTTCTCTCCATACAGTCATTTAGAGAGTCACAGAGTCTGTATTATATCACAGTATTATCACAGTGCAGCTGAACCAAAGTCTACCATGTCTGCATTTGAAGAACACCTGCTGTCAGCTGTTCACCACAGACAGCTCACCTCTTCCCTTGTGAGACTGAGCTGCCTGTTTATCAGTCCCTGATGCTCAGTTGCAGTTTCACAATGACTCGTCATGTCCTGCGTTTTACAGCATCCTTGAGCCCTGTCTCTGCTGGGGCTTTCTGCAGCGCTACACTTTGCCCTATCAGATTAGTTCCTTTTTCAATTATGTGCTTGCTCATCTGTCAGAGGCGCTTGTACTTGTCATATTTCAAAGGGAGTTTCTTTGGCGACGCAGCAAATGTGATCAAAAGATGAATTTGTTCTTTTTGAAAGGAACACCCATAGCTATTTCCAACTAGAACAAAAATGATGAATTAGTTCAACTTAGTTCAACAAGAGAAGAAAATAGAACTTTTAAATTCCATTATTCCCCAAGAAGCCTCGCCGTGTGAGCTTTGATGTTTTTCACTGCGAGGGAAAGAAAAAGGGTGAAAATGATGAGGTGTGAAAGACTAATGCTCAGGAGAAACACTTCTGGAGACAAATCAGGTTATAACAGCAAGGTGTTAATGAAGCCAGCTGAGAAGCTGAGGCTGAACTTAACCTGGTGTGATGTGAGCGAGAAGGGGAACAGGTAGAAACAAAGAAACAGGACTATTTCAGGCACACCCCACAAAGGAGAAACTTTGAACCTGTTCAGACTTGAGAGAACGCCAATACAGACTTAAACATACAGCACACAGAAGTCAAACGGCATCAATAGTTTTTGAAGCCTCTATTTAGTGTATTTAATAATTTGGTAAGAAGAAGGGAAAGTACCTGTCCAATTTAGTGAATTGAGTCCAGATGACAAGACGCTAAAGAACAGTGTGTCCAGTAAAAGCTTAGCTCACGCCAGATCTTGTGTCAATTCAGTTTAGTTTAATGATTAGTATCACATACTTGAAGGGCAAAACGTAGATCATTACAATGCATTCACTGGAAACTGGAATTACTGCTTGCACCGCGTGATTGTAACAGAAACATCATCCAGAGAAGGTGTTGACTTCTGCAGTGTCTACGTTTCTATGTTATTAGTTATAACATTATTAATTATGACCATATGTCTGAGTTCTAGACCAACAACCAAAGCGAACCATTACATCATCATTGAATTATTAAAGGTTGAATATGGAGAATGACGAGAACACTGCCATCTAGTGTCTCAAGGTGGTAGTCGCAACAACAAAAAATAATTCCGGCAGTCGGGGTTGCCAGGTGTGTTGCCCAGTAGCCTACAGGAGACCAGAGTCTGTTTGAGCCCGTTTGAATCCATCCCCTCCAGCAAATCACACCATAAAAACAAGGATTAGAGGAGTTTGACTGACAGTTAGCGTTAGCCGTTAGCATTAGCCGTTCCAGCTAAGTAAAGATGAAAGTGATGTTAGCGATCAAGGAGAAACGTAGCCATTTGGGCGTGCATTGTAATGGCGTTTCTCTCCTTTCTCTCAGTCCATGGAGTGAATGCTCGGCCTATATAGACTCTGGTTTTTGCCCGTCTCCGCTCACTCAGCTGCTGGGACAAATAACGCCCCCTTCACTGAGGCTCCGCTGATGTACCCCTCAAAACGCCCTGTGGGTGTATTATTATTATTATTATTATTATTTATAAATATAGCATTTGATAAAGATTCTACATATTCAACCTTTAGTTAATAAGATGTTGAATCATTTGTTAACTAGTTTTAGAGCTTGTCTTGTGCTATTCATCACTAGTCAGTGGTGTCTTTTCTCCTCTGTTATCCAAACACTTCACTAGATGAAATGCCACACTTTGCAACATGTTTTAATTATGATCCACTCAATAAGTCATGTTAAAGTGTAAGAAGAGAACAACGTGGGGAGTTTGGTGTGAAAATAACTTGTTAGACTGTAGTTAGCGTTGACAATCAAGCAAACATCTGATCGGCTGGTGCAGGTGAGCCCCACTGAACCCTCACTTCATTAGTTTTGCTTTTGTCAGTTACTTGCAGTCTTTCCTACATTCTCTACCACCTTTTCAGCTACAAAAGCCAAACTAACAAACGGAAGTAAATTGCCTCGGTAGTGGTTGAATCTTGAATTAACATGGTTACATCAAGAGAGTGTACAGTGAGTGTATACAGAAGGTTAAAATATTTAGGCTAATGTTAAATACTGTTGTCAAATCAACTGATTAGATGGTGGTGTTCTGCTCATTCTCCATATTCAACCTTTAACATGCAAATACACACAATGTTGTGAATGAATTCAAGACACACATCTCTGTGACCGACTCTGCTTGCTGTCACTTCTTCAAACACATGAAGGAAAAAAGAAAGTGTGTGTGTATGTACCCTTTATTTATTTATTATTTATTTGTTTATTTCGGGCATGTCAGTTAAATAAATCATCATCACACTTGATGATTTATGAACACATTTATAAACTCATCTTGAGACATTTCTATTTTAGAGGGCTGTAATTGTGTATGAGTGATTAAAAGACACACACTCTCTCTCTCTCTCTCTCTCTCTCTCTCTCTCTCTCTCTCTCTCTCTCTCTCTTCAGGAAATGAACAAGCAAAGCAGCTGCTTCTCGTCGGGTTTCTCCTGTTCAATATAAATCACAGTGGAATGTGGTTAAGGCACTGGAGAGCTTCATGCATTTTCATGAAAGTGCAGAGATTCCATATGTGCACATACAGGTTGAAATAGATGGAATGAAATGAGAATGGGGGGGGGGGGGTTTCTATCATATTTTCTTCTTTTTTCTTTCCTCAAGGTCACACAGGCTTTTCACTCTGGCCTTAACAATAACGTGATGAAACTGCTGCTGCTGAGCTCAATACTGAAGCCAGCCTGCAACCACTGCCCTTAATCTGTTTTAGAGAACAGAGGCAATACTCTCTCTCTCTCTCTCGCTCTCTCTCTCTCGCACACAGACACACACACACACACACACACACACACACACACGTGAAAACATGATTGAAAAGAATCCAACAGAATGTAATTCCTCTTGTCTTTAACCCTAACTCTTTCAGATTCAATTTGCAGCACTTGATAAAGCCTTTCTCTCCACATCAATACTTTCATATATGTATTTGATAAACCGCTTACTCTTCCTCCCCCCTCCCTCTGCTCAGTGCTAGACTGCAATAAAGTCATTGTTACATGTTTTTTATAAGTTCAATGACAGCCCATCACCGCACTGTTTTCACATACAATTCAACACTACCTTTATGTTTAATGTGGATATAGATCATTGCTTCTTTTTCTGTTTGATTCAAAAAGATTGTGAAGAAGACGTGAAGTTATTCCTGTGTCATTTCAAAACCCTGTTTTTAGTAAATCTTGTTTTTAAAGATAAGCCAATAATTTTATTCTTCCTCCTTCTCTCAGACTACCAGCGGTTGATGACAGTGGCCGAGGGCATCACCACCCTGCTGTTTCCCTTCCAGTGGCAGCATGTTTATGTTCCCATCCTGCCAGCCTCTCTCCTCCACTTCCTGGATGCTCCCGTTCCCTACCTGATGGGCCTGCAGTCCAAAGAGGGAGCAGACCGCTCTAAACTGGAGCTTCCTCAGGAGGTACGCAGCCAACCTATGGAGCTTTACCTCCAGGCCCTCGGGTTAAAGTTTGATTCCGGTGGCGCAGTGGTTAGAGCAGTCGCCCCATGTAAAGAGGCTGAAGGTCCTCGAGGCAGTGGCCACGTGTTTGACTCCGAGCTGCGGCCCTTTTCTGTATGTCTGCCCCCCCCCCCCCCCCCCCCCTCTCTCTCTCTCTCTCTCTCTCTCTCTCTCTCTCTCTCTCTCTCTCCCCATTTTCTGTCTGTCCTGTGTAATAAAGGCTTGGAAACTGCCAAAAAAATAATCTTTAAAGAAAAAAAGTGTAATGTCGGCGTAAAATCGTCCCATGGTCTCTTTCGGCACTTACTTACTTTAGTTTTTTTTGTGTAACAATTATTAACGCAAAAATTTGGACGAGGCTAACACTGATTTGCTCAGGGCAGTAGGGTGAAGGCATTCAAATGTCTTTTTTAAAATAACATCAAACATCTGCAGTAGCATGATAAGTATCCCACATAAAATGAAGCACCAACAACGTAGTTAGTGAACCCAGAGTTTATTAAGAGTGTTTTAAAGACTTACCTACTGGCCCCTGTGCCAGCTCCTCTCATAGTAAAGTCCATTCAAGTGGATTACTAATAACTCCAAAAGGAAGGAGCCCATTGATGATTCATTGGTTTGGTGTTATTTTGTGTTATTTCGTTTCATTAGCGGCCTCTGTGGCAGTAAGATGTAACTGAAGGTGAGCCTGTTCTTTCAGAGCCTCCATCTTGTCAAGTTCATGGTCATTATGTGTGTTGACAATTGTATTTTTGTTTTTGCTCTTTTGTAAACTTTATAGAAACACATTCACCTCTCTACTTCTGGTCCGTCCCCTATATGTTACCCTCTTAAATACATACACACACACACACACACACACACACACACACACACACACATGTTCCTATTACACTTCTATCCTTACCACAAGCCTGACTCAGAAGTTGGAATTTCCGATTACAAGTGAACACAGCATAACAGTTAGTGACGATCTGAGGCGACAGACCAGCTGTCAGCAGCGTCACTAACATGGAGGCGTATTTACATCTATGGAGGGAATGTCTCCACAGACACAGATATTAGAATACCAAGTAAAAAAAGGCAACACGTTCTTTCATATGATCAGTTACCATTGTTTTAACTCACTCTTTGATAGATATTAACTTTAAAGACAATTAAATAGATGGATATCTTATGGAGTACATTTTCACACAAATTCCTTCACCGTACTGCCTCAAGTTAATCAGCGTTAGCCACGTCCAGCTGTTAGTGGATTTAAGTGACTCTCCGGATATGTACGATAATAGTTTATACATGGAAAAACTGTCTCAATTGCTTATATGATGTATGGAAGTGCCGAAAAGACCATGGGATGATTTTAGGACAGAATTACACTTTAATATGAATGTGAAATAGTTGTTAGCCTGGACTTTCTCGGGGTTCAGGTTGCAACTGTAAAAGGCCTTTGAGCTCCAGCTCCAGCCACACTACTTCGATTTCATTCTATAACAGCCTTTCAGAACTAAAAAGATCTCTGTCCTCACAGGTATTTTAGCTCTGTATGAGAAATAATCAGCGTCCATATTAACCCAACTGAAAACACTGAACACATGACCGTTCACATGCACTGGGCATGTGCATGTGAGGGTGTAAACAGGAAGCAGATTGTCTAGTGTTACTCTGTGGTTGAAAAGAAAATACAACAGCGGTGACGAGTCAGAGCAGAGATTTCTTCTCTTGGACTGTTGACTCTGGTGGAAGTGTTAGTGAAAGTAACTCATGAGTATGAGGTGGTCACAGGGACAGGGAGCATTATCCATCAGTGGAGGAAGTGATGACAAAGAGAAAGGATGAAATCACAGTCAGGTCTGTCAGCCTACCTAACCGATAAGAGTGACTGACGTGGGAGTCTGCGTCATCCTTTACAAACATCTCTGTTTCTGCCCGTCCACACTAACACACAACCCGGAGTTTTCAAACCAAAACTGGATCAGCAGTGTTTCCAAAACCTCTCCGTTATAGAACATCGGAAACACCGGAGCAGTGTGGACACCAGGTAACGTAGCAAAAGATAGATAGATAGAGTTTTGTGGATGTAGCCTCAGGGTTAACATTTAAGTTCAGGTAAGGTTCGATGAGTGTATGAACTACAAGTACAGGTGTTTATGTGTGTTTATGCACAAGCTGCAGTGGTTTGCAGTCAGTGCTCATATCTGCTGACAATACATTGCCCAAGGCTGACATTAAACAACAACCACACACACAGGCAGACTACCAGGCTCCCGTTCAGACACAGGAAACAGTAAAAAACACCTCTCTGTTCTAAATAACTTCCACCACACACACACACACACACACACACACACACACACACACACACACACATACAATAGGACAGGAATTACCTATTGTTCGTCTACAAATTCACCTCAAGGCAAAGTGAGTCGGAAGTGGATTCATCCATTGTTGGATTGCATTCTTCTGGCTTTTTTATTCCAGCCCCAGCCCTTGTCAGACATTGAGGAGGTGAATGTACACTGGATTTAAACCAGCCCTGAGCCCCACCGCAGGGTAACAGTGAATGCGTGTGTGTTCATGTGTTACAGCAAGATAAAGCCCTAACAAAGCGGAGCATCCAGGCTCTCCGGCTTCCGGCTCCCAGCACTCGTTAATCCGGCACATTCCTTATGGAAGCTAATTATGCCAGCCAGTGCAGGATGCTGCCGCGGAGCACCCACGAGCCCGTCTGCATCTCCTCCTCCCCCATACGGGGAACCCGCCTGCTTACATTGGTGAATCTCCCTGTGTTTCTGAATGATCCTTTGAAGTGGCTCTGACCTAGAATTGGGCCGATGATGAAAAAGGGCTCGAAGCAAAGCAGAGAGGACATGATGAGAGAGAGGAAACTGTGGATGTAATTGGGGAATTAATGCCAGACAAGGTTTGCCTTTCTGAACCCTGTACTGTCCCATGGTAACATGGTTAATTTTGCATTGCAGCAAGATCGTAGGGCACCGTTATCATCCCTTTTCTTCATTCTCTCCTCTTTTCTCTCCTTGTGCATATACAAGCATCCTTACTTGGCCTTAGATTCAAACTAGGGAAACCTTTCTGGAGATAAAAAGGTTTGCGATATGCAGAGTTTGCTCAAGTTTGTCTTTTGTTCCCCCCTTTAATGGCGGAATAAAGACCAAAGGAAAGGATATGCAACAGAGGTTCCGAAGCTGGAATCGAATACCAGTCTAGGGATGTCTGGATTAACCGATTTTGCCGTAACCGTGGTTACATAACATTTCATAATTGTAAGAGTCATATAAGCTACGACATCTCTGGTGTGCTGATTCCTAGCAAGTCACGCAATTTGTGTGTGGCGCTGGTTTGTTTTGTGTGTGTGTGAGAGAGTCGTTGTGCCACTCACACACACGTCAGATTGACATTGTAGCCTTATATTTGTCAATAAAGAGCCTTAAAGTGTAATTCCAGCATAAGATCATCTCATGGATTTTTCCGGCAATTACATACATTTAATAAGCCATCAAGACAGTTGGCTCGTGGCTAACAGTGATTAGCTAGGGGCAGTACGGTGAAGGCATTCAAACGTCTTTTTTAACCCCTAATACTGCTGAAAATAACATCAAACCTCTGCAGTAGCATGAGAAGAGTCCCTACATAGAAAACAAAGCACCAATGATGCGCGCGCTTACCAAGTGTCGAATGATAATTTCAGTCATTAATAATCACCAAACCTGTGATCTTTCCTCTGATAATAACCAAAATATCAAAATATCACATGGTGACATCTCTACCCAGGACATTGCGGTAACGTGGCATACATTGTGACAACTCCTACCAAGGCATTCCAGTTCTTCTTGTGTGTTTTTCATTGTCTCTTCCAACACTTAGGGGTGGCTGAATAACAGCAGCCATTTCAAAGGAAACACCCGCCGAGTTCATATTATCCTCTAATCAACATCCATATTTGATTATGGTTTGTGTTTTAGCCTCCGCTAGGATAATATTGCTTTTCCATTGCAATCTGTCTGGCTCCCCATACTATAATGTGTGAGTGTGTCTTGGGCTCTGACCTCCAAAGTTCAATCTGGAGCTTTTCTATCACTCCTGTTTTATACTTAATCTATATGTGTGTGTTTTCTGGCACGTTTCAGTGCATTTCTATTTCGAGTATTATCAGGTCTTACTATAATCCCATATGAGGGTGTGATGCTAACTCCATTATGTCAGATTTAGGTTGATCTACCACAATGGGCCATTATCAATCACACAGTGACCTACATTCTCCATACTCAACATGTCCCAGCCCCCTACGATTCCTCCTACACTCAGGCTGACAAGATAATACCTGTCCCAGCTGCACCTGTTTCTTCTGTCAGCGGCACCTAAAGGACATGTTTCACCCTCAGTCTGTGATGAACAAATTAGATATATTTTTTTCAGGACCAGAAATGTCAGTTATATAAATGTAAAGGGATTATTGTCTGTTCACAATATTTATATCTGGTGCGGCCGGTGGCACAGTGGTTAGAGCAGTCGCCCCATGTAAAGAGGCTGAAGGTCCTCGAGGCAGGACTCGAGGCCCTGTGCTGCATGTCTTCCCCTCTCTCTGACCCCATTTCCTTTCCGTCCTATCTAATAAAAAGCTTGAAAACTGCCAAAAAGAAGTTGAATAAATAATATTCATACTTTCTCCATTCCCAGGCCAACCTGTGTTTTGTGGACATTGACAACCACTACATCGAGCTTCCAGAGGACTTTCCCCAGTTCCCCAATAAGACTGAGTTCATCCAGGAGCTCAGCGAGGTGCTGCTTAGCTTTGGCATTTCTGCCATCACAGGGGCCCCGCCACGGACCCGCACCAGTCCCGGCAGCGCTCCCGGCAGCACCCCCTCCACCCCCGGCAGGGAGCGTAAGACTGTGGCTCTCCGGCAGCTGGAGGACGACGGGCGAAACGGCAACCTTGGCGGGGAGGAGCTGGCCGTGCTGGAGCTGCTGCAGGGAAACGCCACACTGGAAAGACTGCAGGCGCTCACCAAACGCACCGGGGTGACGGTGGCCCGAGTGGACGCCCTGAGGGCCGTAGTCAAAGCTCAGGGCTCTGAGGGGCAAGGGGGCCGGACAGCTGCCGAAGAGGAGGAGCTAAGGAACGCCAAGCTGAACATCCAGCTGAGGGAGGTGTTCGCCAGCCGCTTCACCACCATGTTCGCAGACTACGAAGCCTTTGTCATCCAGAGCGCCCCAGACCTGGAGTCCTGGCTCACCAACAGGGAGCAGATGCACAACTTTGACAAGGTGACTAAATCACAACACATACACACAGTGTGCAAAGAAAATCAGGACTAGGTGTTTGTCTTCTTAGTGCAAAGAGAGAAGACACAATGTGCCCATGATATAAACAGTGAAAAGCTGGGAAATAGTCATCTCAATTGTTCCATGAAGGTGAAATTGGATTGTGTGTGTTTGTGTAACACAGAAAAAGAAATTCAGGTAGAAATGTGTGCTTGTGTGATAAATAATGATCAGTGCAGTGCAGTGTAGGGATTTTAAATGAAATGACAGTGTTTGTATACTACATTCAGTACATATCCCTGGTGAAATGCCATCTACTGCACAGTTGTGAATAGATAATATTTGTACCTTATACTGTTTTTCCAGTATTTTGCATCAACTTAAGTGACAACAAGGCTTTTGTTTAGGAAAGGCTTTTCTATGTTGATCTTTTGCAGGAGAATATGTTATTTATGTTGGTAGTCATTAGTAGGCCAGACCAATACAGGATTTTTAAGAGAAATACTTTATACACTCAACAAAAATATAAACGCAACACTTTTGTTTTTGCTCCCATTTTTCATGAGATTGACTTAAAGATCTAAAATTCATTCCAGATAAACAATATTACCATTTCTCTCAAACATTGTTCACAAATCTGTCTAAATGTGTGATAGTGAGCATTTCTGCTTTGCTGAGATAATCCATCCCACCTCACAGGTGTGCCACATCCAGATGCTGATCTGACATCATGATTAGTGCACAGGTGTGCCTTAGTCTGTTCACAATAAAAGGCCACCCTTATATGTGCAGTTTTGTCTCACAGCAAAATGCCACAGATGCCACAAGCATTGAGGGAGCGTGCAATTGGCATGCTGACAGCAGGAATGTCAACCAGATCTGTTGCTCGTGCATTAAATGTTCATTTCTCCAGCATAAGCCGTCTCCAAAGGCGTTTCAGAGAATATGGCAGTACATCAAACCGGCCTCACAACCGCAGACCACGTGTAACCACACCAGCCCAGGACCTCCACATCCAGGAGGTTCACCGCCTAGATCGTCTGAGACCAGCCACTGAGACAGCTGCTGAAACAATTGGTTTGCATAACCAAACAATTTCTGCACAAACTGTCAGAAACCGTCTCAGGGAAGCTCAACTGCATGCTCGTCGTCCTCATCGGGGTCTTGACCTGACTCCAGCTCGTCGCCGTAACAGACTTGAGTGGGCAAATGCTCACAATAGATGGTGTCTGGCACGTTGGAGAGGTGTTCTCTTCACGGATGAATCTCGGTTTACATTGTTCAGGGCAGATGGCAGACAGCGTGTGTGGCGTCGTGTGGGTGAGCGCTTTGCTTATGTCAATGTTGTGGATCGAGTGGCCCATGGTGGTGGTGGGCTTATGGTATGGGCAGGCATCTGTTATGGACGAAGAACACAGGTGCATTTTATTGATGGCATTCTGAATGCACAGAGATACCGTGATGAGATCCTGAGGCCCATTATTGTGCCATACATCCATGAACATCACCTCATGTTTCAGCAAGATGATGCACGGCCCCATGTTGCAAGGATCTGTACACAATTCTTGGAAGCTGAAAATGTCCCAGTTTTTTCATGGCCAGCATACTCACCGGACATGTCACCCATTGAGCATGTTTGGGATGCTCTTGACCGGCGTATACGACAGCGTGTAACAGTTCCCACTAATATCCAGCCACTTCGCACAGCCATTGAAGAGGAGTGGATCAATATTCCACAGGCCACAATTGACAATCTGATAAACACTATGCGAAGGAGATGTGTTGCACTGCATGAGGCAAATGGTGGTCACACCAGATACTGACTGGTTCTGAGTCCCCAGACCCCAATAAAGCAAAAAAATGTACTGTACATTTCAGGGTGGCCTTTTATTGTGGACAGTCTAAGGCACACCTGTGCACTAATCATGATGTCAGATCAGCATCGTGATGCGGCACACCTGTGAAGTGGGATGGATTATCTCAGCAAAGCAGAAGTGCTCACTATCACACATTTAGACAGATTTGTGAACAATGTTTGAGAGTAATGGTAATATTGTGTATCTGGTATGAATTTTAGATCTTTAAGTCCATCTCATGAAAAATGGGAGCAAAAACAAAAGTGTTGCGTTTATATTTTTGTTGAGTGTATTTTAGAGGGAAATATTCACTGATATATAGATTACCAGTATGGTAATAAGAGAAAATAAAGAAAACATTTAAATTAAATAAAGAGCTAAACAAACATCATCGGTATCAGTCATTTGCTGACTATTTAAATAAAGAATAGAAATAAATTCCTAATCTTTAAAAGCAAAAAAACCCAAAAGCTATAACACCATTGTTTTCTGCATTATGTGTTCTGTGAAAAAGCTCTTCACATCATATCGGAAAACTTTCGACTGACTGTTAAAGCGGTTTGACTAATCATTAGACTTCCTGATATGAGACCATGAGATGTTTATGTCAGAGGATAATATGGTGTTGATCAGTCAATTTACCTGTGAAAAGTCACGTACATCAACGTTTCAGGTCATTTTTGTAAATATCTCCATCCACATTACATAAACAGGCAACAAATCTGTGCATCCCAGCCACAGCAGTGGGACAGACAGCCCTGTGATCATCTATTCTGTGCTAAATACAGACCAACTCACACTTTAATTGGCCTCATTTACATATTTTTCAGCTGAATCAACAGGAAACGTTGATTTGATGATAGCTCATTAATGTTACCTTCTGTCAACTGAGGGAACAACATTATTTAATGATTGCAAAGGCATCTGACAAAATCAGCATAGATGGCAGTGCTGGCACATAATCGGCTATATTGACATTTAAAATGATGGATCATAAGAAAATAAGTAAATTGACTTTTTAACCTCACTGCTACATTTTTTTTGTTTGTTGTTGTTTACCCCATCAGCCCAAAAACAATGCTTTTTACATTTATCTGAAAAAGCTCAGTTTCTCAGTGAGAAAAATGCTGGCTTAGTGTGCATAAACTAAGTTTCCCCTTATTTCCCATGCTTTATATTAGGGCTGCAACTAACAATTATTTTCTTTATTGATTAATCTGTTGATTATTCTCTTTATTATCAGGTAGTTATTTGGTCCATAAACTCTCATTAAATGGCCCACGATGAAGTCCTAAAATGTCTTGTTTTGTCCACAACTCAAAGAGATTCAGTTTACTCTGTTAGAGGAGGAAAGAAACCAGAAACGAGAAGCTGAAATCAAATAATTTAGCATTTTTTTCAATAGAAATGACTCAAAACTACAGTATTAATTGATTATCAAAACAGTTTTGCGATTCATTCAACAGGCTGCACCTGTGGCTGATATCTGTAAATTGACAGTACATATATTTCTGTATCTCCAGGCCTCGTTCCTGTCGGACCAGCCGGAGCCCTACCTGCCCTTCCTCTCCCACTTCATTGAGACGCAGATGTTTGCCACCTTCATCGACAACAAGATCATGTCCCAGTGGGAGGAGAAGGAGCCACTGCTGCGCGTCTTTGACGCTCGCATCGACAAGGCCCGCCTCTACAACGTCCGTGCTCCCAGCCTCCGCTCCTCTAGCTACCAGAGGTGCTCCATCCTCAAGGAGTCTGGTAAGCACAGCACGTGGTCGAGTGAGGTTTGCTTCACACGATTACACATAAAACATCATTAAAATGGAAACAAAAGTAGTTGAAGAGACCTATCGAGAATAGTAGTGGTTGGAATTGGCAGCAGTAAAGGAGCTTATTGATCAGCATGCTGTACATGTCCGTCCGTCCTTCAAAGAATACCAATCGTCCATTAACCGAGGTCAGACAGGACTGCACTGTGCCATGCAATTTAAAAACACACATTAACACTCTGCATCCATCTGTCTGCCTCCTCCTCCATTTCTTCGTGCCCTCTTGTCTCTCATCTATTGTCTGGAAGCAGCTCAGCTCTCCCCAGTGACCAGAAAACCACATTTCTCATTTCTTCACATCACACAGCAAACACTCTATCACTCTCTCTCCCGCACACATAAGCACAAGCACACACTCTCTGATATCGTCCTACTGCAAGAGTGTGGTTCGGCCTTTTTTCCCCCTGATTTCCTTAATTAGTGCTGCTTGAGTTTCCCTTCTTTAAGCCTTTAATTTCTGCTGAAAATGCGTGTGTAGCAGGAGGCCAGGTCAGACTGGTGGAGGCCAACAGGGAATCTATGAGGCTGCAGAGAGTAGGACTGCAAGTGTATGTGATTTTGTAAAAACATGAGACTCTGATTTTCTTTCTTGATGTCACTGTTGCAAAGCTGGAGCAGGTTGCACTAGCTGTATATAAGTTTAAAGTTGGCCTGGCTATGACATAAGTGTTACCGCACCAAAAAGTTCTTACGTAGAGATTAATTGTTACTAAATTGTTATTTTTCATTATTATTTACGTATATATTTACACCCACTAACTGCCAGAGGGGTGAAAAGTCGCTCTCTAACTGATGCTTTCAACCAAACCTGGTCTGAGGAGGTTTTCAGCTCAGACTTAGAGCTCAGTGACGTAGACTTTGGTGTTAGATCGGCTCCTTAAAGCTCAGGGCAGACTAGACCTCCTTTCTAAGAGATACAGGTTCTCATCAGAGGGTCTTCACTATTTTATCGTCCTTGTTGGGCCTGATGTAAGTAATGTTACACAAAGAAGACGTGCACTTAGTGTTGCGCAGTGTGTCTGTTTCACTGTGATACTTTGCCCTGAGAACATATTATCATGCAAATATCCGGTGTTCTGTGCTATCAGCAGGGTTGTAGCTGCGCTCAATTAATTGTGCAATATGTTTGTGACGTTTCAGAGCTTTTTGCCCACTCAAACTGTCAAGGAAGGATTTTATAGTCTTTGAGGTAAAAGAAAACTCCCTGCTCTGTGAGACAGTGTAGAGTGGAGGCAGAGCGTCAGTCTTCCATGTGCTGTGCGTCTAAGTGTTACTTTTATATCACATGGAAAACGTATTTACTAAAGGTTATGGAATTATGGCCAGTGTGGTGTATTACCGTTTTGCATTCCCTGAAATATAAAATAAAGCAGTTTGGACGTTTTTGCATTTTTAAATCAGCATCACTCTATTGGGATTAATGGTGATCAATTATGCATTTGGCATAGTTATTTTTAGACAATATGCAGAATCTTTACACAATCTGCTATTCTTTTTTGAAAAAAAAGAAAATATGCGGCCCTTGATCTATCCAAGGGTGAGTCAAATGACGCGATACAATGCGCATTGAAACCCGAAAGTGAGCTTCGTGGTACCATTTAACCCTGATTGCGAGTTTCATATTTGTCGATCGAGGTTATCCAGAAAAACCCTGGGTATGTTCAGTAGGCTTCGTAGTACACGCCTCTGGTGGACCTGTTGCATAGCTAACTGAACCAACTGACAAAACAAATGCTAACTTGCTAATATATGACCTGTGTATATTCAAGACGAGGTTGGATTTAATTAATTCTATAATGTGGTTCGGTTATGTTAGCCAGATTTTTCTCACTCATCTTAACTGCATGGTCACTGCTATTTCTAAAACACACACACTGTATGTCTCCATGTATGTAGGAAGAATTACTGGAAGAGGATATGGTTAGCCTAGTTTAGCTTTGGTATACTGAAACAGGAGCCTGGCTCTGTCCAAAGGAAAAACATTTGCCTACCCAACACATGTTAAGCTGTTGCATTTACTGATTTATTTATTTTTTTCGCCACTTGGGGGCAGTGAAATACAATGTTAAGATAACGCTAACATATTATCTACTTAATAAGATGTTATGGCTAACAATTAAGCAAAGAGTTGCCTATTTACACTTTCAGCAGACACGGAACAATAGTGGTATTCATTTGGAGTCACTTTTCTTGCCACTGACTGGACATAAGTCTGTTTTTGGTCTCAACTAACTCCTGAGAAAAGATCTGGCTCTTTAGTTTTTTAACTCTCCACTGTGTTCACCAGCTATTCGCTAACTTTGTCTGTTGTTTGGTGCTGAGCAGGTAGTGCACAGTGGCTTTATTAGTGTTTTCTCTTAAAACACTAAAATGCTACATAGAGCTGAAGGGATCTGGTGGTGTACGTTCTCATCACAATGACACCTTTCAAATCAATTATTTTCTTCATTTTTAGTATGAAAATAATAGCGATTAGCGCAAGTTTAACCTGCCGACATAAGATTGATACCTATTTTTTCATCTGGCTCTTGGAAGAAAGCAAAGAAGCATCATTTGTCAAAAATATCTATTTATTTATCTATATATTGTGTCACAAGGTATACTGTGTGTATTGTTTACATCCACAATTAATTATCCAGAAAGAAAGAAAGAAAGCATTCCTTTACTAGTCCTGCAAGGTGACTGTTATCATATTACACACGCACAAACAGGACCTGTATACATGCATTAAATGGAGAGATGTCAAAATGAGGGGGCTGCCCCATGGAAAAGCACTCTGAGCAGTTGGGGGCTGGGTGCTTTGCTCAAGGGCACCTTGAAGGTACAGTCGCTCCTGAGCCAAGTGCTAATGGACTGCCATAGTGTTAATTCACCATTTCATACAGAAGCAGCTTCATAAGCTGTTATATAATGTGTCTGATATATCACATGATAATATTCAAAACACAGCTATTACTGTAGCTTTATATGACAGAACAAACAGTGATTGTGTCAACTTTCAGTTTGGCTCAATATTCTCAGTTTGGCAGGGTGTTTTAGCTCTGCTACAGATCCCTGCATTCTTTTGGTGTATGCGTGCATGTCGTCTGCTTGTGACCTGCACTCTTTCATGTCAATGGACCGAGCGATGTAAAGCTTTAATTGCAGATGGAGAGCTTATTTGGGGGCGATGGTGCATTGATGTACCCAATTATCCAGTTAATAGGCCTTTACCTCCGCCTGCCTTCCCCTGTGGCGACTCGCTCCGGTGCCCACACTCACTGCTCACTCCAGTATTAAGATAAATGCAGCAGCTTCTGTCCGACCACTTCAATCAGACACAAAACAAGTTCAGCGCCCGGGCAGGGCAACATAACCCAGACAGGTTAACAACAAGCAGTTACACTGACAGACGACCGATAATGCAGCGCGTTCGCTGTGTTTGGAGAAGATAAAGCAGGTGAAGGACACAGAAGGAAGAGTGAGTCTGTGTGTGTTTGTGGAGCCCTGAGGTAAGAGAGGAAGAAATGAATGGATCAAATAAAGAGAGAGAGGGAGGAGCATACTTCATCTGTGATTTATGATATAAAACAACCTGTTTTGAAGTCCTAATGAGCAGCTGTCAGAGCATGTTATGTTATGCATGCTCGTTAGACGTGTGTGCGTGAGATTTCTCATTGGTCATTGGTTTGTCAGGTCTTGTTCTCCATTGGTTTACATAAGGAAATGTGTTTACTATGTCTTAGGTTTCGAGATCTGGGAACAATTTTGGTCAATAATTTTACCATGTGAAAGCGCTCTCCGCTCTCTGACTTTGTACATTGAGTACAATGTCATATAATCCATATGATCAACTAACTGAAAAGAATGACAAGTTTGGTTTTTCTGTGCAGTCATTTGGTTTTCTGTGATGATATGGACTGCAGTAAAATGACTGCTAAAATTACGATTATCTATACTCTATACTTACACTGTTCATTTCATATTTCTGTTCAACGTTATTTAAAAAAAAAACTTAACTTAACATAACTCCTTCAGACACACAGAAGACATTATACAACTGTCTTCTCAGGCTTAGCAGTCCTCTTCATTACACGTCAGAAGAGTGGCTTTCCACTTTATTACAAGGATAGCCACAATATATTATTTTCAAATATCAGTTTTCCTCCAACACTCAGCTCTAAATGAGGGTGGTCTCCCCTACAGCTCAGACCATTGAGCAGCGGCTGATGAAGATCGACCACACCGCCATCCACCCACATCTGCTGAACATGAAGATCGGACAGGGCAAATACGAGCAGGGATTCTTCCCCAAACTGCAGGCCGACGTGCTCAACACGGGGCCAACCAATAACAAGTGAGTCAGCTTTCACCTTGTGAAATCCATGCTTATGCTTGTAATTGGAAACTTCCTACTTCTGAGTCAGGCTTGTAGTCAGGGCAGAAGTGTAATAGGAACATGTGTATCCGTGGATTTAAGAGGGGAACATATAGGGGACGGACTGAAAGTAGAGAGGTGAATGTGTGTCAATAAAGTTTACAAAAGAGAAAAAAGAAAAAGGCAATAGTGACCGTGAACATCAGCAACAACAAGATGGAGGCTCTGAAAGAACAGGCTCAACTGCAGTTACATCTTACTGCCACAGAGGCCGCCAGAAACAAGGTATCTTGCGTATTAATACTTTGAGTTACATTGTACCCATTTAGCTTTAGTAAAGACACCAGCATAGCTATGTGGTTACTGACACCACGGCAACCCATGCACATACGTCAGTGATGTCAAGTGAAGTCTCTTTGTTTGTTTGCATTTATTAATCATTTAAAATAAAAACAAAACTTATTTGAAAAATTGAATACTAATTTGTTTTTAAGGAGAAAAAATCTTTTTAAATTATAAAATGCGTGTGGTGCGGAAAAATCTGAGATTTTATTTTAATGCCATTTGGCCAAGTGTTGAACCCCTACATAGATATTCTGGTGAGGCATGCCCATCTACTGGCAATGGGAAAGGAGTCTATCACATATTATAGCAGGATTTTCCGCGTTTGAAAAAGCTACATGTACATATTTTGGTTGTAACAGCAAACATGCTTATTCACCAAACTGTGGAACTATTCTTTAAAGTGCATCAAACACATGAGTCATGGAGAAATCAATGATTTGACAACATTTCAAGACAGTTTCTGTGACTGGCAAAGTTTTAATAAATTTTATTTCAAAGGACTTCAAAATAACTAATGTAATTCCACATTGTTTGAGTTGCAGATGGTCTCATCGGACGGCGACAGCTCAGCGGAGGAAAGACCGTCACAGACAACAAACGGAGCACCTGGGCCTGGACAATGACCTGAAAGAGGTAGAGAAACCTTCACAGAACCAACCCATAACCTGCTCTCTGAGTGCCCCCTCCCCTCCTCTGTACTCTAACATGTAGACAGACATGTCTGTATTTTCTCTGTACGTCTCATGGTGTCATCTTTCAGTTTGTTTTTGTTCTGTAATTGAATTCCTGTTGCTTTATGTTTGAGCTTTCTTTGTTTCTTTTTCATCTGTTTTGAAGACTTCATGTGCATGCTGCTTTCTGTTGTCTTTTCCATTCTTCTCTTTTGTTCCTGTGCTCTCCTGTCTGCTCATGTGTCCTGTGCCTGTCGGGGGCGGGGCTCCGGTCGTTCCCCTCTTCCTCCTCCTCCTCCTCCTCAGCAGGTGGAGGGCTGTCTGGTCCTGCAGAACTCCATGGCATTTTGGGAGTGGGACAAAGCGTCCCCTCCACCTATCAAACCGCCTAAAAAATCTGCCTCTGCGTCCTGCCTGGTATGTGGTGGGGCTGTCTGTGTTGTGGATTTCCTCTCTCTGATCCCTCCATACCTCCACCCCATACTTGACACTTTGATGTTGTGTTAGCATTAGCAGCATAATCCAGCTCTGATACGGTGTAAAGAGAGTGAACAGTGAACATTGTATTCCTGTAAATCTCTAGTTCCCAGGTAGGCAATCTGAATCCTCCACTACTACCAACATAAAGAGGGAATGAAAAGTAGGGTTTGATTTGGCAGTTGCATAATTATCTGCAGGTTTTAGACAAAAAAATGGGATTCTAATTCCAGTCCTGGAATGTCCCACCTATGCTGTGTTTGAATGATGTAGTTGTTCTCATCTACATATCTTTAGTTTCTGCAATCAACTGAACTGATATAAAATCGTATTAATTAATTGCAGCTCATAAATAATAATAAAAATACATTTTATTAGTCTAAACGTGAATGTGACAAACACTGTGAAAGCGCCTGGACTAGTCAGAAGACTAGAAAGGCCGCTTTATAAGTACATGTACATTTACCAAGTACATTTGTCTAGTGCTTTTCAAAGGTACTCAAAGACACTACATAAAGCAATAACAATCAATACATTGAAAACAAGTACAAATAACAACAAGCAGGCTACAAGTGAGTACATTAAAAACAAGCAGGCTATATTTAAGAAGTAACTTACAGTAAAAAGATGCAAAATGATAAAATGGCTCAAAAGCAGGCCCATTTAAAAAGAAGAAGTGATGCAATAGAAATGATATAGTGGAATTATTGGGGGTTGAAGCTAATTCTAAAGAGATGGGTTTTGATGAGTGATTTGAAGGTGCTGGTCGGTGCGGTCATGGATGTGTGTGGGTTGTGAGTTCCAGAGGAAGGGGGCTGCAGCTATAAGTGTGTATTTTAGACACTTCAAAAATGAGCACATGCAGCCCGGGTTAGACTTCAACCCATCTTTGCTGCATGTCACCAGCCTTCTCTCTCTCTCCCATTTCCTATCATTCTTCAGCTGTACTCTCAAATAAAAGGCATACAAAGCCAGAAAACAATCTAACAAAAAAACAACCCAAAAACATCCATTTCAGTTGAAATGTACGCTATATTTTATATTTTATAACATTTTCACAGCTTTACCTGCTGTCAGAGCTTTCCTCCAGCTTCCAAAGAAACTTTCTCTTACAGCTGGTCCGTGTCCCTCTGCAGAAGTTCTTCTGTTCTACTGTGCTCATAAAGGCATCCTTTTGTCCCTACAGTGAGCGTTATTTCACCATTCCTGTTATAATCACTCAATCTAATTTTCTTGTATTTGTTTATTCCATAAATGGTTTAAAGTATGACTCAAACAGCTGGTCTGTGGAGTAATACAGCTGTGCTTTGTGTAGGAATATGTTTAGAAAATGTTGTGCCAAAGGAAAGGGCTGTCGGACAGCAGGTAAAGCTGTGAAAATATTCTAAATACAGCGCACATTTAAACTGATACTCGCGTTTTTAGGAGGGGTCTTTTTAAGGTGACTAAAGTGTGTTTTACTGCAGCTGCTGCCTCCGTCCACAGCAGCTCCTGTGTCACCTCCACGGGCAAATCCACTGGTAGCAGCAATTCCATTGAAATAGATAGAGTTAAGCCTAGATTCTCACTGTCATAAACTCAGGTGAGGTTCTCTGAGCTGAAACAAGCACCAATCAAAAGCAGAGCAAATGGAAAGCTTTTATTTCAAGGAATTACTCTGAGCTGTGGAACACTGTGGAAAAGTGGTGGTACTTCGGTCATGGCTTCAGTGGGAGACCTCCCAGCATGCCCCCTTCCTTAAAGGACACACCGGCTTTCTCTCCTCTCCTCTGTCACACCCCGTCTTCCTAACTCACATAACTCCTTTCAAGTGTTGAATTTTAACAGTGTGTCCCTTTAAAAACGACTGATTGAAGCATCTGTGCAGGTGGAAGCGAGCGTTTTTGACACATAGTTAACTCGCAGCAGGCGTGTGTGCGTGTGTGCGTGTGCGTGTGCGTGTGTGCGTGTGTGCGTGTGTGCGTGTGTGTGTGTGTGTGTGTGTGTGTGTGTGTGTGTGTGTGTGTGTGTGTGTGTGTGTGTGTGTGTGTGTGTGTGTGTGTGTGTGTGTGTGTGTGTGTGTGTGTGTGTGTGTGTGTGTGTGTGTGTGTGTGTGTGTGTGTACAAGGTTTAATGTCTCAACCTTTAGTGTGTGTGCATTCAAAGCTATGCAACACATTAAGCATTTCTCTTACAACAAGTTTCAAGTGTTCGTGTCTGACCAGAGTACATGTTCTCCAGAACTTACTCAATGGTTCTGTTTGATCTTCAGAAATACATGCAGGAGGCCCGAAGCCTGGGAAAGAACCTTCGACAACCCAAACTGTCTGATCTGTCTCCTGCTGTCATCGCCCAGACCAACTGGAAGTTCGTGGAGGGGCTGCTCAAGGAGTGTCGCATGAAGGTGATACATAAAAGCCCATCATGTCCCTGCCCTTAAAAAATGACCTGTGGTTCATTAGTGCAGTCTCTCATTGACCTCCTCACACCTTTCCTAATGCAGCCACACTACGTTTTCATTCTAAAATAGCGTTTCCAAACTTAAACAATCTCTGTCCACACAAATCTCTGTGTTTTAGCTCTGTATGAGAAATAATCTGCATCCATATTAAAGTGAAATTCCGTCATAAAATCTTCCCAGGGTCTTCCCACTCATCAAATAATACATTGAGACAATTTTTTTCATGTAACAACTATTGATGTATCCCTACACAGAGAACAAAGCACCAACAACGTAGTTTGAGAACACAGAGTTTATTTAAAGAGTGTTTTAAAGACTTACCTACTGGCCCCTGTACCAGCTCCTCTCATAGTAAAGTCCATTCAAGTGGATTACCAAACTCAATCCCAAAGGAAGGAGCCCATTGGTGCTTTGTTTTCTGTTTAGGGACTCTTCTCATGCTACTGCAGAGGTTTGCTGTTATTTTGAGCAGTATTAGTGGTTAAAAAAGCTGTTATGGGGTGGCCGGTGGTACAGTGGTTAGAGCAGTCACCCCATGTAAAGAGGACGAAGGTCCTCGAGGCAGCCACCACGGGTTCCACTCCGACCTGCGGTTACTCTGTGGTTGAAAAGAAAATAGTTGAGAGGAACAACAACAGCAGTGACGAGTCAGAGCAGAGATTTCTTCTCTTGGACTGTTGACTCTGGTGGAAGTGTTAGTGAAAGTAACTCATGAGTATAAGGTGGTCACAGGGACAGGGAGCATTATCCATCAGTGGAGGAAGTGATGACAAAGAGAAAGGATGAAATCACAGTCAGGTCTGTCAGCCTACCTAACTGATAAGAGTGACTGACGTGGGAGTCTGCGTCATCCTTTACAAACATCTCTGTTTCTGCCCGTCCACACTAAAACACAACCTGGAGTTTTCAAACCAAAACTGTATCAGCAGTGTCTCTGAAAATGTTGGAGTACTGTGGATGCGAGGTAAACTCAGGGCTGGCCTTAATTATATGTGATCTGATAGCGTCTTTCAGTAGAATCGTATGGTGATAAAATCATATATCAGGATACATTAGGTGGTCTAAATTGAAAATAAGAAACACATACTAACTCAAATTTACAAATGTATTTATTTTTTTCACTATAATTTGACTTAAAATGGTTATGTTCATTTTGAACTCAAGTTGTTAATAAAAGGAGAAAATACTTAATACCTTTCATTTGTTAGGTATTAAATTCACACATGGGTATACAAAAATACCATGTGGTTATTTCATATAGACTTGTTATGTATTGAATCACCAGAGAGCTCGCTCTATCCTGTATATCCTATATATCAGCATCAAGATATGCAATGACCTCTATTGGGATAGAAGATTTTGGCCATATTGTCCAGCCCTAAGCATGCGTTTTTCAACAAAAACCTAGCAGTGTGGATGCAGCCTCAGTCTCACACACACACACACACACACACACACACACACACACACACACACACACACACACACACACACACACACACACATCCCTCATAAATGATGCATACAGGGAGAGACAAAGGCAGTGTCTCGTGTTGCATGGACTTTAGATCTTATAAATCTCTGTCTTTAGTTATGAGGCCAGTCACTGTCACTCAGCCTGCTCCCAGAGGGAGCATCTTCTTTGGAACTGGAAACAATAAAAGATTTGATTAATAATGCAATTTATTCTTCTGGTATGAGAGGTACGCTACTGACTCTTATAAAAATATAAGTGAGTTTGAAATAGAATGAAAGACAATTTCTCTCTGTATCTTTGAAATATTGAGTTTGAATCATGGCTACGCTGTGCAGAGAACACTGGCATGATTCTACAATAAAAACAACAAGTTTACATCAAGTTTATCCCGTCAAACCATAGAGTTATTGTGATTCTATATTATGATAATAATTACAATGTTTATGTGTGTCTGTCTGTCTGTCTGTCTGTGGGTTTTCGTGTGTGTGTGCGTGTGCGTGTGCGTGTGCGTGCCTGTGTGCGTGCCTGTGTGTGTCTGTCTGTCTGTCTGTGTGTGTGTCTGTCTGTCTGTCTGTGTGTGTGTGTGTGGGTTTTCGTGTGTGTGTGTGTGTGTGTGTGTGTGTGTGTGTGTGTGTGTGTGTGCGTGCCTGTGTGTCTGCCTGTCTGTCTGTCTGTGTCCAGACCAAGCGCATGCTGGTGGAGAAGATGGGCCGGGAGGCGGTGGAGATGGGCCACGGTGAGGCCAACATCACTGGACTGGAGGAGAACACTCTGATTGCCAGCCTGTGTGACCTGCTGGAGAGGATCTGGAGCCATGGGCTGCAGGTCAAACAGGTCAGCACACACACACACACACACACTTGAAACATAAGTAAAGCTCATAAAGCTGTGCATGTCTTAATCAGATTTATAATAGAGCAATGCGAAGGCACACACCCACAGGTGCTGTCAGTATAGACACACTGCACTTAATCAGGTTTGTATGAGCATATTGGATATTGAGGCTAAGAGGTTATTGCCTGATGAATCCTCTTTGTGTGTATAATCTTTCCCTTCACCAGCGAGTGCATTAGCTGTCTTTGTGTGTGTGCAGGACAGACAGTGCGTGCGCGTGCGTGTGTGTATTGTGATTTTGGTTCCCTGACACACTTCTCTGATGTTTCAGGGGAAGTCGGCCCTGTGGTCCCACCTGCTGCACTACCAGGCTCGAGAAGAGAAGCTGGAGCAGCAGCAGGCAGAGTCACCAGGTAATACACACACACGCGCACAAACACATACACACACACACACACACACACACACACACACACACACACACACACTGTCTGTCCTACACTGTCTAACAAACGTGTGATTTTAACAAAGCCAGCATATCCTGTATTTCTCTCCCACAGTGTCACAAGTTCCTGAGAGGAGGAAGTCTGACTGTTCCATAGCGATGCCGTCTCTGCGCGTGTCTCTCATACAGGATATGAGGTATTTCATTACTTTATTACAGAAACAGGTAATCAAAGAGATTACATGTACTGTAGCAATTATTTCCCATTTGCAGTGATCTGATTTCAGAAAGGATTTCTGACAGCTCATGGAAGGGAGAACAAGCTCTTCTTTCTAAAGTGGCATCTTTAGACTGAACATTTAGTAAATCAAAGAAAATATGTTGGCAACTATTTGCATTGTTTTGAATTTTTCAAGCAAAAATGCCACTGCTTCTGAATGTTTCTTCCTCAGTCTGGCTCACCACTTACAGTGCTGGGATTTTTTTCCTCACTTCTGCCATCTCCACTATCAGGCATAGCAACGCCAAAGACAATTGTGATTGGTTTAAATACAAACAAGCTTTTTTTTCCCCCAATCCAAGAATGATAAGCAGGTAAAGCCACACTATACTCCAGGAATGTTATTTATTTGGCCCAAAACAGGTGATTTATTATATAAACAGTCGACAGGAGTAGGGATGTAAGGATTAGCGCATTTTGCCATAACATAACGTCACAGTTTCATAACCGTGTAGAAGCTATGATACCAATGGTGTCCTGATTCCTGTATTGTTGCCCTGTGAAAACCACTCTGTCTTCTGTCTCCTCAGGCATATCCAGAGTATGTCAGAGATAAAGACAGATGTGGGACGAGCGAGAGCCTGGATCCGTCTGTCCCTGGAGAAGAAGCTGCTCTCTCAACATCTCAAAAAGCTGCTGTCCGGACAAGCCTTAACCAAGTGAGCGCACACACGATGGGCGCACACACGACCACATACACTCGCTCTCTGAGAGGCAACTGTAGGCTACTAATATCAGTACATGTCTCACAACATGAGTTACTGTAAACAAATCACACCATTGTGAAAATCCAAACAAAATGAATATCATAAAGTGTGAAGAGATCCATAGATTTGACATGAAAGCTGTTTTACTGGATAACTGCACTCCTTCTGAAGGTGCTGTTAATCTCTCTTTCCCTTTCATCTCTTGGGAGTTGTCCCTCAGCACATCCTCTTTTTCCAGGAGATGATAGGTTCCACTAAATCTGTTCAGTTTTTTTCTAACAAGCCCTGGATCATCAAAGTCCTGAAAGTCACGTTCATGAAAAGAAAACAGCATTTACCTCAGGGAACAGGACTGAGTGCAAAATCAATTCAGAACAAGCTGAATAAACAAATAAAAGAGGCCAATAGAGTGTGCAAGGAGAAGGTGTTCAAACTCTGGCTGGCCTCCCTGATAATCCAAACATACCCAGATCTAAGGCAAAGCACCTCCAGCATGACAGAAAACTTAGCATCCTCACACTCCTGAGTGCATAAACCCTAGTTTAATTTTTTTACCAACATCTTTAAGCACACTTAACCCCATTGGACATCTTAGCTAGCGACGGAGTTGTGAGGGAACAGACTGTATCAGGCTAAAGTTAGCTAATATCAGCCCTAACAGACACCGAGAAGCGTTACACACACACACACTAGTAATGTCAACACTGATAACATTGAACATTTTTAATATTTAAATTGAAAACAAAATGATCACAGACGAGTAATTTAAGTCATCATGTCAAGTCTTCAAGTTCAAATCAAGTTGAAAGTCATCGAAACACTGACTTCAGTCAAATTAAGTCCAAGTCACCAAGTCTCATGTCCACATCTCTTCAATTTGATCAATTAAGAAAGGTGTAGTGGTTAGCGCTGTCGCCTCACAGCAAGAGGGTCACAGGTTCGCATCCCGACCTCGGCCTTTCTGTGCGGAGTTTGCATGTTCTCCCCGTGTCTGCGTGGGTTTTCTCCGGGTACTCTGGTTTCCTCCCATAATCCAAAGACATGCATGTGTTAGGTTCATTGATGAGTCTAAAATTGCCCGTAGGTGTGAATGGTTGTCTGTCTCTGTACGTCTCTGTGTGCCCTGTGATAGACTGGCGTCCTGTCCAGGGTGTACCCCGCCTTACGCCCGATGTCAGCTGGGATCGGCTCCAGCACCCCCCCGACCCCGGGATAAGCGGTTGAAGATGAATGAATGAATGAATTCCTCACTTCCTCGCTCCTCTAGTTGGTTACAAGTAATACATTTCTAACCGTCAGCTGCACTTGAGCCAACATGAAGACAGTGGAGTTTGAACAGCTGATAATGATATGGTGAAGTGATATATATATTTGTTTTTTGTTTTTTTTAAGATTATTTTTTTGGCAGTTCCCAAGCCTTTATTAGATAGGACAGACAGGAAATGGGGTGAGATAGAGAGAGAGGGGAGACATGCAGCCCAGGGCGCGGGTCGGACCTGCGGCCGCTGCCTCGAGGACATTCAGCCTCCTAACATGGGTTGACTGCTCTAACCACTGTGCCACCGGCTGCCCCACGAAATGATATTTTGGAGTCTTTGGACCTGATCTGACCTGGCTGTGCTGTGTCTACAGGAAGCTGTACAAGCGTTACGCCTTCCTGCGCTGTGAGGAGGAGAAGGAGCAGTTCCTCTTCCACTTGCTCTCTCTCAACACTGTCGACTACTTCTGCTTCACCAGCGTCTTCACCACCATCAGTGAGTGCTTCCTCAGCTCAATATGACCTCTGACCTCTCTCCAATCAGAGTTTAGCTTCCCTGCTAAATTCCAATCTCAGCTGTAATTCAAACATTACCACAACATAAGTCACAGACTGACCAGCTCTGCATATGTTTGTGAGAAATGGTCATGCCTTATTCAGGAAACATAATAAGTTAAAGGTTGAATATTACATAATACATACACAACAACATAATAGTGTCAGGCTGATTTATAGAACAGCAATACTTTCGTTCTGAACCCCTCAAAACTTCCTGTGGGTGTTTTTAATATAGCTTTTAATAAAGATTCTACATATTCAACCTTTAAGTCTTAACTTCTGTCTAAGAACAAATTAAGAACTTGTGTCATGAATTGATTTGCAACTATTTTGTTGTGGCCAGTTGTTAGCCATAAAATAGCAAATCAAATAAAACTTTAACTATGATATAAATATGATAAATAAAATATTCCAACAGAGATGTTATATGTTCTTTGTAGTAACCTCACTGACTCCTGTGGGCTTCTACAAACCACTGTATTCCACCGGTGAAATATCCAGAGATCCACCTCCAGAAACTCTTCTTCCTGCTTGTTCCTCTGAGTTATTTGGTGGATGTCAGCTTCTAGATGAATGTGATCAATGGCTGTCTAAACTTTTAGAATGAATCAACCATGAGGATGCATCTACAGATAAATCAAAGATTTAAAACTAAATGTCTCATTGAGCTCACAGAGCAGCTTAGCCTCTTATTCAGATGAATGAACACACACTGTATCTGATCTGTCATCCTGTTCCCTCCCTGCTGCACTGTGTTTGCACTCAACCTGGGATTTCATAATGAAATCCACCCAGTTACACCAGCCACATTGAGTCTAACTAGCATTTGTGTCTTTATCTCTCTGACATGGTTTTTGTCCCCGCAGTGATCCCGTATCGAGTCGTCATCATCCCCATCAAGAAGCTGAGCAACGCTATGACCACCTCCAACCCCTGGGTGTGTGTGTCAGGAGAGCTGGGAGACTCAGGCATCATGCAGATCCCCAAGAACGTCCTGGAGATGACCTTTGATGTGAGTGGTGTGACCTTTGACCTCTCACTGAGTCACTCTGAGTGCTGTTTGGGTGGTGGTGGTGGTGGTGGTGGTGGGGTTTTGTGTGTTGGACATGATCTCCTCTGTTTACATCCTCCGTCACTGTGACACCTTCACACTCATGCATGCATGTTATTGTTTATGTTCATTAAAGGGTCATTCCGATGTATCTGCTAATTCTCCTTTCATTTACCTTCACTATAATCTATACAAAGTCCTACTCGTTCTACGTTCTGTTTCCTCACAGTAACCACTGTGACAGCACTAATGTAGTTAAGAAGACGACCATGTTTGACCACACATAATTGTGAATGACAGGCTGAATACTGATCAATCCATTCGTGAGAAGATTGTTCCCAATCCCCCCCAGTGACAAGACTGTCTGTTTTGACTCTGCATTTAACTCTTTATTTGTCAATGTTCATGAATTCAAGGTTAAAGAACGGCATTGTATACATTCTATTTTGCTTCTGAATTAGCCACCTTGAATTTTTTAACTTTGAATTTTTTTATATGGAATTTTAAAGTAAAAAATGTTTAACCTTAAATTTATAAACATTGAAAAACAAAGACTTAAAGTCACAGTCAAAACATTCAGATACATGTTTACAATGCATAAACATACAGTGCTAGAAATTCAATAGCTTTTTAATTTCAAAATCCAATGACACAGATTTCAGCCATGCACACGTTATTATTAGACACACTTCAGGTGTTCTCACTTTCAGTTTGACCTGCAGCTAAAGTGCTGTAGGTCGGGATAAACTGTTGGTTTGTTCACAGTAGGGCTGATACGAGGTATGATATGATATGAGGGTGATATGACCATATACCTATATCATCAAAATAATACAAGTTAAAAAAAATTTCAAACCTTTATGGAAACTACTTAAAAGTTCACTGAGGTTGCCCTCATTTGCTGTTGTGCGACAGACAAAAGTAGTTACAAAACAAAAGATGAAATACAAAGATAAAGATGGGGAAAACAAGGATAAAACAGGCAATGAGCTCAAACAGTTACACGTATCACAGAGCACTGATCTTTAAAGTGTGTTGAATGTGATTTCATCATCAGGACAATCTCTCCAAGATCAGAACAGGCTCTGAGGGCATTAAGCATGAGTCATTTAAAGGGGTTTGATAGGGTCCAATATTCCAGTCAGCATCAATGTGATGTAAAGTGTTAGTTTACCAATAAAGGCTGGGTAAATAAACACATACCAATGTTTGATACTTATCTCTGCAAGAGAAACTTCAGAACGAATCATATATATTTTTCTGTGTAGTTTCTGGTGAAAAACAGCTGAACTGGGTCAAGCTAACATTTACAACATATGGACAGTGCTTGACTATTTTTTACGATCATTGTTACTTGATCATGTTACTTTCATTTTGTACTAAAGTTCTTAATAAAATTTAATTTGTCCTAATTTGTTTTTTAAATTTTTTTGGTAAGTATGTAACTCACACAGGAGTATGATAAAAACATGCTATATTGTGACAAATATCATAATGAAGATGTGAAATGACCTGTATCAGGATAGAAGATTTTGGACGGATCACCCAGCCCCAGCTGTGTCTCCGTCGCCCTAAGACTTGATTGTGGCGATCTCACAGTGTTCCCAGATCTCAGTCATGACTCTGCTGTGCACAGTGGTATCATAACTGATAGAACAGATGAGAACTAAGTTGTATTTAACCAGAATTAACTTATAAAATAAAAATAAAATATGCATTACCTGAGCTATGGACAGGCAGGAGCTGCTTTATTCTCAACATTTCAGTCATCTAATGAATGGACATGCACAAACTATAGTGCATATTTTGAGTGCAGAAAGGATTAAAGTAGTGTGTCTACAGTAAATAGACTTGTAATGGTCAAATCCCACATAAATCTACCCTTGCTGCTGTCTTCCTCACGCTGCATGTTGATGTTTTGATTCTGTTTGCATGAGGGATGATGTTGTTGCTTTGGTTCTGAGATCCCCACGCCGCCATTTTGATTGTCCATCGTTTGTGTCATAACAAGTGTTTCCATCTCCCTCAGTCTGCTTTCAGGCCTCACACGCACATCTGCGCCTTGTTCAAGGTTAGAGGAAGTACCTGCTCCCTTCTCATCCATCTCCCATGATCTTCGTCCGTCCGTCTGTCTGTCTGAAATGTTTCTGTTCCAGTCCTCCTGTTGCCTCCTCTGCAGGCATCGTTGTCCTCTTTGCTTCGGATCGGGTCATAGTCGCTCTGCTAAAAATTGTTTTCAGAATAGAACACCACCTTCAATTCAGCTGCACCCTTACATCTCAATGATTAGCACTGCTAATAACTACGAGAGAATGTGATTAAAGATAGATGTTTAATGTAGCCCACACTATTATAACACTATTCTATTTACTTTAAAGGTTGAATATGTAGAATCTTTATTAAAAGCCATATTTCAAAAAAATATATAAATATACACCAACGGGGCATTTTGAGGGGTACAGAATGAAAGTATTGATTTTCATAAAAATGTAGTCTTAGTGACTAAATTTAGTCTGAATGAATAGTTAAATTTTTTTAACGGGTTCGACAATGACTTTCTGTCCCGTTTTGTTTCCATGGTAGCAGCCAATAGTGTTGGGCGTTGCTGGTTGCCTGGGTTGTCTGTTGTTGCTACAGAAACAAGAATCATGTTAAGTTGAGAGCTAGCTAATGGATTCCACAGCACTCACAGAAAGACTTCAGTTGAAGACTGGCTAACATTAAATACTGTTGTTAAATTAATTGATTAGTCCAAATGAGTGGTTCCCCTGTTTGATTCATCACTGACATGGAGCAGGCTGATCACTGACACACTCTGCAACAAATCTGGCAACCCGACTGCTGGAACTATTTTTTGTTGTTGTCACTACGATCTTGAGACACTAGATGGAGGTGTTCTGCTCATTCTCCACATTCAACCTTTAACTAAAAGACAGTGAAATATTAGTAAACTGGAGGGAGGTTCTTGTATGTTCATGTGTAGACAGCAGCAGTAATAACAGTTATTGTACATTAGCTGATTGTTCACTGATAAAGTATATAAAATAGGATTTGAAATTTGCAAGCTGAAATGAATTCAAATAATCAACTAGTTTTTCTCTGTGCTGTGTGTTTAGTGTCAGAACCTGGGGAAGCTGACCACGGTGCAGCTGGGTCACGATAACGCCGGCCTCCTGGCTAAATGGCTGGTGGACTGTGTCATGGTGCGCAATGAGATCACAGGACATACTTACAGGTGAGTGCAGGCTGTGTGAACGTCATTTGTCAAAAAAAAAGCTTTTGTTGAGCTTTTAACCAGTCATCACCACGACAACTGCAGGCTCTCCATTTGCTGAGGGAGTCTTTGAGGTGTGGTTAAAAAGCTCAAGAAAAAGAGATCATTTGTGAGTTTTAGGTGGTTGGCTGTGCAGAGTCACATCCTGGGATCCTCTGGTTCATTACGTGTTCTTAAATTCAATTCAATTTTATTAATAGTGCCAAATCATAACATAAGATAAAAGTTATCTCGGGACACTTAAGATATGGAAATTTATTTAGGATTTACATAGACCCAACAATTCCCCCGTTGTGCACACAGTGAGGATGAAAACCTTCCCTATAACAGGCAGGAACGTGGAACAGACCCAGCTCTGTGGAGGATGGAAATCTGTCTGCACCGGTTAGGGGGGAAAAAAAGGAGAGAGAAAGAGAGAAAAGACAGACAGATGGACCGATACAAAGACAGACAGAGAGACACATACAAACATAGACAGACAGAGAGACAGTCCCAGAGATGCAAACAACCACAAAAGTAACAGTAACTATAATAATATTTATAGTAATGTGAATATGACTTATATGTTATGGCAGTTAATACAGCAGAATAGTAGAAACAAGCGCAGCTAAAGTGATATGACAGTATGACATATGACAGAATATGACAATGATAATAATTATGGTGGTAAATAGGATCAATAATGAGTAGTGGTAATAACAGCTGTGATACAATGGGAAATATTACTGATGATGTTTTTATGGCTACATATGTTATAATTTATAAGACTAATGATAGTATATATGAGTAATTTCCTTGTGGGAGTCATCCCAAAGGATCAATGAAGAGAAGTCGAAGTTTAGTCTAAGTCTAATAGTAATAACAGCAGCAGGAAGCATCATGCAGGACCACGGCAGCAGGCACCACCATGATCAGCGACCTGCGAGAAGACAAAGAACAAACAACTCCGGGGAAGAAGTTGAATTAGTAACATGCATTGATGAGACATGACTGATACAGACGGAGAGGAGAGAAGCTCAGAGTATCAGGAACAGAGTTATTCCCCGGCAGACTCGGCCTATAGCAGCAGAATTAAGCATCAGCATAGGGCCTTCTGAATGGTTCGTACCTCTGTTCTTATGATGATGAATCCCATTTCCTCGTAAGTTTAAAGTGTGTGCTAGATGACCCTAATCAGCAGGTCACCACCCCCCAATCCCCATAAGAGGGCATCAGACTGCTGGACCATGTTCAGCCACACACAGAAATGGAAAAGAAAAGTTGAGAGAATCAAGTCAAGAATGCCTAAACAAAAGTCTACTAAGGGTGTAAAACAAAACCTTAAACAGTTCTGAAGTTGAGGTAGTTCTGTAGGAAGTGAACGCCAAAAGAGCTGTCAGGTTTAGTAGAGACAGTAGTGTTGTTCATCCCCATTCAGCTCCCCCTGGTAGTGCATAGCCCCCAAGTGTCAACGTTGTATTCTTACTGCTACATCGAGGGTTCAAGTCCAGCTCTTTGCTGCATGTTGTTTTCTTTCTCACCTTTTCCCTGTCTCTGTTCAGCTGGACTATCCAATAAAGGCTAAAAAAAAATAATGAAAATAATTATTAAAGAAATATTATAAAAGCTAAAAATATTCTTGAAATTTAAATCCTATAGTTGTATACAGCTATATAAACCCAATAACCATCTTTGTCGTCTGCGTCTCCCCCCAGATTTCCATGTGGTCGGTGGCTTGGTAAGGGAGTGGACGACGGCAGCCTGGAGAGGGTCCTGATCGGGGAGCTGGTGGTGCCCAGTGGAGAGGAGGACTCTGGGAGAGGCTGTTACACACCCCCGCTGCAGCGCTCGCCATCCCAGACCAGACGCATCAGCATCACGTCACTGTCTGGACGGGGATACAGTCAGTATCTGTCAGGGCCGGGGCACATGTGGGGAAATACAGCACAGCTGTCCGCTCACAGCTGGTGACCAATCTGCTTATACACAGAAGAGTTTATGATAAATAACACCTAACAGTCAGTCCCCCATCAACCCCACAAAACACAGAGAAAATGAAGTACCTGTTCATGCGTATCGTTTGGAATGAAGCAGTTGTTTTAAGCAAATTCTTAAAATGAACATATTAACGACACCAGTTTAGTACCAAATGACATATTTAACTGATATATTTAAAAAGCCATTTTAATGTTGCTGATGAGATTAACTGTTAAATGGTCAATTAATTAAGTCAAAGTAAATACATTATAATGAAATTAATAGTTTGATTTACTTTTTCTTAGTTTTATAAACTAATGTATTGACTTTTTGGTCTCTAACTGCTTGTGCTTTAACATTTACAGTTTTATGATCAGTTGTAAAACCGCCCTTTCAGTAAAATAATAGAATACTTTTAATAGAATTAGAAATTTTTATTATCAATTATTAATTCATCATTTAAAGACAGAATAAGGAAACTTAATGGCAAATGAAGTGATCTTTTTACGACGTATGACTATAACTTCATTAATCCACCATTTAAATGCTCTTTCTTAGCCCTTTTTTGAAATGTATCAGTTTACTGATAACAATGAAACACAGGAGTGGTCTACTCTATTCCAGTGGCACATTCCACACTTAATGTTTCAAAGGAATGAAGTGATGCAGAGAATTATTAAATCCTCAGGCAATGCTGTGTTCACACCACCGACGTTTCACCTGAATTACACGATTACATACAAAGTCATGCACGCAAACTCACAAAATTTGCATAATTCACATTGACACAACTCAAGCGATCAAATTTGTGAGTAACGTAACCTGTGAATTGATGTATTGTGTGAACACAAAGTGTAAATGAAATACAGTGAGTGCTAACAGCCAGGACACAACCTCTGTGTATAAAGACTTCTTCTCTGTGCTTATAGACCACTTCACAGTAAACAAACATCAAAACGTGTCCCAGTTTACTTCCTGTTGCAGTGCAAGGACACTATGAAAATCCTTTTCAACCTTTATTCAATTGAATACACTACAAAGACAAGCTATTGAATGTTCAAGCTGAAAAACTGTATTTTAATTATTATTGTTGTAAATACAACAGCACAGACCCCAGACTGTTGAGCAACAGAAGTCGAACATCAAGCAACAATGTTAAAGAATTCCATCTACAAAGCTTCAACAATTAGTGTCCTCAGTTCCCAAACACTTAGAGTGTTGTTAAAAGGAAAGGTGTCTTTGTAGTGTATTCAATTGACTGTAGAAAAGGATTTGCAACTCATTGTATTCTGTTTTATTTACGTTTTACACAACTTCCCAACTTCATGTGAACTGGGGTTTGTAATAAAACATCTTTGTTATCAATAACTAACAAACCATCAAACTGGTAATGATACTTAATAATATTCAGGAGGACTAAAGTTATGGAGCTCTATCAATAAGACCTGCTCAGTTCGCTCATGTGTCAGGATGTAGCCGCTGTCTTGAGCTAAGCTGTATAGAGACCAATAACAAGGAAAACAGACATGCACGCTTGGGTAAAAACATCAGTAAACCCCAATTCAGTTCAGTTCAGTTTTATTTACAGAGCCAAATCCTAACAAAGGTTATCTCAGGACACTCTGTCATAGAGACCCAACAATTCTCCATCACACAGTGGCAACCAAAACCTTCCCTCACACACATTTTTCAGTCCAAGGTTGAACACCACAGATATGGTGTTCTTCAGCTCCATTAACTTCAACAGAACTGACACTAAAGCAACATTCTCATGAGTAATGACCGTTCCTCCTTTCATATGTTCTTTGTTGCAGTAAACTGTATGTGAATGATGACATGACAGGAAGTTATCATAACCTTGGCAGTTGACTAGCAATGGAATTCTAACAAAAGGCTCTACTAATGCAGCGCTTTTACTGATTCCAGAGCCGACTTCAGCCCAAATCCAAGAGGCCATCGGGGAGGCTGTGAACAACATCGTCAAACACTTCCACAAGCCGGAGAAAGAGGTGAGGGACTGTTTTTCACCACGACAGTCCACCCTGCAAATGTTTCTCCTATACTAATCTCTGTTTTGTTCTGCTTTTTGTTGACACTGACTGCTTACTGCACTCCACAAGAATGTCCCTTTAGACTGCTGCATGCTTTTGTTTATCACACTGAGCTTTTTACCAATCTGGCTTTAACAGGAAGTTAACTGGAAAAAAGTGAATAAAACAACACTGACGTACACAGAAAAGGGAGACACTGTATTTGTGCAGCACTGTGTTCTGTAGGCCTAAACAGAAAATAAAGAGAACATTCACCTCTGATTTTTCATGTGAAGTCATATTCAAAACAAAAACATTTGCCACAGTGACATCCATGCCACAAAAAAAACGAGCACTCTCACAATGAAAAACCTGCAGCAGTTCAATGAAACAGGGTTCCCACGCAGTCTGGAAAATCTGGGATTTAATTTGAGTCATTTCCAGCTGTGGATAAAGTTGGAAAAAGGTTTGTATCTCACTTTCTAAAATCAAATATATTAATATATCAACACAGGTTAAATAGCGTAACACAGCCGACCTGTAGATGCTATGAAACTAATCAAGCTGGCTGTAGAACGGTGTCGGGTTACCATGGTTACCGTTCGCCCGTGCGACTGTGATTCTCATTTATTTATTTTTTCCCCATACATGTACATACATAGCCACCTATTGTGTTGTCGGTAGCGAGAGTTTCATGGGTCGATGCAAGTTTTCCCAGGGCTGGCTTCATGAAGAAAAATATAAAAGATGGTTAATGAAGGATAAATAACACCAGGTGGGAAAATAAAGATGCAAAACTATGCTTAAAATCTTTCAACATCTCCAACACGAGGGAGGCGGCAATTTTAAGGGTGCTTTTGCCCGACCGAAGGAGACACTGACCATAAGTCGGCCTGATGAGTTATTAAGTTATTTATTTCACTCTTTTAGCATTTACTCATCGCTCATCTTCACCCTGTTATCCGGGGTCGGGTCGTGGGGGCAGCAGCTTTAGCAGGCTCCTTTCCACCCAAAGGAGCAGCGGCTCTACTCCGAGTTCCTCACGGATGCTGAACTTCTCACCCTCTCTCTAAGGGAGACTCCAGCCTCCCTCCTGAGAAAACCCATTTCGGCCGCTTGTACCCGCGACCTCTTTTAGCATTTAGCTTGAATAAACGGCTGTGTGTTGACCGTGTCTCAGTTCAGAGTTCATTCACTTATATGAGCTACAACACGTAGGTAAAAATGTCTTGTCTTGGCAACATAATGGCATAGTCAGAATTTATAATACGTGTAAAAAGTTGGATTTTAAAACCATTTAATGACATAAGCATCTAACCACTGGTGTTCAGATGTTTAATATTGACTGAAAAATCGTCTGAGAAGTCTGGAAATATGAGTCTGAAAATGGAAAATGTGTAGGAACCCTGATAAATAAAAACACTACCCCCTCAGTAAGACTACGAGTTCTCATCTTCTCGGTGGTGATTGATATTTATGTAATATACATGTATATCTGACGGACTGAATGAATCATTTCTTCAAATGAATGTTTCAAAGCTGTGAAGAGTTTGACAGTTTCACAGAGAATCACCTCATGATTTTGATCAGCAGACCATGTGCAGGTGGTTGTCCACAGACAGTTGTACTCACTCTTTTTCACACATCAGCTAAAAGTTTCAGTTTCAGTTGTCAGCTCACAGCATCTCAGATGTGGAGTTAATGTAGAGGAGCTGGCGTGTGAGTGAACTCACCATGCTTGTGTGTCCTGATGCAGAGAGGAAGCCTGACCGTCCTGCTGTGTGGAGAGAACAGCCTGGTGGCAGCTCTGGAGCAGTTCTTCTACCACGGCTTCAAGTCCGCCCGGCTCTTCCAGAGGACTGTGTTTGTGTGGGACTTTGTGGGTGAGTGTGGAGAGACAGTGCCATCTGCTGCTGATGACATCAACTGTTTAATTTTTAGCTGATTTATGGGGAAATAATGTGTTCATTTTGTCAGAAATTCCAAGATTTTGTCTTTTTTTTCTTTTATCAAATTTAATTTATAAAACCAGTCTTTTAGTCTTTTTTGTCACATATATTTTTTGTTAATATTTGACGGTGTTGCCACTGGTACATGTCCGCATCAGTTTCCAGAAAGGATGTATGAAAAAGGGAAGGTGTTCATCACTGAAATATGACTGAAGAGTTTTCTTGTAGGACAGATGAACATTTATAGACAGTTATGTTAGGTAACTGTATTTGCTATAACTAACCGTTTGTTTAGCTGGTTAAGCACAGTGTGAAAGGAAACATGTCCTCCCCTCCCTCTGCAGAGAAGGCCGTTGCCTACATGGAGTCAGCTGACCAGATGGGAGACCTTCAGGAGACCACGGAGCCTCTGGGGATGACCTGTCAATCACTCTGTCACTACGTCAACGCCATCAACTCCACCCCCAGGAACATCGGCAAGGATGGGAAGTTCCAGCTGCTGGTCTGCCTCGGAGCAAGGTGAGTTTTTAAGAGAAAGCTGCTGACATTCACCCACCTCCAACCAGTCTGCTTCATCATTGTGTAATGGATCGAGTATTCACAACAAACCTGCGTTGGACATATATGAAATTCAATTCAATTCAATTCAAATATATTTAAGGAAATGTATTTCCAAACAATATGTCACGATTAACACAAACAAAAGAGTCATAACAACGTCTCTTACTCTATATGATGTTTTTCCAATATTTCACATTTAATAAACAGATATAAATGATCAAAGGTCCCATTTTGTAAAAAAAATCAGATCAGACTGGGCTTTTTCAGGAGGGGCAGGCGCTAAAACAGAGTGTTTTAGACAGAAGGTGAACCAAGCCCCCACCACAGCCACTTCCTGTTTGATCCAATCAGGAAGTGCTAAAAACTGCAGTTCTCTGAGTGTCCACTAGGGGCAGGTTTCATAACAGAGCAGTTTCTCATTGACCCCCATGTTAAACAGGCTGTTTTCACAGCATCATTAAACCTGTTTAAGGCCTGGGACAAAAAAATATTCTAGTCTGTATGTTTAGGTCATATCTCCATGACAACATTGAGGGGGGTGAATATTTATATAAATAAAGTTAAATTAAAAAAATTAAGTTTATGAATAATTAGGGGCGGGCATCTTGAGTGACAGCTAGCTGCTGGCCCTCACTTCTCCTCAGAGGTATACGTCAGCCAGATGGACGTATCTCCCTCCCCCCAACCTCACAAACATGCCCTTTTTTGGTAAGAGGAAATTAGGCGGAGTCAAAGTCTGACAAGATGGTGACTCCTGTAGACGAGGACGATTGGATCAAGTTAAGAGAACGGACCCCGACGGACACGCCATATCTATTTTTTATACAGTCTATGGGGTGACTACATATATATTCAGATAGACAGAAAAGAAGAAAAAATTTAAAAGTATTAAAAGTAAGTAAACAAGAAACCCCAAATACAAATATGAACCTAATAATGAGCAAAATAATATAGGACCTTTTAATATCAAATTTGGGATAAGACAAGGATGTTCTGTTGGCATAGATGCTGTGTTTAACCACATAAGAATTTAAGAGTCATTTTCCAAAACCATCATGATTTATGCTATAATGCACAGTGTTTATGGTCCAGTCAGGTTCAGATCTAACCACAGCACTAAGAATCCCTTATAACCCAAAGCGTTTGAACTTTGCCTGAAATTAAATGAATACATTTTTGTTTGGCAGAGGCCTGGAACTAAGGAACAGACGGACTCTAATAAACGTAGAGATTTTCCTTTCCTTGTTATCGGATGTTGCTGAGGCTCAATATGCACTGATGTAGCATTCCTGAAATGTTATTTGGCTGTTTGTTCTGCAGAGACCGGCTGCTGCCCCAGTGGCTCCCCCTGCTGGTGGAGTGCCCACTGATCCTGCGGATGTATGAGGACATGGCCCTGCTCAGAGACCGCACCACTGTCAGCGCACTCATCGCAGTCCTGGAGACGCTCCACGACTTCCCCATCACACTGGAGGCCATGCTGGTTAAAGGCATCCACCTCTAGCCCCAGCAGAGACCGTGGTCTCCCTGGGATTCGACACATGACCAGGGAAGGAGGAAGTGAGGGACAACAAATGAAAACTGAAGAGATGTTTGGTTACCAAAGCAACACTTCCAAATGCTTCATGTGAGGGGTCGACGCAGTATTATTACCCCACCCTTTTTAATTCACTTACAACCAGCGATTACTCAGTAATTACTTCATGAACTACAAATCCCAATTACTTTACATTACTGTGCACAATCTTCCATTTGTTTGAGGTCACCTTCCAGGCAGCCATTGGTTACAGTCTTTTATTGTTTCACTTAAAATCCACTTTAAGCAGCATACAGCTTGTTGTAATCCATTATAATATTTTTTTATTGTCCACACCAACAATGTGTTAGTCTCTCCATCACATACTGGCTCTCAGCTCCAAGCTCATTGATTGCTACTTTTCAAAAACAGCTTCTTAATAAATCTGGGTTTTTTTTAGGTTTTTTTTAATACCAGAAGTTTCCTAAAACAGCTGGACGCAGTAGTTTTTAAGAAACATCACTCAAACAGGAGGAAATGGGGCATTTCTCGGGGACTATTTTCAGCGGTGGATTAATCCACATTTGGTGCAGAATCGTGTTTATGGGGCACATTGAGTCCAGAGTGTGTTTAACAACAATGGAAGAAGAGACATCAAATAGTTGTGATATATAATAGTTGTAATTGTTGGTTTGGGTCATTTTATTTGATGAAAAACACAAAATATCACCAGACTTATTCTTGAAATTACACAAAGATGTAATGCTGATCTCATTTTACTAAAAAATCACAGCAAGCTAATGTTCAGCTGTTGTTTCTGCACGTTGATTAAAATGAACTGAAAATGGCTGTCTGGAGGGAAGAGAAGCAACAAAGATTGCTGACAGGAATACAGTGATACAGTGAAAGGATGAAGAAAACCACTGGTGACTTTTTTTAGAATGTCTGTAGCAGCAGCAGACGTTAGCTGTGTAGCCTAGCCTGCATCCAGTAGCTACAACTAGATAAACTGTGATAGATTCACTGTCCTCGCCTGCTACTGGCGATTACAGCGCCACCATCCCCACTCCTCAGTTAGTGTTAGAGGGCCTGCCTGTGGGCTGTCAGTGGTGCTGAGGTGCTGGGTAACAGACTGACTTGTACAGTGTCTCTTTTCTCTGCTGTGACCTGTGGATGAACTCAAAAACTGATGTCAGAGTCGGGAGCTGAACCTGTGGCTGCGTGGACATTCCTGCCCGACTGCAGGCATGGACCTGCTGTTTTAAACGCTGTGTCTAAGTGTGTGTTTGTCATATTTCAGTGCTCTGATGCATGTGTGTGTTTGCCCTGCAATGATTTTTATATCTTCCAACTTAATGTTTTCAAAGTGATCAACTGGTTTCTGTAATGTGTGTGTGTGTGTGTGTGTGTGTGTGTGTGTGTGTGTGTGTGTGTGTGTGTGTGTGTGTGTGTGTGTGTGTGTGTGTGTGTGTGTGTGTGTGTGTGTGTGTGTGTGTGTGTGTGTGTGTGTGTGTGTGTGTGTGTGTGTGTGTGTGTGTGTGTGTGTGTGTGTGTGTGTGTGTGTGTGTGTCAGTCACACATTCGTTTATCATTTAACAGTTTACCAATACCATCACTTCAGTAACAGTTCAAATCTTTCACAAAAATAATCCGAGCTCAGTCCCCATACCTGCTTTCTCTGGAGCTCTCAGCCACATTGTGTTTGCTTGGTTGCCATGGAGTTGACCCAGCTGTCCTTGCATGACTGAAGTAGGGAACTTTGGGGTTGGAACATCTGGCAAAAGCAAGTAAGCACCAGGGATCGACCGATATGGACTGTTTAGGCCGATGCTGATACCGAGTCTCAGCCTTAGCCGATGGCAGATATGGACCAATGTTTTGAGCTGATATTTGGACCCGATTCTACTTTTGATCCTTCAATTTACATCATAAAACTTACACAATCATGATAAGAAATGTGACGTGAGTCTCAATTTAAACAAAGGAACAATTATTGAACTGGAAAAACGTATCGGCGAGCGCAGCAGCCCGCACGGGCGATGCCGATACGTGTAAAAACTGTAAATATGGGCAGGCCGATGTTTCGTCTGGCACTAGTAAGCAGACGCTGAGTTAGGATTATTTTGTCAAACTATTATTCCCAAGGTCAACAAGGAACATTTACCCAAGCGAGCGTGTTTTTCTGTGTAAATCACTGGAGGAGGAGGGTTTGGGGTGAATCCGCCTCTTGCTGATGGAGCTTGGTTGAGTGAATCCTTCCACAGACGGAGTTTCAGTGTTAAAATGCTGCGTCATGTCACACCTGCGCTGCGTCAAAGCTTCCGCTTTCCTAGTTTACAAGTGGTTTTTTCTGTTTGTTTGTTTTGGCACGGGGACTTTTGTTTGTGCCTTTTCATAGGATCTGTTGACAATTTGAATAATCTAGAATATTGGTCTTATCCTTTAATGGTGACATTTGATTCACTTAATATCAGTGTGTGATGTTACAAGTTAGAACTTTTAATTCTCATCTCATATGAATGCAACAGGACCTCTGAGATATAAAAGGGAGTTTAAGAACTGAATTTCATCCCCACCTTCCCCGAACACAGAAGCTGCTTTAGCTGCGTCCAGCAGAGATGCATCAAAATGAACTCTTTTTTTTTTCTGAGATGGATTTTTGCTGCATGAGAGATTTTGTTCACGGTTGCCGCTTCTGGCCGTCTAAATGAGTCCTGTAAATATTGTCATTAGTGCATGTTGACATGTAGACGGAGCCGTGTGTGTCGTGACCCTCTCTAATAAATTCTAGATGGAAGCTGAGTTTGGGGAGGACAAAATCAGCCAGCTCCTTGTAGTGTTTTGCTCTCTCCAGTATTGAGCGTGTGAAGGACCCGCAGCATGCCGTTTGTCTTGATTTCATGTATTTATTAATTTCATTTGAATCCATGGCAGCACTGGTATTTGAAGGTTGATGAAGCCTGTGGAGTCATTTCTGTCTTTAAAGCAGTAACCACTATTTCCAATCATGTGTTTTCTCATGTTTTAAGCCTGTGTTCCCTGCTGCCGTGCCCTAACGCCTCACCTGCAGGACTCTCCTCAGCTCCAGAGCACAGGAACAGAGTCCTCGCTCCCCTCCTGGAGTTGTTTGTGTACAAACTCTTTGCGGATGGCTACAGGGCAGATTTCCACTGGACTAGATATTTGTGGGCGATTCAGATTCCTCCTTAGACTACTGCACACTTCTCTTAGTACCGTGAACCTGCTGTGTGATGAGTGGTATTAACAGAAACAGGAAGCTGTGCCACCTGACAAACAGTTTCAAGTCTGTGTTGGACTGACGTCTTTGTTCTGATATTTATTTTGCCTATTTCAATAAAAACACCCAGTGTGTTAATGGTGTCAGTGTGTTTGTCTTTAAACGATACATCATGCATGTTCAGTGTCCATCATTTTTTTGACAGGGAAACATTTGTCTGTTTAATAGACATTGAAATGTGGAATCAACTTTTATCTGTAACTAAACGTAAATATAACTTGTGTTATTTTTAAAGTTGAGTCAAATTAAAATGGCTAGTTTGCTTTTCCCGTCACAGTTGCGTTGGAAAAGTGTTTTCTTCTTGCTCCTGCAGCAGATGTTTGAGCTTCACTGTGCAGACCTGTGTATGTTCACATTTAGCTGCTCAAAGTTTCTCCATGATTATTTCCCCTGTTCATGTGCACACGCTGCCATGATACAGAGCTGGTTTCAATCAATCTATCTGCTCAGACACTACGGAGAAGTAGTGAATTTGAGTCATTTCCAGGTCTGGGTAAAAATGGAAAAAATGAAAAGTTTGGACAAATGTATGTGTTGATTCCAGACTATCTCACTTTTTAAAATAAAATATATTCATCAATCAATCAATTATACTTTATTCATCCCCAAGGGGAAATTCTTTGAATTTATACAAATCAAACAAGCTTACAAACACAACACAGCCGACCTGTAGATGATCTGAAACTAATCAAGCTGCTGTAGAATGGTGTTGGGTTACCATGGTTACTTTTATTATATTTATTTATTTACAGTATGTTTACTCCATCTAAAGCCAATGAAGCACAGACTTGTTTCTTCTGTAGATAAGTGGTGGTGGTTCTTTTGTTTTTTGGCTGATTTTTGGACACACTTTTCTATGACTTTATTATATTTTGACTTTTTCGACATACTATACAAAACTCCTCCGAGAAATCTGGAAATTTGAATCTGAAAAAGTCTGGAATTTTGAAACGGAAAATGTGTAGGAACCCTGCACAGAGCAAACACAACAAATACACAAACAACAGTGAGGATAGGGAGCAGTGTGTTGAGCCCATTGGTGAGAGCATTGCAGGTAAGTGGGGTTTATTACATAACCCAATTTAACATAACTATTGTTATTTCTGCTTTGTTGTGACAGACTTCAATCAACTGATGTGACAGGTACATGGGTCATCAACTTCAACACTCTGAACAGTTCAACTTGACAAATATATCTGCGTGGTTTACAAAAAAGATGTAAACTGATGACCAAAGCGTCAGAAAGTCTGCCAAGCACTCAGTGTGACGCATACTCCCCCGCAGAGGGGAGCGGTGTCACTGCCCAGGCCAGGAGGCCCTGAGGTTCAGGAGGATCAACACGTCACAGGGGGCCAAGCAGTAAACCCCCAGCTCATTGAGCGCAGACTCTGGTGGGGGATCCCCCACACCGGCCCACTCCCTCGCTTCCTCCTCAGACTCTTTAAGGAGATTCCTCAGCAGAATAGCAGAGCCCACGCTGAGACACAAGATGATACACGCCTCCTTTACACTGAAAAGAGAGAGAGAGAGATGGAATGATGCTGCTGGAAGAACCACAGTTACCCCTCTGACTAGGTCTCTTGTTCCTCAGTTGTCTTTGTCATTCATCTCCAGTGGCTACGTGTTGTGTTGGTATTGTCTAAGCTTGGATGTTTGTCTTATGATCATTACTCTTCTATCTGTGACGACAGCAGCAAACCGTGTCACACACATGCATCCGTCTATTCAAAAAATACTTCTCCTGACGTTTTTAAGACCTTTGACTGATTTAAGCTTTTTCTGGACATAATACATTTGGACTTTTTCAACATACTTTACTGACTTTTTTTTGGACACACTTTTCTTTGACTTTATTCACAGGGTTCCTCCACAGTATGGAATAGTACGAGTTTAATTTGAGTCATTTCCAGGTCTGGAGAAGTTTGGAACCAGGAGCTACAGAAGAAAACCATCTGTGCTTCATTGGCTTTCTCTTTGGCTCTCAGCGGAGGCGGTCGCATTTTTCCTTCCCTCCTCTCCCTTATCTTTCCCTGCTTTGCTTCTCTTGTCTCGTCTAGTCTTCTGTCTTATGTATTTCTTTTGAGAGACTCTCTCCGCACTGCTCTCCGAACCTAAAGAATTATGGAATTGATCAACTGGTCTCTGCACGCTATTGACACCATCTTCTCGACGAGAAGCCCGGGTTCGGGGGAACCTGACTGTCCTGCCGGAACGTTTGCAGCTGGCTACACGATGGACGCGTGGGAGAGGTGGCGGGTCGTGTGCCTGGCGGCTCTTTCTGTGGAGGACGTCGAAGACATCTACCTATTCGGAACCGTGATAACAACTTCCCTGCTGATTGGAATAGGCACGGGCCTGGTTTATCAGAGAATTCGGGAATCCATGGCAGCTGCCAAGAGCCCCACATGGCTGCCTGGAATGATTGAGGCGGTGCGAGTCATGGGCACTCAGACTGTGGCTTTGCACCGTAACGTGGACAACTTGAGCCGCGATGTGGGTACCATCAAGGAGACGCTCATGGCTTTGCAAAGGAAGTGGATCGTATTGCTGACCAGAATGGACAAAGAGAGTAGCCGCGACATTGGAATGTGGCTGCTCGTCCCAAACCCAAACAACCCCAATCTTATCCTTTTCGGCCTCCCCAACCAGCAGTGGCCTTGGCCAAGGCTGCTGCTGGAACAACATCTCCCCTGGAGAACACTGCAGTGAGACGCTCTTCATTCCTTCCCCCACCTCCCACAGACACCTGCTGATTGTTGACTCTGCCTGGGTCATGATCAAGGCCGTCTCCGTTGGATCAGACTGAGGCACCGAGGCTGTGACGCCGGGCGGGGTGACGACCCAGGCTCACACATACAGTGACATTATACATTTATACAGATATGCATCCACCCTCCTCCCCCTCTCCCACGTCTCTGCAGCTTTGTACCCCCCCAGTGAGACAGACGGGTCCGTGACCAGCGCCGAATATGGCTGCAGGTCCGGGTGGGTGCTGTCTCCTGGGGTTACACCCCCCACCCTCACCCCCTCCCTGTTGCTAGTCTTGAGTTTTTCTGTTGTAAGAGTGATTATGTGCTTTTGTTGCTGAGGTGTTTTTTTTCCTGTTCCCACACTGCACTCCCTCTGGAGTACAGTCTGGGGGTTGCCTTTTTTTTCTCTCCTCCCTCTCCTCATGTTATGCTGTAACTTTCTCAATCCAATTCCTGCCTCCTGTCCTGTCTACCCCTCTGTCACATTGTATGTACATGTATGTTTGGACAGGTGGCGCTGCAATTTCGCTGGTACTTGTGACTAGTGACAAATAAAGGGCTTCATCATCATCATCATCATCATCATCATCATCATTTAGGAGTAAAAATACTGTATATAAATAAAATAATGATAAATACAAATAAATCATAAAGAAAATGGAGATGACACGTATGGACAAAATCCAATAAATGAGAATCACAGTTGCGCGGGCGCAGGGGTGAACGGTAACCATGGTAACCTGATACCGTTCTACAGCCAGCTTGATTAGTTTCATATCATCTACAGGTCGCCTGTGTTATGTTATTAAACTTGTTTTGATTTCTATATATTCATATATTTGATTTTACAAAGTGAGATTAAAGTCTGGAATCAACACAAACCTTTTTCCATAATCTTTTCCATTTTTAATCGTCCATCTCTACTGTTCCTGTCTGCAGGTGCTGCAGGTTCACAGTTATTCATCTCACTCTTTAAACATCTAGCTTGAATAAAATGCTGTGTGTTGTCTGGGTTCAGAGTTCATTCACTTATATGAGCTACAACACGTAGGTAAAAATGTCTTGGCAACATAATGGCATAGTCAGAACTTAACATATGTGTTAAAAGTTGGAGTCAAAACCATTTATTTACATAATACGCATCTACCAATTGGTATTCACTGCACTTTGTACTGTAATATTTTACTGTTTATGTTCTTTGTTGTGCCTCCTGTGTGTTCAGTTAGTCTGTAGTGAGTCTGACCCTGGGTCTCAATGAGATTTTACCTGTATAAATAAAGGTTAATAAATAAAATTCAGATGTTTAATATTGACTGAAAAAAGTCTGGAGTTTAGAAATGAAAAAAGCCTCTTTATGGCCCGTGGTGAGTCTCTTTGGAGAACTGAACCATCTTTTAAGAGATATTAATGACCTGCTTTAAATCATAAAGGATCTGATTTTTACAATTTAATATTCCTAAAAGCAAAACTTCTTCTTCACTGAAATATCCTGTATCTATGAATATGCAAATATTGTTTATTTCAAAAGTTTAACTGCAGGACTTGTGTTCTCAGTTTATGTGATAGAGGTCACCGGACCACGGCTGGCTTCAAACATGTTGGGATGGCACTAAATAATGTTTGTACCTACAACTCAGGGTTAAGGAAGCACACTTTCCCCCTCATCTGAGAAAAAAGGGCGCACGCACGCACGCACGCACGCACACACACACACACACACACACACACACACACACACACACACACACACACACACACACACACACACACACACACACACACACACACACACACACACACACACACACACACACACACACACACACACACACACACACACACACACACACACACACACACACACACACACACACACACACACACACACACACACACACACACACACACACACACACACACACACACACACACTTACTGCTTAAAGAAGTTCTCAGGTCTTTTGCAGTAGTGACCAAACAGCGGAAAAAGGTTTCTGGTCATGTCGAACTGCAGCTGAGCCGCTCCACCTTCACTGAAGTGATTCGACAGGATCACCTGAGACACACACACACACACACACACACACACACACACACGGACATAAAATCAGCTGGCTGCAGGAAACCACATCGTCACTGGTTTAGTAGCAAACACCAAAACAGAAGAAGATGTGGTGAATCATTTATAGCCTTAAGTTTGCACTTAAGCAGAGTCCTACCCTTTTAACCTGCCTTTGAATTAAGCCTTATTTATTTAGCCATCTAATTCCTATTTATTGTAGTTCACCTTTTCAGCCTGGCTCTGAATTGTTTGTAATTGTAAATGTATTGAGTCTGTATCCATTATTCTATTACTGATTTTTTTCTCCTTTTTTATTTCAATCTGCCTCTAGTGTTTCCTGAATGCTGTTATGTATATGTATATACCCTCACTGGCTACTTTATTAGGTGCACCTGTCCAACTGCTCGTTAACGCACATTTCTAATCAGCCAATCAGATGGCATGTAGACATGGTAAAGAGGATGTGCTGCAGTTCAAAGCAGCATCAGAACGGGGAAGAAAGGTGATTGAAGTGACTTTGAAAGTGGCATGGTTGTTGGTGCCAGACGGGCTGCTCTAAGTGTTTCAGAAACTGCTGATCTACTGGGATTTTCACACACAACCATCTCTAGGGTTTACAGAGAATGGTCCCAAAAAGAGAAAAGATCCAGGGAGCGGCAGTTCTGTGGGCGCAAACGCCTCGTTTTAGCCAGAGGTCAGAGGAGAATGGCCAGACTGGTTGGAGCTGAAAGAAAGGCAACAGTAACTCAAACATCCACTGGTTCCAACAGAGGAATGCAGGAGAGCATATCATATTCACCTCATATTTAAGGTCCTTTATTCTGCTGCGCTTTGTACTCAACTAGAACATGTTAACATGCTTTAATGTTACAGTACGGCCTGTGTGCATTTCTGTGGACTGAGCCTTTTGATACTTTCAAAGTATTTATATAGAACCTTCAGCTGCTTTATAATAAAATACCGACACGGAAATCTCACTTTTTACTTATTGTGACCTTTAAGAAATTGATAAAGAAGGAGCTTCAAAAAATAATCCCATACCAGGCAAGACTCACTGGAAGACTCTTTTACAGGAGTCTCAATTTAAACGGAGTCAGCCAAAAACATTACAATCTATATGTTAACAGAAAAAATCAATTAACAATTCCTAAAAGTGAATCTGCCACACATGGTGATGACCCAGTTTCAGTGCTTACATCCTGGTAGAGAACGTTGTCCAGTCTCTCTGCCAGGCCCTGCCACGCCAGCTGGAACAGAGAGAGGCTCAGGACCTGATGGAGGTTCAACAACCTGTCTCTCACACAAAGCATCATGGGACATGCTGAACTGGACAGGGTCATGGTGGACTGGTCCTGCTGGGGCGGCAAGGACAACCACCTAAAGAGAAGATAAAAGAACGTCAACGTAAGTGTTGAACTATACTTCATCTGTTGAAACGGTTGGAAGGCTTTAATTCCTGGGCTCCTGTAAAAAAAAAAAAAAGTGCCCCGAAACAACATCTGTGTCCATCCGATGAAAAACTGATTTGAAATTGGGGCAAAGAAGGAAGTCAGCTGACAGACACATGAGAGGTGGTGACAGCCACTGAGGAAAAACAAACTTTCCACGGACACAAAAATGATGCGTGTACAGGAGGTAACGCGTCTGGTGCTTTGGAAGAATCCCTGACACTGCTGCTGCCCTCCGTCGTCGAGGAAGGACCAAATGTTGTGTGATACCATGAGTCCACTCGATGGCAGCATCACATAACTACAGGGCAGAATAAGAGCTGAGCCAGGTCCCCTCATGTCTTCATCATTCTAAAAGACATACTACATACACACACATAGGATTGGATTTGGAGTCACTGGGAGAAAATAGGAAATGACCAAATATTGATTTTGATTTTCCCCGGTTGGATAATAAATCCTAGTGCAGTACCCACCTTTGCCCGTTCAGAACAGCTGATTGCTTGGCTCCCGGTATGTAAAATTGCGTTTTGAGGACGGCGAAGTCATGTCCTGCCCTCCTCTGCCTCTGATTGGCTATTACTCTTGACCTTTGTTGGTTGTGTTGGTTTGGTTTAGGCAAAGAAGACTGTAACCCTACGTGATGTTTAAGGCCACGCCCCCTCCCCGCTGAAACCAATGGAGAAGACCTCAGTGTTGTATAGGCACTGATACGAAAAACAGGAGGGAGCACTCAGTTTATAAAAATAAATCTGATTACATTTGAGGAAATACAAGACATATTTCCATATTTATTGAAAGAATGATGACAGAAAGATGTGAAAAAGATGCAGTGAGTGTGTGTGAGACAGAGAGAGACAGTTAATTTCCACCCTCATTTAACCTCAGGTGGACAAAGCCATGGCTGTTTGTTTTGTTTCACTGAGCTAAACTAAAACGACAGAATATTAAGGACAGAGAAAGGGATGGTTGTCATAGTTCTGCATTACCTGCTTATTCAGTGCGGTAGAATAAATGTGTGGGGATGTCACCTCTGGACACTGAGTGGCTCCTTTACACCCTTTTTCTCCGGTAAACTGGACAAACATTCACCAACTCTTTCATTTTATCCATGTAACATTGATTTAATATATCTGTCTGCCTGACTAACATTACAGGAGGTTTCCAGGTCAGTTAACGTAAAATAGGCAAAATCAGGACAGATTACGGCCGGGTTTGTATTTACCACCAGTCAAAGCCGGCAGTTTGTTTTCATCAGAATGGGGGCGTGGCCTCATGTGCTACTCTCAGCTCTGAGGATTGATATTGGTTAGGGTAAGCCAATCAGAGGCAGAGTAGGGCGGGTCCATGAATGTATTATTAGACCTAGATGATAGATCGAAAATGGCACCTGTTCAATCCAATGAGAATCGGTCACCCGGTACAAAAACGGTTTCTGGGCTTTCAGGACTACTTACCACTGAAGGTGCACAGAAAGTGTTTCTCCCCAGCCCCACCCATGAGTTCCTGCTCGGCTCATAGACTTTACTGAAACTGGAAAAAAATGGTTGAAAGGCTGAGCTGTGGTGCCCTATCCAGGTCTAATAATGCATCCATAGGCGGGTCATGTCAACACCGTCCTAGGAAAAGCAGATCTGCGTGTTGCTGCTTGTAGCGTAGTCAGTGTGTGCACATTTGGAATGTGTGCCCTTTGAAGCAGGCTCATTGCTTATTTGCTTGATTGTTTAAAAAATGCTTCCTGCAGGGTTCACGAGAACCCATGCGGTCCTAGCCCACTCAACTGCACTCCCTTGGGTCCTCAGAAATACACCTGCCAAGTAGAGTGAAGTCAAGTGGCTGAAGCATTCTTGAGAGTGAAGGACAGTCGGACATACATACACTGACAGCTTCCTCCCTTTACATCCTGCTGCTACGTATTGGCCGAGTGGCACCACATTTGCCATGTCCCCTCAGACATTAAATTTACACATTTCCACCAAATGTGGTTCCAATAGCAAAAAGCATTCAGGAGATATGGCATGATTTGTTATATCAGCCCTGCACACAGCATTTGAGCAGTGAAAAACGAGATTTAGCCACAAATCAAAATTAATTTAAATGAAATTAAACACCACAAAGGACTGACGGAATCAAAAGTTACAGGCCAAACATATACTGTATGTAAAAACTAATGCCTAGGGAATGTCTGTGTATTGTAAATGCACTGATAAACTAGAGCGATCACACCAGCCGTCACGCCAAACCAGGCCAGGGGCAGAAAGTGGCCCCTACTTTCTACACCATACTACGGTACTACTTTAGTTCCTGTGTAATTTCTTATTCTGAAATATCAAGAATAAACAGACACTGTCCTATCCATACCCACAGCAGCAGGATGTCAGGGTATTTTCTCAGAGTTAGCAGAGTTCATATCTGTCCCGACCTGATGGGCAGAGGCGTTAAAACGTGAGAATATGGCACTCAGGCTGATGTCTCACCTATCTTGGCCGTATGGTTTGGCTTTTTCTGTGATTTCTCTCATGGTCCATTCCAGCAGTCTCCCCATCATGTCTCCTTTCAGTCGATCCAGCAACGCCAACAGACCTTCAAACAGAGAGCCCTCCAGAGAAGCCAGGCGACCCAGCTCCATCATCCCAAGGCCTCCCAGCACCACTTCCTCACCCAGTGAAACTGCTGCCTGCTGCAGCTGGAGGAAAAACTGTGGAAAGAATAGATGAAGTGTTGACGGTCACCCTCCTCTGGCTGCATTCTAGCAGCACAGTGCAACTTCTTCTTTGAAGATTTAAAGCACAATATTAGAAATATAGAATATTTTTGTATATTATTTTTGTGCAGTGTCAGAGTTTTGAAGTTTAAAAGTCAAATCAGGGTCAGGATCAGAATCAGAAAACCTTTAATGTCCCGCAGACGGGGAAATTCTTTTGTCACAGCAGCAACAGAATATTACAAAATAAGGTAAAAAATAGCAAAAATAAGCAATAAAGTTAAATTTAAAAAGGGAAGAAGTAGAAATAGACATATATACATATTCACATGGTATAGTGCAGTTGTTCTTGTTTTGTAATAATATAATATGGAGTGAATAAATATGAGTAAATAAGACAAATTGTGCAAAAAGCAGAAGTGCCCATAGTACAGGCATATTGCACAGTGCAGGGTACAGGATGAGGTCAATAGTCTATTGGGAGCAGTGCTGATAGTCTGACAGCAGCAGGAAGGAAGGACCTGCGGTACCTCTCCTTCACACACTTAGGGTGTATCAGTCTGTTGCTGAAGGAGCTGCCCAGTGCTGTGAGAGTGACCTGCAGGGGGTGGGACTACTGCACCAGCAGGGATGACAGCTTGTCCAGCATCCTGCTCTCTCCCACCACCTGCACTCCACAGGGCATCCCAGGATGGAGTGTTTCAATCGTCCCGAAAGCTCCACCGTGCCTAATTGCGGTCACAAGCATCCAATTTATTTGTTAAATTACTCTTGTAAATAAGAGAATATACATTTGAATCGTGAATCCCATGATAAAATAATTGGTATATGTAACGTCATCTTTGAAAAAGACGTTTAACCTAAAAGTGTTTCAATCGACCCGGCTCTCCACTACACATCTTTCAATCTTTTGTGCATCTATATTGTTTATTATGCGGCCCTTGGACAGGACAGTGTACATGAGGTTGTTCCCACTTAAAGGAGTTTTCACATGAAAACAAGGGGCTTGGCTTAACGAGGTCCACTCACCACATTGTCTCCCCAGTCTCCCAGGATAGTGGAAATGTAGTTAACAGCATTAAGGATGGCACAATAACGGGCACCCAGCGGGCAGCGAGACTCCTCCTTCATCACCTGAGAGAAAAAAGAAAGATGATATCTGAACGAGAGACCTGGGTACAAAGAGGATCAAAAGCAGGTATTGTTTGATACTACTGGAGTTATTTCAATCGAAACCTTGAGTACCAATACCCAGCCCCAGTGGAACTCCTTCTTTAAGAGTGTCGTTCCTTCATCGGCCTCTTTGTCATTATTACCTGGGTGAGTCGTATGCGGAAGTCATCCACCAGCTCTTTCTGCAGCCCCAGAAACTTGAGCTGTGCAGAAGGACAGGGCAAGGACCGGTACCGCTCTGAGTACAGCAGGACGACAAAAGATTTTTACTCTAAATGCCATTTTAACAGGATATGCCTCCTAACCATCGTGCTTCAGTGGCACCCAGAAAAAGTGGCAGCCACACCAACCAGTGAAATCAGAGGAGATGGGTGAACTGTTTTCCCACATATTCCAGAGAATGCCTCGAAGATAGACTGCCAAAAAATGTGTAGCTTAGTTTTAGTCTCCTTTTCATCATGAAGAAGAACAGCTAAATATTTCATCATCGGAAATGTTAACAGTGTTAACAAATGATACTTTAAGCTCTGGAGTAACGTGCTTATCGCATCATGTTATGTTATGATTGTAGTATCGCTTAAAACAATCAACTGTTGTTTTCAATGTACAGTACACTGTATGTTTCATACTTCCCCAAACAAAGACATTGTGAGAAATCAATTTTACCTAGTGTGTTTTTCTGAGTTTAAGGTTTGTAAATCCTTGGTTTATGTATGTTGATTAACATAATTGACTGGCATTCAAGCTGTGAATAAGTGCTGGGGGGATTGTGGAGAGGGGTCACATGAGGGTTGCAAATGGTGACAATGATTATATCTACTGTCTCTCCTGTATGCATGCAGCTTAGTAAAGACATGATTTGAGAAACACTGAGGACTCCAGAGAATTTCCTTCACAACATGTGCTGACTTCAGTTAGCTGAAAGGAGTGGTCTTACCAGTGATGACCTGTAGAAGAGTCATGAAAGTCTCAGCACAGTCTGGAGCCTTCAGCTCGTCCATATCACTGATATCTTTGTACTGAGAGCTCCACGCTCCCTCGGCCGACAGCATGGCATCCATCTTTTCCACTGCCACTGTACAAACACAGGAGGACAGGATAGTGAAGCTCTGTCACAGGCCATGCACACTGCTAAGAGTGTGTCCAGTAAAGTGTTTTTATGGGATTGGAAATACCAAACTAGGCACTGTAAAAAAAAATGACTGCCAAATGTGGAGGGCTCATTTTACTCAAACATAAACTGCAGTCCACCAAATAATAAACTGATAATAATGGAATTGAAAAAAAATATCCTATCGAGATTCCATTATACACAATTACTTTGTTTAACCTGACAATAAAAGCACTCTAACTTCCATTTAATTAATGAGAAAAAAGTATTTAATTCACAAAGAAGTATACAAATGTAAATAGGCTTTACAATGTGGTTATTTCATATGGACTTTTTATTTACTGAATCACCAGAAAACATGCTCTATTGTAATATCGGGATAGAAGAATTTGAACATATCAACCAGCCCTAAATGAAACAACTCAAATATGCCTTTGACTATTAATCACACTGATGCAAAAACAAGAGTGAGAAAGCTCTGTCCTGGACACTTCCAACCACGTGCCCTCATACTTACTCTTCTTTTCCACAGTGAGCCACTTCTGAAGGGTTGCGTCTTCCAGCAAGAGGTGAAGCAGCCCGGGCAGTGCTGCTGGGTACGACTGGTTACTCCGCAGCTCCTTCTCAAACTGCAGCACCTCTTCCACCAAGTGACAGAAGAGCACGTCATCGTACAGCAGCCTAGAAGCGTCACTGGCCACCTTCTCCTGGACTAGAGACAGCAGGCCTCGACACAGCTCCACCTGCACGCACATACGTATACAACTCTTAATGTGCCATGCTTGAACGAAGATCAAAGCAGAGAGCTGAAGAACAACCTACCATGGCACTGATGGAGGCCCCAGCTCGGTCGAGGATAGGTTGAATCTTTTCCTCCATGAAGGTGGAGCTGTTCCCCATCCACATCAAAACCTGCGTGAGGTACCACTCTGGCTGGAAAAGCCACAAACAGGAGAGCAGTTGGAGTAAAGAATTCAATTTTGTCAGCTGATGACAATTGTCTACTTCGATTTTCTGTGGGGACATCTAGTCTGTCTCTGACCCAGCTGCCCGGCCTTGGAGGGTCAGTATCTAAGAAAGGTCCAACAATGAAGGTTACCGCCCTGTTTGCTGAGAGTGTGTAAGAACTTTGATAAATAAGTGGGGTCTATACCAAAAAGTTAAAAACTAGTTGCATGGTGTGGTGTCTCACTACTTGGGAAGGCAAAGTGTTTATAGCGGCCCTGAACAGACATCATAAAGAGAGGGGATTTAATATTGTGCTCCATTAGATTTGAGATGATGGTGACGTTGTTGCTGCCTCTGTGGCAGTAAGATGAGCCTGTTCTTTCTTTCTTTCTCACTCACTCACTCACTCACACACTCACACACTCACACACTCACACACACACACACACACACACACACACACACACACACACACACACACACACACACACACACACACACACACACACACACACACACACACACACACACACACACACACACACACACACACACACACACACACACACACACACACACACACACACACACACACATTTCAGTCACTCCTCGAAGACATTCATGGACGATATGACAATATGGATTTTATTGGGATGCCAAAAGAAGGGACGGCTGAACTATGTTATGGGAATCTTCACGCCATTTGGACGGCACTTTACATTCTGATTAGGGATGCATGGTGATATCGGCAAGTCACCCGAATTAGCTGACAGTGGCTTTAAAATGACCACTGATCAGTATCGGCCCAAAATAAGAATTCCAACAATGTGACGGGCCGATGAGATGTGGCCAGACCTGGAGCTTAACTTTTTGGAGGCTCTGTGAAAATGATATTTTTACAACTTCTTTTGAAGAAAGACGGCATTGTTGTTGCCAAGCTATCCTTTGTTTGTGGTGTGACTGATTTAACTTTAGCAGGGCTCCACAGAAACAGTTGCCTGGTTGCCATTGGAAGGCTTTTTGAAAAATAGGCAACCAATTCTTGGCCTTTAGTTTCCATCAGTGGCAACCACTGTTAACATATAAATAATTGGATAGCAAACAACAAACAACTTGAACTGAAACTCTGCATGTGTGTTGGTGCATTTACTCGCGTGCTCTCAAGCATCTGTTTTAGAGAGGAATGTGAAGCAAATGAAGAAGTTTGACTGTGGGGTGAAGCTTTAGCCTCATGAGACCATCCTGATCTCTGAGCTCCACTATATTTTAGTCTCTGATCAGTCTGGTAACGTGCAGTGGTGAAAATTTGGAGGCGTTTTCCAAATCAGCATTGATTTTGAGGCGGCTTTAAGTGTGAGGAAACGAGAAGCGTAAACAACATGGAGGCTTCCGTGGATGAGATGAGCAGCTATGGAGCAAGCTGCTCACTAACTCTTTTTTCTCTGGATCCTTCTGTTGAATATGGACCGGGCTCCTGAAATTGGGCCTATGATCCATAAATTCACGTTACACAAACAGAAAATATCCGTTACTTTCTGAGCCTTGCCTCGATGCTGTTACAACGTCATACATTTTGTTGATCTGATTGGTTGATTTGTCCCGTACGTTGGTGATAGACAAATGGTTTATCCAATCAGCAACCAGTATTTTTGCCTCTTCACAAAAGATCACCAAACAAGAGTTCCCAGATGGAGAGCTTTGACAGACCAAGAGTGGCCAGAGTAACTGCTGTCATGTGTTTGCCGAAGAACTGCAGTTCTGGTTATCACCACCATTCATGTGTGAGTGATATACAGCATGTGTGGAACATTGCGAGGATCATATACATCCTTTGATTTCAATGGTGTGTAGAAACTTGTGTGTGCACACGTGTGTATGTGATGTGAGAGACCTTGCTGAGGGAGTTGGTCTGTCGGTTCCCGTAGAAGTGGTATCTGAACCTCCTGCTGAGCGGCAGCAGCATGATCTGGATAGGCAAACAGATGGGGGGAGATTGGGGCAGAGGTGTGGCTGAAGAAGCAGGCTGGGTCGAGGGTACACCTTGACAAGAGGCGAGAGCCCTCTGGGAAACGAGGTCATCGCTGTCAGTGGAAGTTAAAGAAAGTAAACACTTGTGCACCTGCAGTGCTTCCTACCAACATCGTCCCCAGTTTGAATCCTGCTGGGAACGAGTTTCACCTCTACTCTCTATCTGGTGTCACAAACACACTGATGACACTCGTGCTTTAGAATGCTACGATGCATGCATGTCAATATAATTTTTGCAGCTGATCTTCATTTAAGGGCATTAAATTGAAATTTAGGCGTAAAATCATACCATAGTCTTTGTCGGCAAATACACATCAAATAAGCAATTTTTTTTCGTGTAACATCTATTAACAGAGATATTATGGAAAATTGCTAACTGCCAAATACGTCTAACACTGAGTAGCTCTGGGCAGTGCGGAACAAGTACTCCAGCTCAAGACTCGGGCCAACAGGAGTTGTCTCAAGGTCATCTCAAGGTCACAGCAGCACCATTAACTGAGGTGTGGCTGAAGAAGTAGGCTTAGAACCCAGAATGAGTTTGATGGCATCACTCGTTTTGGTTTAGTCCACAAACTTTCTTTATATGCCGATGACCTTCTTTTATTTATTTCAAACCCCACATTCTCCCTCCCCTCAGTTTTAGGGAGTTATTTTTTGTCAACAACTTAGTGAGATCACTCCCACAATCCATATTCCCCTTTAAAACAGCTGATAAGGGGTTCAAATATTTGGGGGTTTTTATCACCAGCTCCTTCCGGGACCTTTTCCAAAAGAACTTCCAGCCGCTATTAGATAAACGCAAGTCGGACTTGTCTAGATGGGCGGGCCTCCCACTGTCCCTTGCAGGCCGGGTTAATCTTATTAAGATGGTTATGTTACCAAAGTTTCTGTATCTTTTTCAACATCTCCCAATTTGTCTAAACAAATCGTTTTTTGCTAATCTGGACCAACAACTCAACGCCTTTATTGGGCAGAATAAACCAGTCCGTATCAAAAAACGTATTCTTCAATTCCCTAAACCTGAAGGGGGACTAGCACTGCCTTATTTCCGCCACTACTTCTGGGATTGCAACATTAACAAACTTTTCTATTGGCTCTGCGGTGGAGTCGCAGACATCTGCCCGCCCTGGGCTCATACTGAGATAACATTTTCCTCCTGCTCTTTGCATTCTACGATTTGCCCACAGCTCCCCATAACTGCCCACAAGGTCCCACCCAATCCGGTTGCAAAGGGCTTCAATCCTTGCCCCAGTTTTGAACAGTTATGCATTTCTCCCTTCCTGCACAGACCCTGCGTTCCGCATATGGTCAGATAAGGGCCTCAAAACTCTTAAGGACCTGTGTGACTAAGGCGTTTTTGCGTCCTTTGCATTTATGTCGGACAAATACAGCCTGCCTAATAGTCACTTTTTTCCGTGCCTTAACATTTTATCCAAAAGCAATTACCACATTTTCCTAACCGCCCCCCTGAAGTTGAGATGGACCAATTCCTCCTCATTTATAATAAGATTGCTTTTCTGAGCCCAGTCCCCACTGTATCACCTAAAAATGCATGGGAAAAGGATTTTGGAGTAGACATTACTGAGGCCCAGTGGAGTGAAAATTTAAAAATGGTTCACTCATCCTGGTTCCCAGCCGACCACGCACACATGTTCTGAACGTGCCCGAAGTTTGCTGAATTTTGGTCCGAGATATTCCAAACCTTAAAAAAAGGCTCTTAACACAGATTTGGAACCCACTCCCCTGACTGCTCTTTTTGGGCTCTGTCCAAAAATCTGCCCATTGCTACACAACGTGTCGTGGCCTTAACCACCCTGCTCGCCAGACGTCTCCTTAAATGGAAAAATGTTTCTCCACCGACTCATTACAGTTGGATGTGTGAAATTTCACAATGTTTACAGTTTGGGTAGTTAAGGTTTTCACAGAGGGGATCTTTGACAGCATTCCACAAAACCTGGGACCCACTGCTGGCTCCTATTAATAATAGTCTTACTGTTACTCCTGATGATGCTGAGGACACTTTGGGTTCAGTCTTTCCCCAGTCCTACGCTGAACATAATGTTTCCCATCAGATAAATTGAACATACTCAGTCACTCTGGACCAGTTCTCCTCTGTCCACACAACATGCTCCTCAACAAAGGCAAGTCTAGCCTTTTTATTCTTTCTGCTGATGAGAGGTTTGGTCACTGCAGAGTGGGCTTTCGCTCCAAATTGTCTTAAATGACGTGTGAAGAGACAGATCCGTCCCCTGTTCAGCACTGAACTGCCCAGCTACTCCAGCTGAAGTGTTGAACTGATTCCCCATTGAGAGTCTTCTCATAATCCTGTCCTCATGTGCACTTGTTTTACGTGGACAGCCGGCCTTTTTGAGGGACTTAAATGAATCTGTGTCCTTGTAAAGTTTCAATATTTTTGAAATCACAAACTTGGAACGCCCAACCTCTCTCTGGTGGCTGAGAGGGTCGTCCCTTTGGCCTTCATCTGGACAACCTGCTGTCTCAGGGCTTAAGTCACCTCAGGGCAGCTTGCCATCTTGCAAAGTAACCAGGAGAGCTGCCAGATAAATACCGTAGGGTGTGTCCAACAATTGAGTCAATGTCACCAGGTGCCAGAATAACACCAATAAGTGGGAGGTATCTGAAAGTACCGTGGTTATTTAAAAAAAAAAACATGCTAGTACAGCAGTGGTATAGGGACAGCGGATATTTTCATCAAATTCTGACCAATAAAAAATAACAGTATTTCAGAATAAATCAAGTATTTACTATTTGTTCTCCACTGTATACGGATAGAATATTTAGGAGACGTGTTTGTGAATATAAAGAATGTTATCAAAGAAATAAGCGATAGATGTGTAGACAGCACAAATGTGAACACAGAAGCCCAAACTGAAGGATACGAGGTCTGCAGGGCCAGCAGCTGTGTCACAAGCAGCTCCAGCTGGCTGCTGAGCTCCTGGCCATTGGCAGTGGGTGTCAGGGACTGAGTGGGAGGGGAGAGGATCGGCCAATGAAGCTGAGTCAATACTTTCTCAAAATCACTGTGAAGGAAGATTGAACAGGATAATTTAGCTTTTATGTTGAACCAAGGATGATCATACAGTGATGTCTTTTGGGGGGGGGGGTACCTGGCCAGTCGGTCTTTGATGATCTTGTGCCAGAAGTGAAGTGTTTCTCGGAGGAAGTCCTGCAGGTGAGAACATCCAGACTGGTTTAGTCCAGCGTCCAGAGCAGCCATGCTGTCTACCGCCCTTATGGCCTCCCACACACTGCTGGTCATCAGACACTGCTGGACTGCAGCACTGCAGACACATACAGGGATATTCAGCTGCATTCTATCTCTTCTAAACCTTTTATGTCAAACTTATAGAACAGCACACAGTCAGCACATCTATTATAGGATGATTTCAACATTTAGATCTGTGCCCAGTCCAGTTTAGATGATATTACATTTAGTTCTTTATTCTTTTCATTATCTGTCATGTCCCTCTGCATTTGTCTTCCTGTCTTAGACTTGTTGACAGTACCTGAGTTCCTCTATGTGTTGAAGGCACTGTAGGTATTTCATGTGTCTCTCTATAGTGTCGACTTGGTTAAGCGTCTGGCCAAGATTGTCCATCCAAGGCTGGGCCCCCTGCAGGTGCTACAAGATGGACTCATTAATACAGACAAACAGATGCTTTGACATGGATCTGGAATCCTGCTTGAATTACAGAAGCATTTGTAGAGACACTTGCTAAACACAGCGGGACCGCTACAGAGTTGCCGCGCTGACATGATTCAGATTTGAGCCGTGTAGGTAAATGTTTCAAAAATGTTTTCATATATAAACGAGTTTTGGCACCACTAGGTAAAATTGTTGGCACATCGATATAAAGAACAGACTGTCTACTGCTTTTTGAGGCGGTTACAGATTTTAGAGGGAAAAAAAACATCTTACCATCCAGGCTAAGACGTGACTTGTGTGGTGTTAAGTTTTATAAATAAAATGTATTCAGCAGCACTGCCGATGAAAGCTTGTAGCATGAGTAAGAACTTGAGTTCTTCACTCGTAAAACCTGGGTTGTAGCACAACCCTAACATTTGTTTTTTTTCAACCAAATCCCACTATTGGCTATTCTGCCTCAGGCCCGCCCTAAAGACACACCATCAACCAATCACAGCGAACTACAGGCAGTGAAGAGATTTCTCACCCTCCATCATTTTTGATTGGAGAGTAGCAGGAAGTGGTGGCTGAAAACTAAACTACCACATCCTAACCGCACGCGAGTGTCAGACTATCACGTCGAATCGCAATGTCTGTCCACGCTTATTCATAGAATTAGTGGAACAAGCTGTAAAATCTGCCCCTGAAAAACTGCTAAATGTCCCGTGCACCAGCGGACTGTGTTTAACAAGGAGGCGGGGCCGTCACGTCACAGAGGCCGCCTTCTGCCCAAAGCTGCCACACGCACACACAGTCCCAAGCTTCTTCAGAATGTACCTAATCTGACCTGTTTAGCTTCAACAACATGTGTATTTAGGTTTCACGGTGAAACTTGGAGCTCTTGTTTTGTCCATCGCGGCACTTTCAACACGCTCGACTGGAATAAAATAGAAAGTGGGTCGTGTGCTGACAGTGAAAAGGCCACACCGCAGCCAGCAGAGGCAACAGGTTAGCTTTAGGTAGCTTTGTGTCACACTGATTCAAATCTGTTCAGAAAGGTTCTTTGGCCTTAGGGCTGTTTTTACATAGCGAAATACTTTGACTAATTCAAAATCAATGTAAAAAACTGTGATAAAATCGTGATTGTGATTTTGCTGTAAAAAAAAATTGGGATAGGATATTTTTCCCATATCGCCCACACCTAGAGGAGCCACACCGATATCTCTGTGATAGGCCAATATCGTTCCGGCTCTAGTGCAGACCTTGAAATGGATATTATACTGTAGTGGATACTGAGCAGATGTTTTGTCTAACTAATATTTTTAAGGCCAATATTGAACATTCAAGCTCATGTTGTATGTGGGACAACATAAATTACTGATCCAATAATCAGTTTCAAAGAACATTTGAAACGTTGGACTTCCTTTGTCAAAAGGGAAAAAGGACTAAATAAAGTTACAAATATTTGTACTTTATGCAATGATCAAACCACAGTCACATGAGATACCATATTAGTTGGCTTGAAGGCAAATTCTGAAAACAGTCAGAACAAGATGACATGATTATTGACAACAGAAGCTACTATCAGAGCTGCTATTATTATTATTGTTATTATAGCTATTATCAGAGGTATAAGCACACACTGCTGTTGTGCGTGTTCATTCATGTCAGTTCTCAGTACTTGGTCCTCTGCTCTCCTGGTGGGAGCTCTACCTGGTGCAGCATGTTGGAGATAAGCCGCTCTCTCTGCAGCAGGTCCTCCAGGGAACACGTGGCCTCCTCAGCAGCAGACAGGGCTGCAGAAACTTTAGGAGGCACAGAACTGGATACAGTCAGAACCTGAATGACACAAATGATACAGTGAACTGCTTAGAACTGACACATTGATGGACATAAACTGCACAAGTGTTGTGGTCAGTTGCAAACAAACACTTGTTTAAAAGTGAGTTGGATTTGGAAGGGAAGTGGACTGTTGTGGTTGTAGCTTAATGAAGCAGAGGATTTTTTTACTCTGGCTGTAGACACTGATGAACATGAAAAGGGTGAGTGCCTGTGGGGATTGGAATCAAGAACTGGTTCCAGTTCAAAAGAGGCAACTAATTGGAATCAGAAGTGGAATCATATGCTTCCAAGCTTATCAGTTCATTGAATCAATGTTAGCAAGTTTTTCACCACTTGGATTTTGCAAAACAATGATGTCAAACTCATGTCTACACTGATTGAAACTTGCAACCACAAGAAGACATAAGAGAGAAAAAGAAACAGTCCAAAGAGTGGCATAATAATAACGTTAGCACCAAACAGGCAGGCTTAGCAGAATAGTCCTGTGAAAAACCTTTCATTTACAGTTTACAGACACAAATAACAAAAGAGTTGTGATGACACTGAAAACCTGTGTGGGCCGACTTTTTTCACACAGAAAATTGATATAGGAATGAATAAGAGAATTGATAGAGAATCAGACCAAATCGATAATGGCATTGTTATCAGTAAACTCTCATCCATTTCCATCCCTCAGAGCCTGAAGCTTTTCCTGATATGTGGACATTATGTCTCTGGGCTGCAGACAGAATTGTCGGATTCAAGCTTTATTTTTGGTGCACATCATGTGCGAGATCATCCCCCTACTAGATCCACCCAACCTGCAACTTCAGGGATAACACCCAACAGTTTTTAAAAGCTGCTCTTCATAATATTACATTAATATCAGGGGTGTCGATGTGGATCGAAATGCAGATTCAATGATCAAAGGTTCAATACCATTGATGCAAAGTGAAAATATCAAGTATGTCAAAATCTTTAAGATGCGCCTTTATTTTAAATTTCCCACTTTATGTTTATTTATTTCTTTCATTAAAAAGTATAGTTTGTTTTTTATTTTAAATGTCTGAAATAATTCTGTTTCAATTCAAATTAAATTAAAGTTGCTTTTTGTGAGTCAATATAAATAGAAACGGATTATGTTGGGTATATTATATCATCACATGCTGATGACAAGCTTTTGAATTGAATTGAATCGAATTGTAATTGCATCGTGGCAGACGTGATATCAGAGAATACCGTATCGTGATTTAACCGCGGTTAAACCTGTGCTGTAACACACCTGGAGAAAACAGGGACTGTTATTGCACCAACCCCCTGCTGCAGCACAAGCAGAAGTCACAGCAACAAATAACACACTTCATGGTAAGAGACCGCTGCCTCCTTTAAACCCTCTGCAGTTCTCGAGCTCCAGTGTGATGAACAACAACACCTGTAACGTGCCATATGCGCTCTGAAGTGTCTGGAGTCACGCTGTCCATTCACCTGTTCCTCCAGGACACTGTTTTCCTCCCTCAGAGTTTCCAGCAGCTCTCCTACATTCTTCAGGGATTTCAGGTCGCTGCCGACCTCTTTCTCAAGGAAATCCACTAAATATTCTTGAAGTGTCCCCGGATCTACAGAGAAACTTTCGCCTCCTTGGTCGGTCCTGTAAACGGGGTTAGACACAAGGTCCGTCCGTGTGTTCATCATTTGCTCTACTTCTGTGGGCGCCGCCATCTTTGCTCTCCAACGCCGTCAACAGACCTGCCAGGGTGATTAGAGAGAGGAGCGCTCGTTGACCCTCTCGGCGTGTCCCGCGGCACGTTAGGCGGCAATGTCGTTTCTATGGAGCGGACTCCTCGTCCATGTGTGGCTTTGAATAAAGGAAACGCGTCTTGATAACTTTTTATAATGAAAGGTAGGTTCTTGCAGGCTTGTTCACCAGCACTTTCCGGCGTACACTGGGGGAGAAAACAAGCACACTTTGCTCACGTGGACACCCGAGAGTCAGGCCACACGCCACAGGCCACACGTCACAGACTACACGTCACAGACTACACGTCAACACATCCCTTCTTTGTTAGTTCGAAGCCCCAGAACTCTTCTTCTTCACCCCGCAGTCACTTCCAGCTGTTTTGGAAGCCAGTGGAAGGATGAATCAAAACTATGTACCTGTATCAATCATCTCACATGTGGGTGGAATGGATGGACTAGTTATAAAGAAAAGAAATGTAAGTTTGTTGGTGAACACAATCATCACGATGGCCAAATATTATACACACAAAGCTACATTTATAAATACTCCCCCATATTTAAAGCGTTTCCAAATGAATTCTTATTCTATTGTAAATCACTTACTAACGGCTTAGACACTTGGAATTGTACAATTTAACTCACCCTTGGATGTATCTACTGGCTAATCAAATGAATGTTTTTTTAACTTCTATATTGATTTGTTTATATTTCTAATTGATACCATTTTATTTTTATTTTATATCCTACTGTTTTTTTCTCCATCCATGTTCATTTTAGAAATGTTAATCTGCCCTATTGTTGTACAGTTGAAAAATTCAAATAAAGTCAGAGTTTTATATATAATAATCTTAATGGTATTTTATTCCAAACAATATCATTAAGAAATGAGGTGAGCTCTCCTTTCTACTTACTTGCAGTTTTAATATGAGCAACCAAATAGCCTGTATTTAACTTTCAACAGGCCGGTCTAGCTTGGAAATAACGCCACATTCATCACTACCCCACATAAAGCCATGTTATGGAAGAAGGCACTGCTGTCAGGAAAAACTATCTATCTTTATGCAAAATTGGGGTGATAAGGGTATTGTTTTGTTAGTGATCTTTTTGCCACTAATGCTTCACTATCTAGTTATGAACGATTTCTTCTTGTTAGATCATTTCTTGTAACAAGCAAAGACTTTGATTTTGCTTGGAACCTATCCCTCTCTGTAAATCCTTTCTAACAAGAGGCTCTGAGCCCTTCTGATGATGAATGGGATTGACATCGTGAATATTAAATGTAATAATAAACATATACGTAATGCATTCTTTGAAAGAAGGAAAATGACTCTGAGAGGAAAAGCTTCTGGGGACAACATTTTTATAGACCCTTTCAACGGAATTCCAATGCTAGGCAACAGCCTTGGTCCTTGTTCACTTCCTGTCAGCTGATGTCATTCAGATACACTGCAACAGGAAATACAATAGGACCCATTTAGAATGTTTATGTTTACAACTTTGAAAAGGTCTGTAGGTACTGATTGGCAGAGGGCGTGGCTATTACCATATACATTCTGTCCACATCAAAATTTTACACAACATATATCCTACAAATCTATTTCTTTCCAAATTCCTAGATATTGAACACAAATGTACTTTTTGCAACAATAAACCACCAATGTGTGAATGAACAAGAGTCGTTGACACATGATTTCTATAATTGTTTACATTCTGCTTCCCTTTGGACTGAATGTCACAGTATGTATCTGGTAAAATGAACTGTAACATCGCCACCATTATTATTGTCATTGTCATAATAATGACCTTAGCTGTGCTTGTTTCTACTATTCTGCTGTATTAACTGCCATAATATATAAGTCATACTCACATTTCTATAGATATGATTATAGTTACTGTTACTTTAGTGGTTGTTTGCAGCTCTGGAAGTGTCTCTGTTTGTCTCTCTCTGTCCACCTGTCTGTCTTTGTGTCTGTCTTTGTCTCTCTCTGTCCACCTGTCTGTCTTCGTGTCTGTCTTTGTCTCTCTCTGTCCACCTGTCCGTCTTTTCTCTCTTTCTCTCTCCTTTTCTTCCTCCCCAACCGGTGCAGACAGATGTCCGTCCTCCACAGAGCTGGGTCTGTTTCACGTTCCTGCCTGTTAAAGGGAAGGTTTTCATCGCCACTGTGTACTCAACAGGGGAATTGTTGGGTCTTTGTAAAGCATAAATAAGTCATGGAGTGTGTGTATATATATACATGGTTTGTTAAACAGAAGTGTATTCAAACCGTGATTTATTTATTTTCTTTTTTCAATGTATTGTCCATAGCCAATTCTATGTTGAGTACATGTCTGATTTGTTGAATATGTGGATTTGTTAAATAAAGATAGTTAAAACATGTTTTTTTTAATGTAAGTTGTGGGTTAGGCCTACAAAATACTGTACAGAATCTAAATAATAGCCAGGTGGGGGTGGTATATTTGCATCTACTTCACCCATACTGTTATGGTTTACAACTAATTCTTTTTTTGTCTTTGTTAGAATGGAGCCAGTTGTAGACATCTGACCACGTAATCTTTATGAATGCAACCATAGTTGAAGTATAAATGTTCAGAGGTTTCAACGTCAGATTCAGAGAAATGTATTTAAATCAAAGGTAAATCTGAGTTATGACATTGAATGGATATATTTGATTTACAGTATGACTGTGGTCAAGTTTTTTCCATTCACACATGCATTATGGGAAAGCTAATTCTAGTTTGATCTCTCTTTGTGTAAAGAAAATGAAATCTTAAAAATGTAGATTTCTACTTCTTGGGCCTGGGTAGGAAACGTTTCTTAACAGATTATTAATCATATATTCAGACGACAAAATATAATCATCCAATGTTCAGGTGCTGTATGGGATTCCAGTTACCTTTAATTCAATACATTTATGCAGTGTAGATTAGAACGTCTTTTACTCATCCATAATACATTCATTTATTTATTTGAATAACAATTCTTCCCAAAACTGATTGTAAAGATTAAAGGCTGAATCTGGATAATGAGCAGAACACCACCATCTAGTGTCTCAAGATCGTAGTCGCAACAACAAAAAATAACTCCAGCAGTCTTATTGCCAGGTTGCCAGTAGCTACAGGAGACCAGAGTCGGTTTGAGCCTGTTTGAACCCATCCCCTCCAGCAAATCACACCATAAAAACAAGGATTAGAGGAGTTTGACTGACAGTTACTCTTAGCCGTTAGCGTTAGCCGTTCCAGCTTAGTAAAGATGAAAGTGATGTTAGCGATCAAGGAGAACCGTAGCCATGTGGGCGTGCGTTTGAATGCCGTTCCTCTCCTTTCTCTCAGTCCATGGAGTGAATGCTCGGCATATAGTGACTCTGGTTTTTGCCCGTCTACGCTCACTCAGCTGCTGGGACAAATAACGCCCCCTTCACTGAGGCTCCGAAGCAGCTGCAGGATTAGCAAACTCCATTTCACCCAGTGCCAGTCTACAGTAGCTGCACCCAACAACAGACAACCCTGGCAACCAGCAACGCCAAACGCTATTGGCTGCTACCATGGAAACACAACGGGACAGGAAGTCATTGTCAAACCCGTCAAAATGTTTTAAAATATTAATTCAGACTAAATATTTTTTTTATGGGAAAGCAATAATCTTTCATTCTGTACCCCTCAAAACGCCCACGTGGGTGTATTCTTTTTTAAAATCTAGTTTTTAATAAAGATTCTACATATTCAACCTTTAACTGCAGTCCATCAGGAACTAGTGACTTGTTCATGTGTTTTTTCTTCATGATAGCATCAAATTCTTAATTCTGAATTCTTCATCACATAAATCTCTACTACCTTATAACGTAATTACGTTTCATATTTGGTCAAAGAAGAAATCCATATGTTGCTCAACTTTTAGCAAAACAAAATGACAGTGCTGAACTAGTCCATGTCAAAAACTAATAAACAAAACTATTTTAGTGTGGTAGGTTCAGTCACCGGTCAGATGTCCCAGGAGAAGTTCTTATGCTGTAAAAAGGGAGTGAAAGGCCAAAGCCTGTGAGGGTGCTAGCCTGTGGGCATGTGCGGCTGTAACAGTCACCCTGTTACTCTGCAGGTCAGTCTGAATATGACAACACGAGACCTTCTGCCCGACAACACTACGCTCCTGTGTGTGTGTGTGTGTGTGTGTGTGTGTGTGTGTGTGTGTGTGTGTTTGAATGTGCGGCAGAGTCACGTGGAGCTGCAGCAACCTCCAGTCGTCAGTGAAACTTTTGTTGAATGAAACATGTGCCTATAGGGCAGCTATTGTCCCAAATCAACCTCAGTTTCTCTCTATGACAGAAAGAATTCTTATTTTAAACATTGTTTTTTCACTATACCAAGATACGTCACTTTATGTATAAAAACATATGGTTTTCTTATTATTACCAACCTCCATATATTGTGATAACAAGAACAAAGTCCAGGTAACACCTTAAGACAAGAGTCCATACATGTGTGAGCATTGGGTATAAGTAGTAGGCTACATCCACACCATTTTAGTTATATGTTTGTAACACCAGGAAATACCATTACCTCTAGGCTACAGGCATTTAAAAGTAAACTCAAACTTAATGTGCTATTGACATTAAATGATAATCCTGACCTGATATTTTCATATCGTGCTATGCCTAGCTACCATCTAGCTTTAAATTTAATGTCCAGGGTTTAGTTTGTATAACAAAACGTGTCTTCTGACAAAAACAACTCAGTCTGGAGATGGAAGTAGTTGCGACAGAAAGGAGGAGAGAGGTAGACACAGCACTCACCCAGAGCCAGAGCAGCAGGATGATGATGGGGACAAACGAAATAGCATCTGAGACTAATTTTGGTAATCCTGGGTTATGGCCGGATAAAATTATTCGGACAGGGTGAACCTTGTAAGGGTCATGGCCAAGAGAGCACCTTTCACAGAGAAAAGAAATAAATACCAAAAGATGCAGAGGGCAGGGTATTCCCACGTTAGCTGAGGAATCCAAAACTCCCAATGGCTGGTACAAAACCTGAGAGGGGCTGAGTATAGCAGTTCTAAAAAAGCTTTACTTTGCTTCTCATGATTGCTGTTCTTTTTTGAACTAGAAAAATAATTTGCGTAGTGTACGGAAATTTGATAGCTGGGATGAAAAGAGAAAGCTTTAAACATGTCCAGAGCAGGAGAGAAACAGTGTGTGTGATTGATAGTACGTGCAGAATTCTGAATTGTCGGACATTGACAACTGATAGAAAAAAGCCAAAAATAAATAGTAAAAAAAAAACAATACTGGATGTTTTTCTATATTTAGCCTATAGGAATCTGTCATTTGGGACTAACACAAGCAGACTTGATGAGCCAGATGATGGGCATTTTCTAGTCATAATTAAGGTATTTGCAAAGTATAATAACATCTTATGGGCATTTACAAAACATTAGGGAGCCAAGCGAAGATCCAAGCTGAGAGAACGGGCCCCCGCGGAGAGACTACGTTCATTTTTTTATGCAGTCTATGTGTGAGACAGCCCAGAAAGCAGAAAAAACTGCCCAAATGAAGGCGTCGACAGCAAGTCTGTATCCTGAGCAGATCTGCTCATGGAGGGTTAGACTGGTTACCCATAAACACCTTTACCTCATTATTTGAGACTTTGGTCAAACAATATCACCTAAACGGGAGAGAGAGTTACCATCAGAATCACTTTATCATCAATAAATGTCAGCAAACATGCCAAAATAAACAACAGGGAAAACAACAATGTACAATCCTCAGGGACACAAGACACCTTCACTGACTGACTGTAGTGGAGTCCCCAACAGAATTAGGTTACCTGCGATCTTGGATAAGGTGAGTAAGGCAAAGAGCAGGATACACATTGACCTGGATGCTCTTATCGGCAGCGAGCCAAGTCTCCTAAGGTCAGTCACATGACAAGTTGTTTTGAGGTCTGCAGAATAGGTAAGAAACTATCATTCAAGGTAAAGACTGTGGGGATGGTCTGAGTGAGGATGAAATAAGTCTGAAATGGAATAAACTACACATGCACTACCTCAATGTTAAATTCACTTTTGTGTATATAAACAGTAGTGGGAATCATCTTGGATGCACTAAGCTGTAATTTTTTCACTTTCTGAGAGTCTCCTTGCCGGTAAGAGAAGTGGTAACCCATGACAGCGTGATATTTTAATATGTGGCCTAGAAATGTAAATTGAAGCATTATTCACGTTGCTGCCTTTGTTGTGGTCTGTTTGTCTCTTATGAACATTGTCATTAGTACTGCATTGCATTTTGGGATATCTAGGGTGTAGTGGCCAATGTCTGCATAATATTTCAATGGAAATAGTAAGTCATTTACGTATTATTGGTTTCCTACTAAGGTTTCAGACATATCTCTCACATACTGCTGTAGCTTACTAATAGCATGTTAGTAGGCTATGGAATATCTAAAGCTTCCAGATAGTCAGTGACACTAGTTTCTTGATGCAGAGACTGACCAATCAGAGTAGACTAGGCTGTTTCAGGAGGGGGGCCTTCAAGTGAAATTCTGCAAAATCATCCCATGGTCTTTTTGGGCACTTACATACATCAAATAAACCATTGAGACATTTTTTTTGTGTGTAACAACTATTAACGGAGAAATCTGGGACAGTCGCTAACAGTCAGACATGGCTAACAGTGATTAGCTTGGGGCAGTACGATGAAGGCATTAAAATGTCTTTTTTTAACCACTAATACTGCTGCAGAGGTTGGGATGATTTTGCACTGGAATTACACTTTGAAAAGAGAGGCGCTAAAACTGAGCGATTACAGAATGAAAGTATTGCTTTTCCATCAAAACATATATTTAGTCTGAATTAATATTTAATTTTTTTTAACAGGTTTGACAATGACTTTCTGTCCCAATCTTTTTCCGTGGTAGCAGCCAATAACGTTGGGCGTTGCTGGTTGCCAGGGTTGTCTGTTGTTGGGTGCAGCTACTGTAGGCTGGCACTGGGTGATATGGAGTTTGCCAATCCTGCAGCTGCTTCGGAGCTTCAGTGAAGGGGGCGTTATTTGTTCCAGCAGCTGAGTGAGTGGAGACGGGCAAAAACCAGAGTCAATATAGGCCAAGCATTCACTCCATGGACTGAGAGAAAGGAGATAAACGCCATTAAAACGCACGCCAAAATGGCTATTTTTCTCCTTAATCACTAACATCACTTTTATCTTTACTTAGCTGGAACAGCTAATGCTAACTGTCAGTCAAACTCCTCTAATCCTTGTTTTTATGTTGTGATTTTCTGGAGGGGATGGGTTCAAACACTGCAACAAACCTTGTAACCCGACTGCTGGAATTATTTTTTGTTGTTGCGACTACGATCTTGAGACACTAGATGGTGTTGTTCTGCTCATTCTTCATATTCAACCATTAACTAACCAACTAATGCAGCTATAGTGCAATAGTATTGTTAACGCCATTACTGTACTGTACAGTACTGCTGTACTGATGATAACTGCTGATAATAAACTACGAGTCATTTCTTACTAGTTTGTAGTAATTACTCTTTTTAATGAGTATATAATCATAATAATAATTGAGCACAAACATTATCCTTGGGAATAATAACCTTTTCTATCTCCTTCTATGTTTCTATTAGTCAACTGAGGATGCCTGACAAACACATAGACAGATGAGTCAACTGCCTACGAATGACTGATCCAGGCTACAATTACTTGACGTCATTCAATACGCTTTTCAAACAACGTGACATTCATTTACTGCTGCCCTATGGTGACTTTCACTCACTCATTAGATGATTCTTCTCTTCAAATTAGTGCCTGGAGTGATAGGAATTACCTTTTAACAGGCTGGATATCTTTCCTGGGACCTGAGGGCATACAGACATTGATGTGTACCGGAGAGGTCTGCTGAGTGTCAAATGGCATTTCTCCAAACGTCAGATGTGTTGGACAGACAGCCCAATGACGCTTTGTTGGAATGACGTCCTAGGCTGATGATGTCATCGCTTTAGCAGAACGCATTAGGTTACACACGCACAAAGTGCATGACAAGCACCCCCCCCCCCCCCCCCCCCTTTGATATGAAAGTGTAAAAGGGAAATGGTCAGTGAAGGACCCTCATATGAAGCTGCAGGGACCTTTGAACAGAGACAGGAGCTCCTCCGCGCCCTGCAGGATGCCTGGAAACATCAGATCAGGTATGTATTTCAGGAATAGAACTTTGAATGAAGAAATAAAGAACAGCCTTCTTTCTGCATATTGGTATGATTTCCATTTCCCCCAACCCATTACTTCATTTTAATCATACCTCTTTATTTCATTCTGTTCTTGATTTTTCATCAGGACTCAAACATACTGGGGGAAAAATAAATCAGGTTGAAACTTGTTCTGCAACTTTGGATTTTTTGTTTTGCAGTGCATCAATGTTTTGTCTTATATTGGATTCTTTTGTTAGACAAACTGATCCAGTCTCTTATTGAGTTGTAGGAAAAGTATAGTTCTATTAGTCCTAGATTCTGGGGATCATCTACAGGCATGCTGCTGCTTTCACTCTATAACCCTTAGACTCTAACGTTCTGCCCTCAGATGCATTACTGGAGATCCCTGTAACACTCACAATTGCATTTTGTATAACAAAGTAGCTGGTCCTCTTGGACTCTTTCACCACCCTGTATAACATTTGTGCTGGACTGGACCACAGAACCCTTCCAAACTTCTTCTGCTTTAGTTTTTGTGTTTATCTGCAACACACTCCCTACCCCTGGATAATTCAAGATCCTGATCTCAAACCACCTCACCTCAGAGTGCATGGTTCTCAAGTATTGTGTATTATTGTGCTGCTTTGACTTTTTCTCTATATCTCCACATCATTGAAATCGAGGGAAACGCAATGATTTTCAAGGTTTTAATAAAGGTTTGAATAAATAAACGAACATTTGTTCTTCTCTCTTTCTTTCTTCTAGTGTCGTTTGTGTGGGTGCTGTTGGTCTGTGTGTTGTTCTGCAGCAGACTGACCAGCCTTGGTGCAGCACCCATCTGTACCAATGCCCGGGCTGGGTGCCCTGTCCTCTCCCTGGCGAACCTGTTTGACCGCATCATCCAACATTCAGCCAGGACGCACGGCATTTCAAATGACCTTCACTCCGAGTTTGTAAGTCTCCTTGTGCAGCTTCTCTGGCAATGTTTTATTAAGGATGTTAAATGAATAAGTCTGATTTTGTACAGGGTATTTATGATTGCTAAATGTGTTGGATATGGATACTGCACACATACGTATGTATTACTCACTTCTCTGAGGCTAGTTTATTAGGTACAGCTAGCTAAAACTGATGCAGTCTAATACAGCTTTGTGAACGTGTCAGTTTTAATGTTCATACAAAAGACACACACACACACACACACACACACATACACACACACACACACACATGTTCTAAGATATTTGTGATTATTTGCAGTCGCAGGCCATTTGACTCTTTCATTCATCCTTTCTTCAGCCACACTTGACATTAAGATGACACTGGACCTCTGACATGTTTTTCCTGTCAGGAGCAGTATTTCCTGCCTAGTAAGAATCAAATTGGCCGGGTCAGTCGCAACTGTCACACCTCCTCCATCCTCACTCCAAATGGCAAGGAGAACGCTCAAAGAATGGCGGTGAATTAACCTTTATAAAAAACTATTGTTTCTGTTTGCACTGTACACGTCACACTGACCTTCCCTTACGACACTTTTGGTTTTTTTTCAGTTTCCCAGTGTCCCTTTACTTTCATTTTTGCATCACCCCCAAACCTCCAATAATAACTAGTGATACAAATCCCATCTGAACGACACACAACTGTGGTGACTCCAAGGATGTCTTGAGTTTGATCTGACTCTTAACCGTCCTGTTGTCACTGTAGAGAGAGGAGCTGACAGAGGTGATTCTGAAGCTCCTGGTGGCATGGAAGGATCCTCTGTGGCATTTCCATCAGAGCATGGCTCACCACCATGACTTCAACAACTTCAGCTCCAACAAAGCTCTTGAGATGAGTGACATGGTGCACGAGCTACGCAAAGGTGTAGAGAAAGTGGCTGAGAAGGTACTGTAAATCTTATGTGCATGCCAAAATGAAAAGACATTGGAGGTCATTCTCGTGAGCAGCTAAAGTACTTGCTTTAAGTGTTAAAGTGGAATTCGGCGCAAAATCATCCCATGGTCTTTTTCACCACTTACACACATCAAATAAGCCTTCGAGACAGATTTATTCGTGTATGAACTATTAATGGAGAAATCCGGGAGAGTCGCTAACAGCCTGACGTGGCTAACAGTGATTATTTGATGTGTGTAAGTGTTGAAAAAGACCATGGGATGATTTTTTTCACCAGAATTTCACTTTAATTACTGAAGTCTCAACCTCAAAATGTGCGGGATGTGGGGTAGATGCTGGGAGCTGCCGTGTAATGCAGCTTCCATGGATGTAGTTTCTTGTGAGCTTGTGTAATTGCAGTGACACCGGATGTCACACAACAAATTCAAACTGCACAGTTCACCTTCAGATGACCTATTGTACAGATTCCGAGCAAGACATTCAACCACAATCTAGCAAGAAAGGAAGAGGCCACACTATTTATTTCTGTGTTAGTGCTGAAGAACCAACAGATAAATTATAAATGTAACTGATGCAACACACACAAAAATATGTGGTATACACATGAATTACTGCACATTACTTTTGGTTTTTATGAACGAAAACTGCATAACAACAACTTGCAAAGTCAGCATTAGATAATGCCTCATTTGCATATTTAAACATAACATTTCAGAAAATTTGCAATATCAAAAACGATTGTCTTAATGTCAGTAATCAACTGAGGAAGTTTCATGGTGATATACAATAGTTAAAATGTGACCTATTTCACTTGTAGTATCTCAAAATGTCAGAATTTTACAATACATATCTTTAAAGGCTGTTTTCTCAAAATATTTTTTCTCACTGAGTCAGAAATCAGTCAGTAAATCAATCTATCTATCTATCTATCAATTGATATAATTCATATAATTCACTATTAATGGAGAAATCCGGGAGAGTCGCTAACAGCCGGACGTGGCTAACAGTGATTAGCTCGGGGCAGTATGGTGAAGGCATTAAAACGTCTTTTTTAACCACTAATACTGCTCAAAATAACAGCAAACCTCTGCAGTAACATGAGAAGAGTCCCTACACAGAAAACAAAGCACCAACAACGTAGTTGGAGAACCCAGAGTTTATTAAAAGAGAGTTTTAAAGACTTACCTACTGGCCCCTGTACCAGCTTCTCTCATAGTAAAGTCCATTCAAGTGGATTGCCAAAGTCAATCCAAAAGGAAGGAGCCCATTGATGATTTGTTTTCTGTGTAGGGACTCTGCTCATGCTGCTGCAGAGGTTTGCTGTTATTTTCAGCAGTATTAGTGGTTAAAAAAGATGTTTGAATGCCTTCACCGTACTGCCTGAGCTAATCAGTGTTAGCCATGCCCGACTGTTAGCGACTGTCCTGGATTTCTCCATTAATAGTTTATACACAAAAAAAACTGTCACCATGGATTATTTGATGTATGTAAGTGCTGAAAAAGACCATGGCATGAGTTTACGCTGGAATTTCACTTTAATGCATGGTCAGTTGGCTTCATTGATTCTTCCGAGTGTGCTTTGTTGTGCTATGTTTTAGTTTTTGTAGCAAGGGGATGTTTTTAATTTTTGCCAGACCACAAATGTTTTTTTTATGTATTTTTATTCATCTTCTATCTTCAGGATGTATTTGTTTGTCAACAAAGGACATTATGAAATTCTTCTCCCTGCTCTGAATATTATGTCGTTTAACTTATGGTTCATATTTTGAGAGAACTCTGTTTGGAATTGTTCACTTAAATAGGCGACATAAGCAATGAATTAACGAACAAAATCAAGATAAAAGAAAAGAATCTCCTTTACAAATCAAGATGTCTTCTTATTCTGACTGAGTGGATGTGCTATGCTGTGTTTGGGCTTGTTGTAATGTGCGTGTGTGTCCTCTCCTCTCCAGATGCAGATGTTGGGGATAACAAGTAACACCGTCAACAGCCTGGCTCCTCCTGAAGCTTTGTTGCCCTCTGACAGTGCCGAGTGGCGCCTGATGAAAGACTATGACCTCCTTTACTGCTTTCGCCGAGACTCCAACAAGGTCCAGAACTACCTGAAGATCCTCAAGTGTCGCATCGTTCCAGAGCATGGATGCTAAAGGCCAGACAACAATGCAGATTGCGTTCAACTTCTGGTAATATCGACATGCTGGAATGGAAGAGCTTTGGTCAGAGACTACAAGCTGGACGGGAGGTTAAAGTGAGTCTTTCTCAGCAAATACAGTCATCAAATAAGCCATAGAGAATTTTTTTCATGTAAGAACTATTACATGGATATCCTGGAGAGTTACCAATAGCTCGGGGCAGTATGGTGAAGGCATTCAAACGTCTTTTTTAAACAATAATACTGCTGAAAATAGCAGTAAACCTCTGCAGCAGCATGAGAAGAGTCCCTACACAGAAAGCAAAGCACAAACAACGTAGTTAGTGAACCCAGAGTTTATTAAAAGAGTGTTTTAAAGACTTACCGGCCCCGGTACGGGGGAGTGTACCTATGTTCCCTGCTTTGTATGTGACGGGTAATATGTTACCTGTCTATTATTTTTTCCACAATCAGTGCCGAATTCACCGGAAAATAGGCCTCTATAGACCCTAACACTACCCCCTCACCCTGACCCTAACCGTAACCTCTTACCCTAACAAAATGCCAAATTAAATCAGCGAAGGCAGAGGTTCATGCAACCAGGGAACATAGGCAAGACCCCCTGTACCAGCTCCTCTCATAGTAAAGTCCCTTTAAGTCGTTTATCAAAGTCAATCCAAAAGGAAGGAGCCAATTGGTGATTTATTGCAGCAAAACACATAAACGTTGTGGTTTGGGGCAATTTGGTGAAATATAAGTTAATAATAGATGTAAAAGGGTTGGAAAAGTCCACAGGAAATTTCGCTGAAGCACTGAAATGTCACGAGAGGGGGGCAATTGACTCCTAAACAAAGCACCAATGGGCTCCTTCCTTTTGGATTGACTTTGGTAATCCACTTGAATGGACTTTTGAATGCCTTCACCGTACTGCCCCGAGCTAATCACTGTGAGCCACGTCCGACTGTTAGCGACTCTCCGGGATATCTCCGTTTATAGTTCATATACGAAAGAATTGTCTCGATGGCTTATGAGTGTGTTTTCTGAAAGAGACCCTGGGATGATTGTACGCCGTAATTTCACTTTAACTGAGACGCACAGATGTTCACACCTCTCACAGTATGACTGAAGTGTTGCTGGAACCAAAGACTCTGCCTGATATGAGGTAGTGTGGACAAACGTGAGTGAAGCATGAACTGGATGGAATGACTGTAAAACACGTTATGGTAGACTCCTGTATGTCATGTTTAAATATAATAATATAATTTAAAACATTGCAAGAAACATGGATGCCATGTTTTTGTTTTCTTCTGTAGAGATACTTGAAAAGAGAAGACTGCTTACACTACTGTTGCAATACACTACCCTTGGGACAGAATCTCCCAAAATCACAAATAAATAAATACATTTGCTCTTAAATGAATTAATTAATGCATTGATCAATGGATAAAACTGATATTTCTTCATCTATTTGTCTTTGTATTAATCCACCTATTTAATTACTTTCTATTTAACCTTTTGTCCTCATTGATATGTCTTTTTGAATGTATTTTGAATTGATTTTACATTTGTTATTTTCTCAAGTCATTCATGAATATGTGTATTATTTCCTTTATAAATTTCCTCTTCATTAAGTAAATGAGGCGGTAGCAAGGCCTGTAGTAGTCTATATTAGTACGCCGATGTCAATAAACCAATAAATGAAACAACTGACTCCATGACACACTTTGAGTGACAACCCCTTCATTTGCATGATGAAGAAGAAATGCATAGATATTTAAGAAGATTTTGGTCTGTCGGCCCAATATGTCACTAACGGTTATGCTGCCTTCACTTGTACCGGTAATTGGAAGTCAGGAACAGGTCAAGCTTCTGTAGTAAGGACAGAAGTGTAATAGGAACGTGTGTGTGTGTGTGTGTATTTAAGAGGGGAACATGTAGGGGATGGACTGGAAGTAGGGAGGTGAATGTGTTTCTATAAAGTTTACAACATTGAAAAAAAAAAAAAAAGTCAACAAAGTGCTGAGTTTCAGGGTTCAACATGCCCTCAGTGCTTTTCCTCGGGGGAATCCCCTCCGCCATCTTCCGTTTCGTTTCAATAGTGTGAAAAACTGAAGGGAACTTGGTGAGATCCACCCTCGGAGGGCTGAGTGATCGAGTGAACAACCATGGTCACTCCAGGGTTGGATATCACCCACAATGCATTGTAGTAATGGACATAATTCTCTGCGATTGGTCATCACTAAAGAACAATAAAACTACTTTTTTTTATCATCATAAAACTTCACTATCTGACATGCTTTCAGTTTTCTATAAATAATATCGGATTATCAGTCTGTATTCTTAGATGTGTGGGCTGTTCGCCTGTTTAGCAGATAGTTTATGAAATCTCATTGATAACTTCATATTTTACTGTAAAAATGACTAGAGCAGTAAATATTTTAGTCTACTTTATATTTATATATCTATACTTGTGTGGTTTCTTACATTATATTTAAACCCATGGAATAAATGTGATTTTGCAATATATCATCGCAATTATAATGATAACCATGATACAGCTCGTGATTTTCACGGACAGGATATGGCCGTGGCTCTCAGCAGGAAACGGGTGGATTGCTTACTCCAGGTAGGGAATGAGTCCTTACCCCAAGTGAAGGAGTTCAAGTACCTCGGGATCATGTTCAGGAGTGGAGTGTGAGTTTGGCTGGAGAATCAGAGCAGCGGGGGCAGTGTTGCAGTCGCTCTACGGCACTGTTGTGACGAAAAGAAAGCTGAGCCAGAAGGCAAAGCTCTCGATCTAACGGTCAGTTTTCGTTGCTACCCTCACCTATGGTCATGAAAGCTGGGTCATGACCGAAAGAACGAGGTCGTGGGTACAAGCGGCAGAAATTGGTTTTTTCAGGAGGGTGCCTGGAGTCTCCCTTAGAGATAGGGGGAGAAGTTCAGCCATCCGCGAGGAACTTGGAGTAGAGCCGCTGCTCCTTTGCGTTGAAAGGAGCCAGTTGAGGTGGTTCAGGATCATCTAGTAAGGATGCCCCCTGGCCGCCTCCCTAGGGAGGTGTTCCAGGCACGTCCAGCTGGGAGGAGGCCTCGGGGAAGACCCAGGACCAGGTGGAGAGATTAGATCTCCACACTGGCCTGGGAACGCCTCAGGATCCCCCAGTTAGAGCTGGTTAATGTGGCCCGGGAAAGGGAAGTTTGGGGTCCCCTGCTAAAGCTGCTGCCCCCGCGACCGACCCCGGATAAGCAGTTGAAGATGAGATGATACAGATCACAAAAAGTTTCTGAATCAAAGTTGATGCAGCTGTTTACAAAGTGCAGATGTAAAATCATCCGTAGAAAAAACCTTCATCTCATTAAAACGAGTCAAAAGCTATTTCAGATTATTCATAAGAAGCATTACAGCGCTAAACCTACAACCATGATAGTTGGGTTTGAGTGATCGAGGGCAGGTGCATTTCATCCCCCGCCCAATTTCCCTCTGCTCTCCCCGTGGCCTCTCTGTGACAAGTGCTGTTACCTAATGCTGAGGGGACGTGAAGGAGGGCATGTACGTGAGAAGACAGAGGCTCTGAAAGAACAGGCTCACCTGCAGTTACATCTCATCACCACAGAGGCCGCTACAAACAAGGGATCTCAAATCTTATGCAAAACAAAAGTCGTATCATGAACTCAGTATCGTGAACTCAGTATCGAGTTCAGTGTATCATCATTTATTCTCATGTGAGATTTTATGTTACATTATTACAGATATCCAGGAGACCCATTTGGTTTTATTATGTTTATTGAATGAGAAAAACAAAAGAACATTGCACTGACAGTGCGCGTGGGTGTGTGGTTCGGCCTGCAGACCTGCGGCTTTACGATGCAGCTGCTATGGTGACCACCTCTGGTCTTCCACTGCTCTGTTCTACACAGGAAACGTGAACGGAGCCATCCCTGCAATACACACAAATAATGATGAACAAACAGTCGCATTAAGTGACCCACGCTCTGATCCTGGAAGGGTGGATACCTTTTCATGGTCACCACAGTGTCGATGTCATGCTTCTCCTCTTTGGGCTGCAGGTTCCTCAAGACAATCTATACATTATACACACAAGCAGATACGTGGTTAATGAAACGGCATTCAGTCTGAATGTCAAAATGAGCCACAAACAGGCTGAAGGCAGTTACTTCAATTCATACATTTCAGTCTGAAACATTTACTGAAAGAAGTTTAAATGTGTCACACTGTAGAAAAAATGTACTTCTGTGCCTAATGCAGCTCTCTGCCTGATTCTACTGAACATGACGTCACATCAAAAGGTTGAATATGTAAAATCTTTATTAAAAGCTAGATTTAAAAAATAATAATAATAATAATAATAATATACCCACAGAATAAAAGTATTGCTTTTCCAACAATATATTTTGACTGAATTAATATTTAAAGTGTTTTTGACGGGGTTGACTTTCTGTCCCGTTCTGTTTCCATGGTAGCAGCCAATAGCATTGGGCGTTGCTGGTTGCCAGGGTTGTTTGTTGTTAACCAATGTCAATCTCCAAAGCAATATGTTGCTTTTGACTGTAATTGCTTTGGGGATAACGTTGACCTGGACAAATGAGAACATTCACAGGCTTACCAGAGTCAATATAGGCCAAGCATTCACTCCATTTCACTAGCATTTCTGGTCATTCTCCATGTTTAACCTTTAACAGGATCATTAATAATCAACAGTAATCAATATACATGCATTTGACTTTGTGCATCGTCTCACACCATTTTCCTCCTGGTTCACTCCTGTTTGTTGTTGTTGATGTATTTGAGACATGACACAGTTGATGAATTGGGAGGAAACCAGAGAAGGTGACAGTGGCCTTTCATCCAGTGTTAGTGCTTTTCAATACCTTAGCTAGTTTTTCAGGCTGCTCCTTGACACATCTCTGGTAGATCTCCAGACAGACGGAGGAAAGTTCCCCCCCTCCACTCAGGACGTGATGTCTGCGGGCTGGAAGGGGTGTGCCCGATGGAAGGAGAACAGTGAACACCTCTGCTCCGGATTCATCCACCTCCTGCAACACCCACACACCACCAAGCCGGACAGACAAGATTTGAATTGATGTATGAAAGGGTGACTCCACTGTTTGTGTATGTTTTGAAGGAACAGAAGTATTTGCGGCACAGAGGCTATGGCGATTGAACTGCTGTGGACGCCACGTTGGTTTAGATCCAAAAGTCACACAATAACAGAGATTTGGTTCGACAATGTAACTAACTGATCGAGGCAGCAGTACCCAGCACCTCCCATGTTCTGTGAGTAAAATTACTTTTTGTCTAAGGAGTTTGGTGGCTTTGAAGATAGTGATATGTGCTGCAGTGGACGAGGACATCAGTCAATGTATTTTAAGTGTACGCTATGTTCTAAATATACGTATAGTGTATATTTTCACTGCTTCAGCCCGCCACTGAATGCTCTGTCAGCTGGGGAACGGAATCCATTATATTGCTCACTTCAAAGCCACCAGACTACTTTGACAAAAACTATCAGGAGTTGCTTGTCTAATGTTACCACTGCCTAATGTCCTTAGCAGTAAAGTTACATTGCTTAGCATCTGTGCTGTTATTTCCATATTTAGTGCAGCTACAGTTTGCTGCAGGATGAGGAGGCATTTCCATTTGAAAAATCCAGAAAAGGACACAGATGGAATTTGTAAGAGTAAGATCCAGAAAAAGGATTTAAACATTCACATTCAAGTACATGTGAAAAACAAAAATGATTCCTATACCCTTCATATCGTGTGCTTAATTGACCTTTATACCTTCACTAGTATGTCAGTGGCAGAAACATCCACTGTGACGGACTCTTCCTCAGGGGCGAGGCCATCTTTGCCAACCAGTAAGCCTGCTTCCAGGGCTGCTCCCACAGCGATGACCTCATCAGGTGGTGCTGAGCTGAGAAGCTCCACATCGGGAAACATCTCGCGGATCATCTGCTGGAGGCGAGGGATCCTGGCTGAGCCACCGCAGAGAACTACCTGTGATATACCCATCACATGAACAACATTGGGCTTATTACTGATGGATCTGAGGCTTTTATTTTCTTGAACTCACAATAATTCACTATCAAAATAAAGGTCAATCTTCTCCAACACCATAACAACTACAACTGCATATGAAAGCACATATGGCTGTAAAAGTCTCCCTCACACCACATACCTTGTTAATGTCACTGGTGGAGAGTCCCGCCTCCTCCAGCAGGGGTCTGATTGGCTGGATGCTCTTGTTGAAGAGTGAGGAGCACAGAAGCTCAAATCGAGCTCTGTAAAATGCAGTCAGAAAAACAACGATAGAATATATTTTAGAAGAGCCGGCGTTATGACAAAGGATTCACTGGTGCTCCTTTATCTTGTGGGGTACCTCAGGGGTCAATTCTGGATATATGCCCCCCTTAGGACACTCAATTTGTCATCCTATACAGTATGCCCACTGTTATCTTTCAGGTAGTTGGAAATGGTTAAATTTAGGATTCAATTCAAGATTCTCCTCCAGCTTTAAGCTTTGAGTGGTCTTGCTCCAGAGTATATTAGTGAACTTCTAATGCTGTATACCTCTACTCATACCTTGTTCAAGACTGAAAGCATGAGGGGACTGCGTTTGCCGTCCTGGGTCCCAGGATGTAGAAGAGTCTCCCCCTTAGGAGTCAGATCAGCAAACCCTCTTGGATGTTTAAGACCCTGTTTACATGACTATGCTCCTGGGTGATAACGACAAAATATTTTATCAGATGTGTCTTTCGTTTAGATGGTGACGGTGTTTTGGGGCAAAAAAGGTAAACCACCCTGCAGAGTGGAAATGTTAAAAAGGCTCCAGCACTGTGTTTCTGTGTAAACCGGGTAAAAACACTTAAGTGTGCTCTGATCTGCTCACGCTGCCGTTTTCCGTAACATCCATGTGCAGAGTTCAGGTAAACAACAACAAACATGCGGGACTGTTTCCATCAGTGAAACATTCAAGTGTCCTGGGCGGAGCCGAGGCAGTGGGAGGCTGCAGACCGTGCTGCAGAACCCTGTCACACTGTACGGCATCCTGTTTCTCCGCTGTTAGGGAGAGAAGGAAGTTTCTACGCATGCACCAGCTCTGGGTGCTGTTGTGTGGCAGTGGCTTCACAGCTCCACCTAGACACCTGACGTGCACACTACATCCAACTTTGATGCACGCAGATTTCCCCCCAAAGACGCTCATCTAAACGCGGAATAAAAAGTGAGAACGCAACGCCACTTTGGCATTTCCTTTCTAGATCGTCCTCGTCCAAACAGGTCATGAGTCACAGCTGTAGACTCTTTTTCTCAGTGTTTTTGTGCTTGAGTCGTGTACTCTATAGAGCTGTGATGCTGTAATTGTTTTGTTTTAACTCTGTCTTGTAATCCTTATGTTTTGCACATCTTTTGCTCTTCTTTTTGTGCTATATAAATCTTCACTTATTTGTGTCACTGTCCAATTTTAGCAAGTAGAGGAGAAAAAAACTCTTTCGTAATCTAGGAATGTGAGCTGAATAATGAAATGGATGAATGAAATGAAAAATAACTTTTAAAAAGCTAAATCTTCTTCCTGGATGAAGTTGTCCTATGAAGAGGGTCTGAACACAGCGGATCATAGCCGATCAGCAGCATCTACTACTAATCCTACAAAAGGAGTGCAAAAGTGCTTCACCAGCCGCCTTTTGGTTATGCGTTTTATCATTGGTGTCTTTACTGCTCACGTGTATCTAGAATATCTATTGATACTATATGATGCTTTGATAGCTACAGAGTGTAAAAGCCGGACTCCTTAGCTTTTGTCATCTGCATGGTGAAGTGTTGTCACATGTTAACACAACATGTTGTGTTGGCCTAATATCTTACCTCGAGACGTTGCATTCAAAGTCAATGCCATCGTGCAGGGAGTCCACAAAGCAGTTGGCTGACCCCAGCGAGGACAGAGAGTGTTTGGCCATGTCTGCTCCGTTCATCAGCTTCATCATCGCCCGAGCATTACTGGCCACATCATGCTTAAAGGTGCTGCACAACAAACAGACAGGTAACATAAGAGTGGTTGGCTCAAGTCAAATAGAAACACTATGAATAGAAACCTTTTCATGTCTTTTTCAAGAAGAAGCCTCTACCTATGAACTACCACCGTTCATTTCTTTGCTCTTTCTTGACAGATATCAAAAGGATAAAATCTCCCAGAATTATGGAACCACTGGTGAGATGAACACATCTGCAGATAGACTTACAACACAATGGAACCAGGACTTTGGCCGCCAGCTTCTAAACAAAACGTGGAATGCAATTCATGAACAAATACACTTCTCAAGTCCTTGCAGGCTCATAAAATTTAGAATTGTGCACCGTATCCACTTTACAAAAGCTACATTAGCTTAAAGGAATACTTCCCCTATTTGCATTAAGCTTTGTATCGTTAGAAACCAAGTCATATTTTTGAATGGTCCTGCATAATTCCCCTGAGACAGGAGAGAGCCACATCTACATTTCTGCGTCATTGTCAAGCTGAAGCATGAGAGAGACGGGCTCTGCTAAAACTACAAGCACTAGATCATCATTTCAAACCCGCCTATAGGGGGTGAAACCCACTCACACTTTAGACCTATCACAGATCAGTGGGTGGGACTAAACCTGCAGAAACTTTTGTCAACCTGCAGAAACTTTGTAGAAAGTAAACAAATGTGGCGGAAAGTAATCAGTCTGATATGGAAAAAGGGGAGTTTGAAGACCTGCTGCTCCAATCGGATGTTTGTGGCGACCCATACAAGCTGTAATATAGCAACGAGCAGCTGGAGGAACAGGTGATGAAACATAGGAGGCAAAGTGAGTGTTTTTATTTTCTTTCTGTTACCAACTAAAGCCACCATGGGATTGCCAACATATATGTTGTCTGTTACCGACAACATGTATGTTGTTTGGTTTCTGTACATTATTAAAAAGGACATAGAGTGTGGTCTTTACCTACTCAATATGTAAAGTGGGAGTTTTTTTTGCCTTTTCTCTGCCATGAAGGCACCAAATTAGAAATGAATGTTACATTTCGGCTGGCTACATATAAAGTCCACTTTCAATACATAATCCATTTCCACTGGTGAAGTGTTCCTTTAAATTTACCCAAATCTGGACCCCACTTGTGATACATGTAAATCATCGGCATGTATGCAGGCTAAAGCAATGGCATGCTCTAGCCTGCATACATTCTTGGGGGTCCATTTTTAAATCCCAGAGTGAACAAGATCCTCTAAACAAGAGAATGCTGCACGGTCGAGAAATAATTATAATGAAGTCTCCTCTACCGGCTTGCTAGCTCGCTGACTCATCCTGTTTAACTGAAAAGGTGCTAAACCCCCGACCCATGCTAGATGGCTGAAGGATGTCATGTTCCATCTAAAGAGAAACAATTGAATTTGCCCCTGGGGGTGAAAAGACGTGGATTCCATTTATATCTTATTTCACTACTGTACCAAGATAACAAATTGGAACGACTCATAGTGCTCTCTTCATGTCAGGAAAGAAGCACGCGTGGATGGGTATCTGTATGTCGAATTCCATTCTCTTTCTCTCTTTTTTTGTGTGGATACGTTTTCTCCTTATTTTTCTTTGTTATGCACCTGTGTGCAATTTTTCTTTATTATTGGCATTGTTGTTATTATTATTATTATAATAATTATTTTAGTTGGTTGTGGACATCAAATCGCTCAGTAGAGCATTCAGACGCCTGTGTTCCTCTGCAAAGTGGAAGAGTAACTGTACATTTAAATGTATAAACCTGGGTTTGTACCAGGCTAGTTTTTATTTTATTGGAGGTTAAAGTTTATGAATAATTAGGGGCATGGCCTCCTGAGTGACAGCTAGCCTCTGGCCCTCACTTCTCCTCGGAGGTAAACGTCAGCCAGATGGACATATCTCCCTCCCCCCAACATCACATACATGCCCTTTTTTGGTAAGAGTAAATGAGGAGGACTCAAAGTTTGACAAGAGGCAAGGACGGTTGGATCAAGTTGAGAGAAGGGACCTTGACAGAGAGGTTACGTCCATTTTTCATACAGTCTATGGTATAAACATGTAAAAAGTCAATTCAATTCAAAGGGCTCTACTGGCATCACAGTTGCATCAATGTTAGCAAGGTTAGAAACTATTACTATTGGCCACTTCCACCATGGCACTAAGGCCCAACCCCATTCCTTATATGTACCCCTTACAAGTTACAAGAGGTAAGGGGAAAAGGGACACCCCTTCGAACGTGATACGTCATTGCATACAGCTTTACGTAAGCAAGATGCGCTTGTTTTGGCCCGAGATTCAACATGCCATCCCCAGCTGTTATCACTTGCAGTGGGCTACCAGCATCCTTTTGTGCTTGACTGCAGTAAAGTAATGACTTGTCAGAAAACGTCTTAAATGTTTGGAATTGCTGGTGGACCAGTTTATGGTAAGTTGTTTTGCACCAGTTTATGTTTTTTATACTACTTACCATAAACTGGTGCAAAACAGTGTTGAAGTTTACCTAGCTATACAACATGCTAACTAATGCATATGGGTCAGTTTCTTTGGATTCTAAATAATAATGAATAATATGTCATACCCCTCCGTTGGGAGCGTGGGTCTGAAAAAGCAGCGTTTGGGGGGCGACCCCCCCCCCCTTTTTAAGAAAACATTACCAAATTCCAACTTGTTAAATGTGAATATTTTCCTTTCTTTTCTTCTATGTCCGTAAACTGAATATCTTTGAGTTGTGACAAAACAAGACCTTCTAGGACATAATCTGGAGCTTTGGAAACACTATTACACATTTTCTGAGATTTTCTGGACAAAACTGATCCAATAAAAGGAGAGCTTGGAGGAGAACACAGTAGCTACCGTTTGAATTCAGCTGCGAGGTGCTGGGCCAAAGCCTGGGTGAAGCTCTCTCCTCCGATGCTGTGGTCTGTGTGTGTGTTGAGAACCCGGAACATTCCTCCATTGACCTGTAGCACTGTCACACTCAGAGACGTCCCACCCAGCTTATACACTAGGACATGGCTGTTAACACAGTATAGATCAATATGAGGGCTAATCGTTGGGAATGGATACATTTTGATGTCATGAGTGCACTCTAAAAACATGAGCCAGGAACACGGTGCTTTTCTTCAGCATGCAGCAGCTTACCTCTTTCCATTAGGACAGTCCTGTCCAATGTTATAGGCCAACAGAGCAGCAGCGGGCTCATGGATCAGCCTCAGTACATGGAAGCCTGCAGCTTCAGCTGCCTCCCTGCACAGAGCCAACACAGCGCTAGACTTTGTTGAACGCTTTCAGTGTCTCACGACAAAACAGTTCCAGTAGTGTGAGTCATGTGGCCTACCTCAAAGCGCGCTTCTGAGCGTGCGCAAACTCAAAAGGGACAGTAATGACTGCCTCGTTGACATCGGAGCCCAGAGCTGACTGAGCGGTTTCTGTGAAAATGGGAATTATCAATGAACTTACATTTTATCTACAAAGCGTGTATGTGTGTGTGTGTGTTTGCCACAAACTACCTTTCATTTTGTGGAATATAAGTTTGGCCACATCCTCTGGAGCAACATACTGTGGGTGTTCTCCTGCTGTGATCTCATAATAAGACTTCTCTTGTCTGTTGACCACCTGAACAGAGCAATCACTGCTTTACACACACAGTCAATTGTCAGGGGCTCAACAAGTGTTTTCAAAACTAACAAGGACGTGTTCTCACGGAAGATGAACGTTGTACAACACGAACAGCATCAGAGAAATAAATAAAATACTCATTTTAGATGTGTTGGGGGAAAAAAAACTAGAAAAAAGAACTACAAACTCACCTGACACTTGGTCTCTGTTTTGTGAGTTTGTGTCTCTGGATCATCAAAGCTGCCCATTGAAGACGGGGTAAGAGAAAATCTATTAGTCACTCTGAACATCTCATTCAGTAATATCAGAGCCTGACTGATATTACCGCCAATGGAACATATAAGGCAGAAAATTGTGTGAGGTGATTTAGAAATGATGCAATATAGCCTTTTTTGTATTTATTCTTTAATTTCTACGCAAGAATTTCACTTGAAGTAATATCCAGGTCCTTTGTATCATAAATGACTGCCTCCTCGAGTACTCGAGCCAAGAGCCAAGCTACTAATTATTCTGGGATGACGTTGTAAGAGTCACTGCTGTTTCATTTTGGGTAACCGCAGTGCAGTTCCTTAACACATGAAACTGGTTACTGCAGTTACATTAAGAAGTTCCAGACTGATGCTGCCTAATAATAAACATTTAACATAATTTGTCTGCCTCCTGACATTTATATTTATCTAGATTTAGATTTAAATACTCAAGTAAGCCAAGCTATTATCAGACTGTGTCTCCTGTAGCTTGGAGATTTGCAAACAAGACAGTATGACGTCACCTTCTGCCCAGCACTTGTTTCACTTTAACAACTGTGTTGGCGGCGTTGCGGACCCGTCCCTGTTTTGCTGCAATGCCTACAATCTGCAGGAGAGAAAAATCAAGCAGTAAGCACACTGGCAAATAAACAACTATAAGCCAAACTGTTAGCCACTCTGACGGAGCTACAGAGGCTTTACAGCTTCATCACATAGTGGTCAATATTGAAATAATAATTTGGTTTACCAGGACACATGTTTTTTACGTTGATGTGTAAGCAATAAAACAGTTAAAATCTCATTTAAAGCTGCAGTTGGTAACTTCGATTGAAACAAGTTTGGGGCATATTTGCTGAAACTGTCACTATAGGTGCGTTTCCACTATGCTTGACTGTCATGAATGAGGCGGGTCTATCTCCAAAAACGCCCCTTTATTTGAATGTGAGCCGCTCAGGAGGCCATTTGACCAGGTAGAAAACGGCCCTGTGGGAGAGCAGGGCCTCTTTTGTCCCTCAGATTTACCAGATTGCTGATTGGACGACGCAAAGCAGGATGTGAGGTCATCCTCATGCCACAACAACCTGCACACTATTATCAAGAATATGGAGCAGCAAAAATCAAAGAGCAGAGTTATCGATAGGGGGACCGACGAAGAGGTCCGGGCCATGTTGGTTTGCTCTGCGCCTTCCATCTTGGCATCTCTTCCTTATTATTCACGACGCGCGCTGTAAGCAGCATTCCAAACCCATTCAGAGTGCTACGTCACCTCCAGAGTCCCCTAAATCCCTCTGAGGCCTTTTTTTGTAATGGAAACACGGTGAGTGAACGGCCATGGGAGAGGGCGTGCCCTGAAACTGTCACAGCGGCCACATCTGACCCTGATGGAAACATGGGCGGCTGTGGCTTGGTGGCTCTGTTCGAGAGATTGGTGGTTCGATCCCCATCTCCCCCCGGTCCACATGTCGAAGTGTCCTTGGGCAAGACCTGAACCCTGAATTGCTCCCCGTGCCGCGCATGGGTGTGTAAATGTGGTGTGAATGGTTAGATCAGATTAGATGGTATGTAGATGTCCACTGCCATCAGTGTGAATGTCTGTGTGAATGGGTGATTGTGACAGACACTGTGAAGCGCCTTGAGTAGTCAGATGACTAGACTAGAAAGGCGCTATATAAGTAAAAGTCCATTTACCAAGTCCATGCCTAATACTTCAAAACTTAAAAAACACAAAACAACAACAGGTGTGATAAGTGACATGAAGAGTAGTATTAGTCGTACCTGCTCAGTGTCTCTGTAGCCCACCACAGCAGGAGTCACTCGGTCTCCTGCATCATTAGCCACCACATCAGCCCGCCCATCCTAGCAAACACACAGACACGTATATATCATTTAGTTACAAAAGACTTCTATGAACCATTTATCTGCAAGCAGAGGGTGAAAACAAATCCTTAATTAATGGATCAGGTGAAAGTGTCTTTCGCCCATTCAGCATACATGTGGGGGGCACAGGGGCTGTTACTATGAGCCACATGGACTTTAAAAGGAGTGAGAGGAATCCAAGCAAATTCTCGTGTGCATTGGAGGGGTTTGAGTGTGACAGCGGGATGACAATCAGCAGCACCTCCCACGACTGAGGCCTCTATACTCTCCCCCAAAAACAGCCGACTGATCCTTCCCAAGAATCTGCCCCAAGTGCAGGAGCCCATGTAGCTTGGGGTCCTGACTCCTGAGGAGGGTGAGATGGAGCGTGAGAGGTGTCAGAGCTGACCATTGGTTGCAGCCACCAACAGTACAAGCCATCATCAATAGTGTAATGTGGAAGTGAGTTTCAGGTTCGTGTTGATGTCGTGGTCTCACCTGGAGGACGTTGTTCATGCTGGTCCAAAGCACAACCTACCCAGGGAACTGCTTTAGACGGAACCATTTAAAGAAAGCGTTGCTGCAGGTTCAACTTTTTCTTTCAGTCGCTTTAAAATACTTCTAGAAACTAAGCCCTAATTTACCTTAAATGTGCTCTGTTAAGGTAAAACACTTTGGCAGTTGTGGATATCCACAAATATCTAGAACTGTATTTAGAGCTCACGTTATCAAACATGAATGACTCCATTCATTAGCGTTAGCATCCTGACAACTAGCGCTACTTCAGTGGTGTTAAGGAGCGGAGACGACACCGTGACTGTGTCGGGAAGCTGAAGGACAAAGAGAGCGGCGGGCGGGCCGGTGGTGTCCGGCCGGGCTTCACTCACCTTAAATATCGCAACACAGGCGCAGGTATAGCCGAAGTGCACTCCTATAGCAGCCATGCTGGAACACGAAGAAGGGCTGTGCTACACGCGCATGCGGCTCCTCTTCCGCTTCCATCAACAACTTCCGCCAAAAGTTTTTCAGAACAAAAGCGTTTAACGTCTATGAACTTTATTTAATTGTATTAACACTGTAATAATTTCAATACAGAAATAACAATGCAGGGAGTATTTATGGTAAATGGATCAGTAAACTATTCACACATATATACAAAAAAACAACTAATACTTTGTACAAAAATACACATAACATTCAGTCATATCTTGGGAAACAAATCAAATTAAATTATCAAATTAATTAGTCTGGAAATTTTGTCTATGTGTGCCTATGGAACTCATTATCATGAATCATAACATAATATAACATGAAAATATAAACACAAACGATAGGACATAATATTAACAATATAACAATATAACAACAATAATAATAATAATAATAATAATAATAGTAATAAAACATTTACCCAGAAAAATAATAGAATAGGAAATAACTACATAATGCATTCATTCACTTCATCCATCTTCAACCGCTTGTCCATGACGAGGTCGTGGGGGGCTGGAGCCGATCCCAGCTGACACTGGGCGTGAGACAGGGTCCACCCTGGACAGGACGCCAGTCTATCACAGACGAACAGAGACAGACAACCATTCACACAATACAGGCAATTTTAGAGTCATCAATGAACCCAACACGTGCATGTCTTTTGGATTGTGTGAGGAAACCGGAGAACCCGGAGAAAACCCACCCAGACACGGGGAGAACATGCAAACTCCACACAGAAGGGCCCCAGCTACGTGATGTGTCAAAATGAGTAGTCATGCAGAAAAATGGCTCCTGTGAGTGTTACATTATTAGATTATGTGGTTGTTGCACCTACTGTCTGAGTAGCATCTTCATCTTATAGTTGTAGTTAAACAATCATTTCCAAAAGTGTTGCCACAGATGTTAAATACACAATCTGTGGACCTAAGCCCGAAAACGTTACGCATTTGTTTTGGAGATACATAGAGACATTTGTGTATAAAAAAGACTGGGCACTAACAATTACACCTAAGGGCATGATCTCTAACGAATGTAGTTATGCATCTTTGAGCTACATGTCAAATTGTATACTTGTAATTGGTACACACACACAGGGCTTGACATTAAGAGATATACTGTACATAGAGTCATTATTAAGGCTGTCAATCGATAATATTTAAATGTTTTATGAATTGTATGTATTTGAATTTCATTAGACTTAAGTGTTTATTGTTGTTATAGATAAATCATGTTGTTAATAAACGCTGTATTTAAACAGACAGTATTTCTCTTGCTGGGCCTTTTTCAGTTATCTCTTTAATTATTCTTCTACATCCCTGCACGACTTTTTATTATAGGGGGGGGGCTGCCCTTTATTTAGGCTATGTTTTTCTACATAAACTATATATTCAAAATTGAGGGTACTGAGAATGCTGATTGGCAGTAACTTTTGAAAACCACTCCCCACACTGGCTGGTGAGCAAAAAGGTTAGTGTCAAACCCTACACACACATAAAGGACAGGTAACATGGAATGGGGTACATGGATGCATTAACCCCATTATATTTTAAATAATTATTTTTTCTATCTGGGTGATTGAGATATTTTGACTATTATTGGCATTGTTTATTTTATGTCTAAATATCTTATTCTATATATTTTTTTTAATTTTCATATTGTATTTAGCTGTATTTAACTGATTTTCACACTGTAATTTTTTTTTATGTGAGAATGTGCATTATTTCCTGAATGTCTTTCTGCTCTCAATGTTCAATAAAGAGTGAGTGAAAAAAACAGTAGCTGGAGCCGGACTGAAGGGCTGTGGGCAGGGTCTGGGACCATGCATCTAATAATAGACACACGCTACCATGTCGGTGCTGTCCCTCGCCATACTGCTGCTTTTCACAGGGCTTACTGTTTCTGCGGCAGGCAACTGTGAAGGTTAGACAGCATGGTGTGAGCAGAATACAATGTGTTATGGTTTACCAGTACACTGTGCACAGTGAGCTGATATCAGCAACAGGCTCTTCTTTGAAACGTCAGGATCAGCTGAGCATGCCTGTGGTCACACAGCTGCTCCCACCATAATCTGCCCCGCATGTGTGGGTGAAAGTGGGGTGCAGGCCAACACATGGCTTTGCTAAATCATTTTACAATGATTTGAGTCAGAATACAGCTGCAAATTCAGTAGAAGTAGCATTGTTTATTTGAGTAGTCTGATTAATCTAAAATGAATAAAGGGATATGTAACTAGCTACTGTGTGCAAAATAAGCTATGACACTTGGGTCCCATGTCCTGCACACTACTTCCAATAATGCCAGACACAATTACACAATTTAACTTCTTTGTCAAAAATAAGAAAGGTTACTTTAAATATTCAAACAGATGCCAGGCTATTTGATCTCATTTATATTTATTTTTCTCATTCATAATCTAAGTGAGGGTATATGAAGTATGAGTATAACATCTGTGTCACAATAATCATGCAACTGTACACATCTACACATGAAAACACAAAAATCATCTTACAAACTGTAACATCCACTAATAACCCATTCAACACTGTCAAATGTCCACAAATCATCAGAAGTGATGTGCAGCCTGCTCAGCCCTGCTAACAGTGAACTGGTGTGCAGTGTGTGTGGACTTTCTCTACAGACTGTATGGCAGTCTGACCTCGGCCCACAGAGAACTCACTCCTCACCTGGTGGAGGAAGAGCTGATCCAGGCCTGTAGTGTCGCCCAGGGGAAGGAGGCAAGGCTGGTGAGAAGACATACACAAGCACAGATACAACGCTTCAAAAGCTCACATCATTTTCCATATCAGCAGAGACATACAGTACCTTCTTAGAATTAGAAGAAACTACAAATATACTTATTTTTGTACAATATCTCTGCATGGGGCAGCATGATGGTGTAGTGTTAGCACTGTCACCTTTCCTTCTGTGTGGAGTTTGGTTGTTCTCCCTCTGTCTGCGTGGGTTTTCTCCGGGTTCTCCGGTTTCCTCCCACAGTCCAAAGACATGCAGGTGTTAGGTTCATTGGTGACTCTGACTCTCTGAAATTGCCCGTAGGTGTTAATGTGAGTGTGAATGGTTGTCTGTCTCTTCATGTCGGCCCTGTGATGGTCTAGGGTCCTCTTCAGGGTGTACTCTCACGCACAGTGTGAGCTGGGCCTTTTCCCCCAGTCTTTTTAGAACATGATCCCCTCTGTTTTACTATCGTTTCACCACCATTCATAGAAACACTGTCCAGGGATACATATAGAGTGTTCATTTATTTTAAATATTAAATTCCCACTAAAAAGAATATATTGGACATATTTGTTTTGTCTAACCCACACTACTGAAACCTCATATGTCCACTGGAGCCAAAATGCCTGTTAGTGTTCTCTTCAGTGGCGAGGATGCGCTATATTTGCACTTTTTTTAAAATTTGCTTTTGCCCCTGCCTTTCAAAAAGTCTGTGCACGCCGCTGCATATGGGCCTCAGTTTTTTTGAGCGAGTACAGTCCTTCAATCCACTCATTTCTTACATGTTTAGAAAGAGAGAGTAGGGCACAGCAGTAATCTAACAGAAAGGCCTGTCATTATAGCTCTCCACTATAACAAAGAGGGATTGTATCATGAACGGCACTGGGGAAAACAAGGAGAACTCGGACCCAAATGCAGACACGGAAACACAGTCAGGTTTTAACGAGTCTTTAATGAAAAAACTATTTACAACAGTGTCCAGTGAGCAAGGGAAAAAGGAGTGAGGACCAAGTAAAGGTGCACCAAGTAAAGATGCTGCTCTCCTGGGCGTGTCCAGTGTAGGTGAGGTAGCAAACAAATGCAAGACCATCAGGGGTAGAACACAAGCGGGTGGTAGGCAGGCAGACTGGGAGGCAAACAGGGTAACAGGTTCACGGGTAACTAAAGCAAAAAGAAACAAAGAAACAATAAACATCGAAACATGGAACGGAATAGCAATCTCAAGGAACAAAGGGGAGCCAACGATCAAAACACGATACCACATAGATGATGAAACGATCTGGCGCCAAATGCGTCTCACATCCGGCTTCTTATACTGGTGAAGAGGTGATTAGTGGAATTGGTTAAAGCTTGCCTGGAAAACCCACGCCTCCTGTCTCCACCAGACAAACACAGAGAGGGGAGACACATACAGGGAAACACAGACAGAGGGAGACAAACACAAGAGCAAAAGGAAAAGGGAAGGACTGCCAGGATGGGATCCTGACAGATTGACCATTAACTACACAGAGTGTCTAAGGAGGTGAAATTATTCCCGAACACATGTACTATGTGAAATGTCCCTTTCCCACTGAAGAACATAAACAATTTACTCAGCCAGAGTTCACACGTATAGCAAATGATAATATTCTTCAGCTGTAAGCTTCAGTTGGATCTGAAGAGTCATGTAAGAATTTGAAACAATGTGTGGGAATTGGTTCAGGGACAAAACTTTCTCAATAAAACTGAGGCTCATATGAGGATTCAGACAGCAACAAACCCTGGACAGCGTTTCTATGAATGGTGGTAAACGAGTATTTGTCTAAAGAAGTATAATCCTCCACTAATATCTGCTGATCAAAAGTTTGTTGATGTGCTGTCCTAGTGTTACTACCTAGGAGCCAGCAGTGATGCAGCGACCCGTGTCACAGCATCAGTGTCTCGACCTCTGGCCTCCCATGTCCCTGTGGAGAAGATCTGCCAGCGCCTCAGCAGCAGAGACACACAGATCTGTCAGCTCAGATATGGTAAAGTGAAAGGAAAGTGTGTTGGAAATACACAACAGAGTTGTTACACAAATTGGTTTGTGTGTGGAAACAACTTAAAGCCTGTTTCTGTGTTTTGCGGTGGACTACAGAGCCTCATCTGAAGGATCTGAGCAGCGATGGGCTCAAAAAGCTGAGAGTCCTGGAGCTGAGGAACATTTTAGCCTCATGGGGAGAAGAGTGCCGAGGCTGTCTGGAGAAACAGGAGTTTGTCAGCCTCATCCAGGAGAAAGCCCCGCTGCATGCTCACAGTTTGGAACTATGACTGCATCATCATTATGGTGTCTCAGGGAAGGAATATGCATCTGAGTGCATGACTTAGTAACTCATGCTCTCAGATGACTTCATTAGTATGCGTTAACATAACAGATGAGGCACAAACTGGGACAAACAGCTATTAGTGCTAATGTACCTGACTGACAGCAGCCACACTGATAGCAGCATGTATTTATAGTATTTAATTAAATAGTGTAAAATGTGAATAAAATATATCCATCTTTAAAAGCACTTGTTTTATCAGACAAACTCTCCAAAAAAAAAGGTCAATCTATAGCGATATCAGAAGACCTGCAAATGTTCATTTTGAGATGGAGCCAGTACCTTTTTTTTGGAATTTGAAGGGGAGACACACACAGGTCAATAGGGTACCGTTTAACTAATACATATCACCATGAAACTGCCCCAGCTGATAATTGACATTAAAGTGTAGTTCCTCTGCAAAATCACCCCATGGTCTTTTTTGGCACTTACATACATCAAATACAGTATTTTGTGTGCATGGACTGTAACGGGGAAAGCTGGTAGAGTCGCTAACAGTCGCTAACAGCTGGACGTGGCTAACAGTGATTAGCTCGGGGCAGTAAGGTGAAGGCATTTAAGCAAAGTAACTAGTAGCTTACTACTAAGGAATCATATGTAGTGTAAAAGGTAGAATATTTCCCCTGATTTGTAGTGGAGTAGAAGTATAAAGTAGCATGTAAACAAAATACTCAAGTAAAGGAGAAGAGCCTCAAACTTGTCCTTTAGTCCAATAATTGAGTGTAAACCTCTGGTTAACAGGTTTGTTCATTTAACAAGGATTGTTTTTTGACAAGCTTGTTGCACTTTGAGGCCTATGACTACTATTTATGTGATTTTTTTTCCGGCCCCTCATTTTTTTTGAATTTAGAATTTAGTCAGGATAGCCCCTTGAGATGAACCATCTCATTTTCGAGGGGGTCCTTACATATAATGGAATACATAATACAAAGTCAATAAAATAAATACAGTGAGACACAATACAGGACTTATAAATGCACACAAACACGGTCACGCAGACGAGACTCTCCTAACCCCGGCTAATCCCCAGACGGCCAAAACTCGTAACTTCGTAATCAATTCAGTGATATCCATGCTAAAAAAGAAGAAAGGTTACAGAGGTACAGGTTTATGATCTATATATGTATCAAATAAAAGAGTGATATAAATGAGAAAATGGATGAAAATTTTGAATAGGGATAAATAAATAGATAAATAAATAAATAAAAAAAATAAAAAATAAAAAAAATCAGAATCAAGAACAAGGAGATTGCAAATGGATTAGTAGTAATGCTTGAAACCATGGAAAGAAGTAGTAGACCTAGGCTGGCATAGGAGATATTCTAGGAGTGCGGAAAAAAAGATGATCAGTATGTCTTAGGTTATATTGTGTACTATAAGGAATTAGAAGTTGTTTAAGTATAAGCGCACATTAAAATGAATACATTATAAAATAAACAGTAGCCAATGAAAGAATCTAATGGCTTTTGGGGATAACCAACTCAGAGATTCATAAAGAGTACAATGAATCTAAGAACAAATCTACAGAGGCTGTTATAAAGCACAGTGAGAGGACGAAGATTTGATTCTGTGGTGTTCTGATAGATAATATCTGCATAGTCAAGAATGGAGAATATTACTTGTGAAATAATAATTTTCCGGACTTGTAGTGTAAAACAATCAACGGAATGATACAGTAGTTTCAAATGGCAGTACATTTTCTTTGTAATTGAGTCAATATGGGGTTTAACTGAGAGTCAAACAAAAGGCCCAGGTATTTGAATGAATTTACATTTTTCTAGTAGTGCTCCATCAAGAAACTTTAAGGACGTCGTTTCGTTAGATTGTAGACCAGATCTAGTACTGAAAAACATGCAATGAAACTTTTTCTTATTTAGGAGAAGCTTATTTGATTAAAACCACATTTTAACTTAAGTTAAAATTAGATTGTAAAGAGTATTTGTGGAATTAAAGGCTTAGAAGAGTAGATTACAGTATCATCGACATAAAGATGAATTTGACAGTCGGAGAAGATTTATGGAAGATCATTAACAAAAACAGAAAATAAGAGGGGACCCAAAGATGAGCCTTGCAGTTCACCTTTTGTTATTGACTTAAAGTCTGACTGATTGTTCTGAAAGGAGACGCACTGACTTCTATTGTGAAGAAAATAATTAAAAAATAACATTGATTCTGTTGACAGACCAACTGCATATAGTTTGTCCAGGAGAAAATAATGATCAACCACATAGAAAGCGTTTGACAGACCAATGATTATAGCACCATTAGGCATATTATTAACAAAGGAGGATAATAACTCATTGGTGAATTTTGTGAGCGCAGTGGTCGTTGAAAAGTTGGGTCAAAAGCCAGATTGGTGTGGAGATAGAATATTGTAAACATTTACGATAAGTGGATAATTGATTGAAAATAAGTTTCTCAAATATTTTTGCTATACTATGGATGATTGAAATAGGTCTTTAGTTGTTAATATCTTGGGGGTCACAGTCTTTATGTAAAGGGGTTACCCTGGCGCATTTCCAAGATAAGGAAGTTTCACAGGTAGTCAGAGATACATTAAATAAATCGGGCAGAGGAATTGATAAAACCTGAGAGGCCATTTTAAGGAATTTAATCTCCAGCCCATCTGGACCACAACTGCTCCCAGAGCTTAAGCCGTTGATGACTCGTTGAACCTCAATTGGGGAGATAGTTTTAAAGGAGAAGGAGCTTCTACACCTTTCGTTAAACAGGGTAAAGGCAGAGCAGTGATTATTAGACAAGGAGATGCCAATTAAGGAAAAGTGCTGACTAAAAACTTCTGCAATTAAACTTGAATCACTTATAATTTCATTATTTATTTTGAAAGAAGTAGTGTTTTTTTTATAGATTTATTAGTTACACTATTGATTATCTTCCAGATAATCTTAAAGTTGGTTGTTAGAGAGTCTTTATAGTAGTTGGCCTCAGCATTTCTTGTTTTAGTTGTATATTTATTCCTCAGATCTTTATAGGCATTCCAATCCGAGATATCCTTAGTTGCTCGACGTTTTTTCCAGGCCTTGTCTCTTTCTTTGAATGAATTAAAACGTTCTCCTTTAATCCAAGGTAAGTGTCTACCTTTAACCCTAACCATTGACCAGGGTGCATATTTATTTATAACCTCGAGAAACTCAGTGTAGAAGAAGTGCCACGCATCTTCAACATTTGGTATTAGCTGAAACCTCTCCCAATTTATGTTTAAAATAAATTTAGGTGGAAGATGAGGCATTTTAATCTTCCAAACACAAAATACAATGGAATGGTCACTAAAGGAGTCTGATAATACACCAGATTATACAATTCTATTAGGATGGGTGACCAGTATCAGGTCAAGTAGGGAAGCTGAACTAGAGCAGACCCTGGTGGGTTCACTTATAAGCTATGTAAGGTTTATACTGTTGAATAGATTGCGGTCATTAAGAGAGGACCGATCTAGCCAGTCAGAATTGAAATCCCCTAAAATAATTTTCTCACATGAGTGGTCTAAGGAGTTGATGGTAGACACAATACAATTTGGAGATTCTGTAGGAAATTTTGGAGGTCTAAAGAAATTTCCAATAATTAATCTTTTGTTCGCATGAAAAATTATCCTAACAAAGAGACATTCAAATTACAAAGGATCCTCAGTTGGTATGACTATCTCTGAAGTCAGACTTGAGGAAATGTAGGTCAGAAGTCCCTCTCCTCTGGAGCCCCTATCACTCCTGTATGGGACATAATTATCTAGTTTAACGTCATTGTCAGGAATGTTGTAAGTAAGCTAGACTCTTTAGTCGATTTTAGGTAACAAACTTCTTATGTTCAGGTGAACAACTTTCAGACCTTTAACTTAATTCATTATTCATATAAGACAAATAAATATCCAACTGTTTTCATAGCAGAGAAAAACACAAGTACCCAAACGTGTAATCAACATCACAGATTGTACAATATATAACAATAACAGGGAGCAGAGGTGGGGGACAACAGCTGGAGAGTAGCACACAGCTCCACACATACACATGTTTCACCTCTCATCCAAGAGGCTTCATCAGTTCATGTACGCATCTGACCAGGCTGGGACTGGTCCAACTATCTGGTGTGGAGATCCAGGTATTTAACCTCTCACAAGGCCGATGATGTCAATGGAACCCTTTTTGCTCCAAGTGCCAACGACCGCCGTTAGAGTGGCAGTCGTTAGTGGGAAGTTGGTTTGGACTTTGTTAGTGATCTATTCAGTGACAGTCGTTGGAGTCACAGGAGGGTTTTGTGAACAGTTGTTTTTTGAGGTTAGATTGTTGAATCTCCTGGGAAGGGATGAAAGGGCAGCATTGTAAATTGGAGATAAGTGCTGTCTCAGACCTCCTCCTCAGCGATGGTTTCTCTACTTTTGCATAGGTGGCTTCTTTTACTCTTCTTTCAAACCATCTGTCCTCTCCGTCCAGGATGTGGACATTGTTGTCATCAAAGGAGTGGGCTTTCTCCTTGAGATGGAACTGGACAGCAGAGTCCAGGCCTGAGGAGTTAGCTCTCCTGTGTTGGGCCGTGCGTTTACGCAGTGGTTGTTTTGTTTCTCCAAGGTAGAGATCTTTGCATTCCTCGTTGCATTGGACAGCATAAACCAGATTGCTTTTGTGGGCGTGTGGTGTACTGTCCTTGGGATGTACTAGTCTCTGTCTGAGTGTGTTACTGGGTTTGAAATACACAGGGATGCAGTGTTTGTTGAAGATCCTTCTGAGTTTCTCTGATACCCCAGCCACATACGGGATGACTATGTTGTTTCTCTTGTTTTCTTTTTCTTTCTCAACCACTTTGGTTTTCTTTCTGGAAGCAGCTGCTGTTTTCACAAAGGTCCAACTGGGGTAGCCACAAGTTGTGAGGGCGCCTCTCAGGTGCGTGCGTTCTTCCCCTTGGGCCTGTGAGCTGGTGGGTACGTTATTGGCTCTATGCTGCAGTGTTCTGATAACTCCAAGCTTGTGTTCCAGGGGGTGGTGGGAATCAAACAGTAGATATTGATCTGTGTGAGTGGGTTTTCTGTATATCCCAATGTGGAGGCTCCTGTCATTCTCCATATGTTGTATCTCACACCTAAGTTCATTTCAAGCATCCTTACCTTCCTCACACTTGACCGGAGCCCAGGAAGACATGGGAGCACTGAAACAAACAGCAGAGCTCATCAAGCAGTCAAACACACAGGGACACAGGGTTTAAGTTAAAAAGATGAGTTTATTTTCCCCACAAAACTGAAGTAAAAAGAGTTGAAGGGTTAAATTAGGTCAACAATATATAACTGTCAAAAACTAGGACTAAACTAAAAGGCTAACAAAACAAGTTGTTAACTCAGTTAAAAGACCTAATCAAAATATGGCATGAGGGTAACTTATACACTGACAGATAAAACCATTAAACACACACGGGACACACAGACATCTCTGTATAAAATGGCAAAGGCTATTTACACCCAGGTACAAATATCAATGTATGCTATTTGTACCCAGGTGTCAATAGCAAAGAATGCTATTTCCAACCTCTATTTTTCCCTAAACCTACCCAAATAGTTCTGTTGCCTAAACCTAATCATGTAGTTTTGCTGTCTAAATCTAAGGCTATTTAACCTGGTTTTAAATAGACACTCAAGGCTATGGAAGAAGGCTTTTTTTTAACTATTTCAGACTAAATTAAAGACTAAACTTTTGTTTAAACTAAGACTTTAGTTTAAAAACTTTTTATGGAAAAGCAATACTTTCATTCTGTACTCCTCGAAACGCACCGTTTTTTAAAAATATATCTTTTAATAAAGATTCTACATAGTCAGCCTTCAAGTGCAGTGACAAATTCAGTCCAAAGTATGATTACTTTCCAGAGCAAGGCCACAACTCTTTAACAGAATACTTTTAATTGTTCTATGATAGTGGGCCAGCTATCAAGCCTCTCTGCAAATGCAGACCAGATTTTACTGCAAATGTTTCATACCCGAAGATCAGAATTTTATTTTTGTTTCCCAGTCTTCTTTTATAGCCTTGTGTCTGACCATGGAGGAACTCTGCTCCCAGGTTACTCAAAGACAAAGATAAATGAATGAATACAACATGACACAAACTAGCATTATACTATGACAAAAATGGAAACTGAGTGAATATTTTAACCGAGAAAGAATGTTAAGTTGAGGTGCTAATAAAGACATTCTTAACCAAACAACTGAATGTGTTTACTGAATGTAGGTCAAAAGAAAGTAAGTGAACGTGTGGTGATGATGTGGGTGAGTGTGTAATGCGTATGTGGTCCATAAAGTCAAAGGTCTAAAGGCTGAAGTGTGCGCAGGAGGGTTGACATTTAACTGTGTTCAGCAGCAGTTGGGTCATCACAAACATGCTGACAAACGTTCTCTTTAGCTTTGTTCATGACTGTGGCTTTGTCGGTTTTACCTTTAAAATATTTGATTATTCATATAAATATTCTATCCTTTTGTTTCTGTCATAGCTGCTGCCATAAATATCATTAATAAGTCAAACAGTAGTATGCTCACACTGACTCCACACAGCTGTGGCTGCATTCAGCCGTGTTTTCCAGTCTTCTTTACTGTGAACTGACAGGAGGTTGCTTCTGTACTAAACTGGGCCTGATCACCTCAGCTCCGAGTTGGCTCAACCACACAGATTCCTCCTGCATGTGACACATGACAGCCCCCAAATGGCCTTAAACAGGAAGTGTGCCCTCTACTGCAGTCCTGTGTCAGAGAACAGTTCCTGTGTGTGAATCTGCCCTCTGTCATAAAGACTCAGTTTGTTCCTCAGTCTCTCCTTGGCTGGGTTTTCCACCACTATGGAGTCTGCTGAAACACACATGACACAAACACGGATTACTTTAGTTGGTCAAAGACAGGGACACACCAAGCTGACGGGCGGCTGTCGGGTGAGGGTTATCGCGGGGAGTTTCGCACCGTCGGCTCTCGTCTGCTGCTTTTTTCAACCATATCAGTGTGTTGAATCAACAGTGGAGCCTTCGGGGAGAGAAATCACTCTAATTGGCAGTTGAATCATAACCTGACTCCTCCAGATGGATTGACTCTCATTGTCAGCATATCCATCTGGGAACTCTGGTTTGGAGATCTTTGGGAAGAGAGAAGAAAATACTGGTTGCTGATTGGATAAACCATCTGTCTATCACCAACATACAGGTCAAATCGACCAATCAGATCACTGAGGCGTATGACGTACTAACAGCGTCCATGTTGTGTGTAGTGCTTCTCGTTGCCTCACACTTAAAGCCGACTCAAAACCAACGCTGATTGGTTCAATTGCTTGGGCAAACTTCTCCAAATTTTCTCAAGTTACCAGACTGATCTGAGAGTAAAATACAATGGAGCTCACAGATCAGGATGGTCTCACGAGGCTAGATGAGTCATTGCACAAGAAGAGAAACAAAAGTGAGGAAAGTAAATACAGGGCTTAAAGTGAAAGTCGGGCGAAAATGGATCCCATGGTCTTTTACCGCCTGAAAATACATCAAATAAGCCATCGAGACAGTTTTTTTCTTTGATCAACCATGTATTGAGAGTGCCCGGAGAGAGGCTTACAGCCCCTAACAGTTATTAGCTTGGGGCGGTCTCATCCAAAACATCTTTTTAACCACCAATACTGCTGAAAATAACCTCTGCAGCAGCATGAGCAGAGTCCCTACACAGAAAACAAAGCACCAACAACGTAGTTAGAGAACCCAGAGTTTATTTAAAAAGACTATCTTAAAAGACTTACCAACTACCAGCCCCTTTCATAGTAAGGTCTGTACAAGTGGATTATTATTTTGTAACTTACATATGCAACTCCTTTCATTCCTATGTCAACACTGGATAGACATCGTCACAAACAGCACAGTATTAATGCAATTCCTTGGAATTATAAATGCCTTAACTTTCCTTCTTAAACTGAACTCCAGTGCATTCGGTAATTGACTTGTATGGACTACCTGTCAACATGGACCTACTGATGAGGCACAAACAACCTTTTTAATAAACTCTGGGTTCACTAACTACGTTGTTGATGCTTTGTTTTCTGTGTAGGGACTCTTCTCATGCTGCTGCAGAGGTTTGCTGTTATTTTCAGCAGTATGAGTGGTTAAAAAGGCGTTTAAATGCCTTCACCGTACTGCCCCGAGCTAATCACTGTTAGCCCTGTCTGGCTGGGCATTCTCTATAAATGGTTGATCACAAAAAAAACTGTCTTGATGGCTTATTTGAAGTATTTTCAGGACGAAAAAAGACCGTGGGATCCATTTTCGCTGGACTTACACTTTAAGTCAAGAGGCTGTGAAATGGAAGACTATCTTGTTATATCAGGATTTATGTTAATACCCGGATGAGACCATGGCCTGACACTGCCCCCACGATTTCATATGGTACTGCAACGTTTGGTCCGTATCGGACAGAAGGCTCTATCCGTATCTGTATCTAATGTAGAGCATAATTGAGCCTTTAATTTTAGTTTAGTTTCGGCTGATTTGAATGGGGTTTTAATGATTTAGACTTTCCAAATGTTATCGGACCAAATTAATCATATTCTGATGGTGAAAAGATTAATTTCCTGAGTTTTGTGATGCTTGAAAAAATGTATCCATGGATTTACAGTCATCTCTTTCGTCATGTAAGTCAGTGGGAAAAAGTCTATTTTGGCCCCCTAGCATCATCATGACCGACCAAGAAGTTGCACTAGGTCTTTGAAGTTGGCTTGGTGTGTCCCTGACGTAGCACACACACACTGTTTATCCCACATGTAAAACATAAATGCAAGTGATCACACAGATTTTTATTTGAGGTGGTTTTAAATGTCCCACTTGGTTCACAGCTGATCAGGTAAAGTATTTTGGGTAGAGGATCAAATGTTTGTTTGTTTGTGATCAAATCATTTGCAGGTTTGGTGAGTTTGGAGTCTTCCAAGCTTTCCAAAGTCTGGTTGTGTAATGTGGAATCTTAACAACACTTACTGTGAATGTCTGTGTGGTTGGGGCTGAATCCATTGGCCCTGCAGTCCTCACAGGTCAGATCCCCTGTCTCTGCGGGGCAGCTGCACTGTACAGGCCAGCTGTTGTACAGGTCCGCCGCTGCCTCCCCGTAAGCACCACTGACTTCGCTCAGATATGTCACCTCTGACTGGCTGTATTCACAGGGCCCCGCCTGTGTTGGAGAACCAGGGGGGCTGTGCTGCTCGTCGTGCTCTACAGGTATGGAAGGTGAGGGGCTCAACGAGGCGTAAACAGGGTCTCCATCGTCCAGGCTGTGGGGCTGGTCGGCAGGGGGGCAGCTAGGTGGAGGAAGAAGCTTGCTTAATGCCAGAAGTACCTGCAAACAGTTGAGATGAACGTATTTATCTCCTATGATGATTCCAGCAGCATAAATGAAGACCATGAGAGGCAGTGGAAAGCTCTACAAGTTAGCATTTGGAGCTTATATATCATTATGTAATCCACTCCTAAAAGTCAAGAACAAACTTTTAGTGCTCACGTTCTCCATGCATGGTCTTTTGCGGTAGTGACTAGCAGTGCAGTCCAAGGCCAGACGCAGGAGGCCGAGGGCCACGCCATTTGGCCACCGCCCGGCCGCCACATCCAGGAACTGCAGACATGAGTCCACGCCACCACTGTCCTCCACCTCAGTGACAAGCAGATCTCTCTGACAGAGCACACGGAGCATGTGGCCGGTGAGTACAGCCCATGACAAGGTGCTAACACCTCATCTGAACACATATGACTGTTGTTGTAAGACCCCACAATGTATTCATAGCCTACTGTTAAAAGCTTCATGTAATCAACGAAGGTACGATTCTAACTTGAGTGTTGACTCACCAGTGGTGTCTGATGAGGTACGTTGTCTTTGACCTTCCGGCCTGTTACTGTTTCCATTATAACCTGAGAGCAAGAAAACGGTTGTTATTAGCAATGATTAATAATGTTTCCGTCATGGTCCTGTTTTTATTATAGTAACATTTACTAACAAGCACATCTATTTCAGGGTTGATTTTTTTTATTGCTTTTTTTTTAGACTTTATACTTAGACTCCACTACATTTCAGAGGGAAATATTGTATTTTAAACGGTTTAGATCATTAAATTAGATTGCTACGGAGCAGCAACAATCTCAAACATGTACACTGCAGAACTAACAGGCTGAAAGCAGCCACCCTGCCCACAGCAGAACGAACAACCTGAAACTAAGAACCAAAAAACAGAGAAAAGTCTTGATGGATTGAAGAAATTGGGGACTGCGTTTATCAACAGCAAAGATGAAAATCATCCCAGCATCACTTAACAAACTTAGTAGAACCCCAGTGTCTTTAATCCAGTCAGCTGCTCAGTTCTTCACAAACACAGGAGCTGTTGCCAAAACTTGATGGATTAGGCGCTACAGGCCTTCATTGTCACTGAAACCTCACTATTTACAACACTTCCACATAAACAGTCTCACACACACAAATAGAGGAAGTGTTGTAAATAGTGAGGTTTCAGTGACAATGAAGGCCTGTAGCGACTAATCCATCAGTCGATGGAAAGAAAAATAAACGCAGACGATATGATAATTGATGGCTCAAGTCTGGAGTTTCCTGCTTTTCTCTGTTTTCTAGCATATAACCTAAATATATTTGGGGTGACTAAACATTGGATATTTTTCACTATTGTCTGACACTTTATAGACCCAACATTTAATGGATTAATGGAAAAGTGACCGTGCATGTGTTCGTGAAGTGACTAAATAAAGGAGACCTGGATTAAACTGCACAAATTAAAGTTGTACTCCATAAGATTTGAGATCCCTTGTGGCAGTTAGGTGTAACTGCAGGTGAGACTGTTCTTTCAGAGCCTCCATCTTGTCACGTTCACGGTTACTGTGTGAGCTGACTTTATTTATTACTTTTTGTTCTTTTGTAAACTTTATTAACACGCATTCACCACTTCCAGTCCCCCCCCCCCCCCCCCCCCCCACACACACACACACACACACAAACAGGAAGTTCCTGATTAACTGTAGCTAAGCTTAGGTGATCTTGTCACAATCACCATTCCGAAGCAGTAAACATCCAGGCCGAAGGACAGCTTGTTGCCTCGGATGTACTCCTTGGGGAGGTATCCCTGGTTGCTGTGGCACTTCGTATCCAGAGTGATAGTGCAGTGCTGAATGGCTGAATGAGGACGGAGACGAGCCAAACCAAAATCAGACAGCTTGGGCTGCAGGGCATCATCCAAGAGTATGTTGGCACTGTGCAGAGAAGGCACATGGACGCCGTGTTAACTTTCACCGACAGCAGAGAGACACAGGACATATGGCAACTGACAGTGGCGGTCCACTGTATGACAGGACCTTTTGTAATTACATCATAATAAATATACACCAAGTTAATACATTGGTTGGTATGAGGATATTATAGAATCTGGAATTCTAAGGTAATCTTTAATCACTTCCATTGGGGTCAGAAACCTGAGCGCCGCAGTCTGAGCGCCGCGATGTTGGAGTTCACCCCGGTGGACAAGAGGGTCGCCTCCTTACGCCTGCGGGTGGTAGGGGGGAAAACTCTGACTGTTTGTGCATATGCACGGAACAGCAGTTCAGAGTATTCGGCCTTCTTGGAGACCCTGAATGGAGTCCTGCATGGGGTTCCATTAGGGTTCCATAGTTCTGCTGGGAGACTTCAATGCCCACGTGGGAAATGATGGAGACACCTGGAGAGGGGTGATTGGGAGGAACAGCCTCCCTGATCTAAATCCGAGTGGTCGTCAGGTATTAGACTTCTGTGCTAGTCACGGATTGTCTATAACTAACACCATGTTCGAACATAAGGATGCTCATAAGTGTATGTGGTACCAGAGCGCCCTACGCCAAAGGTCGATGATCAATTTTGTGATGGTATCATCTGATCTGAGGCCGTATGTTTTGGACATTCAAGTGAAGAGAGGGGCAGAGCTGTCAACTGATCACCATCTGGTGATGAGTTGGGTCAGAGGATGGGGGAAGATTCTGGACGGACCAGGTAAGACCAAACGAGTAGTGCGGATGAACTGGGAACGTCTGGAGGAGGCCCCTGTCTGAGAGATCTTCAACTCACACCTACGGCGGAGCTTTTCTGGCATCCCTGTGGAGGTTGGGGCATTGAACCGGAATGGGCAATGTTCAAAGCTTCCATTGCTGAAGCTGCAGCGGTGAGCTGTTGCCTCAAGGTCTTAGGTGCCTCAAGGGGCGGTAACCCTTGAACATCGTGGTGGACACCGGTGATCAGGGAAGCTGTCCGATTGAAGGTGGAGGCAGTTGCAAGGTACCGACAGGCCAGAAGGGCTGCAGCCTCTGCTGTGTCAGAGGCAAAGCAGCGGGTGCGGGAGGAGTTCGGAGAAGTCATGGAGAAGGACTTTCGGAAAACCATTCGACATCTCAGGAGGGGAATACGGGGAACCGTCCAAGCTGTTTACAGTAAGGACAGGACGCTGGTGACCTCAGCCGATGAGGTAATCGGGCAGTGGAAGGAGCACTTTGAGGAACTCCTTAATCTGACTAATGCGCCCTCTTTTGTAGAGGCAGAGCTGGAGGCTGATGGGGAATCATTGTAAATATCCCTGGCGGAAGTCGAGGAGGTAGTAAAACAACTCCACAGTGGCAAAGCCCCAGGGATTGATGAGATTTGTCCAGAAATGCTGAAAGCTTTGGGTTTTCAGTGGCTGTCTTGGTTGACACGTCTCTTTAACATTGCGTGGAAGTCTGGGACAGTGCCAAGGGAGTGGCAGACTGGGGTGGTGGTTCCTCTGTTTAAAAACGGGGACCAGAGGGTGTGTGCCAATTACAGGGGTATCACACTACTCAGCCTCCATGGTAAAGTCTACTCCAAGGTGCTGGAAGGAGGGTTCGTCCTATAGTAGAACCTCAGATTGAAGAGGAACAATGCAGATTCCGTCTTGGATGTGGAACAACGGACCAGCTCTTCACTCTCGCAAAGATCCTGGAGGGGGCCTGGGAGTATGCCCATCCAGTCTACATGTGTTTTGTGGATCTGGAGAAGGCATATGTCCGGGTCCCTCGGGAGATACCATGGGATGTGCTGCGGGAGTATGGGGTGAGGGGGTCACTTTTGTGGGCCATCCAATCTCTGTACACCCAAAGCAAGAGCTGTGACCGGATCCTCGGCAGTAAGTCGGATTCGTTCCCTATGGTGGTTGGCCTCCGCCAGGGGTGCGCTTTGTCACCCATCCTGTTCGTGATTTTCACGGACAGGATATCGAGGCGTAGTTGGGTTGCAGTTCGGTGGACTGAGGATCTTGTCTCTGCTTTTTGCAGATGATGTGGTCCTAATGGCATTGTCGGTCAGTGACCTTCAGCACTGGATCGGTTCACAGCTGAGTGTGAAACGGCTGGGATGAGGATCAGCAACTCTAAATCTGAGGCCATGGCTCTCAGCAGGAAACCGGTGGATTGCTTACTCCAGATAGGGAATGAGTCCTTACCCCCAGTGAAGGAGTTCAAGTACCTGGGGATTATGTTCACGAATGAGGGGACGATGGAGCGTGAGTTTGGCCGGAGAATCTGAGCAGCGGGGCATCTAGTAAGTATGCCCCTGGGCGCCTCCCTAGGGAGGTGTTCCAGGCACGTCCAGCTGGACACCCAGGACTAGGTGGAGAGATTATATCTCCACACTGGCCTGGGAACGCCTCGGGATCCCCCAGTTAGAGCTGGTTAATGTGGCCTGGAAAATGGAAGTTTGGGGTCCCCTGCTAAAGCTGCTGCCCCCGCGACCCGAGCACGGATAAGCGGTTGAAGATGAGATAAGATGAGATGAGATGAATGAAGTGTGTTTTGATGTGTTAACAAGGTCATTAAGACATTGTCTGAGGCTTTGTGTAAACGTCCCAAAACTTGGAGAAGTTTGCCCAAGTGACCGAACCAATCAGCGACTGTTCAGCATAAACAACATAGAGGCTTCCACAGACGAGATGAGCAGCTATGGAGCAAGCCGCTCACTAACTCTTTTTTCTCTGGATCCTTCAGTTGAATATGGACCGGGCTCCTGAAATTGGGCCTTTGATCCGTAAATTCACATTACAGAAACGGAAAATATCCTTTACCCACATGTTGTTTACTTTCTCAGCTTTGCCTCGACGCAGTTACTACGTCATACGCTTCGTTGATCTGATTGGTTGATGTGGCCCGTATAGTGGTGATAGACAGATGATTTATCCAATCAGCAACCAGGATTTTCGCCCCTTCCCAAAAGATCTCCAAACCAGAGTTCGCAGATGGATATGCCAAGCAAATGCGAATCAGGCAGCAGTTTGATGATATAACGGTCATATTGAGTGTTGCACAACAGTGACAGTGCCCTCTTCAAAGAGACAACAGACGTTGGCAGAAAGCTCTGAGGGATGCAGTAGTTCTTTGGAAGCCTTATCTACTTTATCTAGTACCTGGAGATGTTGCCACAGATCACTGGGCAGGGCTGGGCGGTATGGAGATGATGCAGGGCCTTTGCACTCCCCTTAATGATGGTGAGACGCTCTTGCCAGGACAAACAGGGCTCTCCATCCTGGACAGTCACATCATACTATTTTACAGACACAAATAAATACTTTTAAACAGCCAAACTAACTTGAGGCATTAGAATATATGCATATATAGCATACAGTATATATATATATATATACATACTGCTATCCATGGAGTTAGACTATAACCTACTGTTAGCACAATAAAATAGGTTTCTGTTATTGTTGGTTGCCTTTAGAATAGAGAATATAAAAAAATTCTGTCACTATTCCTGTCATTATGGTTACTGCACAATGAAATCAAAGTTGCAAAATCATCCCAGGGTCTTTTCGGCACTTACATACATCAAATAAGTCATCATGACAGTTTTTTTGTTGTGTATGAACTATTAACAGAAAGTTGCTACCAGCTGGACGTGGCTAACACTGATTAGCTCAACGCAGTACGGTGAGGTCATTCAAACGTCTTCTTAACCACTAATCCTGCTGAAAATAACACCCAACCTCTGCAGTAACATGAGAAGAGTCCCTACACAGAAAACAAAGCACGAACAACGTAGTTAGTGAACCCAGAGTTTATTAAAAGAGTGTCTTAAAGACTTACCTACTGGCCCCTGTACCAGCTCCTCTCATAGTAAAGTCCATTCAAGTGGATTACCAAAGTCAATTTCAAAGGAAGGAGCCCATTGGTGCTTTGTTTTCTGTGTAGGGACTCTTCTCATGCTGCTGCAAAAAATGGTCTTGATGGCTTTTTTGATGAGTGTATTTGCCGAAAAGACCCTGTGATGATTTTACGCTGGAATTTCACTTTAATTGTTCTAAAGGTGCAATTATACAGTTAAAAACTTTGTAAATTTCCGTAAAGGCAAATATTGAGTCCAACAAGTTCACTACCTCTTTAGTGTAATTAAAAGTTTTACCTGGCAACTATTTTGCCCTGGCTTAGTAAACATGTCACACAAAGAAACACACTTGCTAACAGACATAGAGCAGCATGAATAACCGAAGGAGGCCCCCAGATGTTGATGGATGGCATATCTACCTGATGGTGTAGTCTGTGAAAGAGAGATCCATTGTGGAGGTAAGGATACACCAGACAGTAGCGGCCCTCATCCGAAAAACAGCACAACAGGTCTAAGATGTTTGGATGTTGGTACCTGTAACGCATCACCACACTTAATAAATAGAATAGATAGATATAGAAATGTAGAGAGAGTGAGGGTTGGCACTTACAAATGATGAATTTCCATTTCTTGTCTGAAGATATCCCACTGCTTCTTCCATGACTCCATATTTGTCTGGAAAATTTTGAAGAGGAATGCATTTTTGGCAATCAGTACCCCATCATTAAAAGGAAACCCAGTGTAAAAGAGTATACAGGGGTCATATAATTTTTTTTTGTGGGGGGGGGTTATATGGAAGCCTTGAGAGACAAGCAGGATTTACTTTTTTTGCCAGGATCATTTTTCTGTTTGTTTGGTAATTTTTCCAAGTTTTGTTGTTGTAATATTCACTCTGAAATAATCCCCCTGGGATTATTAAAGTATTTCTCATTCTGATTCTGATTTGACCATGAGAGGCTGCAGTGCACCGCTACCCCATGTTTTTGTCCTAAAAAGGAGTTTTTGTACCAGGCTAGTTTTTATTTTATTGGAGGTTAAGTTTATCAATAATTAGGGGCGTGGCCTCTTGAGTTACAGCTAGCCTCTGGCCTTCACTTCTCCTCGGAGGTAAACGTCAGCCAGATGGATGTATCTCCCTCCCGCCCTTTTTTGGTAAGAGGAAATGAGGCGGAGTCAAAGTCTGACAAGATGGAGACTCCCGTAGGCGAGAGCGATAGGATCGAGTTGAGAGAACGGACCTCCACGAGTATGCTACGTCCATTTTTTAATAGCCACAACCTTTAGTCGATTGCATATGTGGCATACAGGATATGTATGTGTATTTGACCATTTGAGTTAAGGCATGAGAGTGAAAAAGGGCGAAAGCTGCAGGCCTGTGCTGCATTCTTCAGTTGGTAGCTACACCCAAAGTCCAGTTTGTTTGAATCCACTTGAAAAGGTGACCGCTCACTGGCTGCATGGCTGGTCCCGGTTGGCAGCAGTGTCCATCTGTTGCGCGCTTTTCTAAACTGTATTGTCTATTGTCTGAGGCATTCCCAGGCCAGTGTGGAGATATAATCTTTCCACCTAGTCCTGGGTCTTCCCCGAGGCCTCCTCCCAGCTGGACGTGCCTGGAACACCTCCCTAGGGAGGCACCCAGGGGGCATCCTTACTAGATGCCCGAACCACCTCAACTGGCTCCTTTCAACGCAAAGGAGCAGTGGCTCTACTCCGAGTTCCTCACGATTGGCTGAACTTCTCACCCTATCTCTAAGGGAGACTCCAGCCACCCTGCTGAGAAAACCCATTTCGGCCGCTCGTACCCGCGACCTCTTTCTTTCGGTCATGACCCAGCTTTCATGACCATAGGTGAGGGCAGGAACGAAGATTGACTGATTGGTGCAAAATAAAATACATTTCTAGCCAAAAGAAAGACAAGAAAGTGTTTAGAGTGCACAGATGATTTTTTAAAAAACAACTGTTCACACAGATGAAAAAAAAACTAGGAAATGTGATCCTGGCAAAAAAAAAAGAAGATAAATCTTGCCTGCCTCTCAGGGCTTCCGTAGATTTAGGAGCAGGCATATTTCACTAAAATCGGCAATCACCTGTTTAAAAAGCTTTACTGTAATCTGTTTATTGCCAATCTGTGCTCTGTAGACATCAGAAAATCGGCCCTCTGCAATTCTCATTTCATGATGAAAATCTCTCGTCCCCTCTATGATTTCCTGGAAAGTTATAATTGGTGGCGTTTTTTCTCCAGCAGAGTTCACTGAAATACAGAGACAGATCACCAGTCTGAATAAATAGTGGACACCATAAACTGTACAAAAAAGATGGACATAGCTCCCAGTGAAGCCAATGCTGAATGGCTTAAACCTGCATTATTTCGAATGTCCAGCAGGGTGCGACTCCACTGACTCCAAATAGAGATTGTATAGAAGTCAATGAAACAAATGTACCACCAATTATCGTAGTAAACACGCAAGAGTTTATGATCTTAATCACTAGAAGTATTTTTCAATACAGCATTTAATAAGTAGTCGTCCCATTTAGCGTAAAGCAGGGGACGATTTAAGGCGGGTCTACCTTGTAATTGACAGGTGGACGTGCTTGCAACAGGATAGAGGTTAATACAAATCTACGGCACTGTGTATGGTAAAATAGCAGTGAACCTTTTTTTTTATGTTTTTGGATGTTGTTTGTGTTAAAGTCTCAGGACTTTGACCCTTTCACTTCATTAAAGTTAATCGTAACATTTTGGTTGCCTGATAATTACTTGTTCATTGTTCAGTTGCACTTTGCTAACATAGCTAATGTTAGCAAGACAGCTCTAGGGTCTGCTGGTAACTTAGGGGAAACTTCACATTCTTTACCAGATCTGTGTCACTGCAGTACCGAGAGTAGTCACTAGTCCGCCCAGTAGTTTCCCTCTTTAGCATTTAGCAAATAAGGTCCCATTCAAAAAAAGTTTGGTAAAGTGTCAAAAGTTAAATATACCCATATGATGTTTAGTTAAAATGTCCAGTTTTGGGAGAAAGGGGCTGACATGACTGATATGTTTTTCTCCTTTGGGGCCTCAGAGTAGGGAGCCCCCAGGCCCCCCTTTGCATGAGATTACTCTTTTGCTCGATAACAGCTGAATGAGAACCAGATGTTTTCTGTCCCTTCTTTGTCTGCTCGCACTATAAGAACTGAAGCTCTGTGCCTATTCGGGAGATGTTCTCACTTTGGCTCGAGGATCTCCAACTCTTCTAGAGACTTGAAAGACGCTGTACCTTTTGTAATAAACTTTTTTTATACGCAACAAGACATGTCGGCGGGCTTTCCTGCAATACATCTTCATATCATCTGCATCAAGATACCACAAAAGTGAAGCCAAAAATGCCAAACTGAAGGCTTCAAAACGGTAGTCCACAAATTAATAGGTTACGTCAAGTGGCTATGTCCATCTCTTTCATACAGCAGTAGCATACTATGGTGGACATGAATAATTAAATCAATCCATTCAAATGTTCACTTTACTTACAGGGGCATGGTTGACTAGCAGAACTCGCCTCTGGTTGGATGAATCCCTTATTAGAAATAATACAGACAGGATGATCATTTATTCTTCTTACTGCTCACAGTTCAGGCAGGGTGCCTCCTGTTTGGACATAACACATTCAACAATGGAAAAAACAGTTCTACCTTCACTTTAGCTGGTGAAGTCGGCCCTTTGGACTCTGCATGGTGATTGCTGGGGGGCACTTGGGACTCTGAAATAGACACATTTCCCAAATATTCAGTTCAAGTTTTATTTCCCTTTCTATTTCCCTATTGGATCACCATGGTTTGCTGATGTCAGGCATGCAGCACAAAGAGGGACCAAGAAAGGGCTTTACAGCACATTAGATCACTATATCAGAGATAACTGCTGCAAAAGTTCTGTGGTTTAAAAACACGTCACGTAGTTTCCTGCTCCTAAATTCAGATAAAACTGCTCAATAGGGATACAAGTTTTATCCAGAAACAGCAACGCTCAACAACTGTGGGATAACCCAAGGTCAGACAGCCAAAAATCTTGGTGTTATGATCCAATGAAGCGTTTCTTTTTATCAGCACATTCAAGATATCACCAAGTAACAGATTTTCAGCTTTGCATCCATGGCTGACGTAGAGATGCTAAATCATGCTTTTGCATCATCCAGACTGGATTATTGTAACATTTTGTCAGGCGTATCCTCAAAGTGCTGCAGTTAGAATCCAAAATAAAATTAGAAAACTTGACCATAAAACACCACTTTTTGCTTACCTGCATTTGCTCTCAATCCATGTCAGATGACATTTTCTGTCTGTCTCCAGAGTTAAAATGAAGTCACCGGCCCCCTGGGCAGCCTGATTCTATTCATCTCATCTCATCTCATCTTCAACTGCTTATCCGGGGTCGGGTCGCGGGGGCAGCAGCTCCAGCAGGAGACCCCAAATTTCCCTTTCCCGGGCCACATTAACCAGCTCTAACTGGGGGATCCCGGGGCGTTCCCAGGCCAGTGTGGAGATATAATATCTCCACCTGGTCCTGGGTCTTCCCCGAGGCCTCCTTCCCAACTGGACGTGCCTGGAACACCGCTTTAGGGAGACTCCAGCCACCCTCCTGAGAAAACACATTTCGGCAGCTTGTACCCGCGACCTCGTTTTTTCGGTCATGACCCAGCTTTCATGATCATCATCACTCCCACGCCCCCTCCAGGATCCTTGCGAGAGTGAAGGGCTGGTCCGCATTATTCCTCTTCAATCTGAGGTTCGACTATAGGACGAACCCTCCTTTCCAGCACCTTGGAGTAGACTTTACCATGGAGGCTGAGTAGTGTGATACCCCTGTAATTGGCACACACCTTCTGGTCCCCTTTTTTAAATAGGGGAACCACCACCCCGGTCTGCCACTCCCTTAGCACTGTCCCAGACTTCCATGCAATGTTGAAGAGACGTATCAACCAAGACACCCCCTCGAAACCCAAAGCTGTCAGCATTTCTGGACGAATCTCATCAATGCCTTGGGCTTTGCCACTGTGGAGTTGTTTGACTACCTCAGTGACTTCCGCCAGAGAAGAAGAAGAAGAAGAAGAAGAAGAAGAAGAAGAAGAAGAAGAAGAAGAAGAAGAAGAAGAAGAAGAGAAGAGCCTGAATCTATTGAGGCCTTAAATTCCAACTCAAAACTCAACTTCTTACAAACACAATTCACATGACGTTGGGAGGTAAACAAAAACAGAATACAATGATTTGCATATCATTTCCAACTTATAATCAATTGAATACACTACAAAGACAAGATATTTACTGTTGGCTTCGGGGCTTGGCATTGTCTCGCTGAAATAAGCAGGGATGTCCCTGAAAAAGACGTTGCTTTGATGGCAGCAGGTGTTGCTCCAAAACCTGTATGACCCTTTCAGCTTTAACGGGGCCTTCACAGATGTGCAAGTTACCCATGATGCCATGGACACTAAAGGCACACTCAAATTGCCCATCCGTACCGGCGTGATGATGTATAGGCAGCAAGAAACATTCGCCGAGGCCCAGGTAGTGTGAGTACAAACGGGCCAGGGCCGCGGGGGGAGAGGGAGGGGGGGACAAGTACCCTAAAGCACGGGGCACGGTACGGATGGACAGTGTGAGTGAGCCTTAACACACCCTCATACCATCACAGATGCTGGCTTTGAACTTTGCGTTGAAAACAATTTGGATGGTCCTTTTCCTCTTTGGACATGAAGTCCATGATTTGGAAAAAAAGGATTTGAAATATTGACTGTACCCTGGTAACATCCTTGACAGAGTGATTTTCAGTTTTTAATGCAGTTCCCTCTGAGGGGTCAAAGGTCACAGTCATTCAGTGTTAGTTTTCAGCCTTATCACTTATGTGCAGAGATTTCTCCAGATTCTCTGAATCTTTTAATGATATTATGGACTGGAGATGATGAAATCCATCAATTCCTTGAGATTGTACGTTGAGAAACCTTGTTCTTAAGCTGTTGGAGTATTTGCTCACACAGTCGCCCCATCCTTTCTTTGTAAACCACTGAACTTTTGGGAGAAGCCACTTTTATACCCAATCATGACTCTCACCTGTTTTTAACCTGTGGAATGTTCCAAACAGGTGTTTTATGAGTTTCATTTCTCAACTTTCCCAGTCTTTTGTTGCCCCTCTTCCAGCTACTTTGGAACATAATGCAGAACTTAAAATTCAAAATGAGGGAATTTTTTGCAAAAAAACAAAACAAAAAACAATAAAGTTTATTAGTTTGAACATTAAATATTTTGTCTTTGTAGTGTATTCAGTTGAATATAGGTTTAAAAGGATTTGCAAATCATTGTATTCTGTTTTTATTTACATTTTACACAACGTCCAAACTCTATGTGAATTGGGGTTGTACTTAATACTATACAAATCCCTAATTTGTTTTTTTTTTATAGTGGTTGTGGTCATCGTGGAAATCTTTTAAAGAAAAAAGAACTTCTCACAGTGGAGGAGGAAGTACATCTCTGTCTCTACTTCCCCTGTCGAACAGTCATCACATACATGCTCTCTCTCTCTCTGTGCTTCATCCTAAAGCCTCTACACCTTTGTCTCTCTCTTGGTCAAAGGACAGTCGTCCTTTGTCGTATGTTGCACAGAGTGTAAAGCCCCTTGATGCAAATTTGTGATATCGGGTCAAATAAAATTGACTTGACCTTGTAGACTGTAACATTACTGCAAGTTACTTTGCAGGACAGTACGAAACAGAGAGCAAATTTGATTGAGTTTTTTAGAGAGCCTTTATTATTGTATGCTACAAGAAACAATCACAGCCAAACAGAGCCATTAAACGTGACCTAAAACCAATCACAGCAACGAAACAGCGGAGCTTGGAGTAAGTTTCACAAAACTTTTCAAATTACAGATAAACAGTCAATAAAATGTGTTGCTCAACCCAAGAAATATCTGTGCCCACGCAAAACCATTGAAACTGGCTAAAACTGCTGTAGTACACATGCCAGGCCTGGATGTGGCGCTGTAACTGCCACAGAAATACACCAACAACGAAGAAGAAGAGACGGGGAGACGCTGTGGAGAATCCAAACACCAGAGAGTTTCTCTCCAAATCTGGAGACTTCCCAAATCCTCCTCCATCCTAGAGAGAAATGTGTCCACTGTTTCTGGTGTAAGTGGAGACTTTTGTGCATTTTTGGACTCTGATGCACCAATCACTCTGTAGTTAGTGTCCTCAACAAGCAGAGGGTGCTGCTGTGAGCCCCTTCCCCGTCCCAAAGCAATCACAGGCGGGTACTGTCTCACTACATTTAGAGACTTTACACACATTCTTAGAACTTAATTTAGAAAAAGAGACTAGCGACCAATTTAGCGACTTTAGCATCCAGTCAGTAAACAGTCTATGGGTCCGTCTCTCTCCTCTCACGCGGCAGCACTGTTGTTGTTATGTGACGGTTGGAGATAATGCCAGGAGATAATGACAGCATTGTTTCAAAAGATACCGTTTCAGGCTCTAATAACACCGGCTGCGTGTGGATGGTCGGACTAACCGATGCTAAAGTTGCGCCATTACAGGGTAACACCTCTCTGTGTGGACGGACCCATATGATAAATGGTTATGATTGGTCAAGGAAGGGCAGGGCCAACTAGACTGGAAACCTTTTTGAATGGGAGAGGGGCCAGACTTATCTGCCAGAGCAAACATACTTTTGCAACATTAGTGTGATCAGCTGTAAAGTTGTCACACCAAATAGACTAGTTCTCATTCAATTTTCATAAAATTTACAAATTGTAACTTTTAAAAGACTCCAGTTAACAAGGGTTCATAGTGTCTAGGAAGTTATACTTCATTTTGTTTGATTAGATTGGTTGGTAGATCTGGTACCAGCCAGACATGACTGAGGGATGTTGAATGCAGAGGAAAAACGGACTGGAGGGCACATGACTTTCTTCACATTAAATACTTTTTTTACTTTGACTTTCCAGGGTGTTTTGGACGCTCTTTTTCAAGAAACACCCCGCTCCCAGCTACTATTATATTAGCTACTCTTAATTTAGTATGTTGATGAGGGATACCCTGTAGCCATAGAGCTGTCTCAACATAACAGATACCATCTGCTCAGTACCAGTAATATTTCAAATGAACTATATAGATAAAGAAATAATGTAATCATCTTAGCCTTGAACTGTTTGTAACTGACCTTGATCTTGACCCTTGAAGAGCTCCATGGCCCTCAGATGGCCCATGTCTTGCAGAACTTTCAGCAGGTCCTGCACTCTTGATCTCTCCTGAGCCCAGGACCACAGCAGCTCCCTGGTGGGACTCCGACCTGTTGCCTCCACGCGCTCCAACATGCGAACTTCTAACAAGTCGGGGACAACTCTGACAGCTGGAAAGCAAGGAAGAAGACAGATGGAAAAAGTTATCAAATCAAGCAGGAAAGTAAAACGGTGTATAGAAAAAACCCATTCCTTTACCCACATGTTACACATTAGCTTGGTTTACGGATGACTTCAAGTTGCTTACAGTCTTACTAACCACCAAATTGAGAAATCATTATATAATAATGTGAAACACACAAAAGTAACTGTGTGAGCAGTTCTGAATCTTAAAATGTCAAATGTAATGGTACGTACTTTACTTTCATTGATTAATGCAAACTGAATCATTTAAGTTTAAATAGTTGACTGCAGTGATCTGCAGTAGGGGAGACCAGGGATGGTTGTACCACAGCAAAGTTGTAACACTTTAAATTTCTTTAATCAGGAACAAGCTACGAATCCCCTGATTCACTCTGAACATGCTAAGTTTAGTCCTTATTTGTAAAATGAGGCAGAAAAAGTCTTATGGAATTATATATGGAGAAAAAAAATGTTTTTTTCTGCTTTGTAGGTAAATTCTACCATAATAATGTGCAAAGAACAGATGGTTTATGATCGGGTCCTCCTCTCTGTAGTACGGACTCAATCATAAACAATCTGTTCTTTGCACATTATTACAGTACTTTTGATCTGTATATATTACTATTATACATTTGATATTTTATATATATATAGTTATATATAGTACACATATTATATTTCTGCTTTTCCAAAGATATGTTATCTGTATGATATTGTTGTTGTTAAATATGTTGTTTGTATAGATGGAATTTGCAATGACAATAATTTCCCCCTGGGATTATTAAAGTATTTCTGATTCTGAAATTCATCAAACTTATGTAATGTTTATTGTGTGTCTATGTATTTAGATATCTTCCATGCAAGTTGGTACTGCTAATGTTTTAATTGTTAGCTGTCAAGTAAGTCAGTTCATAAGTACAAATGTCTGGGTTAGTTGCACAGATTGCATAAATAATGAGTAGTCTCTGTGACACCACCCATTGGTTTCGAGTAATTCATTAATCGATAGTTGTTTCATCTTATCGATCGATGATTGATTAGTTGATAAGCCGCAATTCTTCTGAGAGGCTGAATTTCCCTCTGAATAGGTTAACTGTAATGACTTTTTTAATGGAATTCCTTTACTAGGCAACAGCCTTGGTCCTTGTTAACTTCCTGTCAGCTGATGTCATTCACATTCACTGCAACAGGAATCAAACATTTAGAATGTTTATGTTTACAACTTTGAAAAGGTCTATATGTAACATAAAATGTTATCTTCATTATGATATAAAGAAAAAATGCAAATCATATTCCTCAATCACTAACTTGACGGAATATCATTTTGGTGGCATATCAAACATATTCTGAATAGAAAATATCAAAATGTTACACAGGCTACTTAAAATGGAAATAAATTGTGTATTCTCTCATCTGCGACATTGGAAACATTAATAGCAGCAGCATAAAAATCATTTCTGAGTGGAAGAATACAATCAGGCCTCTAGACTAACTTTTTTCACCAGGAGCACTGTGGCCCCCAACTGAAAATTTTAGGGGCACACACGGTAAATCAATAAAAGATGCAGAAATTACAATGTGCTGTTTCAAAGTCATGCCCTGCAATAGACTGGTGTCCTGTCCAGGGTGTATCCCGCCTCACGCCCAATGTCAGCTGCGATCGGCACCAGCCCAAGCGAAGATGGATGGATGTTTCAAATTCAGTGTCAGATTTTAACACTAAACTTTAACAGTAAAATGTCAGTATTTTTCTGAGCCTACGGTACTCATGGGAGGTAAAGTATAACACCCAACCAGTTCCACTGCGGGGGGTCTCGCCATCTAAAAGGGCCCCGTTAGGCGCCTGTCAACATACGGCACTGCTCCACGAGTGAAGACACTGCTCCAAGAAGCAGTGTAATGATACGTTTCTACACTGACTGATCAGATCAGTCTGTTTATGTTTTTAAACATATGAAACATATCTACACTGACTGATCAGATCAGTCTGTTTATGTGTTTAAACATATGAAACATATCTACACTGACTGATCAGATCAGTCTGTTTATGTGTTTAAACATATGAAACATATCTACACTGACTGATCAGATCAGTCTGTTTATGTGTTTAAACATATGAACTGTATCTACACTGACTGATCAGATCAGTCTGAATATGTGTATTAAACATATGAACCGTATCTACACTGACTGATCAGATCAGTCTGTATATGTGTTTAAACATATGAACCGTATCTACACTGACTGATCAGATCAGTCTGAATATGTGTATTAAACATATGAACCGTATCTACACTGACTGATCAGATCAGTCTGTTTGTGTTTAAACATATGAACCGTATCTACACTGACTGATCAGATCAGTCTGTTTATGTGTTTAAACATATGAACCGTATCAACACTGACTGATCAGATCAGTCTGTTTATGTGTTTAAACATATGAACCGTATCTACACTGACTGATCAGATCAGTCTGTTTTTGTGTTTAAACATATGAACCATATCTACACTGACTGATCAGATCAGTCTGTATATGTGTTTAAACATATGAACCGTATCTACACTGACTGATCAGATCAGTCTGTATATGTGTTTAAACATATGAACCGTATCTACACTGACTGATCAGATCAGTCTGTTTATGTGTTTAAACATATGAAACCTATCTACACTGACTGATCAGATCAGTCTGTTTTTGTGTTTAAACATATGAACCATATCTACACTGACTGATCAGATCAGTCTGTTTATGTGTTTAAACATATGAAACCTATCTACACTGACTGATCAGATCAGTCTGTTTTTGTGTTTAAACATATGAACCGTATCTACACTGACCGATCAGATCAGTCTGTTTATGTGTTTAAACATATGAACCGTATCTACACTGACTGATCAGATCAGTCTGTTTATGTGTTTAAACATATGAAACATATCTACACTGACTGATCAGATCAGTCTGTTTATGTGTTTAAACATATGAAACATATCTACACTGACTGATCAGATCAGTCTGTTTATGTGTTTAAACATATGAACTGTATCTACACTGACTGATCAGATCAGTCTGTTTGTGTTTAAACATATGAACCGTATCTACACTGACTGATCAGATCAGTCTGTTTATGTGTTTAAACATATGAACCATATCTACACTGACTGATCAGATCAGTCTGTTTTTGTGTTTAAACATATGAGCCATATCTACACTGACTGATCAGATCAGTCTGTATATGTGTTTAAACATATGAACCGTATCTACACTGACTGATCAGATCAGTCTGTATATGTGTTTAAACATATGAACCGTATCTACACTGACTGATCAGATCAGTCTGTTTGTGTTTAAACATATGAGCCGTATCTGCACTGACTGATCAGATCAGTCTGTTTGTGTTTAAACATATGAACCGTATCTACACTGACTGATCAGATCAGTCTGTATATGTGTTTAAACATATGAACCGTTTCTACACTGACTGATCAGATCAGTCTGTTTGTGTTTAAACATATGACCTGTATCTACACTGACTGATCAGATCAGTCTGTATATGTGTTTAAACATATGAACTGTATCTACAACTACTGATCAGATCAGTCTGTGTGTCACCTGCTGCCTCAATCGCTGCGCTGGGAGGAGAAACAAAATCAATGAATCAGTTAAACACGATTTATTTCTTCTCATAAAGCCGACATGAAAACTATTTTGGTTTAGTAAATCTCTGCTGTCACATACGGAGTCATCAGGTCCGTCAGGTGCGACACTGTGACTATAACTTGTAGCCTGATGTTAAGGAAACTGCCGGAGCTCAGGTCTTAAAGTGGCTCCATACTGCACTCTGTTTTGGCCTCTTCATCCTGTCAGTGTACCGCTTCTGGTTTGTTTTGTCGTTGTTATCAAAGAACTGCTTCACTTGTGTTCCCGCGTGTGCGTCAAGTACATCTGGCGCCAAGCGCGCCCTCACGTGGACTGGCGGGGAATTATGGGTTCAAAACGCAATTAATTTATTTTAACTGAGTAATTTCTTATTGACAATTAATCGATAATCTATTAATTGTTTGCAACCCTAGTCCTTACACATTAACTGTAGCAGCAACAACGTAGTTAATGAAGCCAGAGTTTATTAAAGAGTGTTTTAAAGACTTACCTACTGGCCCCTGTACCAGCTCCTCTCATAGTCCATTCAAGTGGACTACGAGAGTCATCCAAAAGAAAGGAGCCCATTGATGATTTATTCCAGCAAAACACGTAAACGTTGTGGTTTGCTGCAGTCACAGTAATCCCTCTGCGTCTCAATCGACGTCTCAATGTCCAGATCCAAAACAATAAGCCACTGGTGTATCAGAGCACGGTCGTCGTACCACAATATCAGCCTATGAAAAGTTTCTGGGTTGTAAGTTTTTATTTTTGTTTCACAACCGGGAAAGATACAAACACGAACCATTCTGTCTCTCTTCACTTCAAGTTGCAGGCTAGTCGTCTTTACCTGTGGCTGCACTCACTGTGCGTCTTCATAACACAAACTCCCTGACCTCTGACCCCTGAGATCTGCGTAATGTTTCGGTGCTGCGGGGAAAGCTGTGTGGGACATTTCCCCAAACTGCCACAAACCACAATGTTTATGTGTTTTGCTGCAATAAAGCACCAATGGGCTCCTTCCTTTGGGATAGACTTTGGTAATCCACTTGAATGGACTTAACTATAAGAGGAGCTGGTACAGGGGCCAGAAGGTAAGTCTCTGGTGCTTTGTTCTCTGTGTAGGGACTCTTCTCATGCTGCTGCAGAGGTTTGCTATTATTTTGAGCAGCATTAGTGGTTAAAAAAGATGTTTGAATGCCTTCACCGTACTGATAATCAATGTTAGGCTGTTAGTGACTCTCTGGAAAATCTACGTTAATAGTTC